>NC_058374.1:135654285-136279642 GCF_018350175.1 Felis catus
TTCCGTCCTTCCTTATTCCTTCTGGCTGGAATGCATACGTGATGCTGGCGCTTGAGCAGCCATCTTAGACTGAAAGGTGGCAGCCGTGTGCTGAGGGTGGTACAACCCACAAGCCGACGGGAACCTGGCTCACTGACATTGTGGTGACCAGCCCTGGGCTGCCCTCCGTGGGCTTCTTCACAAGCGAAGAAAGTAACTTTTTTTTTTTTTTTAAGTTTATTTATTTATTTTGAGAGAGAGAGAGAAAATGCAGAATCCCAAGCAGGCTCCGCACCATCAGCGCAGAGCCCGATGCAGGGCCCGAACTCACGACCCATGAGATCGTGACCCGAGCCGAAGTGGGATGCTCAACCAACTGAGCCACCCAGGCACCCCGTGAGAAAGTGACTTCTAACGTGTTGAAGCCACTCTTACCTTGTTGTTGCTATTTACCATTGAGACGAATCCTGACAGATTCGTTTCATTCGTGATTAATGAACCCTCAAATGGTCTCAACGCCAACCAGTCATGGACGGGTGAGAGGCCAAAAAGAGTAAAATTGTGCACTGCATCTAATGAAAACAGATACCTCCCCCCAAAAAACGATTTTGCAGGGAGCCTTAGGATACTATTAAAATGTGCCTTCAGTTTTGGTGTAGAATAAAACCCATGTCTCTGCAAAAATACTCCGCCATTCCCTCTCTCTCTGCCCGTCCTCTACTTGGGCTCGATCTCTCTAAAATGAATAAATGTTAAAAAAAAAAAAAAATACTCCACCATTGACATCAGCATGGAATATTGCTTAAGATCTGATTTTGCCGGTCATAGAACTAAGAGGTTCCCGTCACCGGACTTCTGCCGGGGCCTCCCACAGTGGGAAGGGCCTGGCTCTTGAGTTCCCCACGCCTGGGCTGCAACTTGAGCTCTTCCAGGTGTTGACTGTGTGGCCTCAGGCAAGTCCCCTAACCTCTCTGAGTCTCCATTTCCTCATACAGGAAATGCAGCCGGTGTGTCGAGTGGAGCGAATGAAATCATGTGCAGGAAAGTGTCTATTGCTGGGCTTGGGGCAGAGCAGGTGGGCGGGAAATGCCAGTTCCCAGGGAAGCTCCTTACCCACACCCACACCTACCCTTCTTCTCTCTTGCTAAGGGAACCCTGATTGTGTTCAGCCCTCAGGTGGTCTAATGCTGGAAAGGAAGTAGGGCATCCTTCCCAGGCCAGGGGGTGGGGGGGGTTAAATCTCAATTGGTCTAAGCCAGTCTTTGTCATTCTCCTCCCTTTGCTAGTCATTGGGGTAGGGAAAGGGCTCTGCAGCGACAGGGGGGAGCCTACCTGGGATTCTCCCTCTCTGCCTCTCTCTCTGGAGACTTTTGGATGCCCCATCCAGGCCCACGGGCCTTGCAGTGCTCAACCTAAGGCCATGATGTGAGAGAGGAACAATTTCTTGCCTTGTTTAAGCAACCCTACTTTTGGAGTCTTTTCATGACAGCAGCTTCCTGAGTACCTTATGGAGACACCCTGAGTTGTTGAGTCTCTGATCTTGGTTCTCTCCTTGGAAGGTGGTGGGGATTGGGGCGGGGTTCTGATTTGTGTGGGTGGTGGACCATGGCTGTGACGAATGTCTTCCTGTTTGGGGACCTCCCCCTCCCCCCCAGTTCAGTCTCACCCACCACCTTGGTTCCCCCCCTGCTGTGGCCCTTGGCCAGGAAAGTGGGTTCCCCTCCGCCACAGCCCAGATCACCCCTGAGTCCTCGGCCGTCCCAAGCCCCGACCTCACGGCGGAATTCCCAGCATGCCTTGCACCGGGCTGGGCCACGTCAGGACTAGCAGAGGTTGAGGGATAAGTGAACCATGACACCAGACTTCCAGGAACACACTTCTTAGTTAACTTACTCATCCTCCGCCTCTGTTAGGCACTTGGATGGAGGACGTCCCAATTTAATATTTAAACAAGAAGTTGAATTTTGATACAGGGGCGAGGGGACTTGTTCCCCTAGCCCAGAGCTGCTGGAAAAGCTACTGTCCTGCTTGCCTGGGCTTGGCCAGCCCGGAAGGTTCATTAGATTACTGACAATACACCTGCCTCAGGCCCTGCTGGGCCCCTCTGGACCCCCGGGGAAAGGGCTGGATCCTCATCTTCCTCAACTCCCAAACAAAAGCATCTGCAAACACACAGCCAGAAACCAACCGCAGGGTTCCTAGGATCTGATTACTGTCCCCAGGGCAGCCTTCCATGGGAGCCCGCCCCTCCCTTCCCCTTTCCGAGAACTGGAGAACTCAGTTGCCCAGCAAATGTTCCGGCTATTAAGAAGGGGGGTTAGCCCAAGGCTGTGAGCTTGGGATGGGGTTGAGCGAAGCACCAAGGGGCGGGGGAATCAGGTGGAGGCAGAGGAGCCCGCAAGGGGTGGGTGGGTGGGGAGGCGGGAGCTCTGCTCTGTGGGTGTTGCCCTGGGAGGTCAGGAAGAGCCCTCTCCAAAAAAAAGGGAAGAGCCCTCTCCAGCGTCCCCAGCCTACCTCCTCCCTGTTTGGAGCTCAGGCCTCAGGCCAGCCCAGGGCTGGGTTCGAATCTTGGTATTGCTGCCCACGTGCTAAGCCTCAGTTTCCCCAGGGAGCATTTTGGGGGAGGGGTGTAACATAGAAACGTATTCTGTGCCAGGCGCCGCGCTGGCCCATTTGATCGTCACAACCATGCAAGAACAGAGCACCAGGGAGGGTGGAGGAGGCTGGGGTCCTCCAGGCTGGGTGGCGAGGGTGGCATCTTCCGGCCTCACCGCCAGGGGATGAATCAGCCTTTTCCCCTTACCTCTGCCTGCCCACACCCATCCTCTCGGCCTCTTTTCTCCGATGCTGTTATTTCTGGCCAGCTGGATCCTGCCTGGTTTATATCTGCCGCATTAAGAGGCTGGGCGTGGGGCAGGCTCAGTGAGGTGCAGTTCCCCCAACTGCCAGGCTGATGGATGGAGGGTCCTTTGAAGAACGCGGAAGAGGAAAAATCGCCCGTGTGCCCCCTCCGCCTTCCCCTGCCCACTTTCTCGGAGAAGGGATGCCAGGAACATCCGAGAGTTCTCCCGTTCTTGGCCCCGCCTGGCATGATGTGAGGAGAGTCTGGAAGCCAAGGCTGCCTCCTGGGCCCCATTTCCAGAATGGGGTCCTCTTAGGAGGTCTGTGAACATTTGGCCAGGCTGTGCTCCTGCAGAACTGGCTTCAGCTGCTCTGGCCTGGCCTGGCGGATTAGAAGGCGGCAAGGGTGGCCGAGGCCCCAACGATCTTACTGATGCACCCCTCCCCGGGGAGAGGGGACCCAGAGCTGGTCCCTCAGCTCTGCATGGACTTCTGGGAACCTCTTGAGGCACCCCCGTGCCCACCCCCGCCGAAAGTCACTGGGAGCCTGAGCCCAAACCCAACGACAGCCCTGAGAGGCTTTGACAAGCCGCTGCCCTTCAAGATCTTTGGGGACGGGCCGAGAATCCAATAGTAGTCAAAGATGCCTGGGAGCTGTGGGGCCGCAGGAAGGGCAGTCAGAGAAGGCTTCCCGGAGGGGACATCAACCTTATGGGAAGGAACAGGAGGAGTCTGTTGGTGAAGACGGATGGGAAGGGCAATACAGGCACAGAGTGGCCAATAGGGAGGGAGGGGAGTCAAGCATATGCAGTTTGGCTGGAGTGGAGGGCCATGCTGAAGGCTGCAGAGGGAGGCAGGACCAGCGATCAGTAATGCTGGGCCCGAGTTAGGCCCACAGAGGCGCTGAGGGTGAGCAAGTGACGTCGTCTATTCACCTCTGCGTGCTGGTACCCAGTAGGCACTCACACACGACGGCTAAATGGCTGATTAACCGATGCTTGATCCTGGGAGGGCACCTTACCTGCCTAAGTATATACAGTTATAGAATTTCCATTATTGAAGTAAAACCTGTTCGTTCTAAAAAAAAAAATTAAAAGATAGGTGAATGATGTTGTGGTTGGAGAAATTATTTACATAGAATCCATTGTTTTCACCAAAATATCTCCTGTTCTTGAGTACCCCTAGAGCCAGGGAGCTCACTTCCTAATAAGGCTGCCCAAGAGGGTCTGCAGGCAGAATCCAGGGGTCTCTAAACACCTGCCCCTTGGCTGCCAGGGTGCAGCCTGCCGAGCCCGAGTCCCTGGCAGCATCGTGGCCCCTCAGGGGGAGTGCTTCTCCAGGCTGACCAGAATGCCCAGCTCTCAGAGACGGCTTCCTCAACACCAACCAGCTGGGGCCTCACCTGGCAGAGAGCATTTTCCTCTGGCCTAGCCCTGGGGCTGCCAGCAGGGCACCTCTGGTCTCTCCCGGGATCTTGGCCGGGCATCCAAGGTGAGGCAGGAGGGACCCCACGGGCCGGGGGCAGCATGGCCCTACTCTGGTAACGGGCTCTTGGGGGCATCTCATTTGGCCTCATTTAGGTTATGCACCGGGGGTAAAGGGTAGGAACGCAGGCTCCCCACGCCAACCCCACCCCCAGGCTGTCAGCTTATTGGCTGCTGGGTCCCTAGACTCTGCTCTCTGGGCAGGCTGAGTGACCTCAAGCTTGTCACCAACCCCCTCCAGCCCCAGATGCTTCCCCATCTGCAGGATGGGGCTAATGTGGGCTGTGTGAGCGGGTTCGTTTCATCAACCACCAAGCACTTGGTGTCAGGGCGTCACTTTTATTATATTTATTATTATCATGTGTCGATCGTGGGTGGGGGGGGGTGTTTTCCTTAAAATGCTTTTCCTGGGCCAAAAGAACTCCACGCCCCCATGCCCTGGGGTGGCCAGCTGGCACATCTCACCCTTGCAACAACTCTGGAAAGAAGAAAGAATGGGGTGGGCAGGCAGGCCTCCCCCAGAGGGCTCCCCAGGCCAGCTCTGCATGTCTCAGTGCTGCTGAGAAAGAAACCAAAGGCAGAAAAGAGCCAGGCACCTACCTGGGTTCACGAGGCTGGGTTTGCACCCCCGGCTCTCCTACAGACTGCCTCCCCCTGCTCCTCAGGAACTCCCCTCTCCTTCCTATCCCCTTTTCTTGGGTTTTTCCATGCCCCCGTGGTGGGCACCTCAGCCCCCCACCAGCCTGGCTTCCCTGTGATGCCCTGGAAGACGCTTCGGTGTTCACGACGGCTCTGGTGTGCCGTCCAGATGACCCGGATGTTCACCCGGCTCACTCCGGCTCATCCTGGCTGCCGCTCCCCCCTCCCCGCCCCCCGGGACCGGCTGCCTCCACCCTGAGATAGCACACCGGCCTGGGGGTGTCCCACCAGCCTCACACTGAAGGGAGTGTATCCAGGGGCCTACAGCAAGGCCTCCAAGGACACCTCCTGGGCCAACAGTTCCCCGCCCTCCCCCCAGCCTGCCCCAAATCCTGGCCTGCAGCAACTCGGGCCTCCCTCTCCCAGGCCGCACCACCCCCCCGCCTCCCGCCCCGTCTCGCCTCCCCCGGGGAAAGGTGACCGGGTGCCCCTCTCCATCAGGACGCCCGGGTGGGGCGCGGGGTGGGGGTGGGGGGGCCCGGCAGGGCCCTCACAAGTACATCTTCATGGCCTCGTGTGTCGTGGGGCAGTAGCGGGCATGGAGCTGGGCCAGCAGTGCCCTGGACGTGGCCTTGAAGCGGGTGCCCTGGCTCTTCCTGTTCCACACGTGGACGGCATAGGTGGCGTTGAGCAGCCGGCGCAGCTCCTGGGGGCTGATGTCCTCGAAGTACTTCTTCCAGTTCTGCCAGGGGATGGGGTAGAAGGCCTCACAGGGCAGGGCGGTGACCCCGCGGCAGGCGTGGCTGTCACCCAGGCTGCGGACGGAGCACCACTTCTTGAAGACCCGCGTGAGCAGCTGCGGGCCCTGGTGGCCCCAGATCCAGCCGTTGTAGTGGGCCACGAAGTCTCGCATGCACAGCGCCATGAACTCGTGGTGGCGCTCGAAGGCCAGGAAGGCCCCGTTGAGGACGTAGCGGGACTGAGTGCCCAGCGTGTTGGTCAGATTCCGCAGGCTCTTGAGGACGATGAAGTCCGTGTCCAGGTAGATGCCCCCGAACTTCCACATGAGCGCGATCCTGGAGGCGTCGGAGAGCACGGGCAGCAGGTAAGGCTCCCACCGGCGTCGCCTGGCCGCGTACCAGGCCGCCAGTGGCGTGTCCCGGAACAGCTCTTCCAGGTCCAGCGGGAGCACGTGGACGTTGGGGAAGCAGCCCAGAAGCGAGAGCCCCAGGTGCCGGGGCAGGGAGGCGTTCCCGCCGGGCAGCCCCTTCATCAGGACCACCACCCGGGACTCGGGGTGAGCCCTGGCCGCCGACTCCACGGAGCACATGAAAAGGAAGTTGGGGTTGGTCCGGTCTGAGGTCTCCAGGAAGAAGATGTTGCCCGGAGGCGGGGTGCTGGAGATCGGCGTAGGGGGCACCAGCCGGGGGCAGGGGACGTCGGCAGGCAGGTTAGAGAACTCCCTCTGGCCGCCGGGCTCTCCCGCGATGTGCCAGTAGATCATGACGGAGACGAAAAACGTGAACTTGAAGCTGATGATAAACAGGGTGCAGACCCGCTGCCTCGGGGCTCCCCGGAGCAGCCGCAGCAGGCAGTCAGGGGGCCTGGACATGTTCTCCCCAGATGACCCCAGGAGCCTCCAGCGGGAACTGGCTGGTCTGCAAGAGACGAGCAGCACATCAGGGCAGGCTGCCACCTCCCTAAGCCCGAGCAAACGCTTCCCACAGACACCGGCCACGGCCGATGCTGGCTTCCGAAGCCCTGGGGCCCGCTGGTCGCAGAGTCCCATCTCCTTCCTCACCTGGGAAAAGCAGGCCACGGGGCCGAGGTCTGGGCAGAGTCCCTTTCGCTCTCTGTGACACACCTGTGAGCTTCCCAAGGACGCAGCCAGTGCTATCTACGACACGTGGCCATCGCGGGCCCAGGCCGGGGTTCCGGCAGCCACGAGGGTTGTCAGAGGTGATGCTCCTGCACGCGGCACACAGGCCCCTTTGCCGGGTGAGGCCGGTCCCCCTCGGGCCGCTGGCAGCCTGTGATTCGAAGCCTAGCGCTTTACCCCTCAGCCCCATTCAGCTCCACAGACCGGCTGGAACTGCGCCGAGGAGGCAGACGGCCAAGCAGCCTTGGGGACTTTCTGCAGAGAAGCCTGGGGCTCCGGCGGCCTGGGCGCTGGCTGCTAAGGGGCTGGCTGGCAAGCTTGCGGGACGGGTGGGCTCCAGACACAGGGGGATGCGTGCTGGGTCCTAAAGCCCTTGCCTCAGACGCAGTGGGGTCTCCTGGGCACCCGGCTTCCCCAGCCCCTGCCCTGGGCTGTGCAACTTACAGACGCAGGTCTGGAGGGACAGGGGCGGGGAGGTTGTGCCGTAGCCCGTAACCTTGCCCAGGACTATTGCCCTTGGACCCTCACCCTCTCCTGGTGATGTCCACTTGGCCAGCAGCTAAGAACATCCTGGGGGCCCGGCAGGTGGCTGGGGGAACAAAACAGGCTTGGGCTCTGTCCCCAAGGGTAGGACTATAGGAACATCTGGGAGGCACGGGACCTGACGTGTACCTGAACCAGCTAAGACCTGGGGCAACGCACTCAGCTCAGATTTGCCACCTTCAGGACGGGAACACTGGAACCCACTAAAGGGTTGGCCGTCACCACACACGTGCCAGGTGACCTGCTCAGCACTTCACACATAGTCAGCTTCCTAAACCCTCACAACCACCCTTTGCAGAGGCGATCATCGCTCCCATTTTACAGGTGAAGAAACCGAGGCACTGAGAAGTCTGGTAAGCTCACATACAGTCCCACGGTAGGCAAGTGGCAGGGCAGGGCTTGGAAGCCAGGCCATCTGGCTCTAGAGTGCACCCTCTCACCACTGCACCATCCGGCCCGGGAGAGAACCGGCAGAGGGGACCTGGGAGCGCGCCTGGCACTTTGAGGACTCCGTGCACATTCGCCGGGGCTGTTCTCGCTTTTCGCAGGATCCTGGCCACCGTGTACTCAGTGCCTTCTAAATTCTTGGTGCCCCACGCACACCCCCTCTGGCTCTCAGTAACCCCAGGGGTAGTTAGTTGTATCATTTCTCCTTCAGCGGCCAGGAAACTTGGACACAGAGGGGCGGGGGGACTGGGTGCGGCCCGCAGGCTAAGGGGAGCTGGAGTCACCCCTTCCCCAGGACAGACGGATCTCCTGGCCTGAGAGCGAGACTGAGCAACTGGCCGGCCCTCCTGGTGGAGGGCCGGGAACCGCGATGACGTCACTGGCTGGTAACTGACCAGCCTGGGCGGCCCATGGCGGCGAGGTGGGGATCTGGGCAGCCGGGCAGCCCTCCTGGAGACACGCCCTGGCTCAGCAGCCAACCTTCTCTGCCAACAGGAACACGGCCCTTCCACAAGCTCTCCGCGTCCACAAATCCATCTGTAAGACACAGCGAGACACAGAGTGAGGGGGGTGGCGGGCTCACGGAGTCAGCCCCCAGCCGCACAGGGGGGATGTTCCTTGATTTGTTGACTGTCTCGGCCCCACAGGGAATGTACTTGGGAGAAAGGGAGAGCTGGGTGCGGCTCTGCCCTGGAGGAGCTCTCAGCGTGTGGGGGAACCATCTGGAAATGCACTAGTCACAGTTGAAATGGAGCAAAGGGCCCAGCGGGGCCAGGGAAGGTGGCTTCTGGAGAGGTCACACTGATGGAGGGGCCTTAGCCAGATGGGCCTCCATACCAAGGGCGCCTGCACACCTGCCCTCCCCAGAGGCCAGCTCGGTCCTTGGCGCATAGTAGGGACACACAACCTGACTCATCCTCTCGTGGACCCGCTCACTCACTGACTCACTCCCCTGGCCGCCAGAGGGACACTTCAAAAACACAAGCCAGGTCACGTCATTCCTCTGTTCAGACCCTCAGTGATGTGGGAGGCCCCGGTCGCCCAGGTGCCCCCATCGCTGACCTCACACCCCACTTGCCCTACCCCAGCCACGCCTGGCCTCCTCACTCCTTCTCAACCCCACCGCCCACCCCCGTGCTGCCATCTCAGGGCCTGCACACTTGCTGTTCCCTCGGCTTGGAATGCTCTTCCCATGGTGTTTACCTGGCTCGTTCCCTCACCTCCCTCTCGTCCTCAAAAATCATGCCTCCCCAGCCCTTCCATAGTCCCCTGTGGAGCTCGCGGCACCTAATCGAGCATCCTGGACATTTGGTACTCGTTTGTTTGGGTTACTTATTTGGAGCATAACCCCACGAGGACAGGTATTTTTTGCCTTTTGTTCAGCATCTAGAAGAGATGACTCTTGGAAGGTAGTTAACAAACACCAGGGGAGTGAGTGACTCAGCGGGTGGGTGAATGAAGGTGGGAGCGAGTGAGTGAAGGAGATCAGTGAATGATCAGCGAGTGAATGAACGAATGAGTGAATGAATGAGTGAATAAGTCAGTGAGCCAGCAAATCAGCACGTGACCGAATAAAGCAGTTGAGCGCCTGTGTGAGGGACCTGGGGGTCGGCGGCTGGGTCAGGAGTGGCAGGGCCAATATACATCAAGAACCTTGTGTTGCCCCGCCCTGGTTTTCGCCTGCGAGGAGAGGCTATTTTGGTCTTGAGTATTTTTAACCCAGTGTGAACCACACCGAGCAGGGGACAGACAGTTGGATCGAGCAAGGTCCTGGCTGCTCGGGGGTCCTGAGGCGTTGGGGTGATCTGGGCCTTCTGTGGGGTGGGGTGGGGTCTGGGCCTGTTGGGGAGACGGGATTTGCCACCTGAGCCCGCGCCGACCGCAGGGGACAGTACCGGCCCCGAGCAACACCGTATTTGGTGCTCGAGCCCAAGACCCAGGAATAGAAACGACGCACGGAGCCAAGTTGGCCACAGCCAAATACCCGTGTGACCTCAGGCCCGAAGCATGCTCCTGGCCCCCCTGGATGGGCCTCGCAGCTGTGGCTCAAGTCCTGACCCTTGTCAGTGGAGCCTGGCACACTGCTCCTCCTCCTGCCTCCCTGCCTAACGCTTTCAGCCCCGCACCGGGGAGAGATTTCCAGTTAGCTGGTCAACTGTGGCCACTTCCCTGCCCTGAGCTCTTCTGTGGCTCCCCATCCTCAGGGACCCTCCCAGCCCCCCATGATCCATCTCAGGCAGGACGTGAGGGCGAGAAGCACACAGCCGGCAGGCCAAAGGGCCAAAGGCCTGACCGCTCCCTGTGGGTTTGGCCCTTGCATTAGTTTTGGGGGCCCCACGTCAGGAGCGTCAGCATCAGGGACCAGCCCAGGGCCTTGGAATGGCCCCACTACCTGAAGGTTGTCATTCATTCACGGCCCACAGTAGGGGCATCTCCCTCTGCCCTTCCCTCGGCTCCCAGGTCCAGCCCAGCTCAGCCCAGTGCTGGCTGACCACGACCCAGACAGAACAGGGTCGCGGCAATGGTCAGACACAGTCCACACTTCCTGAACGACTTACTACCAGGATAGGTGCTCACTGTCCCTGGGGTTCCAGAGCTAGGCCCTTGGAGAGTCTGATATCCCAAGGGGGACACAGAGGCCCAGAGACGGTAAGGGATTTGGCCAGGGTCTCGCAGCAGCAGAGGGTGGAACTGGCACCCTTAGGGAGCTCTTCCTACCCCTCTGCAAGAAACGTCCCCTCCCCGGGCTTTCCTCGAGCTGTTGCAGGAGGCTGACAGCCCAGCAGAAGTCTCAAACCACAAAACCAAGGAGATGTGCGACATTCTGATCAGCATCCTGTATCGGCTTCCTGTGGCTGCGGAAACTGATGACCACAGCTCTGAGGCTGAACGCAGACGCGTATCTTCTCACGGCTCTGCAGAGTGGAGGTCTAAATCCAAGGTGTCAGCGGGACCACACCCCTTCTCGGGCTCCGGGGCAGAACCGTTCCTTGCTTCTCCCAGTTTCTGGTGGCTCCAGGCATTCCTGGGCTTGTGGCCGCTTCCTCCAATCTCTGCCTCTGTCTTCACGCGGTCGTCCCCTCTGTCTCTTGCAAGGACACTTGTCATTGTACTTATGGCCCACCTCACTAACACGGGGTCATTTCCTTAACTCAAGATCCTTAACTTAGTAACGCCTGCAAAGACCCTTTTCCCAAAGGAGGTCACATTCACGTGTCGCAGGGTTAGGACGTGACAATCTTCTCTGAGGCCACTATCCGTCCCATGACACCTCCTTTCTGTGTCTCTCTGCCCTGGAGACTCAGAGCCCCTCTCAGGTCACACACTGCCTGGAACATCCCAGAAACGGCAGCTCCGTGGAGAATGTGCCTGGGGGGGCCTCTCTGCGTGGCAGGACAGCACTGGGGAGTCCCAGTGGACATGGGGTGGCAGGCTTTGCCTGCCCAGCATCTGTCCCCCCTCTGCTGATAAGAGTATCCCGATTGCCTTTGAGGGACCACCTCTGCCCCACAGACCCCACTCTCTAGCTCCTGGGGGCGGCACAGATTCAGATCTGCCTAATGACTGTGTCACGCTCTCCAGCCACAGTGAGTAGCTGGGGGCAGGGCATGCAACCCAGTGCGGGCCAAGCAGAGTCAGGAGCTTTCCAGTGGGGTCTCTAAGATGAGACCCGAGCCGGAGGGGAGAGCCTGGCTGAGGCTGAAGCCGGCCCAGAGGCAACAGAGCCAAGAGACGGAGAGAGAGAGGCACTATGACATCATCTTTACATCTGGATCCCGCTGTGTTTGAAACTGGTACATCCTGCACTTTCCACAGACACAGAGACGGGGTGGGGGGGACGTGGGAAGAGTCTGCCAAGTTGAAAGCAGGGACACTTCTGGAGACAGGACAGGATCAGGAACTCAGACCCTCTTTGATGGGAAAAATCAATACCTAGAGCTTGGAAACCCTGCTTGAAGGGTCCGCTGTCCTGTCCCTGCACACCCCCTCCCATCTTTCAGGGCATAAACAAATTCTTCTCTTTTTAAAAACTTTTTAAATGTTTATTTATTTTTGAGAGAGACAGAGAGACAGAGCATGCGCGTGCATGGGGGAGGGGCAGAGAGAGAGGGAGACACAGAATCCGAAGCAGGCTCCAGGCTCCGAGCTGTCAGCACAGAGCCCAACATGGGGCTCGAACTCACAGACTGCCAGATCATGACCTGAGCCGAAGTCAGAAGCTTAACCAACTGAGCCACCCGGGTGCCCCAGTAAATGAATATTTCTACTGAAGAAGTAAGAGTTGCAGTTATTAGAAAGTGATCCTCATAAAAATGGCCGTTTTCAGAATGGAGGTTATAAAATGTTCCTCCTCCAGAGCCTATAAGATGTTCTAAAGCCAGGGAGGTAGGGAGGTAGAGACTTCTTTTTCCAATAGGAATAAGGCAGATTCTGGGTTCTGAATCTCCCCCCCCCCCCGCTGATGTCATACAGAGCAACACAGGAAAGAGAAAATAAGCCACAAGCTACAGCTTTAGCAAAACCGGGGCATGAAAAACCCATAAACTCCAACTCGCAAAGCTGGACCCGAGTCCAGCAGATACAGCGGTGAGGTGGGGAGGAACAGGGGGTGAGGGGGGCCCGGAAGTGGAAGATCGTAGAGATTGCCACTTCTAAAAGGAAGACGAGTAAGTCAGAAGACAGATGTAGCCTGGATGAACCAGGAGAGTTCAAGGATGCAGGCAGGTGTCCCCTTGAACCCGGTTGGGTTCTGTGAGGCAAAAGAGCACTGGGTCCTGAGAAGGGTTGTATTCTAAAGGAACAATCCATTTCCATAAAAACAGAGGAGGGAGTCTTTCAACAGAGAAACTTAGAGAACTTGCCTGGCCTGTCTCCCAATTTCTACCAAAACCTCCTGTTAAATGCTGATCCAGGAAAATTCAACCGATTTGAATATAAAAAACAATGGTTAAAGGAATAAACACAGTGTCCATATAAGGAAGCTACAAGAATGAAAAGGGGAAGGAACACTAATGTTCTCCTATGTAGAGAAACTATTCACTATAGTTTAAGCATTCACTATAGTTGGGGGCGCCTCGGTGGCTCAGTCGGTTAAGCGGCCGACTTCAGCTCAGGTCACGGTCTCACAGTTTGTGAGTTCGAGCCCTGCGTCAGGCTCTGGGCTGACAGCTCGGAGCCTGGAGTCTGCTTCAGATTCTGTGTCTCCCTCTCTCTCTGCCCCTCCCCCACTAGCACTCTGTCTCTCTCTTTCTCAAAAATAAATAAACTTTAAAAAGAAATTTGGGGCGCCTGGATGGCGCAGTCGGTTAAGCGTCCGACTTCAGCCAGGTCACGATCTCACGGTCCGTGAGTTCGAGCCCCGCGTCGGGCTCTGGGCTGATGGCTCAGAGCCTGGAGCCTGTTTCCGATTCTGTGTCTCCCTCTCTCTGCCCCTCCCCCGTTCATGCTCTGTCTCTCTCTGTCCCAAAAATAAATAAACGTTGAAAAAAAAAATTTTTTAAAAAGAAATTCACTATAGTTAAGAAAATTCACTACAGTTAAGAAAATTCACTGTGAAAATATCACCACATGGGGCACCTGGGTGGCTCAGTCAGTTGATGACGATCTGGCTCAGCTCATGAACTCACGGTTGGTGAGATCGAGCCCCATGTCGGCCTCTGCACTGACCGTGGAGCCTGCTTGGGATTCCCTCTCTCTCTCTCTCTCTCTCTCTCTCTCTCTCTGCCCCTTCCATGCTCGTGCTTTCTCTCTCTCTCTCTCTCTCTCTCTCTCAAACATAAATAAATAAACTTAAAAAAAATCACAAAACACGTGGCATCCGGGTGGTGCTGACAGAGCAGAGCCTGCTTGGGATTTCTCTCTCCCCGCCTCTCTCTCTCTCTCTCTCTGCCCCTCCCCAGCTTGCTCTCTCTCGAAAAATAAATACACATTAAAAAAAAAATCACCACAAAACAAATAAAAATTCAAATACAAAATTACAGCATGAATTTAAAACAATGAGAACAACAACAACTTTAAAAAGTAATTCTAGCCATGAAGGCAGACCAAAAAGCAGAAGGTACAAGAGCTGGAGAAGAAACAATTAGGCAAAGTGACAGCAAGAGAAGAGGATGATGTGTGAGGACTGACAGACCTCAGGAAAGAATTAGAAGGCGATAACAAAAACACTTCGGAAATGAAAACCAAACGGCCGGAGACACACGGGAGCACGGGCTCCATACAAAGTATCGCAAGAGATACAAACAGGAAAGGGAGAAGAAGTCAAGAAAATCCAACAGAAATCATCAAGGAGATGTTAGAACTGAAGACATGAGGTGGAACAGGCAGCAGAGGGGAGCCAACAAACGTGCGGCCAGGGCTCCTGAGGAAGAAAATGACGCCAATGACTAGAAGAAATATTTGCGATTATAATTCAGGAGAACTTACCTGAAATAGGGGGAGACTTGATCCCATGAATGGAAAGGCACACCGTGCATTAGACAGCGGTGACCCGGAACCGTGAATCCCGAGACGTGTAATAGTAAAATCTCTGGACTTTAATTTTTTTTAAAAATGTTTTATTTTATTTTCGAGAGACAGAGACAGAACACGAACAGGGGAGGGGCAGAGAGAGAGAGCGAGACACAGAATCGGAAGCAGGCTCCAGACATTGAGCGTGTCTCCACAGAGCCCGATGCGGGGCTCGAACCCACGAACCGTGAGATCGTGACCTGAGCTGAAGTCAGACGTTCAACCAACTGAGCCACCCAGGTGCCCCCAAATCTCTGGACTTTAAAGGTACTTTAAAGGACTTTAAAGGCCCCTCTGAGGCTTTAGAACTGACAGAAGATATGCCTTAATCACTCAGTACAGTATCAGCTGAAATGGGGCAGCCACAAGAGAAAGGGAAACCCGTTAAGTTTATTGTTGTTCATAGAAGAGAAACAACAGAGACTCTCTAAAGGAAAAAGAAACTAAGAGTATTTTATATAAGGGTGTCAATATAAATGTAGCCACTAGAACAAAAATACAATCTTTCCCGAATATCAGAGGGATTTTTTTTAATTTTTTTTCAACGTTTTTTATTTATTTTTGGGACAGAGAGAAACAGAGCATGAACGGGGGAGGGGCAGAGAGAGAGGGAGACACAGAATCGGAAACAGGCTCCAGGCTCTGAGCCATCAGCCCAGAGCCCGACGCGGGGCTCGAACTCACGGACCGCGAGATCGTGACCTGGCTGAAGTCGGACACTTAACCGACTGCGCCACCCAGACGCCCCCAGAGGGATTTTTTTTAAACACAGTGAAAGAATAAAGAATATAGCCCTCCCATGTGTGCAAAGACATATACATACATACACAACATGATGGAAAGAATACCAGACACCTGTCGCATCAATATATATAAACAGGCTTGCCTCGCTTACCTTTACTAAGAAAAAGATTTTTTTATTTAGATCCCAAACAAAACCCAACTCTATCCTGTATTTAAGAGATATACATCAAAATGATTTAGAATGGTTAAAAGCAAAAGGAAGAGCAAAAATATAAAACCAAGTATAAACAAAAAGAAAGCTGGGGCTGTAATCTTAATATCAGACTGAGAATTCAAGCAACCATCAGTAAGTGAGCCAAAGAAGGGCCAATAATAATGCTAAAAGGTATAATTCACAACATACCAGCAGCAATTTTCAGGAATTAGAAATTACAGAATGCTACGATAAATAGATTGAAACACACTAATAAGAGATTTTAATTCACCACTCTTTTTTTAAAATGTTTTAAATGTTTATTTAATTTTGAGAGAGAGACAGAGACAGAGACAGAGCAGGAGCGGGGGAGAGGCAGAGAGAGAAGGAGATACAGAATCCAAAGCAGGTTGTAGGCTCCGAGCTGTCAGCACAGAGCCCGACACGGGGCTCGAACCCACGAAGTGTGAGATCATGACCTGAGCCGAAGTCGAACGCTTAACCAACAGAGCTACCCAGGCACCCCTTAAGTCACCACTCTAAACCCAAGAAATAAATATAAATAAGAATTCAGAAGATGTAAATAAATGATCAATGAGGTTCTACACTGTATCAAACTCTATCTTCATAATAGGCAACACACTTTGTTCTCAAGAGTTGATGAAGCATTCACTAAAATTGAGAACAAAACTGACAAACCTTTAGCTGGATTCACTGAGAAAAAAAGAGAGAGGACTCAAATAAACAAAACCGGAAATGAAAGTGAAGAAATAGCAACCAACACCACAGAAACACAAAGGATTATACGAAAATACTATGGAAAATGACATACCAACAAATTGGACAACCTGGAAAAAATGGATACATTCCTAGAAACATATAACCTTCCAAAACTGAATCAGGAAGAAATGGAAAATCTGAAAAGACTGATTACCAGCAATGAAACTGAATCAGTAATAAAAATAAATAAATAAATAAAAAACAAAAACCCAACAAACAAAAGTCCAGGACTGGATGGCTTCACAGGCGAAGTCTACCAAAGGTTTAAGAAAGATGGGGCGCCTGGGTGGCGCAGTCGGTTAAGCGTCCGACTTCAGCCAGGTCACGATCTCGCGGTCCGGGAGTTCGAGCCCCGCGTCGGGCTCTGGGCTGATGGCTCGGAGCCTGGAGCCTGTTTCCGATTCTGTGTCTCCCTCTCTCTCTGCCCCTCCCCCGTTCATGCTCTGTCTCTCTCTGTCCCAAAAATAAATAAATAAACGTTGAAAAAAAAAATTTAAGAAAGAGTTCATACCTATTCTTTAAATAGTTAAACTATTCCAAAAAATAGAAGAGGGAGGAAAGTTTCCAAATTCATTTTATGAGGCCAGCCTTACCCTGACATCAAAATCAGATAAAGATACTACAAAAAAAAAAGAGAAAACTATAGGCCAATATTTCTGATGAACATAGATGCAAAAATTGTCAACAAAATATTACCAAGCTGAATCCAACAATATATTTAAAAAATCCTTGGGAGGGGCAGGGGAAAAAAGCATTCGGCATGATCAACTGGGATTTATTCCTGGGAGGCCAGGGTGGCTCAATATCCAAAAATCAATCAACACGACACATCCTATTAACAAGGGAAAGGATGAAAACCATACAATCATCTCAACAGATGCAGAAAAAGCACTTGAGAAAGTACAACATCCATTCATGATAAAAACCCTCAACAGGGGCGCCTGGGTGGCTCAGTTGGTTAAGCGTCCGCCTTCGGCTCAGGTCACGATCTCACGGTCTGTGAGTTCGAGCCCCGCATCGGGCTCTGGGCTGATGGCTCAGAGCCTGGAGCCTGCTTCCGATTCTGTGTCTCCCTCTCTCCCTGCCCCTCCCCGTTCACGCTCTGTCTCTGTCTCAAAAATAAATAAACGTTAAAAAAAAAACCCTCAACAAAACAGGTTTAGAGGGAGCATATCTCAACATAAAAAAGGCCATATATGAAAAACCCACAGCTAACATCACAGTCAACGGTAAAAAACAGCTTTTCTTCTAAGGTCAGTAACAAGACAAGAACGTTCACTCTCACCACTTTTATTCAACACAGTACTGGAAGTCCTAGCCAAAGCAATCAGACAAGAAAAAGATATAAAAGGCATCCAAATTGGTAAGGAAGAAGAAAAACTCTCACTATTTGCACATGACACGATACTATAAAGAGAAAACCTAAAGTTTCAAAAACAAAAACAAAACAAAACAAAAAACTATTAGAACTAATCAACGAATTCAGTGAAGTCATAAGACATACAGAAATTAATACACAGAAATCTCTGTTGCATTTCCACACACAAATAATGAAGTAGCAGAAACTGAAAGTAAGAAACCAATCCCATTTACAATTGTACCAAAAGGAATAAAATACCTAGCAATAAACTTACCCAAGGACGTGAAAGATCGATACTCTGAGAACTATAAAACACTGATGACAAAAATCAAAGATGACACAAAGAAATGGAAAGGAATTCTATGCTCATGGATCAAAAGAACCAATATTGTTGAAATGTCCACACTACCCAAAGCAAGTTACAGATTTAATGCAATCCTTATCAGAATACCAACAGCATTTTTCACAGAACTAGAACAAATAATGCCAAAATTTGTATGGAACCACAAAAGACCCCGAGTAGCCAAAGCAATCTTGAGAAAGAAGACCAAAGGTGGTGGTTTCCCAGTCCCAGATGTCAAGATGCACTACAAAGCTGTCGTCATCAAAACAGTATGGCACTGGCACAAAAATAGACTCCTAGATCAATGCAACAGAATAGCGAGCCCAGAAATAACCCCCCACTCGTATGTCCACTGAATCTTCGACAAAGGAAGCAAGAATACGTGACGGGGAAAAGACAGTCTCTTCAAGAAATGGTGTTGGGAAAACGGGACAGCCACATGCAAAAGCATGAAACTGGGCCGCTTTCTTCACGCACACAAATAAACTCAAAATGTATCAAAGACCTAGATGTGAGACACAAAACCATAAAATTCCTAGAAGAGAGCACAGGCAGTAATTTCTTTGATCTCAGCTCTTGAAACCCTTTTCTAGATACCTCTCCACAAGCAAGGGAAACAAAACCAAAGACACATGTGTGAGTCTGGAATTTACAAATTGAGTCTGAAGTTCATATACCAAAATAAACAAGCCAAGACCCATAGGAAAACTCTGAGAAGGAGGAAAAAATGAGGAAGGGCTGGAGTGCTTTAGATATTAAAACACACTATAAAGTTTCTTTTTTTTTCATGTTTATTTATTTTGAGAGAGAGAGTGAGTACAAGTGTGCATGTGCGAACTGGGGAGGGACAGAGAGAGAGGGGGAGAGAGAATCCTAAGCAGGCTCTGCTGTCAGCACACAGCCCCATGAGGGGCTTGATTTCATGAACTGTGAGATCATGACTTGAGCCAAATCAAGAGTCAGACGTGACTGTGCCCACGTGCTCCTATAAATTTTCAATAAATGCAGTCTTTGAAAAAAAATGAAGTTTATGTATTTATTTTGAGAGAGAGAGAGAGAGAGAGAGAAGGAGAGGGCAGAGAGAAAGAGAGAGAGAGAGAAAAAATCCCAAGTAGACTCCACACTGTCAGCACAGGGCCCTATGCGGGGCTCGAATTCACGAACCATGAGATGATGGCCTGAGCTGAAACCAAGAGTCAGATGCTCAACAGACTAAGCCACCCAGGCACCCCTAAAACAATGCAGTCTTAAACACACACACACACACACACACACACACCAGAAAACAAAAACAGTGCAGTCTTAGCAAACGAACAAACAGGACAATGAAACAAAACCTGTCACAGCAATAATGAAGTGCTCGCACATCCAGTAAAGGCAGTATCTCCAATCAGTAAAGTTAAATGGGTCTTCTAAGGTGTTGGGCAGGTTGGAGTAGAAGCCGGGTTCACCTCTCAGAACATGCCCCAGGATAAACTCCTAATGGAAAATAATAAACCCCATAAACATGCAGAACAAAACATGGGTGAATTCCTTTGTAACTTCAGAGTTGGGAAAGTTTTCTTAATTATGTAGGAAATCTATCCAGAAGCCATAAAAGAACAGATGATTAAACTCGACTCCTTGAAAATGCCAACTGATCTGTGTCCTCCTCCAAAACACCATCAGGGAAGTCACAGTAGAAGGAACTACTTGGGAGAACTTTTGTGCCCCTCGGATCCCAAAGGTCCACTTTTCCTAACCTCTAAAGAGCTCCCAGAAGTCAAGGAGAAA
Organism: Felis catus; assembly: GCF_018350175.1. Taxonomy (NCBI): domain Eukaryota; kingdom Metazoa; phylum Chordata; class Mammalia; order Carnivora; family Felidae; genus Felis; species Felis catus. The sequence goes on from NC_058374.1 coordinate 135,673,801, forward strand.
ACGACCAACAACACAGAGAAGAAAAAGAGGCCAAGGGCAGCTTTCGCACAGGCAAAACACGACCCTTAATCTGTCAGCGAGAGGGAGGATCTTTTTGTAAGTAAAAGAAATGCAAATTGAAACACTCAGATAGCATCTCTCACCTGTCAGATTGGCAAAAATCCAAAACTTCGACCACACGTTCTTCTGGCCAGGCTGGGAGCAAACAGGCATCTCGCACACGGCCGGGAGGCATTCCAGATGATACCAGTCCAGTGGTGGAGGGCAACTGAATGACATCCACCGAAAACCCCTTCGCCACGCCATCCCAGTCTGTGAATTTATCCGTAGATAAGTGCCATTTGTACAGGTCACAGGTTGGTTCTCGATTGCAAACGATGAAAAACAACCCAAGGTCTTTCTCGAAGGCACTGATTACACATTGATGCCATGAAAAACAATGTCAGCTCCCAGAGGGCAGGGACCAAGTCTGCTGTGACTCATTGTTGCGTCTTTCGTGGCCAGCACGGACGCTAGCACAAAGCGGGGGCTCGATATATAGGTAGATAGGTGTAGATAGATAAATATATATATTCTGAACGAGTGAGTAAATGATCCCTAAACGGCCCACAAAGCCAAGATCAGATACGGTCACTGACCAGAAAAATGCCCTTTGCAAACTGTAAGCCATGTGTGGATACAGATTACAGTTGGTAGAAAGTGTAATTGACACGTCCTGCCTCACCATCTGTGGGTACAAATTAAGGTCACACGCCTTTGACTTTTCATATTAAAGTACCTGAGTGTTCACGGGTCCCGAGAGAGGAAAGGCCACCTTCCCAAAGCCTGGGAGACACGATTTCCACCTAGGGAGATCTGCCCCCAAGTCTTAGACCTCTCCTCTCTTCCCGAGGCCATCCCTCCCTGCCAGGGTCACTGCCCCTCTGCACCGGAGGCTGGACTGAAGATCGGGCTGCCTGGGGTTGGCTTCTCAGGAGCATAGGGTGAAGTCACCGTCCCCAAGCTTTCTGCTCAGTTCAGGCAGCACAAGCCACCACGAATCTGGATTCCTACACCTTTGCTCTCTTAGCATGTCCACACATGCACTTGCCAGGACCCCCTGCAGTGCCCCGGTGGCAGGGCGTGGTGAGCTTTCTGCGTCGGTCGCTTGCTCTGCCCAGAGATCACAGAGGAACAGGTAGCAGAAAACTCTTCATCGGATAAAATCATGCCCGGCTTTAAGCAAAACTGGTGCCTTTAGCACTTAGGTCTAGGCTACATTCTCGGTTAATTTTTGTGTGTGCTATGAGGGAAGACTGCGGCTCATTGTTTTGCGTAGGGATAGTTAGTTTTTCCAGCGCTGGTCCGGAAATGTCTGCTCCCACACTGAATTACCTTGGCACTCTGGTCAAAAATCAACCTGCTGTTTAAGCGGGAGTCTGATTCTGGACTCCAAATTCTGCTAATTGAACGACAGGTCTACCCTTGTGCTAAGACCACACGGACTTCATAACTGCAGCTTTATGATAAGTCTCGAAATCAGGTATCCCTCCCACCCTTTGTCCTTTTTTTAAGAATTGTTTTGGCCACGATAGGTCCTTCATACTTCTGTGTCAATTTTAGAATCCGCTGATCAATCTCTACCAAAAACTGCTGGGATTTTGATGGGGATTGCACTGAATCCGTATGCCAATTTGGGGGAGAATTGTTATCTTAACAATATTAAATCTTCCGCTCTGTGAAAAAAAAAAAAATCACGCCTGCAAATGCAATGCCCATGGAAAAGGCATTTAGAAACTCTGGCCTGGGGGGCTCAGTTAGTTAAGCATCTGGCTCTTGATCTCGGCTCAGGTCCTGATGTCACGGTTTGTGGGATCGAGCCCCACGTGGGGCTCTGTGCTGTTGGCAGAGAGTCTGTTTGGGATTCTCTCTCCCTCTCTCTTTGCTCCTCTCTCGCTCACACATACTCTCTCTCTCCTAAAGTAAATAAATAAAAAAAAAAAAAAAAAGAAAAAGAAAAGAAAGAAAGAAACACTGGCCTGAGTTAAGAGTCCAGAGTTCACCCTACTTGGAAGAAAGTTTCCATGTTGCTTGACTTTTTCCTCTTTTACTGTATTCAAGATTAAAACTAATTGGCAGCAAAAGACAGTGCCCACCCTGCCCCACGCGGTTTGCACACACGCACAGCACTGCCCACACTCGGTATTCTTTCGATTAGCAATAATCGCGCCTCCGATAAACCTCATTGGCTACGATACTGCCAATGAGCAAAGCTCTCACTCGGTATTCTTAACAGCCTTTGCTAACTGCATATTACCTGAGCAAGGGGCCTGGTTTCTATCTTCTACACACTTGCTCTGTGATCTTGGGGTACGGCCTCCCCCACCATTTCTGAGCCTCAATTTCTCCACCTGTAAAATAAAGAGCTTGGAAAAGACCATCTCTAAGGACCCTTCTAGAAAGACCTTCCAAATCTGGTTTCTCCAGCACCAGTTCTGTTCATGGCCAGCATCGGCCTCTCTAGACAGAGTATTTCAGGGCCACCTGCCCCTTGGTGTCAGGCCAAGAGCGCAGGCAGATAATAAGGCCAAGGGGCTGATAATTCACAGATAAGAGAGTTCCTGCTCAAGCTGATACCAAAAAGTCTTCTTGGAAAGAAACCCAGCCAGCCCTCGGCATCACACAGAGCACCCTGGTCCTTCATTCAACAAATGCTTGAACACCTACTATGTGCCACCCCCCACTCCAAGGTCTGGAAACACAGACAGCAGTGAACAAAGCAGATACTCTTCGGCTTCATGGAGCTGAAATCCTAGCGGAGAAAATTAACGGATAAAGAAATACAGTAAGCGATAACGTGCTGGGTTGAGAAATACAGCAGGAACACTGGACTGGAGGACCAGGGGCAGGGGTGCTCCTTTACATAGACTAGCAAGGGATGGCCTCTCTGAAAAGCCGACAGAGACCTGAAGGAAGTGAGGGGGCCAAGCCTTAGGGCTACCTTGGGTGGGGGGGCGGGTAGTGTGTCCAGGGAGGGAAATCAGTGAGTGCAAAGACCCTGGGGCATGTATGCCCGAGGTATTGGTGGAATAGCAGAGTAAGCAAGGTGGGAGGAAGGACAGGAAGTCAGAGAGATAATGAGGAGGCAGGGTCATGGGGGGCCTTGAGGGCCACTGGAAGGATTTGTCTCTCTGATCGGGAGCCCTGCCTTTGGGAGATTTTGAGGAGGAAGGGGCTACAATGTACCTTATGCTTAAAGAGATCTTTAGGATCTGGATGCTTTTTGAGACTAAACCAAGGGAGACGTGTGGCAACAAGAAAGCAGTTACGAGGCTCTTGGGGATAATCCAGAGGAGAGGGAGGCACAGGGCTGGGACACAGGGGGACAGCCGCTCTTGCAACACCTTTCTGACACATCTCTCCTGCCCATCTTCAGCCCTGTGACCACAGCCCAGCGCAGGACTCTGTCCTCGGCCTTGAACCCCAGCAGGTCTCCACACCCCACCCCACCCCGCAACACCCGTGCCTTGTGGGCACTTCCCCAGCACCCCCCGCCCCTCTCCAGGCCCACAACCTCCAGACCAGCCAAGCTGAGCTGACCTCTGCCACATTGCTCAAGCCAACAGGCTCTGGGAATTCCGGATTTCTGCAATACGCTCCCTCCTTTCCCTAAAACGTCCCTCCGCGCTCCCCTGTTCAGCAACCTCTTAACCGAAATATGTGGGAAGAGCTGCCATTTGCCAAGAATGTGCCACGGGTGAGGCGTCCTGCCAAGCACCGTTCACCCTTTACTGTGTCCTCGTATCTACCACCACGACCCCATCTTACACATGAGAAAACAGAGAGACCGACAGGAAAGGTGACCCACCCAATGCCGCGGGGCTAGTAAGCATGGGAGGGAGGATTTGCACCCAGGTTATTACATCTGCCCCAAATTCTCAGACAGCCCTTCCTCCCTGAGTCTCCCCCGACCTAGACGAGCAGGGCAGGCCACCTCCAGGAAGCTGCCTGGATTTTGGCACAGCTCCCACCGTGGGCCGTGGGCTGGGGCCCCCGCGCCGCACACAGTAGGCCCTCGTGGCTCCCTTCCAAATGAGCAGCACTCACCCCAAGGCCTGGCCTCGCCCACAGCCGGGATCCCGGGCAGACCCTCAGGGCCCCGGGGGAGTCCCGCTGGGAATGGCCAGGGTGATTTGGCCTTGGGGCCTTCGGGGCACTGAGCCAGACGCCGCTCTCCCGAGGCTGTAGGTGACCCGGACGGACTTAGGGAGGGCCTGGCGACAGCAGGTGGACCAGAAACTTGTGATGATCGAGGGATAAAGGAAAACCATCCTGATGCTCCAGGAGCCCTTGAAAATGACGGTAAAAACTTGAAAGGAAAGTCAAGTCCATGGCTCAAACCCTCCAGGCTCTGGGAACTCCGAGTTTCTGCAAAATGTGCCTCCTGCTTCCCAGAATGCCACCCCCCCATCCCCTCCCCTGCCCCAGCAGCCTCCAGCCACAGTAGGTAAGATGAGCTGCCGTTTGCTAAGAGTCCCAAATGCCATTCCTGGCGGCGAGGGTGACGGGCGACGTTAGCTGTGTCTTCGTGCCTGCAGCTACTGTCCCCACGTGTCCACAGAGAGGGGGACGTGTCCAGTCACCACCCTGCAGCGACACCTCCCGCTTTACTCTCTCTTGCGGACGGTAGTGTGACGTCACTAAAGGCCTGAGGCGAAAGCACGTGCCACGGTCAGCCTCCCCGTGACCTTGGCACCTCGAGTGCCCGCGTCGGCGTTCCGGTGGAGCCTTTTCGGTCCCTTTCCGCGCACCTGCCACACACAGGGCTGCCGTGGACAGACAGAGCCACATACGCACAGAAGGGGACCCTATTCCCCGCGCTGTTCTATACCTTGTTTTATTTTTCACCCAGAGACACGCCGGGCCCCTGCATTCTCAAACCAGATAGTGGTGGTGCATACGGGGCGATATCCACGTCCTGAAACTCATCCAGCCGCGCGAGCGGTTCTGGAACAAACCCGCTCGAGAGCACACGTGCCCTCTGCCCTCCTATCACGCCCACAAACGCAGACCCGTACCCTCAGTTCCCAGGGTCGCGCGTCACCTCGCGGGGTTAGTAGCATCCTTCGTCCCGCCTGCTTCCCGTCTGGGCTGCCGGAAGTGCGGTTTGCATCCTTCTGCTTTTACGGGCGACACCGCGGTGACTGTCTTCGCACTCCCGTCTGTGAGCACATCCTTAATTGCTTCGGGAGGACTGGTTCCTCGAAATGAGCCGCTTGGGCCGAAGGAAATGGAATTTGCACTTACAGATGCGGCACAGGAACTGGCCTCCGGAAAGGCTTTCCAGAGCTCACGCTGTCATCCCCTCAGCATGGGGAGGGGTGAGCGCGCTTGAGTTGACGTTTGGGACTGGCTCCCCCGCGACAGGCGCGGAGCTACGTGGTCAGCGTCCACTTCCTGAGGACTTCCTGTGCACAGCCACGGGGCCGAGTGGCTTTCGCACGGTAACTCACTTAAGCCTCCCGCCAGCCCTCTTCGTATCCAGCGGGCACTCTTCGTATCCACCAGTTTTAAGAGTTGAGGGAACCGCTGGGGTTCGAACCCCCTCCCCTAGGTGAAAGGGGTCTGCCCGTGGCCAAGTTCAGCTGGGAGCCTCAAACGTCCCCCACCCCCCGCAATAAAGAAAAGGCGCGTAACTCTTGAGTCTTAGTTGCTTCACCTGTAAAATGGGCAGAATGGCACAGGGTGGCCGAGGGGGTTAAATAAGGTCAGGTAACAGCGTCTGACACCGGGTAAGGGCTCAATCGTGGAAGGCCGCCCCCCAAATCAGGAGGTTGCCTCGGAGACCCAATGGAAGGTGCAAATGAGGACTGCAGAGGACCCCGGAGAGGTGGGGGCGGGGGGGCGGCCGTGGGGACCTTTCTGGGCTCTGTGTCTACACCCGGGACAACAGATTCTGCCCTTCCAAACCCAGTCTGTGGGGTGAACGTGAAGATCACTTCTCCGGCTTCGCCCTCACGTGCCTGCCTCTTCACCCAGCGCCCCCCCATCTGTCCATTCAGACCTGGCGCTGGTGGGACTTCCAGGAAGTGCTCTGTGTCCTGCTGGAGTCAGCTCCTGGTGGGTGCGGGTGTGGGCACAGGGGAGAGTGTGCAGGCACTAAGCAGAAGGGGAGGGGTTCTTCTAGTCCCGTGGCCAGCTCAGCTTCCACGGGGATCCGTCCAGAGGGAAAGCAAACAGGCAGACAGGAGAGGAAAGGACACTCGCTCGGACTAAGACGGGCACGGCTTCCTGACACCTACCAGAAACGGAGGCACCAAGAGGAGAGCGGTTCTCAAGGGCGCGCAGTTAATGTTGGAGGGCCAACGTTGAACCCATCCCCGCCGCTCATCAGCTGACTGAACCAGAACAAGGCACCTTCCCTCCCCCCAGTCTGTAAGCGGCGGGGGGGGGGGGGGGGTGATAACACCTGCTACCTCCCAGGGAAGCAGGGAGGACCCCAGGGGATGAGGCTGGCAAACAGCATTGGGAGCTGGGACCTCAGGACCAGAATCTCTTCTCTCCACTGAGCTCTTCCGCCTCTCTCTACATGAAGATCAAAGCCGGTCCCTAAGGTGTCGGTCCAGCCCTTCCCTTTCGCCTCTTGTCCTCACCAGCTCAGAAGGTCCCTCAACCAGTGCCAGACACCCCTACCTCCTGCATCTCTGGGACCTCAACCTGCGGACCCGCCTCTCCTCCGGGACTCAGCCGCTCCGTCCTCTGGCTCCTTCCCGTCAGCTCATAAATGCAGCCACCTCCATCATCGAAAAGCACCACAGCAGATAAAGTAAAATAAAAATAAAAAACGTGCTCCTCAAAAACACACACCAGTGGCAGCAAAAGCAAAAGGCAAATGATAACCTGGGAGGAGGTCTTTGCCACCAAGAGACCAGACGAGGGGCAAAGACCTCACGGATGAGCTCCAGCAAATGAACAAGAAACACACATATGGTGATAACCATTTCGCAATTCACGCATGCCAGATCGTGCTGTATACCTTCAACAGACACAGTGCTGCCTGTCATTTATATCTCAGTAAAACCGGGGTGGAGGGGGCGCCTGGGTGGCTCGGTCGGTTGGGCATCCGACTTGGGCTCAGGTCATGATCTCACAGTCCGTGAGTTCCAGCCTCGCATTGGGCTCTGTGCTGACAGCTCAGAGCCTGGAGCCTGCTTCCGATTCTGTGTCTCCCCCTCTCTCTCTCTGCTCCTCCCCCACTCCCACTCTGTCTCTCTCTGTCTCTCAGAAATAAATAAACGTTAAAAAAAATCTACAAAAAAAAAAAACTGGGGGAAAAAAACACACAAAGATCCCGGACATTCATACTCGTTGACTCAGAGTAATTTCACCTCTAGGAAATAACAAGAAATGCATACTCACAGCCTGAGGAGGTACAGAATGGTATAGGCCCTCTACAGAGCCAGCTGGCTCTAGGTAGAGCCCTTCTAGAACTTCCTATACATCAGATGCAGTGACTACCAGGTAATTCTCTTTCCAGGAAAGATCTGGCAATGTGTAAATGCAAAAATTCCATGTAACGTCATCCCAAAGAGCCAAATATTGAAAAGCACCTAAATTTCAAATAAAGTCTATTAACTAACATGATGTAACATATCCAAGTGCTGAAAAATATTTTAAAAAGTGTTTGCGAGAGGTGAGGCATTTGAAGTTTTCATATAGACAAGGTATATTCAACTACGTTAAAAAACTATTTTTGAAAGTGTGGCGAAATGGTGAATGTGAACGATTAGGTATCTCCAGGTGATGCAAATATGGAATCTTCCCCTATTTCTCACAGTTAATTCACTCAAGCAACATTTAGTGAGCACCTACTACGTGCTGGGCTGGGCACTGGGTTTCGGGCGAGGTTCTGTCCCTCCAGAAGTTTCCAATTTGGAAGAGGAGGGGAACAATGAAAATGGGGGGGGGGAGGTGTTTAGCAGGAGCTGTGAGCTCACCTAGGAGGTAACGGTTGGGAAGAAATGCATTCAGGAGAGCACAGCAGGTGCAGACCTTGGTTGAGGCCAGGAGACTCATACCCCACCCACCCGCCCGCCCTTGCCCTTCGGGGAGGGAGAGGCGGGAGAGGGAGAGGAGGGAGAGCCGGGAGGGGCAGCAGCCAGCGGGGAGGGAGAGATAGGGGAGGAAAGAGCTGTTTCCACATTTCGAGCTTCCCTTTCTCATCTGCCCTTTCTTCCAGTCTGGTCGCAAACGTCCCCGGCGGCCACTTGGTCTTACTCTGCCCTCGTTCCAATTTGGACCTTTCACCTAGACCTTTCTAGGCAGCTGAAAGGGCTTCGGTTGGTACAAGGAAAGGAGGTGCATTTTTAAGAATCTCTGTTTTGGAGTTTGGACTCCAATATAGAGCTGTCCTGGCAGACAAGCAGGGACGTGCATTCGAGACACTAGGAACAAGTTTGGGAGGGAGGTGAACCCCGAGAAGATTCCACCTTTCAGCTCCTCCCTTTCTTTCCTTTTGTATTTGGACCTGACTGGGGGACACCCCTAGGGGATCCCTGTGGGAACAGGGTGTGCAGGCCTAGGTATGCAGGGTGTAGTCCTGGCCAACGTGGGCCCTGCTTTTGGGGACCCCCAAGTGGCCAGCTGGAGCAGACAATCCCCGAGGATCTGGGGGAGACGGAAACGGTGTCCTCCAGAGAGAGGGGTGGGTGCGGGGGAAGATGGCTTTTAACCCTCTCGGTGCCAGGGGCTCGGCTGAGTCTGTCAAGGAGGTGGGAACTTCTGTTCCGCGGTCAGGTGAGGAAACTGAGGCAAGGGGGCTCCGCGAGCAGCGGAGGGGACTGGACCTCCCCGCCAGAGCCTCTTCCGAGCACGGAGCAGATCCCACTCAGTGTTTTCCGTCTGGAGAAGAGGGAGGGGGCGAAGCAAGCCGGAAAGACGGTTCGTCGCCGGGTCCGGATCCCCGGGGAAGAAGCGCTCGGGCCCTTCTCTCCACCTGCAGGGCCCTCCCCCCACCTGGGCGCTTCCGAAGCCTCAGCATCCTCCCCCCACCCCGCGCCGACGCCTCCCGCCCCGGGCGGTCTCCCCACCAGCCGGCCGCTCCCGCCCCTCTCCCAGCCGCACCCCCTCCGGGGCCAGGGGCGAGCCCCGCCCGGCAGCGAGGCCTCCCGAGGGGATGCCGCGCCCCGCGCCCCAGGTCGCCGCGCAGCGGGGCTCGGCCCCGGGCCTCCCGCCCCCTCGGCCCCTCTCGGCGGGCGCAGGACCCGGGCCCGGGCGGCGCTGCTCCGAGGGCTCCCGGGCGCGGCGCGCCCTCCCCTCGCCGGCCAGGCTCCCGGTCCCGCCGCCGCGCTCAACTTCGGGGCGCAGTTGGCCGGGGACCGCCGCGCCCAGTCGGCGCGCACCCTGGCGTCCCTCCGGAACAGGTGGCCCGGGCGGCGGCCGGGCCCTCCCCGCCCCCCCGGAGCCCACCCTCCCCCCCCCACCCCGCGGCGCCCCCGCCCGCCGCCCCCTGCGCGCGGCCCCCGGTACCTCCGGCTCCCGCGGCGGCGGCGGACGAGCTGGCCCCGCGGGGCGGCGGCGGGAGGCAGTGCCCGGAGTCCGGCGGCCGGAGCGCCGCCCCTCCGGCCCGGGCGTGGTCAGCGCCGCCCCGCCCGCCCGCCCGCCGCCCGCCGCCCGCCGCCCCTGCTGGGTCCCGGCTCCCCGGGCCGCGCGTCCCCGCTGCTCCCGGCGCCGCGGCTGGACCGCCGGCCGACGGGCATGGGGAGCTCCGGGGCCTCCCGGCCGCCCGCCCTAGGGCTTTATAATCCGATTGCCCCATTTAACAGATGAGGAAGCCGAGGCGCACACGGTTGTCCCTTGAAGGTCATGCAGCCGAGACGGGGCAGCGCCAGGACTGGAACCCGGGCCTGGAACATCTGCATTAACCTCCCCAGACCCCGTCCCCAGCTGTGACCCGAGCTAAACGCCGTGCAGGCATTTCAGTGATGTGCTTGAACCTCCACAACTTCCGAGGGTCCTCGCGGCTGCTGCGCCCTGGCCCCCACCCCCCACCCCCGGGCCCTCCTGCGGGTCCACCCCCCACTCGCCCTGTTATCCCCCCTCCTCTGGGCCCAGCCTCCCCGTTCAGCCCGTGACCCCCGGGCCACCACCTTGAGACACGGGAGACTCTCCACCCCGGCCCCGGGACGGTCTGGCACTTAGTAGGTGCCTTTGAATGAATGAATCAGAAGGACATTCCTCGAGGCTCCCGCCACCCATCGCGGTCTCCGCCGACCTGGCACTTAGACGCCGCCTTTCCTCCCAGGACCCGATGACCCCCTACGCCCCCTCCCCTTGTCCGCAGGCTCCCACCCTTCGCCCCGCACTGACTCAGCAACTCTGCCCTCTCTCTCGGTCCACCTGCCGGTACTTCTATCATAAAACCAAAACAAGACGAGGAAAACCCTTCCAGGCCCCCCGGAAACCGCCCCCACTGCTGCCTCACATTTGTGCTTCCCTTTCCAGAAAAAGTTCTCTCCTCCAGTCTCCAGTCTCTCCTCCTCCTTTGTCCCTTATGCCCCGCCCCCCACCAGCCCACTAAAGCCGTCCTTTTGGGTCCCCAGCGACCTAGTGCGTGCGTGTCACTGGAGCCACACGGAGGCTGGTCCTTGTCTCTCGGTCCCTCCAGCAATTCCCGTCAGTGCTGCAGACTTCCTGTTCTCTGAAGCACCTTCCTCTTTTGGCCTCCCAGACCCACACTTGACTGGGTCCTCCTTTGCAGACTCCCTTTTCTCCCCAGCCTCTAGAAGTTCCCACGGGCCGCGCTCAGCCCTTGATCTGCTCCTTTCCCCACTCTCTACCTCGATGCTGTCGTCCAGGCTGGTGGCTTCCGGAGACATCTATCTGCTGATGATGCCCAGAGGTGGCCCGCAGCCCAGACCCCTCCCCGCACGCACGTACCTAACTGCTCCCTTACAAGGCTCCAGCCAGCGGCCTGATCTCTGCCCATGCTGCCCTGAGACTTCCCCATCTCCGCTGAGGACGGTTCCATTTTCCAAATACTTGGGCCCCAAACTTGACTCCTCTGTGCCCACCGCACACTTTCCCCACGCTCACTCCCAACAGCAAGTCCTGATCCGATCTGCCCTGAAAATATGTCCAGAATCTGACGCTCCTCATCCTCCACCCCCCCACTCCCCCCACCCCCGGTCCAAGCCACTAGCCCCCTCCTCCCCGCCCCCACCTCCTCTAGCTGGTATTCCTGCCTCCCCCACTCCCCTGTCCAAAGAGCAGCCTGAGCCATGATGGTAGGAGGAGGTCAGACCAGTTCCCTCCCCTCCGCCCCTCCCCCCCCACCCCTCCAGGGGCTCCTCACAAAACTCAGAGGGAAAACCCCCCTCCCCCCCCTCCGCCCCTGCCTCACCCGGGCCCCATCCCTTCCATGGGGACCCTGCCCAGCCATGCTGGCCTCCTTGCTGGCACTCACCGCCTCCAGGGCCTTTGCTCTCACAGCTCCTCCGCTAGCAGCAGCCTTGCAGGGCTCCGTGGCTCTCTCCTCCTTCGCGCTCAAGCTTCGATGTCAGCTTCTCAGTATCTCAAACCAGACCCACACATCCTGCACTCGCCACGGCCTTCTCTCCTTGATTTTCCCTCGGACACTTACCACCATGCTTTATGTTTCACTCACGCATTTCTTTCTTTTTTAATTTTTAATGCTTTACATTTTATTTTTGAGAGAGAGAGAGAGAGAGAGAGAGAGAGAGAGCACGAGCAGGGGAGGGATAGAGAGAGGGGGATAGAGTATCCCAAGCCGGCTCTGCAACTGAGAGCAGGGGGTCCAGTGCGGGGCTCGGACTCATGAACCATGAGATCATGACCGGAGCCGGAGTCGGACGCTCAGCTGCTCAACCGACGGAGCCACCCAGGCGCCCCGCGTATGTATTCATTTTAAAGCCAGTCCTGTGCTCTGGAATGTGAGTTCCACAGAGCAGGGGGTCCTGCTGACTTGATCACTGCTACGTCTCCCTCCTGGAACAGTGTCTGGAACAGAGTAAGTGGACACTCAGCAAACGTGTGTAGAATGAATGAACCTGTATGATTTCACCACTGGTAATACAATCCTTTTTCTTTCTTTCTTTTTTTAATTGTTTTTTCATGGTAGTTTACTTATTTTGGGAGAAAGAGATAGAGCACGAGCAGGGGAGGGGCAGACAGAGAGGGAGAGAGATTCCTAAGCAGGTTTCACACTGCCAAGCCCCCCACCCCTGATGTGGGGCTTGAACTCACAAACCGAGAGCCATCCCCCCCCCTCCCCCAGCAGCTGGTTTAACCTCACGACCCTCTGAGATCCTGCTGCCACCAACTCCCTTTTACAGCTGAGGAAACTGAGGCTGAGATGGAACTCGCCCAGCTCACAGAGCATGTCAAGGTGGACAGAGATTGGAACTTGAGTTTGCCTCACCCTAAGCCCTGGGCAGACTCTGAGGTCAAACCCCTCTCGTCTGCCCTGGCCTGGCTGTTGGGGGCACTGAGGGCAAGGCATGGAGGAAGTGGGTGGGGATGGAAGAGCCCGTATGTCAGCCCTGCTCTGGCCTCAGTTTACCCATCTGTAAAGTGCCGCCAGGGAGCGCGGGGCATCACTGGAGCCTGTCTGTCCCCCCCACCCCCACCTGACCCTCTTGACCCGCAGGCTTCCCCATTGTATAGTTTGGTGTAACCAGATCAGCTAGATTCTTTTTTCCTTGTACGTAGAAGAATCCGAATTGGTTCAGCTTTCACCACTGACACCTGCTCCACCCAGAAGCAAACTGGAGGCCCCCCCATCGTCACAAAAAGGACAAGAAATCAAAAAGCAAAGCGCCCCCCGCCTCCGTGACCTCCAATTCTCTCCTACCTCCAGCCTGTTTCTCAAAAGACTCATCTCCGCCCTGTTGTGACCCTTCCCTTCCTGGTCCCCCCTCTCATCTGCCCTCCTCCTGCCCAGGTGCCTGTTCTCAGCTGCTTCCTGTCCCCATCTGTGGATGGGGGCTCTCGTCAGTGTCACAGTTACTTGTCAATACAGGATCAACAACAATACTGCTAACCTTTGTTAATAAAACCACAGACTGAAAGGCTTTACTGTATGACCTTAAAAATATAGAAGTATCGAGGTGCCTGGGTGGCTCAGTCGGTTGGGCCTCCGACATCGGCTCAGGTCATGATCTCACAGTCCGTGGGTTCGAGCCCCGCATCGGGCTCTGTGCTGACAGCTCAGAGCCCGGAGCCCGCTTCGGATTCTGTGTCTCCCTTTCTCTTTCTGCCCCTCCCCAACTTGTACTCTGACTCTCTCTCAAAAATAAATAAACATTAAAAATATATATACATAGAAGTATTTCCTGTTTTGTTTTTGACCAGAGTGTCCTAAAAGCCACAGGAGCCTCTGACCACCATCCCCACATCTCAAGGACACCTCAGGGCACAGACTTTGACCTCGAAGACCTTCTCCACTAAAGGAAACCGGGATTCTTTGGAACATAAGGAGAAAATGAGAATGGCCCAGGATGCCCTGTTGTGGCCAGAAAGGAGAGCCACCCTCAGAAGTACTCGGCGAGCAGAGGAAAGACAATGGAACGATCCAGTCTCCCCCAACGCGAGCCAAGCTGTAATAATACGACCTTCAAAAATTATTAATTGAAATAATTACAGTCAGCTTGAAAAAATTCACTCTGTGAAAGGTCAGGGCTGTAATGATACCCAGAAGAGAAAGGTCGAGATAAGCATTCCAAGAGAATTGGAAAGATGGCTGCCCTGTGACTTGTTTGGATTTTTTATTGAGCTTAGTAAGTTGGGATGTGTTGGTCTGTGCACCCTCTGTCTCTGTCTCGCTCTCTCTCTTTCTCCCTTTCTCTCTCTCTGCCCTTCTCATGCGTGCATGCATGTGGTTTCTCTCTCTCTCTCTCTTTCTCTCTCTCTCTCAAAATAAAGAAATAAACTTAAAAAAAAAAAAAAAGAATAAACTTTTTCTGTCCCTGGGGAGCCCCAGGGACCACCCAGAACCACCGGGGTGGAAGAGGTTTCTTCAGGTGCACTGCACGGGGTCACCGTCAGTTGTCCAGGAGAAGGGGGCATCACAGAGCATGTCCACAGTGGTCAATTAGCCAAGTGTCATCCCAGGAGAGGCAGCTAAGGCCCGTGTCCCAGCCGAGGACACAGTTCAACATCCACATCCAGTGACCTCAGCGTGTCCTGCGAGATTGTCACAAACATGAGATGGCATCCAAATTTCATCACCAAAGCCCCAAGAAGAAACAAAAGCGAGGATGGAAATAATGCCTATGGCCTTGACATTTTAGAAGCTTTTAAGGGTAAATGTTATGGCGGAGTTGTTCTCGGACCTCGCCTCGGGACGTCTGTAATTGTGGCGCAGACAGTTGACAGGGATTTCATCCAGTTTGTAATCAAGGATGGAATACTCCAGAAGAATTGGATTTCTAAGTCTCGTTTATCATAGAGACGAGCTTTCGGGAAGGAAGTCCGCATAGCTGTGGCTGTCCCCTCCGGGGACTGAGGTCTCCTGACAGTTCCATCAGCAAAATTCGGTGGGCGGTTTCCAGGCCGCCTTTCTGACTTTCTGGTGCCATCTGGCTGTTGACCATAAACTCTCTGTGCTTCTTAGCCTCCTGCCCTCTGACTGTCATCCTCGGGAGGACTCTACGTTCTCCACCTGTCCCGTCCACTCTAGAGTCCCTGGCCCTCTTCCAGGCCCCCCTCAGGCATCTCGTGCGCATGTGGCCTGGCCTCCGGGTACCCTGGCCTTCTTCCAAAACCGAGCCCTCATCCGGCCCACAAAGGGGCTGCAGGACCCAGAGACACCATCTACCTGCTCAGCCTCTGGAAACGGCAGCGTCAACCCTCCTGGGCCCTCACCTTCCCCTCTGCCACCTCCTTACACAGTCAACCACCAGGTCTGGCCCATCTCCCACCCCCCCACCCCCCCACCCAAGGCTCTCAAATATGCCTGCTCCTTCCACCCCCTACAGCCGCCCTCGGCCAGCCATCCGTCCAACCCTCGGTCCTGTCTGAGCACCCACAATGTTTGAGGTCCTAGAAATGCAAGATGGACGAAGGGCTGCCATGATGGGACTTAAGCCAGCACTGCGCGAGCTCTACCGCGCGCACCGTTCCCGGGGGACTGGTGACGGCGCAGGCTCTCGTGCTGCGGGTCTGGGCTGGAGCCCGTGAGTCTGCATCTCTAAGAGGCTTCCGGTGCCGCTGCTGCTGCTGGTGGCCCCAGACCTGCTCTTTGAGTAGTGAGGTCCCAGATTACACAGGGGTTTTGGGTCTTGCCAAACAGGATTAGCAGACAGCATAGGGGGCTCAGAAGAAGGGTCCTTTGATGAAACTGAAGTTTACGCTCCCCCCCCCCCTTCCCGGCAAGTGCAATAGACCCTGGTTTCTTTCATCAAAGCCTCTTCCCCAAGATGGGCCCTCCCCCCACTCTTGGCCGCATCAGGAAATCTCCCATGATGCTTAATGAGCCTCTCGCCTCCTGAGCTTGATAACCGAGATCCCCAAGGCTGTCAACCCATCTCTGGGGAAGAAAACAAACGCCCCTGCCCCAACCCCCTCCTCTGTCATTACATCCAGCCCCAGACTCCAAAAGGGTTTTTCCCCAGCCAGCTTCATGCCCACTCCCAGCAGCCCTTGATGGGTCTCCTGCTTTTAGGAAACCTGGTCCAACTTTTCCTTCTGAACTTCCCAAAGCTCCCGGGGCTGAGGATGAGGTCCGGCCCTGTTAGATGGCGCTCCAAAGCCCACCTTCCTGGACCTCCCCTCTGCCTTCGAGCCCTGGATTTATAGGCTCCTCCAACCAAGGGCACACATCCTTTTTCCTTCCTTTCGCCCCTGCTGGTCCTCAGCCTTAGAATGGACTTCCCCTCTGCTTGACTGACCCTTGAGTGTCTTAACAGAATTTTACACTGTTTACATCTATTTAATATCTATGCAAGCTTAGGGAGAACATATGATTTTGACCATTTTAGAGATGACAAATCAGGGGCACTGGGGTGGCTCAGTCGGTTGAGCATCCAACCCTTGATTTTGGCTCAGGTCATGATCCCGGGGTCGTGGGATTGAGCCCCTCGTGGGCTCCACACTGGGCGTGGATCCTGCTTAAGACTCTCTCTCTCTCTCTCTCTCTCTCTCTCTCTCTCTCTCCCCCCACCCTCTGCTTCTCTCCCCTGCTCACATTCTCTCTAAAATAATAAATAAATAAATAAATAAATAAGGCACCTGGGTGGCTCAGTCGGTTGAGCATCTGACTATTTCGGCTCAAGTCATGATCCCAGGGTCATGGGATCAGGCCCCATGTCAGGCTCTAAGCTAAGTGTAGAGCCTGCTTAAGATTCTCTCTCTCTCTCTCTCTCTCTCTCTCTGCACTCTCCCCTGCATGTGCTCTCTCTCTCTCCCGCTAAAATTTTAACTAAGTAAATGTATAGATGACCACTCAGAGGCTTAACAAGGCTGGGTCACTTAGTTCAGGTCACACCGGTGGGCCATCTAACCTAGCTAACCTAGCTTTGGGACGCAGGAGAAACGGTTTAGAGTTTATCCTGCACACACCTGGGGGGGCCTAGGGGCAGGCAGGGGTGGGACACAAGTGAATATTTTAGGGGAATATCTCTCTTATAGCAGTGGGAAGCTTGGAGGGTGCTGACAGGCTGATAAGGAGGCCACTGAGACAACCCAGAGGAGAGACACTGAGGCCACTCTAAGGCATCTCCCCCGGGACTGGGGGCTGGGGGGCCGGCCAGCTGCAAAATCCACAGGAGCCGGGGGCTGACAGGCTATGCAGGGCAAGAGGAGGCAGGCATCTGGAAGGAAGCTTAGGTTTCTGGCTTGGGCCCCTGGATGCCTGTCGTTTGTGATAGGAAGCCTGGGCTGTGGCTGGCTTCGGGGGGAATCGGGATGAATTCAAATTGGGGGTGTGCTTGAGATGCATCGAGGCACCGGTGACATCCAGGAGGGAGGTCAAAGGCAGATGGACATTGGAGCTAGAGCTCCAAGGACAGATCTGGGCTGGAGACGTACAGTCGGAGCGCAGGGATGATGGGTGCCTGGACGGAGCCTTGAGCGGCACCAGGGTTCAAAGGACGAAAGAGCGTTGCCAAATATTTACCTTCAGAGTGGTGGGTTGGGTTTTTTTTCCCCTCTTAAAGAAAATGAGAATGTTCAATTTCCAGCGCAGCCCGTAGAGAGCTGGGAGGTCATCACTCCCATGCTCACAACAAGAAAAAGGTGAGCAAACTGAAAATCAACAACCTTTCTCAGATCCATTAGAGAACCGGGGTCACAGGGCAAACCGGGGCCCAAAGACTGGAGAGAAAGGCAGGTCCGGGGAATCACAGCTGCTTCGGAGCAGAAGCCCCCAGCCGGAGCTTATAGTGGTAGGAACACTTCAATGGCAATTGCCACTGGCCGGAGGCTCCGAGTAGGCAAACTCGAGAGAGAAAAGCTGAAGGAGACCCCCACACTGTCATGCAGAGCTTTGGGCAGGGAAAGGGACGAACCAACTACAGTAAAACCTTGGATGGCGAGTAACTTGTTCTGCGAGGGTTCCCCAAGACGACCAAACGTTTCCAATAAATTTTAACTTGATAAACGAGCGATGCCTTGCAATACGAATAGTATGGGATGCCGAACGTCACGTGATCGCAACTGAGCCAGTGGTTTCCTCTCTCTGTGTCTCTGTGGGTGATCACGCTCGGATGCTTGGTCTCAGGCCGTGATGTTTGGCAGAAATCAGTGATTTTTCAGAACGTTGAAAGGTCCCCACGACTGGCACCCGTGTATTTTTGGTCACTTCGAGGCACCTACAGACAGTCCTTGGCTTTTCCAGACAAGAGTAAGCTTAGGGATGCTTTGCTTCATTCCAGGTGAGGCTGCCTGCAGATACAGACCCTTTCCTCTGCTGCCTAATTGCCAGTTACATTAAATATAGTACATGACAAAAGTTTAGTAACGCTACGTTGTATTACAGTATTGGAGTCATTCTTATATGAATAGTTTTTGGGTTGCGGAACGAATCATCAGAGTTTCCATTACTTCTTATGGGGAAATTCGCTTTGACATACAAGTGCTTCGGATGATAAGCATGTTTCCAGAACGAATTACGCTCGCAAACCAAGGTTTTACTGTATTTTGAAATATATCACCAGGGTTTTGTTCTTTCTGCTCGCTGTAGTGCCCAGGTAGTAAAAATTTTCCTCTACCCTCTTCGGGTTTCCAGCTGAGACTGACATAAAACAGATTAACAGCAGAAAAGCGTATTATATTTACATGTACTTGGATGCCCTCACAAGACAAATGAAGGCCCCAAGAACGATAAGGCCCAAGCGCTTAGATACTAGGTTGAAGACGGAGTAGTGATTGTGGAAAAGTAACTAAAATACGCGGGGAGACTAAAGGAAGGTTAAGAGTTATCCGAACAATGTGTGTTTGTGCAAATTTCTCTTGACCTTAACTTCCTGTCTCGTGATAGGAGTGTTTCTTCCTCCTGGTACAGAGAAGGCACCTTTCACATGGGCATTTTATCTCCTGGAACTAAAAAAGGGAAAAGGGAAGGTCACAGTGTACCCTGTGTGCATGCACTGTTTTTCAAGTGCCTTTAATTCAACGTAATCAATATGCCAAAGCAGCACATTTGGGAGGAAGGAGGGGGGTGCTTTGAACTCCTTTAGCAGCAAAGCCAGCCCTTAAAGGATGGGACTTTACCAGAACCTTAGCCCACCTGGGAAAGGGAAATTAGCCAACTCCACGTGCTCTGACCTTCCAGTCTTATATACGATAAGGAAAAAAAAAAAAACTAAGAAACTCTTCTGAAGGTCATAGCCCAGGGACAGGACTCTGGCCTGCCAACAACAACAAAAACCAGGCAGATTTAACTATAAGATTATAGAACACTTCTCCCCATAACCTTCCCAAACAGAAAGCACCAGGCCCGAATGGTTTCACTGGTGAATTCTACCAAACATTCGAAAAAGGGACACCAATGATCTATGATCCCTTCCAGAGAATAGAAGCAAAAGAAACACTTCCTAACATTCTATGAGGCCAGCGTTACCCTAAAACCAAAACCAGACAAAGACGTTACAAGAAAGGGAAACAATAGGTCGATATCTCTCATGAACATAGATGCAAAAATCCTCAGCAGAATATTGGCAAATTCAATACAACAGAGCATGAAAAGAATTATACACCAGGACCAAGTGGGATTTATTCCAGGTATGCAAGGCTGGTCCAACATTTGGGAATCAATTAATGTATTCCATTACATCAACAGGCTAAAGAAAAAATCATATGACCATATCAATAGTTGCCGAGAAAGCATTTCACAAAACCCGACACCTATTCAGCAAACCAGCATAGCAGGGAACCTCCTCACCTTGACTGAGAACATCTACAATCTGCCCAAACTTCTGCAAATTTAACCTGCCCTAAAACATAAAGTCTGTTAATTTGAAAAATACTGTAAAAAACAAGGAGTACCGGACTGACTCAGTCAGTTGAGCATGTGATCTCGGGGTTGTGAGTTCAAACCTCACATTGGGTGGAGAGATGACTTAAAAATAAAATCTTAAAAATTTACCATAGGGGCGCCTGGTGGAACATGTGACTGTTGATCTTGGAGTTGTGGGTTTGGGCCCCGCATTAGGTGTAGAGATGGGTTAAAAAATTTTTTAAGGATCTTTAAAAAAACTATAAAAAATTTAAAAAAAACTACACACACACACACACACACACACACACACACACACTGTAGTATTTTGGATGCCCAATTCTGCATCTTGCTTTTTCTCCTAACACACCTTGGAGGTTGTTCGTGGCAGGACAATCAGCCAAGTCTCTCAACCAGGTTCCCTGAGAGATCTACAGAAAATGATTTGGAGGTCTATTTTCTCAACTGACCCAACGATGGGACACAGCTGATACCTTCCTAGATGCATAGGAGAAAAGTGAATTCATGATTCTAGTTCCTTCTCTTTCTTCCTTTCTCCACTTCTTCTCTCCTTGTGTCCTGCCCTTCCTTCCTTCCTTCCTTCCCTCCCTCCTTCCTTCCTTCCTTCCCTCCCTCCCTCCTTCCTTCCTTCCCTCCCTTCCTCCTCCCTCCCTCCTTCCTTCCCTCCCTCCCTCCCTCCTTCCTTCCCTCCCTCCTTCCTTCCCTCCCTCCCTCCCTCCTTCCTTCCCTCCCTCCCTCCTTCCTTCCCTCCCTCCCTCCCTCCTTCCTTCCCTCCCTCCCTCCTTCCTTCCTTCCCTCCCTCCCTCCTTCCTTCCTTCCCTCCCTCCCTCCTTCCTTCCTTCCCTCCCTCCCTCCTTCCTTCCTTCCTTCCCTCCCTCCTTCCTTCCTCCCTTCCTTCCTCCCTCTTCCTTTCTTCCTTTCTCTCTTCTTTCTCCCTTTCTTCCCCTCCACCCTCTTTTTTTTTTTTTTTTTTTTTTTTTTTTTGCAAGAAAGGGGTGGCTACTACAAACAGTGCTGCAATTTAGACATGTCTGTTCTGGGGCATGTTCAATAACCTCTCTGGGCCGTGATAGATTTTCATTCTTTCTTTCTTGTTTGTTAACATAAATAGGTCCTGTCCTTTAATACGTCGAGACCACTGCTCTATTCCTTATCCCAAAGGTTCTGACATGTGCTTTTATTACAGACTTTTTCTAAATGTTCTGCAGTTTGGATTTTGATTTCCTCCCCACCCCCACCCAAGTGTTATTTAAGAGGCTTTGACATTTGCCGGAATGTAGGACCTTTGCCGGGAAGCGGGGTTGTTTCTTTTATAGTCTGGGCTGAATTGTGTCCCCCTCAAAATTCATGGGTTGAAGTCTTAATCCCCAGGACCTCAGAATGTGCCTGTATTTGGAGATGGGGCCTTTGCAGAGGTAAGTAAGATAAAATGAGGTCATATGGGTGCGCCCTAATCCAACCGACTGGTGTCTTTATATAAAGAGATTGAGACAGAGGCACCTGGGTGGCTCAGTCTGTTAAGCGTCCAACTTCAGTCATGATCTCGTGGTTCATGAGTTCGAGCCCCGCACTGGGCTCTGTGTTGAGAGCTCGGAGCCTGGAGCGAGGGCATTTGTCAAGTCTTCCTTTGTTATCTGCCAGTGCGTATGTTAGGTTTTTGCGAATGTCCCGCTGGTGCCTGAAAGGAAGTGTGTTCCGTTTTCAGAGTCTAGAATTTAATCATCTCAATCTTTGTTAAGTTTATTTATTTATTTAAGTAATCTCTACACCCAGTGGGGGCGCTCAAACTCACCACCCCGAGACCAAGAGTCGCACGTTCCTCTGACAGAGCCAGCCGGGCGCCCCTCAATAAGCTCGGTGACATCACCCTTCTTGATCAAGTCATTTCTGTCTTCCATATCGTTACTCATTTAGTTTTATTTCTGATTTTGCTACTGGACCTGTCATGGGAGGTAATTAGTCCAAAGGCTAAGAGACAAGCGTCTGACTTCAGAACTTGCAGGGCACAAGACTATGCAGTGAACAAGATCCTCATTCAGAGGGGAAGGGAATGAGGCATGGCCCGGGATCCCTGGCCGGCTCCTGCTGGACAGGAGTGACAAGGGTCCTTGCTTTGGCAAAGGGCTAAGCTTCTTCATTACCCAATATGGCGGCCGATGTGGAGGCCCAGCCTCCCTTTCCCCGCCTACCCAACCTGTTCTCCGCTCTGCTGGTCAGAGGCTTCTGCCTGGCCTCTTCACTTACTGTCCTGTACGACTTCAGAAACCTACGGATCTCAGGGGGAGGCAGGGGTCCTTCCTGTTGGACTCCATTCTTGCCTTCCCTTCCCTCTGGGATCCTGGCCGTCGAGGCGCTAAAATTTGCTGCCGAGCTTCCCAAGATGGTCAAAGGCTCTGCTGCCTTGTCTCCAGAACTTCTGCCCCGGGCCGTACCCCCGGCTTCCCGCCCCACTCTCGGGTGAGCAGACGCTTTTGTGGTTTGGCTCGGGTCGCCTGCGTGTGCACTCCGTCTGGCTTTCCCAGCTCTCGGCGGATCCTCACTCCGAGGCAAACCTTCTCCCGCAGAGCTGGAAGCAGAAATCCCGATTTACCCCCTTTCCAAGCACCATCACCCCTGCTTTCTGAGCGGAATCCTACTGGATTCTGCAGCTCCTGGGCTTGGCCACCACAACGGCCTGGCGTTCATCTTTTTTGGGGTCTGTTAGATGAGTTAGGCTCCTTCTCTGCCTTCCAGCTTCCAAAGTGTAACCACCGTCTCCTTCCCTGTTAGTTCTGCCCTCGAGGTGTTGTGCCTTTGTTTGCTTTTAATGTTTATTTTTTGAGAGAGACAGAGACAGAGAATACGAGTGAGGGTGGGATGTAGAGAGAGGGGGACAGAGGATCTGAAGCAGGCTCCGTGCTGAGAGCAGCGAGCCGATCACTGGGGCTGAAACTCCCGAACCCGTGAGATCGTGACCCGAGCTGAAGTCAGCCGCTTAACCGACTGAGCCACCCAGATGCCCCGAGGTGTCGTGCCTTTAAAAGCGTCCTTTTTGTGTCACTTTGGTTAAGCTTTGGAAGAAAATAGAAGTGGCACTTCCATATACGATCTCAATCTCCCTGCCAGCTCCTGGGGAGGGATGATCATCCTGCTTTACAGATAAAGAAACTGAGCCCCGGAGAGGTCCCTTGACCCGCCCAAGGTCACTATGCCAGATGTGGGACGTGGCCCCAAATCTGTCTGCCCTCCTCCTTTCACTGGGCAGCCTCTGGCTGTGACTCACTGGTTGACCAATCCAGCGGCACAGAGAGCTGCTTTCCTGCCCGGAGCACTTGGAGAAGAGACACGGAACAGAAGAAGCAGGCAGGAGAAGGCCTTTGGCAACCTGGCCAGGGCTATGTACGGGCCGGTTCCCGCCCAGAGTTTGGGCTGACGGTTAAAGCTCGGGCTTCCTGGGCACAGCAACCTGATTCGAGTCCTGATCCTGCCCTGGGCTAACCTGTGACGTTGTCCCGCCTCGGGGGTCACGCTGGGCCTGCTGCAAGGATCGTTGGAGCACCCAGCCCCCACCGGACACCTGTTACCGTCCCCTTGGACGGTCTTCGGGACTCCAGGACAGTGGCTTTTGAACCCTCAGGTTCCTGGAACCCGCAGACAGCCGGGCCCCATCCCTGGAGTTTCTGATTCGGTAGGTCTGGGGCGGGACTTTGAGCGGCTGCCTTTCCAGCAGTTTCCAGGGGCTGCTGCTGCTGCTCGACCGGGAACCCCACTCTGAGAAACGGAATCCTATTCTGCCCTAACCCCCAAGGCCTCGCAGCTTCCTCCACAATCCTGCCAGGGGTGCCCCTGGCCCCCGGAGGTGAATGGCAGTGTCCAGCTGTTCGGGGGAAGGCCCTGCCCGGACTTGGCAGGCAAGAGGAAACTCGGGATTGTGTTCCAGTTCTGCCTCCCAATGTGGGGACAGCAATGGGTCAGCCTCCGTGTCGGCCCTGCCTCACCTCTCCCTGCCCCCATCCCGGCCTTGGTGACACAGCAGAGACACGGTCTGCTTTCTTCTCTCTCGGCCCCGCTGGCCAAGGGGTTCTGGAGGGAGGGCCTGGGTTCCATTCAAGCGCAGGGCCTGGAAGATACTGGATACCCGGCAGTGTTGAATGAATGAATGAATGAACTGAGGCTTTTCCCAAAAAGTCAGCTCAAAGTGCCTTTCTACCTGTAAGTTCTTTGGTTTCAATCCCCCTGCTGGTGTCTCAGAAGGACAACGCTAACCACAAGCCCCACTCGAAATGGTGACCTCCGGGCCAGCCCGGGGAGGCAGGTGAGTTGGAGGTTACTGTCCCCGTTCTGCAAATGAAGACACGGGCGCTGGAGGGCGGGGGGGGAAGCCACCCGCTCAGGTGCTGGCAGGAACCAGCACCCCTCTGGGCACTTGGTCTTCCAGCCTGGACGGAGGCATCGTCAGAGGTGACTGATGTCAGCGATGCTGAAATCCAATCAGCTACAGGGGGGCAGTGACCCTCTCTGCTCTGGAGCTGAGTCGGGAAGCACGAAAGGCCTCTCGTCCACAGGTCGGTGTGGCGAGGGCGTCCCTGGCAGGGGGCACAGCCCGTACAAAGGGGCAGTGGCAGGAGCAGCTGCTCCGGGAAGGACGGTGAGTTCAGTTTTGTCGAGTTCAGTTTTGTCGTGTTGCATCTGAGATGTGACTTCTCTGGGGGACAGCCCAGGGGCACCTGTGAACCTGGATGTCAGGGGAGCCGGCTGCGCTGGTGGGGCAGGGATTTGGTGGCTCTGATTGTCCTGGGAGTGGTGAGAACGACGAGAAGAAGTAAGAGGGCTGGAAGGAGCCCCCAACAGTCTGGGACTGGCCAGAGTGGAGGGAGAATGCCCTCGGGTGACCGAAGCGGGGCCAGGGGAGAGGCCTTGGGGAGGGAGGGTGTCGAGGCCTCAGACCCTGCAGGGGTCCACGAAGACAAGGGCTGACATCCCTGCAATGTGGGACTCTGGGAGGAGAGGCCAGAGGGACCAGGGGGGACAGCAAACATATATACCATTCTCTCGGGAAGTTTGAACGCAGAAGGGAGACAAAGGATGGTCAGGAGCCAGAGGGCGAGGAACAAGGTTTTCGGGGTTTTTTTTAGTGATTTAGTGATTCAACAACTCTACACATTACTCAGTGCTCCTAATGACAAGTGTCCTGTTCACCCCCTTCACCTGTTTCCCCCACCCCCCCCAACCTCCCCTCTGGTAACCATCAGTGTGTTCTCCGTAGCTAAGAGTCTGTATCTGGGTTTGTCTCTCTCTTTTTTTCCTTTGCTCGTTTGTTCTGTTTATTAAATTCCACATATGAGTGAGATCACATGGTGTTTGTCCTTCTCTGACTGCCTCATTTCACTTAGCACAATACTCTCTAGCTCTATCCATGTCGTTGCAAATGGCAAGATTTCATTCTTTTTTATGGCTGAGTAATATTCCACTCAGTAATATGGCTGAGTAATATTCCATATATATATATATATATATATATATACACATACGTCTTTTTTTTCCCAAAAAATTTTTAACACTTATTTATTTTTGAGAGACAGCGAGAGGCAGAGCAGGAGTGGGGGAGGGGCAGAGAGAGAGAGGGAGACACAGAATCCAAAGCAGGCGCCAGGCTCCGAGCTGTCAGCACAGAGCCCGAGGCGGGGCTCGAACTCACGGACCGCGAGATCATGACCTGGGCCGAAGTCGGACACTCAACCGACTGAGCCACCCAGGCGCCCCTGTACCACATCTTCTTTATCCATTCATCAGTTGATGGACACTTGGGTTGCTTACATATTTTGGTTATTATAAATAATGTGACTATAAACATCAGGTGCATGTATCCCCTTGAATTTTTTGTATCCTTTGGGTAAATTCCCAGTAGCGCAATTACTGGATCGTAAAGTGGCCCTATTTTTAATTTTTTGCAGAACCCCCATATTGTTTTCCACAGTGGCTGCACCAGTTTGCATTCCCACCAACAGTGCACGAGGGTTCCTTTTCCTCCACATCCTCACCAACACCTGTCGTTTCTGGTGTTGTTGATTTTAGCCATTCTGACAGGTGTGAGGTGATATCTCATTGTAGTTTGATTTGCATTTCCCTGATGATGAGTGATGGGGAGCGTCTGTTCATGTGTCTGTTGGCCATCTGGATGTCTTCTTTGGAGAAATGTCTGTTCGTGTCTTCTGCCCATTTTTTTAATTGGATCATTTGGTTTTGCGGTGTTGAATTGTATATGTTCTTTATATATTATGGATACTAACCCTTTATCAGAGATGTCATTTGCAAATATCTTCTCCCATCCAGGAGGTTGCCTTTTAGTTTTGTTAATTGTTTCCTTTGCTGCGCCCAGGTTTTCACGTTGATATATTCCTAGCAAGGTTTTTTATTTGCTTCTTTTGTTTTAGGGTAGGGAGGCCTTGAGTCAGCAACCCAACTCACTCATTTAGGCACAAAGGGGATTCAGTGGCCAGGAGCATCTGTGAAGGACTCCAAACTTGGGGAAGGAAAACTTCCTGCTCCCCTCAGATTCCGCGGTTGGCCTAAGAATTAGCTGACTTGAGGCAGGTTAGCAGGAGAGAAACGTACAAGTTTATATAATGTTTCTGTCTGTACACAGGAGTCTTTGGAAGAAACAGAAGGATCTAAGAGGCCCTTAGGCCCCAGAGCTTGGGGCAGTAGCTTGTGGGACAGTGACTAGGAAAAATATGGGGAGACACAGAGCCTCGTTTTAGTAGCTTTGCACACATCTGACTCCGCACCGACCCTAGCCTGTGGTGATAAGAACATTCTCTTCCTGCTGCAGGGAGGGCACCTTTCTCTCTGGGGAAATGTTAGGACTGGCTTTTGGGTAGAAAGGGGGAGGGCAGAGGGCTTTGTTCTGTCTGCTGCTTCTCAAGCACCTTTGAAAGAGAGCTCCCGGGGGCGCCTGGTGGCTCAGTCAGTTGAGCCTCTGACTCTTGAGTTTGGCTCAGGTCACGATCCTGGGGTTGTGGGATCGAGCCCTGCATCGGGCTCGGCACTGACAGTGCAGAGCCTGCTTGGGAGTCTCTCTCACCCTCTTTCTCTGCCCTTCCCCCTGCCCTACGCCGTGCTATCTAAAAAAAAAAAAAATTGGGGGGCGCCTGGGTGGCGCAGTCGGTTAAGCGTCCGACTTCAGCCAGGTCACGATCTCGCGGTCGGTGAGTTCGAGCCCCGCGTCAGGCTCTGGGCTGATGGCTCGGAGCCTGGAGCCTGTTTCCGATTCTGTGTCTCCCTCTCTCTCTGCCCCTCCCCCGTTCATGCTCTGTCTCTCTCTGTCCCAAAAATAAAAAACGTTGAAAAAAAAAATTTAAAAAAATTTTTTTTTAATTTCAAAGGAAAAGGGGGGGTTTGCCTGAGTAGCTCAGTCAGTTGAACGTCTGGCTTCCGCTCAGGTCATGATCTCTCGGTTCGTGAGTTCAAGCCCGCGTCGGGCTCTGTGCTGACAGCTCAGACGGAGCCTGGAGCCCGCTTCGGATTCTGTGTCTCCTCTCTCTCTGCCCCTCCCCCACTCACACTCTGTCTCTCAAAAATTGAATAAACGTTAAAACAATTTTTCTTAAAAATCTCCAAAAAAACAAAAAACAAAAGAAGGCTTCACCTACCTCCATTTTCACCTCAAACTTTCCAGTTGATTGAGTTCTTCTTTCCAGTGTATCTCTTAACTTGGGCAAAAGGCTGGCGGGTAAAGCATCTGTGACAAAAACGAAAGTCCCCCCTCAAGCAGTAGGGACTGCCTGAGCCAGCCTGTGACTGACCCCGTGGCGGTGACCGACCTGACCTGTCCAGCCCACCTGCACGCACCCACCGACCTTTATCCCACACTCTCCCTCTACAAACCTGGAAGTAGGTTCAGCCCCTTAGAGCCAGTCTTTGGGACGTTAGTCCTCTGTCTTCCCGGTGTCAGCCTCACTGAAAAACACTCCTTTCTTGTTTTCCCACGGTTTTTTCTCGGCCTTTGGATTTCGTCAGCAGCAGTGGCCGAACCTGGCCTGTTGGGGACCCCAGAGCCAGGGGCTCTCATGCCCCCGGCCCCGGCTACACCTTCAGCTCAGAAGAAGCCATATGCGAAGCGGTGTATTTGGGGATGGTATGTTCTGAACTCCATCAAAACCAAATCTTGGGGCGGGTGGAAACCCCCCCGAGCGTGGGGCCTTGACTGCCCCCCCGCCCCCCGGTCAGGATAAAACAGAGCTCCTGTGTCTTTTCTCTCCCTGAGTGACATTATCTCACGTGGGGTCCGACTTCTTCTACGTGGTCAGAAAGACACTGCCAGAGGCTTCCAGGTTCCATCAGTGACATTCTCCGCCACCAGGAAAAATTAAAATCTCGTCCCCAGCTCCGTGTGCACAGCCCTGGGTCTGGGCTCTGATCGGCCTGCAGCTGGGATGCGGTTCCCGAAGGGACCAAGGTGCTTCGCGGGGCCCTGAGGCCGGTTCCCCGTCTGCGCCTCTGGGCCAGCGCACCCGTGATCTGGACCCTCTGGGGCCTCTCCGAACAGCCTCCTTTCCCGCTGGGAAGGCCCTGCGGGCCCAGGCGTGGTCACTTGGTGTGGCAGGACGCCCAGCGTCTGTGAGGGTCTGGGGCGGGGATGCTCAGACTGAGGGGTGGGGGGCAGAGTGTCCTCTGTCCTGGGCTGCCCTGCTGACTCTCATATCACCCTCCAGGGGCTTTCACCCCTGCCCCCCGACCCTATTCTTCTCCCCCTGGACATCTGTTCCCCAGGGAACAGAGAGGGCATCTGGGGCCCCTTGAAGTACGTCCTCCCTGGGGCTTGGGGCAGGAAGCCCCTGATGGTGGGAGGGGGCCGGGCGTTTGGAGCCAGGCTCAGGCTCAGGCTCAGCCCTGGGGACGCCCTGGCAGGGGGCCTGCTTGGCCTCCCCCTCTTGGGACCTCTGTTTTTTCCATTGTTTGGCCTCTGTTTGCCCCCAGTTTCCTAGGAAATTTGCTTTAGGGGAGATTCCAGCTGGTCTCAGCTGAACGGAGAGATCCACACTCCCATCTGTGCATCTCTCAGGCCTGGAGGGGTGGGGCGGGGGGGGGGGTGTGCTGGGAGCGTCCCTGGAGACTGGGTGGGGCCCTGGCTGGGTCCAGAGAGCACAGGGGAGCCAGGAGGGGGAGAGGGGGCCGGGCAGTGTGAGAGATGGAATGAGTGGGAGAGAGACGGGAGGCGGGAAGAAATGCCGCTAAAGAGACACAGAGGCCCAGAGATGGGGGGAGAGCGAGGGTGCACAGGGAAAGGGTCAGATGCCAGGCCCACAGGGAGGGGGCCCCAGAGACGGACTCGGCCCCCCTGTCTACCCCCAAGTAAGAGCAGGCTGAGGACTTTCGCTGTTTGGGCCGGACCCTGAAGACCCCCAGAGCCCAGAAGGAAGGGAGGTTGAGAGTGGTAACTCGGGTTCAGGCCTCCTGGGATAGACACGTGTGGGAGCCACGCTCCCAGGGCGTTGCCACCTGATGGGAACACACGAGTTCCTGGACAGAGCCAGGCTGCACATCACATGGGCCATGACCACAGCACTCCCAGGCATTGGCTACCGGCTCCGGGGCTCCCTCAGGGTGACAGGGCACTCAGGAGCTGCTGAAGGGAGGGTTGGGGCCACAGGACGAGGCATTCGGTGGGTGGCAGCACAAGGTACGATCATTAGCAGAC
This sequence comes from Felis catus, assembly GCF_018350175.1. Lineage (NCBI taxonomy): Eukaryota > Metazoa > Chordata > Mammalia > Carnivora > Felidae > Felis > Felis catus. The sequence goes on from NC_058374.1 coordinate 135,702,933, forward strand.
TCATTCCTTCAGCAAATCCTCTGAGCAGGCCCTGTACTGCCTCTTGGGGACCAGGCACACCAGAGTGAGGGGGACAGGCCAGTCAACAGACAGGGGCGGCGGGGTGTGTCCAGGGGACACAGAAGACCAGAGAAGACGGCTGATCCAGCGAGGCATGTTGGAGAAGGCTTTCTGGTGAGAAAGAAGAGGCTGGAAAATGCGACCCGGGCAGAGGCCCAGAGGCGGGAAACAGCAAAGTACGTGCGGGAAACAATTGCCGGTCGGAATTCTCAAGTTAGGAGAGGAGCCAAGGCCAGAGCCAGGCACGGAACAGGATACAGTGGAGAGTGAGTGCGGAGGGACGGGAGAACACCTGGGAGAAACCTTGGGCCTTGAGCCACAGGGTGTGAAAGAAGGAAGGCGGCCCCATCCCCCACAGGAAGCGCAGATCTTCCAAGGGCTCTAGACTCCCAAGTTAGTAAGGACCCAGGCTCCTGGCCCCTGGCAGAAACAAGAGCAAACTTTCTTTGCGGGAAAGGAAGCCTGGTTGGGGCCCCCCTGGATTCCCAGATTAAGTTCAACAACATAGGAGTTTACGAAACACGCACACGCACGCGCACAGAAGGCATTACGAATGAGAGTCAGTGGAAGTAAAACAGACTGGGAATTTAGACATAACTCTCTGCCCCCACCAAGGACTACAGAGAGGCGACATCAGGTACAGAATATAAAACAACCAAGTTCCAGATACTTAGAAGTAGAAAAGATGAAATAAAATGGTGATCAGGGAACAAGGGACCGGGGTGGTTTAAAATTAAGCCAAATAGGGGCGCCTGGGTGGCTCAGTCGGTTGAGCGTCCGACTTCGGCTCGGGTCATGATCTCACGGTTCGTAAGTTCGAGCCCCGCGTGGGGCTCTGTGCTGACAGCTCAGAGCCTGGAGCCTGCTTCCGATCCTGTGTCTCCCTCTCTCTCTGCCCCTCCCTCGCTTGCACTCTCTCTCGCTGTCAAAAATAAATAAACATTAAAAAACTTTAAGTTAAAGTAAACCAAATAGAACTGGTAGGTATTAAAAATATAATTTTTAAAATGAAATTCTCAGCGGAGAGGGTCTCCACGGCCACCAGAACGCGATGAAGAATGGGCTGGAAGGCAGAGATGAACAAACACGGGGAGAAGGAGATCGAATGAGTAAAGGAGGCTGAGACACCGAGAAGAGTAAGGTGTAGCAGAGGCCAGCCCGAGTCCCAGAAGGCAGGGTTGGAAGAGGGGTGGCAAATGAGGAGATAATGGCTGAGAATTTTCTAGAAATGGTGCAAGTCATGAATCTACAAATAAAGGACTCACGACATATATTGAGCAGAGTAACTAAGAATTGTCTAAACCTGCATATGTTTTCACAAAGCCGGGAGGGTCAGAGCTCTGCTCCGGGCTCCCGTGGCCCTGTGCATCCACATGCAGCTCCCTTGGACGTGGCCAGCTCCCGTGGCTTCAGAGCCTGGCAGCATGCAGGGATAGGGACCCGCAGGGACCACTCTGCTGCCCCCCCAACCCCTTCCTCTCCTGAGACCTGCCTGTGTGACCTCCCCAGCCCCGTGGGCCGGTGGCTGGCTCTTACGGCCAGCATCCCCTTGCATCACTGTCGGGCCCCATGGCCTGCTGGGCCTACTCTGTCCTCAACCCCAGGGGGCTTGGGTCCAAGTCTTGCTCCTGATCCTGTGTGGTCCTGGCCAAGCCCACTGCCTTCTCTGGACCTTAGCTTTCTCCTCTTGAGGATACAGTTTGGCTCCCCGGCTTCCTGCCTGCTAGAAAGGCCGTGGGGAGGATGAACCTGGGCTCCGCCCAGCCCGGAGGGAGGTTGGGATTCTTTGATGGAGAAGGAAGGAGGAGCTTGGAGCGCTGACCTTGAGCCCTCCCTTAGAGTTTAAAATGAGTCCTTCCAGCTCCGGGGGTCTCAGGTCAGCTGGGGCGACACAGGGACAGGAATGTTCTGCCGGGGCTCTTCCCACGGGGCCGGCCCTCCACTGTGGGAACTCGGCCATCCCTTCACCTCTGCAAGCAGAAATAAGTTCAGCGGCTGCCACCCAGCACGTTCTGCGTGTGCGGGTGGCTCCTGGCCTGGGGTAGGAGCTCAGTACGCGAAGCTGGCGCCCGGCTTCCTCACGGTAGGGCCTCCGAGGCCTCCTAGTGCCGCTCTTCAGATCAAATGAGAGCTCCTCGCAAAGTTCAGGTGTGGTGGCGTTGGGCCGTGGGGGCTGCAGGAGCGTCCGCACGGTCACGGTCTCGGGGCCCCGGGACGGAGGTGGCGTGGGCTCGAGAGCACTGAGTGTCCTGGGCACCGAGGCTCCTGCCTGCGCACCATCCAGCCCCCTCCTCTCTCTTTGGAATGACGGTGTCTCCCCCAGCATGTCCGTCACGCTGGGTGGTCTCTCCAGGTGCCTGGCTGCCTCTGTCCAAGGCCGGGCACAGACCCAGCCAGGCCTCTTGCGGGTGAAAGCACGCAGCCGGCCAATGACCTACGGCCTCCGCCTGGCGCCCGGAGAGCTGGTCCATCATCACTATAAACTATAATGTCATGAGTCCTGCTCTCCCGCCGGCCAGAGCTCTGGCTCCCGCCGTTCATTTATGGCTCTCGGCCAGGGAGCATCCGCTGGGGGGCTGGCTTGGCTCCAGTGCCTTCTGGGCATCTGTTCATCAAAAGGATGACTCTCCGGGAGGGGAAACCATGAGCACACACGGGAGGGAGCGTGACAGCCAGGTCGCTTTGCCCCTCGCCACAGGCTTGCAAGGTGGGACGGGACAACTGTCCCTTTCGCAGATGAGGGACAGAGACCCAGGCTGCAGCCAAGGAGGGACCAGGCGCCAGGACCCCAGGGCTCAGTGAGAAAGCCAAGGGCCAGGCTTTTTTTCTCAACGCTGGGTTTGCGCAGGTGCGCCCGGACCCAGCAGGAAGCAGCAGGAGCCCCCCCCACGCCCCTCCCATGGCCAACATTTTACATTAGGATATTCCTCCCAGGAAGTAGAGGCCTCCTCCACCCCAAAACAAGGGGGAAGGCCAGGGTGAGTGGAGAGTGGGGGGCCTGCCGGCCACGCCCACCAACCCCCATCAGTCCCCCTCCGCAGGGCTGTGGCCATCTCCCACCAACTGGCAGAGTGAAGCTGGCCCCCTGGGTGCTATGTGACTTTCTCCCGGAAGGCCCCAGTCCAAGCTGCTTTGACCTTGTATGTGAAACAAAACAAAACAATCAGGAGATAGGAATGTCCCCTAATCAACTTAAGAATTGTTCCCCAGGAAAGGAGGACAAAGGACAACCCTGCCCAGGGTGCATCAGTCATTTGGGAACCAAATTGTTTCCTGAGTCACGGACGCACGTGGGAGGAGGTGACAGGCACCTCCCATATGCCGTCAGGCAGCATTGAGAGACCGACTCCCGGGACTTGACTCTGTCCCTGGGTCTCCTCCTGGGGGACAGGGAGAGACAGGAGGGGCAGAAACGCCAGGGCCCCTCAGTCCCTCTAGGCTGGAGGAGGAAGTAGGGGGGAAGGAGCTGGAGGCCAGACTCCCCCCACCCCCCCACCCCATGGTCTTCCCCGCCTTGGGTATGCCTGGCTGCTCGTCCTCCAGGAGACAACGGCCATTCCCAGCCTCAGTTTCCTCATCCGAGAGCCAGGAAGGATGCCCATCCTTCCTTCGCAGGCTCAGCGCGCAGCGCTGGTTACCTGGGGGGCCTGTCCAGGGGGCACCATGGAGGCGGACAGGGAGACCCCGGCAGCCACGAGGACTTGTGGTTCTGTAGCCGGTGGCCTCCCTCCCTGGGCCCTCCCAGGACACCTGTCAGGCTGTCTGTCTGCACAGCTTCGGCCCTAACCAAATTATCTGGGCATCTGGCTCCAGTTCTGGCAGATTCCCTTGCTGCTCTGCCCCTCTCCAAATGGATAAGACAAGCAGATTAAATACCAATTATGTCCCTGTGACCCATGGCTGGGTTTTCCTGGCCCGAGGTGGGATTTTTCTAAGTGAGAGGATGAAATCGAAGAGGCAGACTCCTGCCGTTTCCAAAGTGCCTTCGGTGTTCTGGGCGACCACGTTCCAGGAAGACTCATCCCGCAAGCCCCGTCCACGCCTCCTCCAGGAAACCCCCGGGATGTCACAGCTTCAATCACCGGGAGCGTGTGCCCTACTCCGGTGGGTCCGCCTCCCGCTTTGGGCCCTGAGCTCCTATCTTCTTGGCCAGGGCCAGCCAGGGCGAGGGCACCAGAGCCACAGGGGACTTTCTGGACGCCGAGTGCTCTGAGAACTGCAACCTCCCCCCAAAGGCACAGGCTCATCATCATCATCATTCCCCTTCACAGCCGCTCTGGAGCTGCCGAGTACTGGCTGTGCGCCTTGGGCAAGTGGACGGACTTCTGAGGCTCAGTCTTCCTCCCCTGCAGAATGGGGATGGTGACGGACAGCAGGCAGGGTGAGCTGTTAACGGGAAGGTGAGTGCACGGCCCGGACAGTGCCGGGCACACGGGCCGGCCGGGGCTCAGCAGAGGGCTGGTCTCAGTGGTATCAGCTGCCCTGCTTGTCAATCTAGGGCACTGTGGCCCTTCAGTGGTAAGCAAAAAAAAAAAAAAAAAAATTTTTTTTTTTTGAGAGAGCACACGCATCCTCAGGGGAGAGGGGGTCAGGGGCAGAGGGAGAGAGAGAGAGAGAGAGAGAGAGAGAGAGAGAGAAGGAGGGACAGTCTTAAGCAGGCTCCATGTTCAGCCTGGAGCCCGACACTGGGCTCAATCCCACGACCTCGGGATCGTGACCTGAGCCGAAATCACCAGCGGCACGCCCAACTGAGCACGCCCAACTGACGGAGCCACCCAGGCGCCCCGGTGTTAAGTTTTTAAGAAGACTCATGATTGTTGAGATAAAAGAAATAAAGCGTAAGGGCTCAAAAAGAAACGATAACAACAGTAACACATATGTTTAATAAATGGTGTTGAGTCAATGGGATAAGCTGTAGGGACAGAAGTGAGTTTCGACACGCGTCCCCACACCATACGTAAGAGTTAATTCCCAGGTGGGGCGCCTGGCTGGTGCAGTCGGTTAAGCGTCCGACTTCAGCCAGGTCACGATCTCGCGGTCCGTGAGTTCGAGCCCCGCGTCGGGCTCTGGGCTGATGGCTCGGAGCCTGGGGCCTGCTTCCGATTCTGTGTCTCCCTCTCTCTCTGCCCCTCCCCCTTCATGCTCTGTCTCTCTCTGTCCCAAAAATAAATAAACATTGAAAAAAAAATTTTTTTAAATAAAAAAAAGAATTAATTCCCAGGCGATTGAGAATCAACACAAATGAGAAAGGCGGGGGCGCCTGGGTGGCTCCGTCGGTTGAGAGTCCGACTTCGTCTCAGGTCGTGATCTCACGGTCCGTGAGTTCGAGCCCCACGTCGGGCTCTGTGCTGACGGCTCGGAGCCTGGAGCCTGCTTCGGATTCTGTGTCTCCTCTCTCTGCCCCTCCCCTGCTCACGTTCTGTCTCTCTCTCAAAAGTAAATAAAAATGTGTAAAAAATGTTCTAAAAATAAAATACATTAAAAGCACCACACTCGGGTCATAGTGCCACACAACCACCAGCTGGGTTCAGGAGAAGAACAGCCCCGTGGACCCTCGTGAGTGTGGGGAGTGACGGCAACACCCACACACTGCTGGTGAGTGCGCACTGGTTACTTCTGGAAGATTCACCAACGACACACGCCCGCTGCCCTAGCCTATCCCGCTCCCGGGTACGTGCGACAGAAAGCGCATTGGCGTTGCCCCCCAATCTCGGACCTGATAGTTCACAGCAGCTTCATTCCTAACGACCCCGAATCGGAAACACCCAAAATGGGTGCACAAATTGTGGTCCGTTCACACCATGGAACCACGAACAACACTGAGGGGGAGCAAGCCACAGTGACCCGGCAACGGCGCGGACAAACAAAATAGTGAGAAAAGCCAGGCACGCGAAAAGGGCAAAGCAGACAGTGCTGATGGGGGTCTGAGGGGCCCATGGGGGGAGATGGTGACCGAGGGGCCCATGGCGGGGGGTGGGGGGGTTCCTGGCGCCGCTCACGGGGCAGTTGTGAAAATTCCTCCTGTGGCTGTTGTTGTAGTCACGGAATACTTTAATTCAAAAACTTACTTTAAAAGAGGAACGGTGGGGCGCCCGTGCGGCTCAGCCAGTGAAGCGTCCAACTTTGGCTCGGGTGTTCGAGCCCCGCATCGGGCTCTCTGCTGTCAGCACAGAGCCCGCTTCAGATCTTCTGTCCCCTTCTCTCTCTGCCCCTCCCTCACTTGCACTCTCTGTGTCTCTCAAAATAAATAAATAAACTTAAAAAAATAAAAAAATACGATTAACAGTAATCATTTGGAAAACAACTCCAAATCTTTGTCCCCCGGTGAGGCGGGGGGGGGGGGGGGGGGAAGCTGACGGGGTGGACAGTCTTGTCCGAAATGCATCTGTATCGTCTGTAGGCTGCATGTTAAATCTTACTTAGATCATATTATTCCCGGAATCTTGGAAAATCCCCCTAACCTGGAAAATCCCATAGGCCCTTGGGGTTGACTTGTGGCCTGTGATAGTCAGTTTTACGTCAACGTGGCAGGACTATTGTCCCAGTTATTTAATTAAACACTAATGCACCTGTTGCTGGGAAGGTAGTTTGTAGATGTGATTAACGCCAGCAATCAGTTGGCTTTATGTAAAGGAGATTATCCTGGATGAAGTGGGGATTCTTGATTCTATCAACTGAGAGGTTTTTTTTTTAAATTTTTTTTTAATGTTTATTCATTTTTGAGAGACAGAGAGAGACAGAGCATGAGCGGGGAAGGGGCAGAGAGAGAGGGAGACACAGAATCCGAAGCAGGCTCCAGGCTCCGAGCTGTCAGCACACAGCCCGACACGGGGCTTGAACTCACAAACGGTGAGATCATGACCTGAGCGGAAGTCGGATGCTTAACCGACTGAGCCACCCAGGCGCCCCTCAACTGAGAGGTCTTAAGAACCAAAGTAAGGTTCCAGAAGGAAGAAGAAACCAGCCCACGAGGGCTCCTGCTCGCCCTTCCTGGGGGCCTGCCCTATGGGTTCCAGACCTTGACTCACACGGTGCCCTCTGGGGGTTGGAGTCACATCTGGGCTCAGAAGCTGGGGATGGTTCCCCAGGAGACTGCCTGCGGTGTGACCCCAGATGCTATACTGACCACATGTTGCCCGCCTGACCTGTGGGTGTTTTGGGCCCGCAGACTCCTAAGTCTCTCTGGTGGGTTTCTTCACGCTCTGCCACAGTATTTAGATATAGCTAATAATTTGCATGGTTGATGTAATCCTCGGCCTGGTAAACAAAACGAAGGGTAGCGGTCATGTGGCCAGAAGTAGAGGGCCGGTGCTTCCGGAGTCCCGACCTCACAGCCGTGTGACTGTGGGCAAGTCGCTTGATCTCATCTGGGAATCTGGATAAAACGCCACCCCGAAACACTCATTCTAAGCATCCCACGAGTCTGAACATATAAGGCGCTTAAAATAATGCACGGCACACAGGAATTGAGTCCCTGCCAAACGCTAGCGAAAATCATCATGATTTTGGTTGGATTGTAACAGATTATTCGGGAAAGAGCCAGACTGTCAGCGACCGAGCTGTTCGTACCCCACTTCTATCTTCGAGACGTCTCCCTCGCTTGTCTTTCCGTGAAAATGGCGACACTTGGCCACAAAACAGACCCGTGCAAAACGACATACTATCAAGACACGCCATGCTCTCAAATCAGTTGGCATCAGGGAAATGGCTTTTTACTGGAATTAACCGTGTCGGGAAGAAAAAAAGGAAAAAGGATCCCACCCCAAGTTCCCAGAGTTCCCGAGCGAGGCTTGCACCTGCCCGTGGAAATCCAGTTCTATAACAGGCGCCGTTTCAGCCTGCTAAAAAGACGCATCATGGACGGCTACCGTCTGGTTCCTTGTGTTTCGCCACCTCCCTCCCCACCGAAGCAAGGGGAGGAGGGCACCGTTGAGCCCCCAGAGGCCTCTGCGAGTCATGGAAACACGGAAAGACATTTGTGCACAACCTCTCATTCCACGTGTGTTTGGTGCTTCCTCAAAGCTGGTGTTAATGAGGCTTTTCCTCTTTTGAAGCCAAGGGGGCAGTTCACACACACACACACACACACACACACCCCATCTCTTTTCCTGAGCCTGGGTTCTCAGTGACACACAGAAGCACCAAGCACTTCTCACTCATCTACAAACTGTCGGACAAAGGCCGAGAGTGGAGACGTCGGTGGTTTTGCCCAAACGACAAAAATGTCTACTAGTCCCCTCGCGTGGTCTTTCTTATCATCCCCCCCCAGGATGTAGCTGATATTCTGTGACCTCCAACCATGTGGATCAGGGAATTCGTTCTTGCAGAACGGAATACCTGAGTCTGTCTTGGGCAGTGTACTTGTGTCCTGGGGCCGCCGTCACAGCACCACAGGCTGGGCACTTAAGCACCAGAAATTCATGCTCTTCCGGTTCTGGACGCCAGAAGCCCGACATCAAGGTAGGTTTCTTCTGACGGCTTTGGCTTCTAGACGGCCATCTTCTCCCTGACCTCTGTGTGTGTCTGTGCCCTGATGTCTTCTAACGTCCCCAGTCATACTGATTAAGGCCCGCCTTAATCACTGACCTTGACCTTGTTTTAACGTGATTACCTCTTTGAAGACCCTATCTCCAAATACAATCGCCTTCTGAGGATTCCAACTTGTGAATCTGGGTGGAGGGGTCACAATTTAGCCCCAAGGTTTTCCTACCCTCTCAGATCTGTTTCTGGTGGAATATGCTGGAACGTGCGATGGTGTCTCTATAGTTTGGACAGCTCTTCTGCTTTTAGCCATCAAAATTGATCCGTTCTGAAGTGGAAAGAATGATTTTTCTGCTACTTCCAGAAATAGCACCCGGGGTGTACCTGGAGAAGCCATGGTGCCGTCTTCAAAAAACAAGCTGCCACCCGTCCTGGCAAAGCTTCATCAGCCACTGCGCTGGGAGGCAGGACCGGATGCGTCCAAGAAAATTGGCGTCTACTCCCCATTGTCAGCCCATCAGCCTCTGCCTTTTCCAGGTGTTTTGTGGAAGCACCACACCTGCGGATTCGCTGCCCAGAATATGCAGACGACTGGGTTTGCGCGGTTCTGCTCCCGTGTTTACGGTTATCTCATCATTCAGAGCTCTAGAATTTATATGTCTCGTTGCACCCCCACGCTTAGGCCCGAGTGAGTCACTTTGAGCCATGGATTCCAGCTCTGAGTTGGAGGGATATAATGCAATACTATAGTAATAAAGAAAATGCAAACTTAACACATGTAAACTCTAACAGGCAAATAATATGCAAATACATCAGGCTGAGGTGAACGGGCCAGGACAGTCCTTATCGCTCACCTGCAGCCTTTAGGACAATGATTTTTTTTTTTTTTTTAACGTTTTATTTTTGAGACAGGGAGAGACAGAGCATGAACAGGGCGGGGCAGAGAGAGAGGGAGACACAGAATCTGGAACAGGCTCCAGGCTCTGAGCCGTCAGCACAGAGCCCGACGCGGGGCTCGAACTCACAGACCATGAGATCATGAGCTGAGCGGAAGTTGGCCACTTAACCGACTGAGCCACCCAGGCGCCCCGAGGACAATGATTATTAAGAGCACCAGGGAGATTTCTGCGAAATCATCATTATCAACCTTGCATCACACATTGGTGAAATTTATGTCACAAATGTGTGTTGTTCTTTTCTCTACCGGCGCAAACTCCTCAGGGTCTCAGACAGACATCTGGGGATCTGCCCAGACTCAACTTGTAGAAACGCCTTGCCCTGGGGATGGGAGAAGCGATCCAGTGTGGTCTCCGCCTCCGAGGCCTTACCATCTCGCAAAAAGGCTTGCGGCTCTGCACAAGAGAGTTTGTAAAGACGAAGGAGCGGCGCCACAGGGCCGGCCAGGCTTTGGCATGCGGGGACCGGGGCTCTGATCCCAGCTCCACCATTTACCGGCTATGCCATCCCATACCCGGTGCAAGCCTTGGTTTCTGCATCTGCGAATTGACGGTGAGAATATTTTATGGGGGTTAAAGTCTGTGCACAAAGTAGACGCTCAGGCAATGTGCCCCCTCCCTCAGGAGGGCACCCCCCAATCTGCTGCCCCGAACCCTCCCCCTTCTTCCCAAGGCACCCCTACCCACCCAACTGTGTGGTTCCCACAGCGCCCCAGTCCTTATAGTACACCACCCCCCGGCCACTCCTGATTGGTCGGGGGGCGGGTCCTGGCTGGAGCAAAGCCAATCAGAGCCCTTTCTTGGGAGTCTGCGCCAGCCTGGAGCCAGTAGGGCTCCTGGCCGAGGCGGAGGCCGGAAGTCACATCCAAGAGCTGCTGGCCCTGCTGCTCTTGCCGCTGCGGGCAACAGTCTGCAGTGAGGGAACTAGGTCGGGCGCCCTTGCTTGTGCTCCTGCTTCCCGCCGTCTCTGAGGCCAGGTGCATCTCCGTCCTCCGCCAGCATCGGATTCACTCCCCAACCCCTCCATCGGGTCCGCTGGAACCCCCATGGCAGCCTCTGTTCTCATGCACCTCCACCTCCCAGGCCACCCTTGGCACCTGTCACAGTCTTCCTCCCCGAAGCTTTGCTGAATAATGGTTTTCCAGGAGATTCACCAGGTGAGGTGCCTCCCGTGCACGGTCTCCCGTTTGCTCTTCCCTGTCTGTTCCAGACCCTACCCCTGCCCCTGCCCACACACACCCGGGCTCTCCCCCCACCACGTCTAGACCCTCCTCTTTTTAAATTTTAATTTATTTTATTTTAGAGAGAGCGAGCGCGCACCACTGGGGAGAGGGGCAGAGAGAGACAGGGAGAGAGAGAGAGAGAGAGAGAGATCCTAAGCAGGCCCCATGTTGTGCAGAGCCCGACATAGGGCTGGATCCCACCACCCTGCGATCGTGACCTGAGCTGAAATTAAGAGTCAGGCACTCAACCAGCTGAGCCACCCAGGCACCCCCAGACCCTCCTCTTTGCACGTCTGCAAGCGGGAATCCAGCTGCACAAATACTGAAACCAGGCTGAGTTCCCCCCCACGGTGACCGCCTGTGACCTTGCAAACAGGAACCTGGTTTCTCTGTTCACCAGATGCCCAACCCTGGAGGAATTTGGGACTCTCCACCCAGAGAGACCGTGCAGTGTGCTTGCAGGCACCAGAAACTTCTCTGATTTGAGGCCCAGCCCACACCCCCACCCGCCCCCCAATAGCTGGGGCTGTGCTTTCTGCTGAACCTGTCTGGGCAGGTTGGTGGCAGGAAGGGGCCCAGCCTGGCAGCCCAGTCTCCGGGGAACCTCTAGGGACTGTGGCATTTGTTTCTGTTGGGGCCAGTCTCCCCGGAGTCTTTGACCCCCACGCTCTGGACCCTTGGGCCCTCCCTTGGCTCCTGAAAGGCAGGTCGCAGGGTGAGGCCTCGTACGTCATGCCCAGCCTTGCACAATGAATGGAAGTCAGCGTGCCCTCCTCCAAGGCCTGGGAAGCCCTCTTTGTCCCTGAATTTGTCTTCCGCCTGCCAGGGCCCCGGAGGACTCGGCTGGTGGTGCCTGGGTGGGCCGTGGCCAAGCCTGCCCATGGGAAGAAGCTCAGGTTGAGAGTTCTGACGGCGGGGGCCAGTCCGCAGGGCCCGCCTCACTGCCACCCGGGGACCGCTCCCACCACACCCCTGAAATGTGGGCTTGTTCTCACACAATAGCCAGCTGCGTCTTGCTCCTTTTCCTAAATTAGCCTCACTGACAGGGGAAGTTAGAAGGTGGGTAGTCTCCGGGTCTCTGAAAAAGTCCCCAGTTTCCTAGGGACATTTCTTTCTAAACTGCTGTCCCCTGGCCACCTCCTCCCAGGGCCGATTCTCCACCCTGGCCCCCTACCCCCATCACACTTTGGGGCTAGCTGCAGCTTTCTCTGGTCTCAGAGAAATTCATGATTCTCAGCAATTGCCCCAACACTGGCCTGTCCCTATTGAGAACTGTTGGGCATTCGGCCCCTGGGACGTGACTTCCTGCCTTTGAGTCCCCAGTCCTTCCTGGTGATCTGTCACCAGTGTACCTCTGAGCCCTGTCATGTGGGGACATTTGGGGGGCTTAGTTCTAAAGGTGACCGAGGCCTCCCCTCCTCGCTCTGTTCGGCCTCTGAGACCCACCTGAGGGCCAGTCAGAGGCTCCGAGGCTCAGCCGGGTGGGGCTGCCTTTCAGGGGCCTCGGTGAGGGCCTGAGTCATCGACCCAAGCATGTCTCCTGTCCACCTATCTACAGTCTGCCAGAGTTTGACTTAAGACGTGCGGTTATTCTGGCTTAAACTCAGCCCACGATTTTACAGGAAAGTTCCTTGAACTTCCTTGACCAAGTGATTTCACACAGCGCTGAGCCAGAGGAGCAATTATGCAAAATCCATGAAACTTGAACCTTGTGACCAAGCCCTCAGAGGTGCCCCGAGAAGGCACGCACAACAATTCTTTTGTAAAATTTGAGGAAGTGACACATTCCTGTTGTGAGTGGTTCCGACCGCCATGTTTTTCCACCCTGACTGACCCCACGCCCTTCCCCGTCTCTCCCTGGGTGTGGGCACCGGGCTGGCTTTGGTGTGGGCACGGTGTTTTGATAGTCCAGCTACAGAGAAGTTGAGTCCAGGGTGTATAACGGTTTGGGTCGAGTGGAATACTTTCATGTGGTTTGCACTCGTCACTCTGTCCCCGCCACCCAAATAGCGTCCTGTGGGCGATAGGATGGCGTCCCCCAGGCCGAGCCCAGAGGACATACGGGTAACGGGGGGAAATGTACAACTGTCAGCAACATGCGACGTGCGGTGTTCAGCAAAGGTTGAAATGTACAGTGTCAGAAGCTAGTTGCCGGAACATTCTCCCAAACGCCAGGCAGGTCAAAGTGTATGCAGGGAATTAAATTGTCACCAATGCCTGGTCAAAACTATCTATAATTTATAAAGTCTTTTATTTATTTTTTAATATTTATTTATCTTTGAGAGAGAGGGAGGGACAGCGTGGGCAAGGGAGGGGCAGAGAGAGAGGGAGACACAGAATCCGAAGCAGGCTCCAGGCTCTGAGCTGTCGGCACAGAGCCCGACGCAGAGCTCAGACTCACGGATCGAGAGATCAAGACCTGAGCCGAAGTCGGACACTTACTTGACTGAGCCACCCAGGGGCCCCAATACCTCATTTTATAGTCACAGCTTTGCATCTTTTTTTCTCATAAAGAGGCATCCGAACAGTCCCCTTCCTGTCCAGCTGCCCCCCCTCCTGCAGGGGCACTGCCGGTCTGGAGTAGCTGTCACCGTTGCCCTAGAGATGCAAGGGTATGTGGGACCCTCCAGGGTCACGGGGGGGGGGGGTCTCTGCCCATCTTGTTGACGGTCACAGGGCGGGTCTGCTTTTGGCTCACCACCAAGGGGCTTGATTTATTTATTTTTTTTTATTAAAAAAAATTTTTTTTTTCAACGTTTTTTATTTTTGGGACAGAGAGAGACAGAGCATGAACGGGGGAGAGTCAGAGAGAGAGGGAGACACAGAATCGGAAACAGGCTCCAGGCTCCGAGCCATCAGCCCAGAGCCCGACGCAGGGCTCGAACTCACGGAGCGTGAGATCGTGACCTGGCTGAAGTCGGACGCTTAACCGACTGCGCCACCCAGGCGCCCCAAGGGGCTTGATTTAATGCACGATCCAGCCGAGCACTGCCCGGGAGCTCAGGAGCCCCAAGGAGCCCTTGAATGTAACCAGGCTTAGCGAGGCCCAAGGTGGGCAACCTCGCCCTCCGCCCTCCCCTGGCTCCCCCCCCCCCCCCCCCACCGGCTGCATGACTCACTTCCTGCCAGAGACGCAGGGTGGGGACCTGGCGGGTAAGGCCCCGAATCACACTCCACGACTTGCCAGCGGCCTGGCCCGGGCACCTGCCTCCCCGTGCCTCAGTTTCCCTGTGTATAAAGGCAGGTGGTACTGTGCCTGCCACGCAGACCTCTAGAGGAGGGGCTGAATTAATAGTGTCTGGTGCCCGGCAAGCCCTGTCAAAGCTCGACAGAAAGTCCTGGGCGCCTGCCAGCCACTCTTCCCGGCTCCTGCCTGAGAGCGCGCGTGCGCCGCGGTGGGACTTCTCCTGGGCAGATGCGGGGACGGGGCCTCCTGTCACACACCACCCTGCCAGGCCCTCCGGGTCTCTCTGCCCACCCCGATCTCCTGTGAAGCCTGTGTCCTGCCTTCCTCTCCCGCCTTCGCTCACGTCCTTCCTCGGTTTCCCTCTGAAGGCCGCTCTTGCCCCCACCCCCACTCTCTGACAGGGGGCTCAGGCCCCCAGGGACCCTACCGCTGTCACATACAAGGAATCCAAGTTCCAATCCTGCATTTCATGCCCCCACGCCCCACCCCCAGCCCCATGATCTGACCTAGCCACACAGCTGCTCGGCGGTGAGAGGCCACGGAAGACAGAAGTTTTCCTCGGAAAAACCGGGAGACCCGTGTTCGAGTCTTAAGCCTGGATGAGGCCTTGTTCTGTAGGCTTCCTTTTGGTTTGTGGAACAAGGTGGGGTGGGGGCGGGGGAGACACACATTTCTCCTGGGTCCTGACGGGTGGCGGGAGGGCGAACCTGGACAGGGTGGGAGGCTTTGAGGCCCCTGCTGTCTCGTTTCAGGCGTGGGTTCGGCCCAGTTATGGGAGGAAGCCCAGGGCACGATGGGTCCCGTCTAGGAGCCAGCGAGGCCGAGCCCGGTGCCCGGCAGGTGACCAGGAGGGGCAGGGAGGCCTCGGGGGCTCTGGCTGGGTCAAGAAGGAGGTCTGGGCACAGCGTGACTGAGCAAGCCCCTTCCTTAATGTCTCTGAACCTCGGGCTCCTCCTCTATTAGACGCAAACGTCAACCCTGCCTCTTCTGAAGGACTGAGGTTAAACCCCCTGATTCTGTGCGCAGAGCGTTGACACTGGGGCAGAGTTGTGTTGTTGGGTACCTCGTGTCCCTGTCCGTGTCCTTTTTTTCTTGGAAATGCCCTTGAATTGTTTCTGTGATGATTTCCTTCCCTCTGTTCTCTCTGTCCTCTCTTTCTGAACCCGCTTATTCGGAGGTCAGCCCCCGGCATGTTCCCTGATGTCCTGAGCTTCTTTAAAAAAATTAAAAAAAAATTTTTTTTTCAATGTTTATTATTTTTGAGAGACAGAGAGCAAGCAGGGAAGGGGCTGAGAGAGAGGGAGACACAGAATCCGAAGCAGGCTCCAGGCTGTCAGCACGGACACGGGGCTCTAACTCCCGAATCGCGAGATCACGACCTGAGCCGAAGTCAGTCGCCTAACCAACTGAGCCACTCAGGCGCCCCTCACCAGTCTGCCTTTACGGCATCCCAGCCAGAGAGCCTAGGAGGGTAGAAGGAAAAAGAACTTCCTTCCCTCCACTTACTACACCGGAGCCAGAGAGGAGGTCTCTGGGCCATGCTTGGGCCTCTCAGACCTGCCCCTCAAAAGCCTGAGGAACGTGGGGGTGTGAGCAGGACAGAGGTCCGAATGGTGAATGCACTGGGGGGACAGAATCGGGCCCTGGGAGCCTGCTGGACCAACTATTGGTCACATGCTCTGAGGGCTCCTTCCTGGAGGAGGTGACAACCGCGGAAAGGCCCGGAGGAGACCCAGAGCCTGGCTGCCCCGGGACTGTGAGAGGCACGGGGGCCGAGACCCACGTTGTCCCTGGACAACACCGAGGAGTACAGGACTCAGAGCGGAAAAGAGTGCCGGGTAGTCTGGGGTGGGAAGACGGGAGCCCTGAGTTGTTACAGGGCCAAGAGGGGGGTGGCTGGGGCCTGGCCGGAGGAGGGGCCCTTGGGCTGTGCAGTGCTCCTGGCCAGAGACAGCAGGAGCTCCTGTCAAGTGGGTCAAGCGGAGGCCGTGGGGCTGGGGACACTCAGGAAGTAGGCTCCACAGACCCACGGGCTGCTGGCACAAAGTGGGAGCAGCGGGCAGGTGCGGGCAGGTGCTGCCTGCCACGGGTGTCCTTGGAGGACCAGGTGGGGGGGAGGTGAGGGAGGAGGCTGCCTGCATTGTTGGGGCTCGAGGGAGGGGTGCCGTAGGAACATCCAGAGCCAAACTGGAATGCCTCAGTATCGGCCTAAACTCAGACTGAGCCCCAGGTGCCGAGCAAACGCGCGCCCTCCCTAAGCAGTGCCCCGGGCCGTCTGCGCCTGCTGGGGCACAGCCCCGAGGGACACGCCAGCACTCACACCCACTGTGTGTGCTGCAGACAAGGGTGCAGCTAACTGGGCGACGGTAAGGTCAGAGGGTGACAGGGAGGAACTGAGGGCGTAGGCGCCTGAGGTGGTGTCCCGCGCAAGCGGTGGGGAGGAGGTAGCATCAGGGCCTCAGGACACAGCTGGCAAACTCAGCAGGGCTCACCTCCGCCCCAAACCCAGGTTCGGGGCAGGGGGTGGGGGTGGACAGGCGCAGGAGAGGGAGAAGCACAGACAGGGGGAGGGAGATCAGGCACCGGAAGCCTGTTTGCAAAACCAGCAAGTCCCCTGGCGTCTGCTCCCTCGCCGTCCCTGTCTCCGTCCGTCTGTCCGTCCATCTGTCCGTGCCAGGCCTACGGCCGGTGTTCCTGCCACGGTGCTCTTGTTTCAGGTGAGACAAATGACCCGGACAAGCA
Organism: Felis catus; assembly: GCF_018350175.1. Lineage (NCBI taxonomy): Eukaryota > Metazoa > Chordata > Mammalia > Carnivora > Felidae > Felis > Felis catus. Next base: position 135,719,582 of record NC_058374.1, read on the forward strand.
GAATAAGAACTACAAACAGGAAAATGGACCGGGAGTGGAAAGAAAGGGAGGAAGCCTGTGTGTGCCTTTGTAAACCCATCACAGGACACAGAGCAAACACGGGTACCTGAGCCTCGTAGCCACAGAGATGCGCAGTTTGCAGGGGGTGGGGGAGGGGGAGGAAGGCCGGTGACCCCACATCCCACGGGCCGGAGTAGCTGGTTGGGGGGGGGGGTCCTCAGTGTCTGACCCTGGAGGTCACAGTCACCCGGGGTCCCAGACCTGATTCCTCATCTGGCCTCAACGCCACTGGCCACCATGCATTCTGGGGGTTGTCACCCCTCCGCACCTTAGCAGCTGGGCTCCTGGCGCTCTCTGCGGGCCTTGGGAGCCGGGTGTGGGCAGGGAAAGGGCTGGGAACACACCAGAATGGGTGACGGCGGAAGAGATGGCCTAACACAGTAGCGCCAGGGGTTAACAAGGGCAGCCTGTCACCCCCCCAGGGGTGGGGCTGGCAGGACAAAATTCCCCCATTCAAACTGTGCGAGAGACACCGTTCTAGGCGCCAGGGAATCAGCGAGCAGGCCCTCAGCAACCTGCCCTCAGGACGCTGATGTTTCTACAGAGCTAGGAAGGCAAATGGGCAGGAAACACACAGCAGAGGAGGGAGTGGCAAGAAGGCAAACCTTCCAGGAAGGAGCAGAAAGCAGGATGGGGGATAAGAAGTGCCCGGGCTTGGGCTGCAGTTTTCAAATGGGAGATCAGGGTCATGGAGAAGGTGACTTTTGAGCACAGACTGTACTTGGGGTAAGAGATCTGGGGGTAAGGTCTTGGGCGGGAGAAAGGGGCACAGTGGGTTGGCAGGGGGAGCGCAGGGAGGGGCCAGGGGAGAGGACCCGGGCTTGTGCTCTGGGATGGGCGGAGGACCAGCGAGCAGACCCGGCTCTAGGTGCGCCTGGGGGTGGGGCCGCGGAATTCCGGGCGGGAGGTCACCTCTGACCGCCGGGTTTGCAGGCTGAGCGCCTAGAAGGGCGAGGAGGACACGGCGGGCAGGGCAGGGGTGCCGAGCTCACTCGTGCGGGCGGGGGTTGGTGGGAGCCGAGCGGCCGAGGCTGGGCTCCCGGGCCCAGCAGGTGGAGCTCCGCGCCCGGCGCCTCCTCGCCCTCCCGGGAGCCCCTGGGTCTCCGCCCCGCGGGGGAGGGAAACCAATCGCGGCCCAATCGGGGCGCACCCACAGCTCGGTTCACATCTAGTTCCCAGCCGCTCTCCAGGGTGATTAAATAATTCTGCATTTCCAAGGAGAATTTGTTCTGGTAAACGCTTTGTAAAACTAGCCCCGCCCCCTGGCTTTCTCAATTTCTCAGAACTATCATCCGGTCCTTACCGGCTTTGCTCCCAAGAATGAAAGCGCAATAAACCCCTTTTCCAGAGCACCACGGCTTAACCCCCGAGCCCAGGCTGGGCTGGTTTCCACCAGACCCTTGGATCGGCCTATTTCCATTTTCTTTTTTAATCCACAGGTCCAAAACATGTTTTGTTAGAACAGTTATTAACAACATCCTTACTATATACGAAGCACTCACACTGATAATGAAACAAAACAAACACCGAGGCCCAAGGATAAACGGGCCAGGAACACAAACAAAACCCCCCACGTGCAGCAGGAGGCACACCTGCACACGCACGATGCACACTCACACGTGCTGGGGAAGGTGTCGGGCACTGAGATGTCTTCTCTGAATACCTCGGACAGGGGGTCCAGAAGGCCCTGAAAAGGCACCCAAGCCAGGCTGGGGGGTGGGGCTGCAGAGGCCCTTCCTTGTGAGGAAGTTCAAGGAAAAGCCACTTTCAGAGCTAGAGCAAGCGAACCACCTTGGGCAGGAAATCCAGGAAGATTTCCTGGATGTGGAATGAGCCCAGGCCCCAGCCTGGCCGGAGCAGGGCTAACCCAGTGTGGAAATTTCTTACGGACACTGTTAGGGACGGAATTGTGTCTTCCTAAAATTCCTGTGTGTAGGCCCTAACTCCCAATGTGACTCTACGTGGAGATGGGCCTTTAAGGAGGGAGTTAAGGTGAAGTGAGCATAGAAGGGTGGGGCCCAGATCCCACAGGAATGGTGCCCTTGTAAGGAGAGGAACAGAGCCCAGCCTCTGTATGAGGGCAGAGAAGAGAAGGTGGCCTTCCACAAGCCAGGGGGAGAGTTCTCTCCAGAAGTCACCCCTGATGGCACCTTGATCTTGGACTTCTGGTCTCCAGAGCCGTTAAGCCCCCGGACTGTAGTATCTTGTTACAGCAACACATTGGGCTCGGGCATGCCACTGTGCACATCCTCACTTTCAGCAAGGACACCCCACCTGCTACTGCCCTGGGGACAACACCCCAGTTAATGACAGCTGCACATCAGGCCCCAAACGTACATGAAAAACAGATCCATCTCTAATTATATCATAGTTCAAATGCATGCCAATGTTATATCATGAGCCCTGATTTACAAGATTCATTACAAAGGCTTTTGCAAAAAAAAAAAAAAAAAAAAAAAAAAAAATAGGCAACACGATCTGCTGCAAGGGTTTATTATATTTAGAAGTCTACAAATTTGATCTTTTAAGAAAAATTCACAAAATATTCAGTTGAAACCACATTTCTGGTTCATCAGATTTCAAATATATTTTACTGTGCTGAACAATATATTCTAACGCTGTCTAAAACACAGCCAAATTATTTTTCTTTATTCATTTATACACATTCTGTAATTTTTTGAAAACCAAGATTAAGATAAAAAATATTAACAAAACTACCCAGTTACAACTACTGTTCTCCCCTGTACTGAGATATTTCCCGTGGGTCTGTCTTCTTACCTTATTCGTTTTAAATTCTGTCCACTATGTCGGTTCGTAAACACACTCAGGAGATTCTCAGCTGACATCTCCCATAAATTCAAACAGCAACACCGTGTCAGAAGATTAATTCCCTTGGCAATGCAGAAGCTTAGCCTTGTTAAAAGTGCTCACTGTAAGTTATTTTTGAATTTATAGATCATACAAAGGGACAGACGGCTTTAAACATTATTTTGAAATCACTGTAACATGTGGAAATACAAATGAAGCAACCTGCCAAATTAGACATTTTTGGTCTGTTGTTTTTATTCTTTGCTCCCTTTTGAATGAAACGTGTGTTGGTGAATTTGGTTTCTCCGGGCCCCTGGAGCATCACTGCTTGGGGTAGCCCTTAGCCCACAGGTCACACGGCACTGAGACCCCCTCCCCCAGTCCCAGAAGGAAGGCTCTCAGCCCCCAGAGGTGGGAGAAGCCCTTGTCTCCAGACCCCCAGCTGCTGGAACCAGATTCCACACAAATAAAGCAAGGCTACACACAGATATGCCCAAAGGAGCGCATGGGCAGGAAGGAACGCAAAACAGAAATTACAATAAAGCTTCTACTACATCAAAAATGAGAATTTCTCAAAGGAAATACTAGAAATCAGGAATGCATGTATACCATGTGAAAAAGCAGCAGAAAAATCTGCAAAACTGTCCGGTCTTCACTGCGGTCTGCGACGTGCTCACTGGTTCACGTCGAGGCCTCTCTGGAAACGCGCGACCCCGCGTGGGTGCTAAGAACCATAGCGATCCTGGCGAGAGAGAAGCAAGACGCACGTTTGCTCGCGCTCAGCGCCGGTTTCTCCCTCTCACGCGCACCGAACGCTCAGCGTTCCCAAACTGACATCGCAGTGAACACAGAACACCGACTGTCTGGCATCTGGAACGTACGCCGCCCCCCCCCCCCCATCCCCTCAAAGAGCCCAGTAACTGGAAGGGGCGTGGCCACAGCCGGGGCTTCCTGATGCCGAGGTCTGCGTGGGCCATGGACAGGAGGACATCCTGTCCCTGAGCCCCGCGGCCACCTGCGGCTCCCGCGCTGTGGGAGGGTCCGTGGGGAGGGGCGCAAAGCATCTGGGGGGTGGGGGTGGGGAGCCAAGTGGGGAGCCTCTCTCTGGGAGGCAGGTGTAACACACGTGGAGTCTGAACCCTGAAATTCTGGCTCAGCTGAGCGATCCTGCAGAAGCAACTTAACCTCCGTACCTCCGATTCTGCATCTATAAAATAAAGGTATAAAAGAGGGGTAACCTATAAAAGGGGGATGACCTTCCCTAAAATACGGATGTCACCTACGTGGAAGGACTGATGTGGGCTCAGCTGACCTCAGGGACATGAAAAGAGCCCCGTGAATTCTAACCAAAGGTTGTTCTCAACAGCAGCCAAAACAGCAGGAACCTCTGGGCGGAGGGGATTCTCTTCAGTGGGGGCCGCCCCACCCCCTCCCCAAGCGGGGAAGCCCCTTCAGAGGCACCAGAGGCCGCACTGATTAGGTCCTACCGCCCGTGGCCACGTTTTCGCATTAGTAGCAGCACCCTAGAACAACAGGACGTACACCAGAAGGTTCACGAAATAAGCCTTAAGAGATGGCCTTCCGCTGTGGTACGCGAGGATGCCCCATCCTTGCCTTATTTCGGAGGCCGAAATACCACGTAAATCCCCAAATTAGGGAAGAGTTAGATAAATGTGCTGCATTTTCGCTCCACAGAAGGCAGCTTCTGAAGAATTACACAGAAATGCTCACAGCAGAGCACCACGGAGAATGTCAAATCATCTGTACAGCCTAATCCTTTTGAGTTCTAAGAAGATGTGCATAGAAATCAAGAACTAAAATAAAATATGCCGAAACAGTAACAGAAGCTGTCCTTGGGATCATGGGCCGTTTTTATTTTCTTCTTCCTATTTCTCTGTTCAAGCGCAGCATACGATCAATTCCTGTAACAATTGCTCTAGAGTCATCAACGAGAACGTTTAAGCAAAAATAAAAGCCCAGTTTCTGGTTTTCCTGACGCCCCGGGTTACACCGTAGCAAACGTATAAATCAACAACAGGAAATCGAATCTGCCAGCAGGTGAAGAGCGGTCCAAGTTGCGTTTTCCACGCCGGAGCCACCACCCCACTCCGTTCCTGTCACCCCCGGGGCACTGACCTGAATGGAAGTCATGACGCCGTTAGCGAAGACCGAGAGCTTTCCAGCAACGGATCGCACTCCCTGCTTAAACTGGGCCATGTCAGGCGCCGTGGGCAGCACGCTCGTGAGGTTGTAGCTTCCTGCACACAGAACAGATGCCGTCTGTCACTGGACCGTGGCGACAGGCGGCACAACCGGTGCCCAGGGCACTCCATGACCTTAGAGGGCACAGAATCCCCTCCCGCTTCGTGCTTCCCGCTTCCCGCAAGCAGCAGCTGGGGGGAAGGGAGAAGAACCTTGCGGTGGGGTCAGGACCCTGTTTCAGTGCCAGCCCCACCCTGAACTAGCTGTAAGACCCCGTACGAGAGCAGATGTCGTATTGGGTCTTGGGACCACCAGGGGTTCAAATACTGGCACTGTCTCTTCTAAGCCGTGTGTCTTTGGAGAGCTTTCTCACCCTCTCTGGGCTCCTGGTTCCCCCTCTGAACACAAGATCTGACAGGTAAATCCTCAGTAAATGGCAGATGGGCGGACATCTCTAGGTTTTGAGTGCTCAACATCCCCCCCCCCCCACCCACCCTGCGCTTTTGGTACAAGCCCTCCTCCCTTCTCTTGGGGAGCCCCGCGGACTCCATCCAGAGGGGTGGGCGTGTGACCCAGGCCTGGCCGATCAGAGCCTTCCTGGGACTCCTGTATCTCTCAGGGAGAGGAGCCTTTGCTTGCTCTGGGGCTGCCGGCGGGGATAAGGCACCGCAGCGGCCGCTGTCTCTGTCACCCGCCACTCAGGGCAGGGGAAGCCTGCAGGACAGGAGAACGAGGTTCACTAGGGAGGGGAGCCAAACGCACAGGTGTCTCTCTGAGGCTTTTCTGACTCTGAGCCGGAGCCAAGCTCACCCCCCACCTTGCTTCCTGAGGCCAGAACCAGTGGGAGTTCTTTGCTTCGGTTTTGGCGGCCGGCGGAAACATCAGCCTATTTCCACCAGTGCAAGTGAAGCGCATCGGCAGTATCGCACCTGAGCGGCGGCAGCTCCGGAGCAGACAGCCAGGGTTTCGGGCTGAGGCTCCGTCCCAGGGGTGTGACAGAAAGCTGGAGGGGCCCCGTGACTGTGAGCGAGCCCAAACCCTGCAGGTCCTAGGGTGCCAAGCGCAGCCACCCCCGCACGACCCAGCCGCACCCACCTGCCCCGTAAGCAACAGAAGCCAGTTCCCTTTCCAAGAAAAAACGGAATGGACGTGTTTATCTTTCCACACGGACGCCGCCCAGAAGGGACAGTGTGGATCCCCAGCACGGCTCCCGTGCCCACCATGCAGGGAGGGGCCGCCGGTGCGGGTTCCTCCCCTCTCTGCCTCCAGCTGACTTGTTATTCATTTTTAATTTTGTTTTTATTTCTTTCAAACATTTTATTTTTGAGAGACAGAGCGTGAGCAGGGGAGGGGCAGAGAAAGAAGGAGACACAGAAGCCGAAGCAGGCTCCAGGCTCCGAGCCGTCAGCACAGAGCCCGACACGGGGCTCAAACCCACGAGCTGAGACCACGACCTGAGCCGAAGTCGGATGCTCAACCGACTGAGCCACCCAGGCACCCCTCCAGCTGACTTTTTAAAGTTTTGCAGGCCTTGGCCAATAAAAGAGTGGAGGCCCAGCCTGGACGCTGGATCTGGGTTCAAATCCTAGCACAGCCGCTCACCAGTGTTGCTACTGGCCTGCAGATGGGTCTTCATAGCAAACAGGAAGCTAGTATGAGATCCTGAGTGTGCAGAGGCAGGGTCACGGCTGTGCCACTACCTGGAGAGGTCCACAGTGGCTGGGTAGGTCTGGACCAGAGGTCACAGGAGGGACCTTAGCAGAACACCTCCACTTACAAGTTTCCAACTTGGGAAATTTTTAAAAATTTTTTTAATGTTTATTTAGTTTTGAGAAGCAGAGAGAGACAGCATGAGCAGGGGAGGGGCAGAGAAAGAGAGAGACACAGAATCTGACACAGGAGTCAGGCTGTGAGCCGTCAGCACAGAGCCTGACACGGGGCTCGAACCCACGAACCGCAAGATCGTGACCTGAGCCGGAGCTGGACGCTGAACCAACAAAGCCACCCTGGCGCCCCTCCAACTTGAGAAGCACTTAAAGAAGAGAGCACAGCTAAGGCGGGACGGCTCTGGGACCATGATCTCTCACTGACTAGGTACAGTCCCCAGGTGCCCTGAGATGGCGGCCCATCCCCTAGAGTCCTTCCTCTCCTCTCCTCCCCTTCTCTGTACAGAGCTCCCAAATTCTAACCCTTGCAACAAGGTGTGTTCAGGTGACAGGGTTCTGGCCAATGGGATGTAAGCCGAAGCGCCATCCAGGGCTGAGGCCTGCCCTTTTCCCTGCCTCTTCCTGCTAGCTGGGATGCAGATGGGATGGCTAGGGCTGGAGCAACCATATTGGGCATGAGGTGAAGTATGGAGAGGAGATCATGAGCAACAAGAGGAGAAGGGCCTAGGTCCTTGGCATCTGGGAACATAGCACATGTCCTGAACTGCCCCCCCAGAGTCCCATGTAAGAGGGAAACGAACTCAGATCTGATTTAGCCTCTGTTATCGTGCACCTTTACTCCTTACCTAATCCTCACTATCCATCTAAGTCCTGGGAGTGTAAGCAGCCTGCCAACTCCGGAACGGGTGTTGGGTCTCTGGCAGGGAGGTGGCTTCCCGCCCTCCGCCTGTAGGTCTGCTGCCTGCAGACCTGTGAAAGCTGATTGAAGGTCTCCCGGGTCTGTGAGGTCTCCCTCCTCCTCTCGTATCTGGGTGCCGTGTCTCCTTTGAGGGCCGCCCAGGACAGCAGAGCCCCAGTGCGCTCAGACTACACAATGGGCTTCAGGAAATGACGGCTCAAGCTGCTTCCTCAGGAAGAGGCTCCCTGACCTATGGTCTAGGTCAGGTGCCCGGTCTCCCTGCTATCTCTCTGTCCCCATTACACCCCCAGCGGGCTTGGTGCTGAGGACATCATCACAAACGTGCTTTTCCAGAGCTTACTGCCTACTGGGGAAGGCAGACAATCAACCGATAACAGCACCGGGAGAGCTCGGCCAGCAGTTAGAGGCCACCGAGGCAGTCCAGGCACGAGTGGCTGCGGCCGAGACGAAGCCGGTGGCAGTGGGGTGGGTGAGTCTGAGTGTCCCGAGGAGGCTTAGGGACCAACTGGCAGCGGGGGGCTGGGAAAGAGAGAAATTAAGGCTGATTCCCAGGTTTCTGGCTCAAGCAACCGAAAAGGTGGCAAGACAGAGACAGAGGCCCCGGAGTGTCCAGGCCGGGGGACGGGGCCAGCCGAGCCACGCCACGTTAAGTGGTTGGCGTGGAGGCCCTGTATCAGTCGGGAAGGCCAAGTGACACCGTGCTAGCACCTCACTGTGCCCGCCACGGGCCGGCAGGGGGTCCGCTTTGCACAGTCACGCGAGATGGGGGCCCATGGGGCCGTCTCTCGGTGGAAGCCTCGGAGGCCACCTCCGCACAGAAGGAACCACGGCAATGTGCACACGGCGCCTGACACTGGCCACGTGACATCACAGCCGGGGCAGGGGACGTTCCTGTTTGTGCTGGAAGGGGCACGAGCACAGTGAGGACCGTGGCTCCCGCGCTCAGCTGGCCGAGGGACCCGCTGACCGGCACCCCTGCTTCCAGGGCTCCTTCATTACCCGTCCATTCGTTCACTCAAAAGATGCATCCTGAGGGCTTTCCCTGTGCCAGGCATGCCAGCTGCCAGGGGACGGAGATGAAAACGGACAGGTCCTGTCCCCGAAGGGCTTAGGGTCCAGTCCGGGGGCGGGGCGGTCATCAGACGGCCTCTACCCTGGTGACAGCAGAGGGCGCCCGGAGCGTGCACCCAGGGCTGGAGCAGGAAAACGCTGGGAACTGAGCCTGGAAAGGCCCACAGGAGCTGAGAGCCAAGCGGCAGGGAGCAAGGGCAGGATGTGAAACCTGGGCCGACCAGAGACTTCTGGGTAGAATCAGCCCGGAGAAGGGAGAAGGGGTAGCTGCAGGAGGTGGGAGGGTGGCACTGCGGAAGCCCGAGGAGCCCAGGACGGTGCCCCGGCTCCTCAAACAATCGATTTTCAGTAGACGATCATGTACCCGTTTCCCTGAAATGGGGACGAAGGGAGAGAAGAAAGGGTTTCCAACATGACACGAGTGACGAGTTTAATAACGAACAGATCACGGCAGTGACCTCTCTGCCACCCGCACGGCAGCCCTGTGCCCAAGTGACGAGACTCCGGCCGGCGGCCGACTCCGGGTCGGCGACGCCACGGCGCAGCTGTGGCAAACACATTCACCGCCTGACCAAACAAAATCACGTGGCTGCGGACTGAGGCCAGTGCTTGGAGATCTGCAGGCCCGAAGAGGTCGCATGCCTGGACCGCGGGCCTGAGTAAGGAGGAAAGGAGAGAGCAGCCAAGGTGCCCCAAGGGGACAAAGCAAACAGGTGCACGGGGCAAACGAGCGAGTGGAGCCTAGGAGAGAAGGGCCTCAGCGTCTCTGGCCCTCCCGGTGGACACGCTCAGATTCAAATAACCAGAGTCATTTTCTGGAAAGAAAAACCCCGAGGGGACAGACTGGGCTTGGAGCTTCTGCTCTCCCAAAGCTGCCTCTGTTCTGTCATTCAGTGCCCTGAGTGGCTGCCTCCCGACACAGGACCCAGGTGATGGCAGTCCCACCTCCCCCAGCTGACCCTGCTCTGGGAGGGTGGCCACAGGGACCGGCGCTATGCCAGGCTGGCGGCGGGTGCTTCTGTGTGTTTTTCATCTGGTCCTTCCGGTATCCTGAAAGGGAAGGGCCCTTGACAAACGTCCAGGCTGCTGGATTAAACACATCCCCAGGAAGCATTTTGTTTCACCAGGAGGCATTTCGAATCTGGAGGCATTCCCCAGTCCCCCCACCACAATGAAATTACAAAGTATACCATGATCTCCTCAATGACTGAGATTTCACGGATGGGAAAGCTTCTAAGATAAGAAACCCAGAAGAGTCTCTTAACCAGCTTTTGCTGTTTGCCGAAATGCACTCTTGACAGAAAGTAAATATTTAATAAGAGTTGTTCAGTGCACTACACTTATGGGCGTTACCGAAGGCAACTTTTATGATGCGCTTGATGGAAGATGCCGAACGAGGGCGACCACGGTCTGAGCCGTGGGCTTGGATGGAGGAGGGAGCACGAAGGCCGGCGGGGGGGGGGGGGGGGGGGGGTGGCACCCTTTCTGTGACCCTGAGTTTGGGACCCACACAGGGCCCAAACAATTAAAGAGCCTTTGTTCTCTGAAAGGGGACAGGAAAGCATACATGGGCCGGCCACAATTTTCCTTCAACAATTGGAAAGAGTTTTCATTTGATCTCCAAATGTTTTTTTTTTCCTTTTTTAAACAAACAGGGTTTCAGAGTGAAACTTCCAATAACCTGAATGACAAAATCACACACAGCTGGTTGGGGGGGGGGGACGACTTTCAACACCTGAGGTTCTGAGGGGCTGACCTGATACCCTTTTGGGGGGGGGGGAGGCGGGGCTGTGGGGATGCTCCCCTGCTCCCCTCCGAAGGGTGCAGGGCCAGCACCCCTCCACCTGGGAAGGCGGCCACAAGAGGAAGTCCCGACAAGAGATAAGAATACAAGTCCAGGAGCCACCCTGCCCGACCCGGACTCGGTGCAGAAGGCAGCCCAGAGAGCGGCCGGAGAGCCGCAGCCCCACCGAGCACCCCTGCCTGGTGGGCTCCCCGCAGAAGCTGAGGCCCTGGCCCCCACCTGCCCCGGGGGCCCTGCATCCCCTGGGTGGAGAGCTCCTTCCCACGGCAGCAAGCAGCCTGGTGTGCTTACTGAACCTGAGGGCCACAGTGGATCTTCCAGCATCCCCCACACCCCAGCACTGAAGGTTCCAGGCACTCGGGTCTGTCCCACGACCTTCTCTCTTGAGGCTGTTTCTCGCTGTACTCAGAAAACAGTTGTTCTCTGCAGCTGCCCATGCTGGTCACCTGTGCCCAGGCCTGGCTCCTCCAGGTTTGGGGACGAGGGGGAGCAGGTGGTCCTGGGCCTGGAGCATTTGGCTCTGGAGGTCCCCTCCCCCTGGGCTCTCCCGCCGAGCGGGTTCCCGAAGTGACTTCAGAGGACACCGCTCCTTTAACGCGAGCTGTGACGAAGGAAGAACACACAGCCTTCCCGTCACCTTTGGCCAGGCTGAGGCCTGGGTAGGACTCAGTCATGGCTCAGGGACCCAGAGGCACAAGCAGAGACCGGCTCGGCTCTGGACGTCCAGGATGGGCCCATGCTCTGAGGTGCACTCCCTGGGGCTCCCCGGCATCTCTCGTCCATGGGGTCTGCACCCTAAGAGGGCTGGGGAGACAGGAGATTCCCCTGCACCTGCCTGTTTCCACAGCCACATTCTGCCTTCCCTCGAAGACTGAGCCTGGTGAAGTCCCCTGTTCTACCTGCCTCTGTCTCCCCTGGGTGCCGGGCACCCAGGTGGCACTTCACACATAGTACCTCGCTTAAGCCTCAGCGCAACCTTGCGCGGGATGTAGTATCTACCCGCTTCACAGAGCAGGAGTCTGGGAAGACTGGAAAATGACATGAAACACTCAAGGTCTCAGGCAGGGAGCGGTCAGTGACAGCTAGGAGCCCAGGGCCGTCCACCCGCGGGGCTGTGATACCACACAAATCGGACACGGCCTTTGCACTGGACCAGGAAACACGTTCCAGGAAGATGACTTCTCTGGCAACCCGGGGACGTCGCTTAAATGTCCTGACCCGGTCTCCTCACACGCCAGGCCTGAAACGGTAACTTCTGCTCTGTTCACAGAGGGGGTAAGAGCATCACGTGACGGTTGCGGATGATCTTGGAAAAGTAAAAAGTTCTATGCAGAGAAAACGTACTCACGCCGTAGACACGGCGGGCACCAACCTTGTTGGCAGCCCCGCCCCCCCATTACCTGCCGGCTGCTTCCTCTGCTCATCAAACAGATCCGCTGAGCTTATGGAGGAACTCGCCGAAAGCCTCTCCAGCCGAGCCCTGGTTTCATACTAGAGAAGACAAGGAATAGGAAACATCAGGCCCCAAAGGCTGTGAGCAATTCTGCAAAAAGAATCAGCGAGGAGCTGTCAGTTCACAGCTGCTCAGGGCAGGGGAACCAGAGAGCAGCAGGGAACCTCTGTCGCGGCGCTGTGCCCACCAGCGGCCAGCAGAGGCCACTGCACGGCTGCCCACGTCGGCTCTGCTCCGTGACTTTCAAGGTAGACTTAAATGTTGCCAGCTTTAAAATAAGGCAGCTTTTAGGGGGTGGGAAGAGCAAGTGGTAACTCTAAGCTCCTGAAGTGCCGGGCAAAGCTCTGTTGCTACGAAACAGACTCAGTGCCTTTAGGAAGCAGCTCCCTGTGTCGCCCAAGAACCCTGGCAGTGACGCGCGCCTCCGAGAGCTTCGGCAAAAGCACACCAGCACCCCGACATCAGAAAACACCTTAGGCCTCTCCATTGCCGTATGATCCTTCTGTGTAGCAAGACTCCTCTAAGGCGAGAGGCAACAACCTGAAAATAAATATATATACCCTCCCCGAACATATCTATATACGCCATTTAACTTCATTAATAATAATTAAAAAGTTCAGTAAATTACAGCTGTATCAAAAATCGCCTGAAATTTTTTCTAAACATATTAAATAGATGTGTGTTCACAACACTGAGAAAGGAATCAGAGAAACGTGAGACACGGTCCCTACCTTCTAGCCTCTTCTCCAGCTGGGGCAGTGAGGGGGAGGAGTCAGGAGGACCTGGGTTTGAGTCCCGACTCCATCACCTTGGGCCCAGGGGCCTCTCACAGTCTGAGTCCCTCCCACTCTGCGCCTATCACCTCCTCCCCTGGCTCCCAGGTCCCTGCTCGCTTCCTGCTCAATAGGGCTCACACACAAACTCTCTGGACACTTACATCAGCTTGGGCTTGTCTTCCAAAGTACATATCTGATGAAATGGCTTTGACATTGCCAAACTTCTTCTGGGCTTCATCTGTGTTCTCAACTGGCTCATAGTCTGGCTTACGGCGGGCAGTAGGTCTATAATTAAAAACAGAACAGGAGCGACGTCAGCAAGACGGTGAAGTAGGGAGTTTTCTACCATCGTCCCCCTATAGAACACTGATTTTGACGATTGTCCACAGACAGGACGCAGGGGTGCAGCAGAGAGATTCCAACACACTGTTGGGAGTAAAATGATCCAAGACTGGGCACAAGAAAGAGGGTAAGAGGCACAGTTTCACCTTCCCTGAGTCACCCCTCTCCCCGGGCGGCACAGCTCAGTACCAAGAGAGAGCCCCCTGGCCTGCGATATCTCCCATGGGGGAAAGTGAGAGGCTGGTGAGTGGGAGCCCGATTTCCCCTGCTGGGTGGGACACTGCAGAAAATGCCCCTTCTTTCCCACCCCATCCGGAGTACTGAGGTGATCTGCATGGCTTAGGGGCTGGGAGAGGCTGGAAGCACAGCAGCCGGGGCTCAGAACTCAAAGGCACGTAGGTCCCATCGACCATTTTGTGGACACCACGAGGAAGCCTGCTCACAAGCAGCTGGGTACACTTTGCCCGTGGAGCCCCCCGCTGGCCCATGGATGCCTTCCAACGCTCTGTGCACCTCACCCACACATCTCCCACCTTCATAGTCGGCTCCCTGCACAAGCCCCCACAGACGGCGAGGACAAGCCTTTGAGCGTGTGCAGAAAGCCAGCCCGCTCTGGGACTGGGAGGAAGTACACAAAGGAGCATCTCCAGGCACCAAGGGAGAGTACACAGGAGGCTCGAGCACCTGGCCTGGCCTTGTGGGATTGAGAGACGGCATTCATCTTAAGAATCCAGCCCCAAAAGGGAACGAGTAGTATAGAGTGGTATTTCCATAGAAAAGGTCTGAGAAAGCTTCAGGATCCCTAGCAGGGCTGCTGGTGAAGGCATTTCTCACCCCAAGCCAGTCGGTAGAGACAGGAGGAGGTGACTCTTCTTCTAATGCGAAGACAGCAACACAAGACGCCAAGCAGCACGAAAAATCAAGGAAACGCGACACCACAAAGGGAACGCAGTAATTTTCCAATAACCGATCCCAAAGAATCGGCTGACAAAGATTTCAAAATAACTGTTTTAAAGAAGCTCAGCAACCTACGAGAACACGCACAACTCAACGAAGTCGGGAAAATAACACGCAAACAGAGTAAGAAGTTCAACACAGAGACGGAAATCACAAAAAAGAACCAAACAGAGACTGTGGAGCTGAAAAATACAACAGAGGACATCAACAGCAGACTGAGTCAAGCAGAAGGATTTGTGAACTCGAAGACAGGTCATTTCAAATCATCCTGTCAGAGGAGAAAAAAAGAAAAAAGAATAAAACTGAGTGAAGAAAGCCTATATGAATTATGGGACACCGTAAGAAACTAATTTATGCATTACAGGAGGCCCATCAAGAGAAGAGAGGGCAAAAGGGGCAAAAAGCTTATTGCAAGAAATAACAGCTAAAAACTTCCCAGATCTGGAGAGAGATACGGACATTCGGGTACACGAAGCTCAAAAGTCCTCAAAGAGATTCAACCCAAAGAGATCTTTACCAAGACACACTATAATAAAACTGTTAAAAATCAAAGACAAAAAGAGAGAAAGATAAATACCATACGATTCAACTCATAAAAGAAATCTTAAAAAAAAAACATGAATAAACAAAAAAAGAGCAGAATCAGAAGTATAAACATAGACACAGACAAATGATGGTTGTCAGACAAAAGGGGGGGGTGGGAGAATGAGCCAAATGGGTGAAGGGGAGAGGGAGATACAGGCCCCCAGTTATGAAATGAGTAGGTCATGGGAATAAAGGTAAAGCATAAGGGGGGAAAAAAAGAATTTTTAAGTTCTTTTGTTTTTTGTTTTTGTTTTCTGAGGCAGGGGGTGGGGGACAGAGAGAGGGAGAGAGAGAGAATCCCAAGCAGGCTCCACACTGTCACATGGGGCTCGAACCCACAAACTGTGAGATCATGACCCAAGCTAAAATGAAGAGTCAGATGCTTAACTGACTAAGCCACTCAGGCGCCCCCCGAAAAAGAATTTTTAAAGCAACAAGAGAAGAGAAACTCATCATGTACAGTGGAATCCCTGGGAGACCATCAGCAGATTTCTCAGCAGAAACCTAGCAGGGCCAGGAGACAGGGGAAGGATATATTCGAAGTGAAAAACAAACAAACAAGCAAACCCTGCCAACCAAGAGACTTGTGTCACCGAAATCCTAAAAGGAGTCTTGGAAGCTGAACTGATGAATGCTAATTAGTAACATAAAAACATGAAAGTATAAAACTCACTGATGGAGGTAAGTGTACAGTCAAATTCACAATACTTGAATGCTGCAATGGTGGTGTATAAATCACTTACCTCTGTATAAAAGTTAAAAAACAAAAATGGTAAAAATAACTACAGCTACATTAATTTATTACTTGATATACAATAAAAGAAGGAGTAAATTACGACATCAAAAACATAAAATGTAGAGGGGGTAGAGTAAAAGGGTAGAATTCTTGTATGTAATCTAGGTTAAGTTGTTATCCACTTAAAATAGACTGTTATTGGGGCGCCTGGGTGGCTCAGTTAGTTGAGCATCCGACTTGAGCTCAGGTCATGATCTCGCAGTTCGTGAGTTTGAGCCCTGCGCCGGGCTCTGTGCTGACAGCTATAGGCTGTTTATAGACTGCTATAATTATAAGATGTTTTATGTAAGCCTCATGGTAATCATAAAGCAAAAATCTATAGTATACACACAAAAGAGAAAGAGAAAGAAATAATAACATACCACTATGGAAAGTCATCAATTCACAAAGGAAGACAGCAAGAGAGGAAGAAAGGAACAAGGGAACCACCAAACAGCCAATGAACAATTACTAAGATGGCATTAGTAAATCCTTACCTATCGATAGTTGCTTTAAACATAAATGGACTAAATTCACCAACCAAAAGACAATGAGTGGCCAGATGGATTAAAAAACAAGGTCCAACGGCATGTTGCCTCCAAGAGACTCTCTTCAGCTTGAAGAACACACATAAGCAGAAAGTAAAGGGACTGAAAAAGATACTCCACGCAAATGTAAACCAAGAGAGAACAGGGATAGCCACACTTATATCAGATGAAGTGCACTTTAAGCCAAAAACTGTAACAAGGAACAAAGGTCATTATATAACTATATAAATGTGTGTGTGTGTGTATGTGTGTGTGTGTGTATATATATATACACACACACACATATATGATCAACTATAAATATATATGTACCCAACATTGGAGCACCTAAATATATGATATAAATATTAACAGATCAGAAGGGAGAAATAGTACTGTAATCACATAGGAGACTTCAGTATCCCACTTTCAATAACAGACAGATCATCCTGAAAGAAAATCAAGAAAATTGGACTTCAACAGCATTTTAGACCAAATGGACAAACAGACACATTCAAGACACTCCATCCAATAGCAGTAGAACACACATTCTCAAGCACACATAGAACATTCTCCAGGACAAATATATGTTAGGTCACAAAATAAATTTAAATCATACGTTATGTTTAAGAAGGTTGAAATCATATAAAGTGTCCTTTCCAACCATAATGGTTGCAAGTAGAAATCAGTGATTGGAGAGGAAAACTGGAAAATTCACAAATATATGGAAATTAAACAACACATTCCTGAACAACCAGTGGGTCAATGAAGAGATCAAAAGGGAAATAAAAAAATATCTTGAAACAAATGAAAATGGAAACACAACACACCCAAACTCATGAAACACAGCAAAAGCAGTTCTAAAAAGGAAGTTTATGGCCACCAGGTATCTGAAAAGATGCTCAACATCACTCACCATCAGGGAAGTGCAAGTCAAAACCACAATGAGATGTCACCTCACACCTCTTTGGATGGCAAGTACCAAAAGAGGTAAGTATGGAGGAGAATTGGGGAAAAGGGAACCCCTGTATGCTGTCGGTGAGAACGCAAATTAGCAGAGCCATACAGAGAACAGTATGGAGGTCGGTCCCTCAAAAAATTAAGAATAGAGGGGTGCCTGGGTGGCTCAGTCGGTTAAGTGTCTGATTTCGGCTCAGGTCATGATCTCACGGTTCATGAGTTCAAGCCCCACATCAAACTGTGTGCTGACAGCTCAGAGCCTGGAGCCTGCTTCGGATTCTGTGTCTCCCTCTCTGTCTGCCCTTCCCCCGCTCTGTCTGTCTGTCTGTCTGTCTCTCTCTCTCTCTCTCTCTCAAAAATAAACATTAAAAAATTTAAAAAAAAAAAATAAAAAATAGAACTACTATTTGATCAGCAATCCCACTTCTGGATTTGTATCTGACACAAACAAATCAGTATCTCGAAGAAATCTCTGTGCTGCCATGTTCACAGCAGCATTATTCACAATAGCCAAGATACATGTCTGTTGATGGATGAATGGATAAAGAAAATACATATACAGTGGAACATTATTCAGCCATTAAAAAAAGGAAATCCTGCCATTTGTGACAACACGGATGAACTTGGAGGACATCATGCCAAGTGAAATAAACCAGACAAAGAAGAAAAATACCGCACGATTTTGTTCCTATAGGTGGAATCTAAAATTAAAAAAAAAAAAAAAAGTCAAACTCATAGTGTGGAATGGTGTTTCTTTCCCACAGCCTTCAAGGTAGGGGAAATGGGCAGATGTTCAGAGGGTACAAACTTCTATTTACAAGATGAGTAAGTTCTGGGGATGTAAAGCAGGCAGAGTGACCAGAGAAAGAAAGACCGTGTTATATACGTGAAATTCGCTAGGAGTACAGATCTTAAGTGTTGCCAGCACACAAAATGAAAACAAACAAACAAACAAAACCCCAGCCCAAATAGGTTAAACTAATTTGAGGTGAGGCAAATGCACTTCTCATTTATAATGTATACTAATGCCATTTTAGTTTTTAAAAAGCTGACAGTAGTAATTTTGTAAAAGGATTTCAGGCCATTTAAAAAAGCCTGAAAATCCTAAAAAAACATGAGTAAATATCCAAAGCACCCGACATTGGAAGGAATTTTCCTATTTAAACAGACCCAGCATTTTGATCTTCAGCTCCCTGTGGAGGTAAGTTGGTGAATACTGAGGGCACTGTTTGCAATGCACGGAAGACACCGTTCTGCATCACGCAGGATACAAAATGACTAAGCTGGCCATAGACTGCAGTTACCCAGCATAATCCCAGGCTGTGCCTGTTGTCCCAACGTATTACTAGGTCTCCCTGCACTTTTGTCCGGTTTGGACAGGAGATTGTAAAGTCTTTCATTCATAATCAACAACTGGAGGTAGTTGTTCGACAGGTGAACGGACAAAACAACTCAACAACGAAGAGGAAGGAACATCATGACAAGCGTCTCACATGCACTACGAAAAGTCAAAGAAGCCGGTCTAAAAAGGCCATTTGCCGTATGATTCCATTTATAGGACGTTCTGGGAAAGGCAAGATTGTAAGGTCAGAAAACAGACCAGGATGCAAAGAATATTCTTGAAACAGTAGAATAAAATCATTCGCTGGTCTTAGAGAATTTCCCTGGAGACCCATGGCCTCAATATTTACAATCCCACTGTTCTCTGTTCATACCTGTCTGAATAGCCCGTGGGTTTCAGGACAGTGTCCGTATCTTTGATGGTCTCTTTTTTCCAATAGGAATCTGAACTGTCATCCCAGCTAGAAAAAGAACTGCTCCTTAACTCCATCGGCTCGTCAAAGTACCTGTATGAAAAAGAGGGACATGGTGACTTGGGAGACCTTACTGATGTCCGCTCACATGGGGTGCACGGTGGCTACACTTCCTGGGCCTTGCAGTTGGAGTGGCCATGTGACGAGAGCTGCCGAATGAAACAGAAGCAGGCGTGAGGAGAGTCATTTCCAAGGCCTTTAAAGTGCCTGTCCTCAACTCGCCCAGTCCCTTCTTCCTGTGCCACATGAAAGATAAGGTGGTTTTCCAGGCGCTCCAGCCTCAGGCAGGAGAAGCTTCCATCCATCTGGAAGATCAAGGTGTTACCCAAAGGACAGGTAATCTGGACAATCGCCTGTACCCTCAGCTGAACAAGAAATAAACCGTTGTTGTGTTAAGCTTTTAAGACGGGGTTGGGGGCCGGGGCGGGGGGTGGATACTTGTCAGTGCAGTATAACCTAGCTCATCCGGATAGCACACGATGCCTTTGAGCGTCTTTACTCACCACAGGTTACGTATTTTGCTTTCTCTGGGTCTAGTTCTGCCTAATCAGGTATTCGCAACAAAAACCCCACTCGAGGAGCTCCCTGTTGGCAGTCCCTGCCAGGTAAGCCTGGCGACAGCCCTGACCACTTAATGTAAATGGTGCTAATTAGCCTCTTGGTGGAGTCAGATACAAAGCTATGGATGGCTAATGGCTGGACCTTTGTGCGGATGCTTTTCCAGCCTGGGGCTTGACATGAACTTGATCTGTAGGCCTGTAGGTGGGTTTACTCTTTCACCAGCCGAGTACCCCTGAGCCGGGCCTTGCTCAGAGAGCAAAGCTCCACGGCAGCTTCCTGTCCTGAGCGGTGACAGAAAAATCTCTGACCACGAGCAGCAGGGTTTGCCTGGAACAGGACAGAGACTCAAAGGCGAGGAGGATGTGCCAGAGCCTTAAGAAGTGACCGCGCTTTGTCAGAATTCACAACAGCTTCGGATGGAAAAGAGCCCTGCCAGATACACACTCCTTTTATTTATTTATATTTTTAATGTTTATTTATTTATTTTGAAAGAGAGAGAGTGGGGGAGAGAGAGAATCCCAAGCAGGCTCTGTGCTGGCAGCACAGAGGGCCCACAGAGGGCTCGATCTAACAAATGGTGAGATCATGACCTGAGCCAAAATCAAGAATCAGATGCTTAACAGATTGAGCCACCCAGGCGCCCCCCACTCCTTCAATGTGGAGTTAAAGAAGTTCAGCAGAGGCAGATCCCAAGGCTTAGGTCTTGAGAAAGGAAGGATGAGGGAAGATAATGTAGAGGCTTTCTTTCAAAAATGTCACCTGGCTTTCTGCAGAGTAAGAAAAGACGCGCATGGGATACATGGTGAACACCGAGCTCGGATGTCACAAGAAGTCGCACAAAGACGGAGAGCCTGGGCAGTCAGAGGGGCCTGTAACCAAAGATGAATAGAAGAGGGCAGCAGGAACCTGTAGGAAAAAATAGGCCAAGGGCCCCTATGAGCTAAGAGTTGGGGGGTTGGAAATGCTAAGAACAAACATACTTTTTCTGGGTTAAAAAAAAAAAAAAGGCGAAAGGGATAAACCTGCTATTTGAAGGAGATGGTGTGGCTTTACGTGGATAATAGAGAGAAAGCAGAATTTCCAGAAGGGGCTCTGCCTTCTCTGGCGAGGAGGTCCTGAAGAACAAATCTCCTTCCGCTAGCCTTCTCTTCCGTGTAAGGAAGACACAGGTTCAGAGTAGATCCGTGTTTCAGCGAGAAACAGGCCAGGCTCTCTTGGTGGCTGATGGGCAGGTGGGCCCGAGCCCCGGCTCTGCCTGGAGGAGCAGGGACAACCGGTCCCTGTGGAGGAGAGACCTGGACAAGCAGACTTTTAAGTGGCTCAGAGAAAGGGGGCTTGCCAGATGTGGGAGGCACACTGGCCTGAAAGTGATCTTCAATTATTCAAGAGATTTATTTGTAAAGGTCCAAGCGAGAGAGTTAAGACCAAGTCGATGAGGAACTTAGAAATGACTTAACAAGCATCTACGAGGAGGAGCCAGTGCTCTGCTAGATGGGGACACAGGGCAAGGAGACACATCCAGCCCCTGCTCTCACGGGCCTGGCTGATCTGAGCTCAGAAACCCAGCAAGGTACATAAGTAAAGGCATCATTCCTCACAGAGCTGCCCCAGGACAGAATGGCTGCCTGGAGGAGGAGGAGGAGG
The DNA here is from genome assembly GCF_018350175.1 of Felis catus. Taxonomy (NCBI): domain Eukaryota; kingdom Metazoa; phylum Chordata; class Mammalia; order Carnivora; family Felidae; genus Felis; species Felis catus. The sequence continues at coordinate 135,740,507 of NC_058374.1, forward strand.
AGGAGGAGGAGGAGGAGGAGGAGGAGGAGGAGTGGGGTGGGGAGAGGGGCAGCATGGTCCCCTGGAGGATGCTCACCAAGAGGATACTGGGGGCATGAGGGTGGGAAGGACCGGGCAGGGGGTGGTTGGAACTTCCAGGCTCTTCGCAACTCTGAGCTGCTGGGACTTAGGATTTTGCAGATTTAGTGTCACTCCAAGGAAATATTCTTCATTCTTATAAGTCCAAGTGCTCATCTTGGAATATAAGCATGTCGGACTTTTTCAATGACTGGATTATTCAAAAATCAGGAGGGAGATGGGCGCCTGGGTGACTCAGTCGGTTGGGTGTCCGACTTCGGCTCAGGTCATGATCTCACAGTCTGTGAGTTCGAGCCCCTTGTGCTGACAGCTCACAGCCTGGAGCCTGCTTTGGATTCTGTGTCTCCCTCTCTCTCTCTGCTCCTCCCCTGCTCATGCTCTGTCTCTCTCTGTCTCAAAAATAAATTTTAAAGAGGCGCCTGGGTGGCGCAGTCGGTTAGGCGTCCGACTTCAGCCAGGTCACGATCTTGCGGTCCGGGAGTTCAAGCCCTGCGTCAGGCTCTGGGCTGATGGCTCAGAGCCTGGAGCCTGTTTCCGATTCTGTGTCTCCTTCTCTCTCTGCCCCTCCCCCGTTCATGCTCTGTCTCTCTCTGTCCCAAAAATAAATAAACGTTGAAAAAAAAATTAAAAAAAAATAAATTTTAAAAAGAACATTAAAAAAATTTAAAAAACAAAAAAACAAAAATCAGGAGAGAGAAAGCCATTCTGCTCGGATCCGACTGGTCAGCAGGAGCACTGGGCAGCATTCTAAGTGTGGGGCAGGTGGGCGTGGGGGTGGGCTCTCTGTGCTGACAGATGTGGGAGGTGAGCAGCAGCCCTGGGGGTGCAGACAGCTGTCCTATCGGTTGGAAGGATGGGCCAACTGATGCCTGATGGCTGTGGGGCACTTGCCTGACCTTAGAAACACAGCAGTCTTGATTTCCACATTTTTTCTGACTTTTTTTTTTAATGCTTATTTTTGAGTGACAGAGAGCGCAAGTGCGGGAGGGGCAGAGAAAGGGAGACACAGAATCTGAAGCAGGCTCCAGGCTCCGAGCTGTCATCACAGAGCCTGACACGGGGCTCGAACTCATAAACCGTGAGATCGTGACCTGAGCTGAAGTCGGGAGGCTTAACCAACTGAGCCACCCAGGCGTCCCTTTACTGACTTTCTAATGTTCTGGTTTCTAGATCCTGGTTCTCAATGCTCTTCACTTGTATTTTTGCTCTCACTCTGTCTTCATCCAACCCTGAGGACATTCCTTGCAATCCCCTGGTACCCCAACAGTGCATATCTGATTTACAGCTGTAGACAACCATCTACCCAGTGAAGGCCACGCTGACTGCTTATATAAGGCTGAGCAAATCACTCTGGTTTCATTATTTTGTACTCCGTATATAATTACACTGTTTATATCCTGAACATAATGGAATTCAATTTGAAAAATCCCAGATATGGTGGATTTTATTTTTCATAGAAACAGCACTATTTCATAATTTATAATGTTCAAGTTCTAAAGGGCTAATGAATAATTCGGAAGCAGTGCAGGCTGCTCACGGAGCTAATAGGCTGGCTCTCCTGGAGGCTGTGTTTATGATCCGTCAGTCGCCAGAGTACTAATAGCTCCCTTGTTCTCTACCAGCAGTGGTCACAACCAAGGAGACTAGAAAAGGCACTCATGGGGCACCTGGGTGGCTCAGTTAGTGTCCAATTTCAGCTCAGGTCACGATCTCGCAGTTTGTGAGTTTGAGCCCCGCATCGGGCTCTGTGCTGACGGCTCAGAGCCTGGAGCCTGCTTCGGATTCTGTGCCTCCCTCTCTCTGCCCTCCCTTCCTTGCTCACGCTCTGTCTCTCACTCTCTTCTCTCTCAAAAATAAATAAACATTAAAGAAATTAATGAAAAAAATAAAGAGCAAATCAGAAATGATCTCACATGCATGCAGCTTTTAAATCAAGTTAGAAATTTAATTTTATCCTGTAGAAAATATATGTAAATTAAAAAAAAAATTTTTTTTTAACATTTATTTACTTTTGAGACAGAGCATGAATGGGGGAGGGGCAGAGAGCGAGGGAGACACAGAATCTGAAACAGGCTCCAGGCTCTGAGCTTCAGCACAGAGCCTGACACGGGGCTTGAACTCACGGACCGCGAGATCATGAGCTGAGCCGAAGTCGGACGCTTCACCGACTGAGCCACCCAGGCACCCCTATGTAGACATTTTTATGTGTTTTTTTTTTTTTTAGTTTATTAATTTATTTTGAGAGAGAAAGAGAGAAAGCACAAGTGGAGGAGGGTCAGAGAGAGGAGAGAGCGAGAATCCCAAGCAGGCTCTGTGCCGACAGCGCGGAGCCCGATGCGGGGCTTGAACCCGCAAACCGTGAGATCCCAACCTGAGCCAAAGTCGAACATTCACCCGACTGAGCCACCCGGGCGCCCCTAAATACTTTTGAAAGGCACGATTGGGGGGTTGCCTCTGTGTAAACCACACCTGGTGTGTTATACAAGTGACTCACAACAGGTGCAAAACCATCCCTGTAACTGACAGGGAACACCACTAACCTAGTAACTTTTTTTGGTAAAATATCCGGACTTGACAGAATGGGAAGCAGTGTGAGGAGAATTTTTTAGGCAGAGTACTAAGCTATGAACTTTGGGAGGATGTGTGTCACAATCAGCTTCCCGTTAATAGTTAACATGTATGTGTATCTCGTATGTATATGAAACATATAGCCCATGTAGATACGAAACCGCTTCAAGCCTGCGTAAGTAACCGCCAGACAACAGTAATGGCCTTCCAGACGTGAGCCACGGAGCCTTCTTCAACGCACCGCCCATGACTGATGGACACACACTCGATTTTCCCGAGCTCCAAACTTGAAGGTGGCCCTCGGCGTAGTTAAGAATCTAACCACAGTAATTACACATTTAGACTGAGTCACGTCTCTTGAACTGAATTCCTATGTCATAAACGCAGCTAAACATCACGCAAATAGTCAAGCGCTATTCTAAGTGTTCCATTTGCATCAACTCATTTACCATCGCACAACACAGTGAGGCAGACCCCAGCATCTCTAACTTACAGAGACGGAAGCTGCAGCACAGAGAGGTTGAGCGACTTGGCCAAGGTCACACAGTCATTAAGTGGCCCAGCCAGGATTCAAATCCAGACCGTCTGAACCGGGGTCTACACTCTCACCCCTGTGTTCTCAGCTGGTGCTCACCTCCAGTTCACAGCCCAGGTTTACATGGTGCCTTTTTAGCAGGACTCTCCTGTACGGGTCAGGTTCTTGGAAGAACCTCACACGGTGAGTCAGTTCAAGTCTCAACTTGTTCTCCCTGCCCTTCAGGCCCCTGGACCTGAACCGTGGTACTTGCCACGGTTGCCTTCACACCGAAGTTAGGCAACTGGTCCCAATCTGATGGTGGAGGCTGAAGGACCGGCACCTAGCTGACCCTGAGAGCCTTCAGAGTGTACTAGTGTTTTCCATGAATTGATAACACACACACAAATAGTGTTTGCTATTTGTTCTGAAACAAAAGGATATGGACCTTTGGGCTCTTGCCTTGTTCTCCAATTTCACACTTAGATAAACACAATTCCTACTTCTTATTTTTTTTAAGTTTATTTATTTTTGAGAGAGAGAGAGAAAGAGAGAGCACACGCAAGCAGGGGAAGGGCAAATGGGAGAAGGAGACAGACAACCTTTCGACACAGGGCTTGAATTCAGGTCGTGACCTGAGCCAAAGTCAAGAACCAGATGCTCAACCAACTAAGCCACCCCGGCGCCCCGCAAGTTCCTACTCTATTTTCAACTCTTGGTCACTGATTTTATTATAAATATCTCGCAGGCACTGTCCACTTATGAATCCTTCCCCAATAATTTTCCAAAGGACACCCTTGACTCCAGCCAAAGCTTGGAAAAGCAACGAAGTAAACCGATTTGTATTTGCTCTTCATGCAAATAAGCGAGTAGGTCCACATTAATGACCACTTTCTAAAACAACGCTTTAAGGCTGATTTGGGGCAGGTTACCTTGAGCTGGAAGTAAAATATGGGTCACCACTGTCATCGCTGTACTTCTTTCTTGATTTTGCTATGATCGGCGTCTCCTGCTCAATGGTCTGCATATCTGAAGTCACGGAATGTGAAATACCACTGGAGAAAACAGAGAATAAAATGGAGAGGAATTAGTTCAGGAAGACACTTGTGCTCATCAAAGAATAAACGTTTTATACTTTCAACAAAAACGTTAGTGGGGTTAAAAACATGAGCAATAAAAACGGCATATATAGTTTTTGGCATAAGCATCGAAAAATACTGGGCCTTTGTGAGGACTGGAACTAATTACACAAGATGCAGTCACACATATTAGCTCTGTCTGCAGCATCCGCTTAACAATGAGTCAGGCCTATTTCCTTTTTGCTTTGACTCACTTTGGAACTTTTCATGCTAGGTTGAATACTAGAGAGGAGTAAAACAATTGAAGAAAGGAAGGAATCATGAGAAAATACTTTCCCAGTTGACGCCAATAAGGAAAATCCATGCGCGATTAGCAACGTTTAAATTCTGGAAGCCACGTACCTCCTGCAGTTTCCGAACCCCATGCCGAGTCTCTCCGACTCTATCTTTTTTTTGCCACTCATGTTCATCTTCTCGTCCTTCTTCATTTGAATCTCAAGATCCTTATAGGCTAATCGCAGTGATGAAACGCTGCCAGAAAACCAAAGGCTCCTTAATTTAGCTTTAATTCTGTGTTCTCAAGTTAAAACACTAAGTGAAATTAAACACGTCACTGATAATTTGAGCTTCGTGCTTCTTTCCATGATTAACAACTATGAAGGCAAATTGGCTTTTTTTTTCCCTAAAGGTCTTTTTTTAAGTAGATGTTCAAGAAAATCTGAATGAGTTTACACCTGCTTTTTGGTTGCGGCTGACCCTACCTTACTGTTCTAGTTCATATCACCTATCATCATATATTAATCATCACATCATCATATACTACCTGCCGCGTAATAACGTAATATATGCTAAGATTACGTCTACATAGCACAGTAAAAAGCAGAATTTCTTACTTGAGCTAATATTTATACTTTTTGCATTACATAGCAAAAGTATGAGGTTAGTTGCATTGGTTTGCACATATATTTGACTTTACAAGTAGTTAAATTAAGGGGCGCCTGGGTGGCTCAGTCGGTTTAAGTGTCTGATTTCAGCTCAGGTCACGATCTCACGGTCCGTGGGTTTGAGCCCCGCGCCGGGCTCTGTGCTGACAGCTCAGAGGCTGGAGCCTGCTTCGGATTCTGTCTCCCTCTTTCTCTGCCCCTCCCCTGCTTGATCTCTCTTTCTCTCTCTCTCTCTCAAATATAAATAAGCATTTTAAAAAACCAAATATATAAATTAAGACGGAGTTACTTAATTGCAAAAGATTCTTCAGAGGACCGCTATAGAATCAGGCTTCCAAGAGCACTCATTTCTTAGCCAACCTTCCTTCTGTGCTACTCGTCAGACACTAATCATCTGTTTATCAAATACCTGTTACAAATGACGTATCAAAGGGGTAAAAAGAGGTATCCAACACTGTCCCTTGCTCTCAGATTCCTAAAAACGTTACAAATACTTAATTTTTCATAAAGAAAACTATGCAATAACACGAGTATTTTATATTAGTAAGACAGCAACAAAACTTGGGGGCCCTGAAAGGTGATATACCCATGTTATCAGGAATTCTAAGCTATTATCTGTTTCATAAAATTGTGCAAAATCTCATGAATTTCTCATAAGAAAGGCACCGTGTAAATTCCATAATAATATAAATACATTTTCCTGTAGTAACAGGGAATGACAACTAAATTTCTTACCAGAAAAAAAAAAGAGTAAACAGAAAACAGAAAAAAACATAACACTGCTGCTGTTTCCTTCCTTAGTCAGTCAGGATTTGTTTTGTTTTAATCTGGTAGTTTTGTTTTCTTTACCATTATTCCTACAGAGCAGGGTCTGACCACGTCCCCAGTTTTATCACTCAGAAAATAGATGATACTCTTGCGTCAACTTTTTGGAGGAAGACAAGAGATCTGCCGAAAACCACGAACAGATAAAACTGGAGCGGCAGATTCTTCTGGAGAAGATGAACGGCCGGGAAGAAAACGTTCCACTGGGAAGACGTGAGACGGGAGAACTTGCCTCCCCAGCATCTGGCTGGGACCGAGGCTACCGCCACCAACAGCACCTGCTCTCCGACCTGGGCTTCCCGTTAACGCGGGGATGGCAACGCCCACAGGACGAAGGAGTCAGGGCTCCGTGTTTCCCAGGCCCTGCTCAGGGGAGGCTCCCAAGCCGCTCAGGCCAAGCAAGGGAGGGGCTCCGGGGCGGCTCTCCTCTCCCTCATCTTCCCACCCACTGTGCGCAGGCTCCTCTGAGGGTGGGCCCAGGAACCGCCAGCAGGTGAGGACCAGGACAGACAGCTAGGGTTTCACAGGCTGAAGACGGAGAAAAATGCCGTTCCTTGACAGTTTACTCAACTGAAAATAACTCTATTTACAGCCGTTAAGAAATTAACTTGCAGAAAAATAACGCTGTTGCGTCTTTAGGATAAGACACGTGTGCTTTCCCGGAGCTGGCGCAGCCCTGGCTTGGCGGGATGGGGCTGTGACGGGTCTTAGAGGAGGGACAGTGTCTCGGGCACAGTGGCGCGGCTGTCCTGAACACGGCCAGGAAGGCTGTCAAAGCAGGTTCCCAAATCAAATTCATAAACACCCATGGCCCGCATCTTTGCGTATACGCTGTACTGAACCGTCCTAGTGAAAGATTCGAGTTAAGGCCGGTGTTGCCTCTAACAATACGCTAATCTCCATCCACCCCCCCTGCAGGGAGGGAGCAGGTGCTTCGTGTTCCGTGTCTTCTGTTCTGATCAGGCTCTAGATTGTACACGCTCCAGGAAAACCACGCGTGAACAATCTGCACAGAGCCCACTCCCAAACACTAAGAGAAGCAGTCTAAACCTCAGGTTGGACCTTCCCCCCATTTTCAGGGTCAAGATCCCAGCTTAGAGAAATTACAGTGAAGTCTGTGACCACAGCTCAAAGCAAATTTTACATAAAGCATTTCAAACCACATTTAGTCTAACTACAGTTTAGTGCTGCCCCCTATGTTCTAGGAGTTAAATGACAATGAGAAACAACAACTTCCAATTCTCTGGGTTTACCAACTAGAACATCCCTTAGCAAGCTGCTAGCATGAATAACAAGAAATCACAGCAGTTGAGCACTTACTCTGTACCAGGCACTGTTTGATGCACTTTAATAAACGTTAACTAAGTTAACCCTCAAAGCATTAAGCCTCATAAAATAAGCATTATTATTTTCTTCATTATGCCATCCATAGTAACTCAAGCCATAATAATAATAATAAATAAATAAAATAAAATAGTAAATAAAATAAGCACACATAAGAACTAGGAACCCAAGCTGCCTTTCCTTTAGGTGTTGTGCTCACTCTGCTTTCTTCTCTCCTTATGATTGTTTTTATACCCAGCACATGCACTTTCCAGGCGGCCATACTGCTCCTCTGTTTCCAACACAAACAAAAACCTCTCAAGAGCCTGAAATGTCCACTTACAATTCTCTTGACTGGCTTCCTGGTTTCCAGTTTCTGCCCCAGTCTGTCTGTCCTAATCTCATCACCAAACTCACTTTCCAAAATACACCCCCTTCATCAAAACGATTGGCCTGACTTCAAGGTACCCCACATTATCATTCCAATTTCACCAATCCAGGCAACTCCCCCCTCCCAGCACCGAAAAAAATTAAATGGCATTTTGAAAGCAAATCTCAAGAGTTGTTTGATTAATAGCCTTATTCACTAAACACACGCTACTATAACTAAATCAAACTCACATTGATTCTTCCTTAGGTGCCGCGCTGGCCAGAAGGTCTTCCTGTTCCTTCATTTTATCTACAGCTTGGGCTTGTTTTTCAATTTCATTAAAGCATGTATTTGCCAGTTTCTGGGCTCCCAAACTTCCTTTTTTGGCCCCAAGCTAGAAGATATAGAAGATTAGATTCGACCCACGCTGTTTGAAAGCTTCAGCTAACGGCTAACACTTCCTGAGGTCTATCACCCGCCAGGCAGTGCAACCCACACTTCATATTTGTTCTCTCGCTTAGTCCTCACAACCCTGTGAAGTTGGCACTACTGTTATCCCCAGGTTAGATGAGGAACTCAAGTCTGGTGCAGGTTAACTGACTTGAACAAGATCACATAGCCAGTAAGATGACGGACATCAGGAATCACACCCTGGTGACAGCATCCCTTATTAGAAACGCAAACACGACAGGAACTCCCACAGGGCCTCTCCTGAGTTTTTAGAATTCTGTCATTAGCGAAAGAAATGCTGTCGAACACTCATTCTAGAAAATCCTCACTACGTATAACATTCACCTCATGGAACAAAACCTAGGTTTTTATCAAAGCCCCATTTATGGGGCACCGGGGTGGCTCTTCCGGTTAAGGGTCTGACTCTTGACTTCGGCTCAGGTCATGATCTCATAGTCCTGAGATCAAGCCCCTCGTTGGGCTCTGCACTGGGCATGGAGCCTGCTTGGGATTCTCTCTCTTCCTCTCCCTCTGCCCCTCCCCAGCTCGTGTGCATGCACTCTCTCTCTCTTTTTCCAAAAAAAAGTCACATTTATTATTACAATATGGCTCAAAATAAATTTTAAAAAAGTGACAGGGGCACCTGGGTGGCTCAGTCGGTTACAGTTCAGGTCGTGATCTCATGGTTCGTGGGTTCAAGCCCCGTGTTGGGCTCTGTGCTGACAGCTCAGAGCCTGGAGCGTGCTTTGAGCTCTGTGTCTCCCTCTCTCTCTGCCCCTCCCCCACTGATGCTCTCTCTTTCTCAAAAATAAATAAACATTTAAAAAATTTGTTTAACGACAAAGGTGGCTTTCTTGAGAACATAGGCTATTTTAAAGCCAAACTACCAGATATTTATATGTAATACTTACTCCTCTTTTAGCTTGATTTGGTTTCTTTTTTATGATAGAGGACACCTCTGTCAGAAAATAAAAAGTAGAAAGTCAGACCAATAGAAATACGCAATTTTTCTAATTTCAGCGTATTTTTTTTTAAATTCTAACATATTGTACATGTTATGTAAGAGACTGTAACATTTTCCACCTTAGTTGGTCACCCAGAACATTCAAGCACACGAGTGTATTGCAGATTAAGAGAGCTTTGTTAAAATGGAGTTTCTCGGCACTTCTAAGTAGGATCCAAGCTCACAGAAAACGTTTTGTGCACACCACACTGGAGAGAAGTGAAGAGCCTTGCCCACCCCACCCCACCCCACCCCATTCATTGTTCTCTTCGGAGCATTTCTTAAATACGTTAGAACAAACTCTCCCCTTCAGCTCTGCTCTTCAAAAACTTTTAGAATTATTTTAAGATATAAAGTTAGCCAGGCATTATGCACACAACGGAAGCAGTGGTATGGTTTTTCACCCTGACTTGTATACAAGATTTATCATATTAATCAATGAGAATTACAAAGCGTTCCATTATTTGAGTAGCAAGGCTTTCTAAATTGCACAAAAACAGATGAGGCTTTAAGATAAAGTTTCTTAAAAATCGTTTTCTGGGTAAACTTTAATCCTAGATTACACATTCTGTTTCTACAATTATGTTTAAGAGACCCAGTAAGAATAAAATTTTAACTTTTTTCTTACAAAGATGAGAATGTGCTTTAATAAGAAAAGACAGCATACGGGCGCCTGGGTGGCTCAGTCGGTTGAGCAACCAACTTTGGCTCAGGTCATGATCTCGCGGTCTGTGAGTTCAAGCCCCGCGTCGGGCTCTGTGCTGACAGCTCAGAGCCAGGAGCCTGCTTCGGATTCTGTGTCTCCCTCTCTCTCTGCCCCTCCCCCACGCATGCTCTGTCTCTGTCTCAGAAATAAACATTAAAAAAAAATTTTTTTTAAATAAGAAAAGACAGGGGCGCCTGGGTGGCGCAGTCGGTTAAGCGTCCGACTTCAGCCAGGTCACGATCTCGCGGTCCGTGAGTTCGAGCCCCGCGTCGGGCTCTGGGCTGATGGCTCAGAGCCTGGAACCTCTTTCCGATTCTGTGTCTCCCTCTCTCTCTGTCCCTCCCCCGTTCATGCTCTGTCTCTCTGTCCCAAAAATAAATAAACTTTGAAAATAAAAATAAAAAAAATAAAAATAAAAAAAAAAATAAGAAAAGACAGCATAAAACCACACAAAACTAAAGATTCAAATTTAGCCCTAACAGGAGAATAACATCATTACGTGCCAAGTATGAAAAAGATATCTAAGGAAGTGTTTCTTTCCATCACTTTCTTTTGGATCCATGTTAAAGCACTCACATAAGCTGCTCCCAACCTCCTACGAGGCTATTAACTCGGGATGGAAAGATCTGGAACATTTCTAATAGTTCAGCTATTTTTTCACCAAAGTACTTGCTTCCCAATTAATGCCATGTGCGTTCATTTCAGAGTATAATTCCCTGATGATGAAAAATTAAAGATCCCGGTAAAATCAGGAAGAGAAGAACACTCTAGGAGATGTCGCTCTGCCCTCTGCTCATGCTGGGAACGTAACCCGGTTCAACACAGATGAGCAAATCAACAGTTTCAGCAGCTCAGCCAGGGACATCACATTGGTTGCCGCCGCTCACAGGCCTCAGGCTGGTCCCAAAGGGGAACGGCATTTTTGCTCGATAAAAATCTTATTAATAGATTAGTAATCATGATGCCAGATTACTCTACACATTCTAGGCAGAATGGAAAGCCAGGATTCATCTTTCTCTCTTAATGAATCTCACTGTCTGAATCAGAATATGGAGTCGTAGGCACATTACCTAAAGCAGCCTTTGTTGGTGCGTTAAGACCTTCCACACTTGGTCCTTGTTCCGGTCCACCTGAAAGTTAAACATATTGATATCAATGCAGAAAATATACTCATTAAATGTGCTTTTGAATATAGGACACATTCAACTTGCTCGGTACCACGTGTTACCCAAGTTTGTCGATTATTGGTTTTCTTTTTAGCTCCCTATTCTATTTTACCATTACAAGAATTTTTTTTTAATTTTTTTACATTTATTTATTTATGTTTGAGAGACAGAGAGAGACAGAGCACAAGCGGGGGATGGGCAGAGAGAGAAGGAGACACAGAATCCGAAGCAGGCTCCAGGCTCCGAGCTGTCAGCACAGAGCCCCACGCGGGGCTCGAACTCACGAACCACGAGATCATGACCTGAGCCAAAGTCGTGATGCTCAACCGACTGAGCCACCCAGGCGCCCCTATAAAATTTTTTTTAATGTTTATTTATGTACAGAGAGTAAGAGCATGCACCTGAGAGAGTCAGGGAGGGGCAGAGAGAGGAAGAATCCCAAGCAGGCTCCACGCTGTCAGCACAGAGCCTGACGCAGGGCTTGAACTCACAAACCTTGAGATCATGACCTGAGAGGAAATCAAGAGTCGGATGCTTAACTGACTGAGCCACCAAGGCGCCCCCAAGGGGAAGTGGAATTCTAAACAATAAAACCTTTTGGAGAAACTCTGTGGCTAAGAATGCAGGGTTTAAAATATTTACAAGAACAGAATCTTGTTCTGCATGCAGTTATCTCAATTTGCTGTTAGCAAATCAAAGGGAGACACCTGGACTCCAGAGGTCACAGGGACACCCCCAGGGCCCCGTATGCTTCAACCTCCAAAGGCCTCTTATGCTAATTAGTTGTAACAGTAACAATATTCAAATCGCCATCGGTACTTTCAGAAGGTACAACGCTCGCCTTGTCTCTGTGTTAGTCAGGAGAGCGTCGGGATTATTTTTTCTCCTCTGTCCTTTTGGACGATGACAAACCCGATTCCTTCTCTTAAAAAACAATCCCCCTCTGGAGGGGCTCACAGCCCAGGGAAGGGACACACACGGACGTGGTAATTCCCAGAACCAGGCCGAGCGGCGCTAAGAGGGAGACCACACATAAATGTGGTCGTGACTGGGAGTGTCCGTGGGGTGGACACAGCCTCTCTGAGGACAGGCGTTCGCGCAGAGACTCCAGGAAGGAGGCGGCAACATGACAACCGAGGACAGATTCCCACTGCGAGCAACAGGGCCGAAGGGCCAGTGCGGCTACAGGGCAGTGTGGGTCTAAGGAGTTGAATTGCTACGCGCCACTTAGAAAGGTGTCTGTCTTCTGGGAGTGCAAGCTGGTGCAGCCACTCTGGAAAACGGTATGGAGGTTCCTCAAAAAGCTAAAAACAGAACTATCCTACGACTCAGCAATCGCACTACTAGGCATTTATCCACGGGATACAGGGGTGCTGTTTCGAAGGGGCACATGCACCCCAGTGTTTATAGCAGCACTATCAACAACATCCAAAGGATGGAAAGAGCCCAAATGGCCATCGATGGATGAATGGAGAAAGATGTGGTGTATACACACACACACACACACACACACACACACACACACAATGGAGTATTACTTGGCTATCAAAAAGAATGAGATCTTGCCATTTGCAACTATGTGGATGGAACTGGAGGGTATTCTGCTGAGTGAAATGAGTCAGTCAGAGAAAGAAAAATATCATATGACTTCACTCCTATGAGGACTTAAGAGACAAAACAGATGAACATAAGGGAAGGGAAATAAAAATAATATAAGAACAGGGAGGGGGACAAAACAGAAGAGACTCATAAATATGGAGACCAAACTGAGGGTTACGGGAGGCGTTGTGGAAGGGGGTAGGAGCTCAATGGGGAAGGGGCACTAAGGAATCGACTCCTGAAATCATTGTTGCACTAGATGCTAACTAACTTGGATGTCAATTTAAAAAAATAAAAAATTAAATTAAAAAAAAAGAAAGGTGTCTGTCTTCTTACCAGACACTTAGGGTCACAGGCACAAAGAATGAAATGTGCCAAAACATCACAGACTGCAAATCATACAAAACCCAGCCATGCCAGCGCCCTTTGCATATGACGGGAACAAGCTTTTTGTCTATATGTGAATTGCAAAACGCTCATCACCTGTCTTTAAAGCATCTCTTGAGAACAGAAATGTTGCATTTGTGATAGATTCGTTAATCTCTTCCTTTCACGAGGCTTGAACATGCGCAGAAGGCTTCCCCGGTTCCGAGAGGACAGAAAACCTCCACCCGTTTTCTTGCAGCACCTTTATACTTTCATGATTTATATTTAAATCCTTGACCCGCCTGCATTTTGTTTGGTATGAAGAGTAAAGAAGGAATTCTACTTTACTGTAATATTTTATCCAAAACGCTAGACGCTTGTCCCAACTCATCCACTGTTCCCCAGAATGCAAAGGGTTCCCGTCCTGGGTCACTGACAGGTCTACTCCGAAGACCAGTAAAATGAAACACCGGCATCCTAAAATCTGCCGTTTGCCGCAATCTCAGACACTCCCACCCTTACACCTGCACTTCAGTGCAAACCAAGTGACTTGTCCTCACGGCAAGCTCCCTACCCCACTCACAGAGACCTGAGTGGCCACTCTCCCAGGACTCTCTTCTTGGTAAGTATCAGTCACTCTCTCTAACCCTCCAGCAAAACCCTCGCCAGGAAGTTTCTCGAGTAAGCATCTCAGTCATAAAGCTGGTGGAGTGTTTGGTCTTTGCTACTTCACGAGGTTCTCTCTAGTTCCCTAAATCAGCTCCGGGCTCGGCGTATGCGAGCCAGCCCTTCTGGCCACGCTCCAGGGTGCCCACGTAGCTGTCAAATGTCACCTTGTTGTTAATTTGCTCAAGCCTTCCGGCTAACAAAAGATGCTCAGTCTTAAACCAGAAAAGTTGACATCTTGATCCTTGTTATTCCTATCACATAAGTGATGTTTTTATTTTTTATTTATTTATTTTTTCCAACGTTTTTTATTTTTTATTTTTGGGACAGAGAGAGACAGAGCATGAACAGGGGAGGGGCAGAGAGAGAGGGAGACACAGAATCAGAAACAGGCTCCAGGTTCCGAGCCATCAGCCCAGAGCCTGACGCGGGGCTCAAACTCACGGACCGCGAGATCGTGACCTGGCTGAAGTCGGACGCTTAACCGACTGCGCCACCCAGGCGCCCCTAAGTGATGTTTTTAAATGCGAGCAACGGACAGAAGTACAGGTACAATAAATACAATCCTATAATAAAGTCACCAAAGGTAAATCATTAGATACCAACTATTCATAGAATCGGTTTTAAAATGGAAATCTTGTTTTCTGACCGTAGAAGTAACAGAGACACATTACAAAAGTTCAGTCACATCAAAACTATATCAAGTTGAAAGTAAAAGTAACTCATTCGGTAATTTTATTCTCTGGTTAACAATTTGGTATGTACCTTCCAGAATGTTTTCTGTGTGTATATGTTTTTGCTTCAGTGTTTTACAAAAATGAGATCATATTTCCTGTTTGGTAATATCTTCTCCCCCCACGATATAATGTACCATGGGCATCTTTCCTTCATTAAATACAAGGATCTTATTTTCTCTTTCCTTTTTTTTAAAAAAAGATTTTATTTTTAGGGGCACCTGGGTGGTTCAGTCAGTAGAGCGACCGACTTTGGCTCGGGTCATGATCTCACGGCTCACGGGTTCGAGCCCCGCGTCAGGCTCCGTGCCAACAGCTCGGAGCCTGGAGCCCGCTTCGGATTCTGTGTCTGTCCCTCTCTCTGCCCCTAACCTGCTCACATTCTGTGTCTCTCTCAAAAATAAACATTAAAAAAAAATTTTTTTTAAAGATAAAAAATGATCTTATTTTTAACTAACGTCTCCACCAACGTGGGGCTCAAACTCACAACCCTGAGATCAAAAGTCACGTGCTCCACCAACTAAGCCAGCCGGGTGCCCCACAGGACCTTATTTTCTAATAGTTTCATAGCCATTGAACCAAAGGATAACATCACACGACAATTCTGAAGACTACCTTCATTATTAGCTGGAGTGGTCTCCACATTCCTTGGTGACGAAGAAGATGCTTCTGGCTGTGCTGATGGCCAGCCTGTGCCACTCACCTGAAGGTGAGAAAATTCACCAGTCAGCAAAGCAAGAAAAGAAAAAAAAAAAAATCAAAGCTAATAATGGAATGGTCACCTTCCAGGTACCTGGGTTAGCGGCAAGGAAAGATAATATTAAGACATGTCTATTCTTTCTTCTTTTTTTTAATTGAAGTATAATTAACGTACAGTATCACATTAGTTTCAGGTATACAATATAAAGATTCAACAACTCCATACATTACTCAGGGTTCATCAAGATAAGTGTGCTCTTTGTCCCTCTTTACCTATTTCAACCCTTCCCCCAGCCCCCCACCCATGCTTCCTTCTGGCAACCACCAGTCTGTTCTCTGTATTTAAGAGTCTGTTGTTTTATGTGTCTCTTTGGTTGGCTTCTTAAATTCCACATGTGAGTGAAATTACATCGTATTTGCCTTTCTCTGTCTGATTTATGTCACTTAGCATTATAGCCTTTAGGTCCATCCATGTTGTTGCAAATGGCAAGAGCTCCTACTTTTTCGTGGCTGAGTAATATTCCTCTGTGTGTGTGTGTGTGTGTGTGTGTGTGTGTGTGTGTGTGTGTGTGTGTGAGAGAGAGAGAGAGAGAGAGAGAGAGAGATCTTCTTTATCTATTCGTCTATGGTGGACATTTGGGCTGCTTCCAGAGTTTGGCTACTCTAAATAATACTGCAATAAACAGGGATATAGATCTTTTTGAATTAGTGTTTCCATTTTCTTGGGTAAATAGCCAGCAGTGGCATTACTGGATCATGTGGTAATTCTATTTTAAATTTTTTCAGGAACTTCCATTCTGTTTTCCACAGTGGCTGCACCAATTTGCGTTCCTACCCATGGTACGTGAGGGTTCTTTTCTCCTCACATCCTGTCCAACACTTATTATTTCTTGTGATTTTGATTTTAGCCATTCTGACAGGTGTAAGGTGATCGCTCACCGTGGTTTTGATTTGTGTTTCCCTGATGATGAGTCATGTGGAGCATCTTTTCCTGTGTGTTTGCCATCTGGATGTCTTCTTTGGGAAAATGCTTATTCAGGCCCTCTGCCCATTTAAAAAAAAATTTTTTTTAATGTTTATTTTTCACAGAGAGAGAGAGAGAGAGAGAGAGAGAGCGTGCGCGCATGAGCAGGGAAGGGGCAGAGAGGGAGGGAGACACAGAATCCGAAGCAGGCTCCAGGCTCCAAGCTGTCAGCACAGAGCCCGAGTTGGGGCTCGAACTCATGAACTGCGAGATCATGACCTGAGCCGAAGTCAGACGTTCAACCGACTGAGCCACCCAGGCGTCCCTGAAAGCAGCATCTTAATGGTCCCTTCTTGTTATTCGTAGTAGTTACGTTTTTTTTTTTTTTAATGTTTTTATTTATCTTTGAGACAGAGAGAGACAGAGCATGAGCAGGGATGGGGCAGAGAGAACGGGAGACACAGAATCCGAAGCAGGCTCCAGGCTCTGAGCTATCAGCACAGAGCCCGATGTGGGGCTCAAACTCACGGAGTGTAAGATCATGACCTGAGCTGAAGTCAGACTCTCAACCAACGGAGCCACCCAGGCGCCCCCTTTTTTTGTTTGTTTGTTTTTGAGACAGAGAGAGACAGAGCATGAGTGGGGGAGGGACAGAGAGAGGGAGACACAGAATCTGAAGCAGGTTCCAGGCTCTGAGCTGTCAGCCCAGAGCTCAATGCAGAGCTCAAACTCACAGACCGCAAGATCATGACCTGAGCCGAAGCCGGACACTCAACCGACTGAGCCACCCAGGCGCCCCTCCTGTGCCCATTTTTTAATCAGATTATTTACTGTTTTCAGTGTTGAGTTGTACAAGTTCTTTACGTATTTTGGACATTAACCCATTATCAGACATATCATTTGCAAATACGTTCTCCCATTCGGTAGGTTGCCTTGTCCTTTTCTTGATGGTTTCCTTCGCGACGCAAAAGCTTTTTATTTTGGTGTCGTCCCAAGAGTTTGACTTTGCTTCTGTTCCCCTTGCCTGAGGAGGCATAGCTAGAAAAAGGTTTCCGTGGCCGATGTCACAGAAATTACTGCCTATGTTTTCTTTTAGGAATGTAATGGTTTCAGGTCTTGCATTTAGGTCTTTAATCTATTTTGAGTTGTTTCTTTCTGTGTAGGGTGTAAGAAGGTGGTCCAGTGTCACTCTTTTGCATGTCGCTGTCCAGTCTTCCCATCACCGTTTGTTGAAGAGACTTTTTCCTCATTGTAGAGTCGTACCTCTTTTGTTGTAGATTAACTGACCACGTAAGTGTGGGGTTATTTCTGGCCTCTCTATTCTTTCCATCGAACTGTGTGTCTATTTTTGCACCGATACCATACTGTTTTGATTACTACGGCTTTCTGGTATATCTCGAAATCTGAGATTGTGATGCCTCCAGCTCTGGTTTTCTTTGTCAAGATTACTTTGGCTATTCAAGGTCTTTTGTGGTTCCACACAGGTTTTGGGACTCTTTTGTTTCAGTTCCTTGAAAAATGGTGTCGAAAACACGTATATTCTTAAGTCTCTGTTTTGAGGCTCCAATTCCTTATTTTTTCCTCCACCAGATTTTTATTTTGTGATAACTTCAGACTTGCAAAAATGCTGCAAAGATAGTAGAGTTTCCATATCCGCTTCACCCACCTTCCTCTGATGGTAAAGTACCCACGGCACGTCTGCCAAAACTAAGAATTATCACGGAGGGATCAATGATTTAGCTATCGTTATTAGCTAAACTCCAGACTTTATTCAGATTTCACCACTTTCCCACCCCCGTCTCTTTTCTGTTCCAGGATCCGTTCCAGGCTCCCACGCTGCGTCGGTCGCGTCTCCTGAGTCTCCTCCGGTTTGTCACAGCTGCTCAGTCTTTCCTGGTTTTCCACGACCTTCGAGCTTCTGAAGGGTAGTGATCGGCTAGTCTGTAGAATATCCCTCAGTTCGGGCGTGTCCGATGTTTTCTCGTGCTTAGCCTCAGTTTGGGGGAAGAATGGCACAGGGCTGAGGTACCCCTCTCACTGCCACACGTCAGCTTCCCTGAACGTGGGTGATGCGGACCCTGATCCCTTGGTTAAGTTGGTGACTGCCAGGCTTTTCTCTGATAAGGTCACTGTTTTCCCCTTCCCATTCCCCAGTTTTGGGAACAAGTCACCAAGTCTGGCCTGCACTCAAGGGGAGAGGGGGTGAAGCTGCATCTGTGGAGGGGCAGACTATCTACAGATATGACTGAATTTTTCTCTAAGAAAAATCATCCCTTCTCTCCACTTACTCATCCAATCATCTCATCATTATTAGTGGGGACTCGTGGATATTCGTTTCATTCTGTGGATTATAACCCGAACTGTCGTTATTTATTTTGTTGCTTGAATGATTCCAGTTTTGACCACCGGGACCTCTTTCCGGTTGGTTCCCGAGTCCTTTAGACATGCCCTCCCCTATCTGCCACCTGCTCCGCCCAGCACCTGCTTACTTTCCGACACTCCAGGGCACTCCAGGCTCCCCAGTGGCCCGGGCCCTAGAATCGGCCATTTCTCTGAAGGTAGCCCCGGTCCTCCTGGCAATTAGAAACCAAGATGTGGGTGCTGGGTGTGCTTGTGTACCGGAGCGTCCCTGTCGCTGGGCCTCTTGGTGGACAGAGGCGGGTAATACACGTGTGTCTGTCTCTGCTGACCCATGTGTATCCACTACCTGTCATCGTGCTCCACTGTGTGTGTGCGTGCGTGAGTGTGCGTACAGAGACACGCTGAAACAAACGTGAGTTCACGTTAATGCTAATTCCACACGAATTCCCACACTAGGCACCAAACTGTTGTCTCCTCCTTCCAGCCTGTCACTTCTATTCCTAACACTTCTCGGCTACTAGTCCTGGACGTTCTAGATCTCGTTCTATGTTGAACAAGAGGCACAGATCGTGACAGAACACCTTATCTTTTCTTTTGTTTTCTGTTCTCTTCTTTTTTGAGAATTGTTTCTGGTAACTGTTAACTATGTCAATGAACGTGTATGTGCACATCATAATAACAACAACAAAAAAATCAAGGCTTAGCAATTTATACACCTTTCCACATTTTTACTTGGAAGTTGGTTACAGAATGGGTTAAGCAAACAATGCTCCCTCCCCAGTGGGGCTGGGAAGAAGCAGGGCAGTGAACAGACATCTGAGGCTCTGGCCAGGGGTCCACCTACGTTTCCTCACAGGACAGCTCCGTAAATATTTTAGGCTTTGGAGGCCTCACGTTCCCTGACCTGAGAGATCTGGGGATTGTTCCTGGCTCCTGTCGGACCACGACGACAAAGATCATCATTCTGATAGCATTTACTGACGGTTCACCCTGTGCCAGCTCCTAACTCCTTGCATCTGTACTGACTTCATTCTTACAACAGCCTTGAGATACGGTATGCTCTATGGGCACGACTAAACAGGGACAATGAGGTTCAAACCCCTATTAAAATTTGGGTTAAAAAAAAAAAAAAACCTGTCTTCGTTCTTGGTCAGTTCCATAGCTATGACCTGAATCATGGCACCACCAGTAATAACTGCTCAGCCCCCCTGGAGCCTGGGCATGGGCCTGTAACCAAATTCTGGCCACTCGGATATGAATGGAAGTGACGTGCACTGCCTCCAGATTGTTTTAGTAAAAGGAGGGGGCACACGCTTCCCTAGAAGCTTCCCTGCCCATTGCTGCGAAAGGTCATGAGCTGGGGCAGACACTTTGGACTATGAGATAGAAGCCAGTCCGTGGAGAAGAGCAAAATAAATCCCTCGGTCAGTCCTGGACAGGCAACTTCCGAACTGCTGATGGAGATTCATTTCTATCTTGTGTAAAGTGATTTATTTCGGGGTTGTTTATCACAGCGGCTCAGCTTGGATCCTAAGTGAAACATTTCAATATATGCCCTTTATAACTGTAGGAGTAAGCATACTTTAAAATTATATAAAGCAGACTACATACCTCAGGAGAAGCATGAGAGGCAAAGAAGTCTTCCTCTTTTGGTGGAGAGGACAAAGGCGGAACCACACAGCTATCAAGCCACAGCTAGAGCAAAAACATAAAGTGTGTGCTGAGTCCTTCACCCGGCTTTAAAAGTTTTTCTTTAATACTCTCACTCCCTTTCTAGAGACCTGTTTGCTAATGATTGGTACTTTCCACTATTATACAATCAGTTAACAGGCCTACACGGGGCCCCTGAGCACATTTTGGTTATGTATCAACCCAGTAACTTTTGCTTCCAAGCCTTGAGGATGCCAAGGACCAGGTTCACAAGCCGTTTCTGAAAAGGAAAGACGGAGGGCTTGATATCCAAGGGCATATTGTATCTAGAGTATCATCAATCCTCATTTTTAGTGGATTCCATGTTTGCAAATTCACCTACCTGCCACAATTTATCTGTAACCCCCAAGTCAGGACTTAAGACACTTCTGCGGTCCTTCATAGACATGTGTGGATCAGTAAAGAATGTAGGTCACCCCGAGGTGCACGTTCCCAGCTGAGGCTGAACAAGGTGACGCTCTGTCTCCTTGTTTCAGCTCAAACTGTAAGTAAGTGTCCTTTTTTGTGGTCGATTTAGCGACACATCTTTCACACTGCTGTGCTTTGTTGGTGATTTCATTGGTTAAAATGGCCCCCAAGCCCAGTGCCGAAGTCCTACCTTGTGTTCCCAAGCACAGGAAGGCTGTGATGTGCCTTATAGAGAAAACACAGAATGAGGTAAGCCCCACCCCCCACCCCCGGGCATGAGTTACAGATATCTATAGATATATCTATATATATGTAGATATATCTATAGATATCTATATATATCTATAGATATATATATTATATAGATATATATATCAATATACTATTATTATATATTTAATTGCATATTAATAACATATTCAGCCTGGCTGGCTCGGCCTGCTTAAGCATCCTACTCTTGATTTCGGCTCGGGTCATGATTTCAAGGTTCGTGGGTTCGAGCCCTGCATCGAGCTCTGTGCTGACAGTGCGGAGCCTGCTTGGGATTTTTCTCTCTCTCTCTCTCTCTCTCTCTGCCCCTCCTACTCCCTCTCTCTCTCACAATAAATAAACTTAATTTTTCTTAATTTAAAAATCTAATAATATATTCAATAAGGTGTCCTTAAATAGTACCACATGTAAAGTAAGGTTATGTACTGATCAGCTGATGGGAATGTTGTGACCAGACACTCACGGGAACCCAACCCTCTCTCTCCTAGGAGTGATGTTTCCGCATTTACTCATTCAGTGCATCACTCCCATGAACCTCAAGAATCAACTACACATGGTTTCCTTGCAAGAGAATCCAGCTAGAAGGTTTTACTGTTTGGGATAGGTAACACCACTTTAAAAAAAAATTTTTTTTTTTTTTTTTACTGCTTTTATTTATTTATGAGAGAGACAGAGAGACAGAGTACGAGTGGGGGAGGGGCACAGAGAGAGAGAGAGAGAGAGACAGAATCTGAAGCAGGCTCCAGGCCCTGAGATGTCAGCATAGAATCTGATGTGGGGCTTGAACCCATGAGCCGCGAGATCATGCCCAGAGCTGAAGTCGGACACTTAACCAACTGAGCCACCCAGGTGCCCCTAAATTCTCTTTTTTACATTTTTATTCACTTTTGAGAGACAAACACAGAGTGCAAGCGGGGGAGGGGCAGAGAGAGGAAGACTCAGAATCCGAAGCAAGCTCCAGGCTCCGAGCCGTCAGCACAGAGCCCGACGCGAGACCCGAACCCACGAACTGTCAGATCATGACCTGAGCCGAAGTCGGACGCTCAAATGACTGAGCCACCCAGGAGCCCCCAAAACCACTTTCTGTACCGAAACGAATGTTCATCTGCCAGAGGCGCTCCAACCCACCCGTGACTTACATCAGTGCCATGCTTCCGCGTTGCCTGGGAGGCCAGCGACTTGATTCTCTCCCGATAGAGCTGAGCAGCGCGACTGTTGTACTTGGCATTGGTGTCATTGGTGGCACAGCCGTGTTGATGGAAAAAGGAAGACTACAGAGGAAAATGCATGAATTAATAGCAACGCGGCATTAAATCTCACCTGTGACTGAAAACATTACTTCATGTTATGAAGGAGTTTTTGGGAAATACTAGTGAAAACAAAAGTAATTAAACCACATAATTTACAAAAAGAATTCGTACTGCCTAATTTAAAGTCAACTCCTCCTTGTAAAAGGGAATGCTTTCCACACATTGAACATTGGTATTTTTGTGTAACCGGGCATGAGGCTCACGGTACAAAATGACAAAGCTGTGACCCTTCATTTCTCCATCAACCCACTTTGGTCATTCTGAATTATTCTGTTATTTGGGGGGACGCCTTCCACTCTGGACTACTTTTAGCTCATGAGAAATTCATTTCAGTGTGAATTCCTCTAACTTGGAATTTCTGACAAATTGGTTAACAGGGGCCACGCCAACCATCACCTTGTCTAGTGCTGTTTCTTCGTGAACAGAAACCACAGCATAAGCACGAGATAAGATAAACGTTTCAACAGTTAGAGGAAACTGTTTCCAACCACCTCATAAGGGTCGGGATTCATATCTCAATGAAAGCAGGCATTCTAGAAACCTGTATGAGCAATCCTCGTATTGACCCAACTGGATTCATCAGATATACTGGGTTTGTAAATGAAGTTTAACATATTTGAGGCTCTTTATTTAGGTTTGTAAGGGAGGGCAAAGAGACCTGCTCTTTTAAAACTATAAGTTAATTGGACACTTGAGAAGTTATGTTTTACGCAGAAGTTACTAAGAACGGGGATCTCCTTTGTCTTGTTCGGCACTGTATCTCAGCACCCAGCCCAGAGCTTTGTGTTTACGAGGTATTTAAAAGATTTGGGGATAAACAAGTTACCAGGGCCACCCACTCCCAGGCCCGTCGTCTTGTCTTAGCTACTCAATAGGGCCTCCCAAACTCATACATGCAAATACCCAACTTCCCTCCCCGCTTATAGCGAGAAGGGAGACAGCAGGTCTGCGATGAACTTACTGCGTGAGCATTTCCTCCAACTTGCATGCATCGCAGCTGAAACCAAGACCAGTTCGAGTCCAGCTCAGTAGATCTAAATGGGGAGAATGTTCTCAAATGTTAACACGTTCTTCCCCCAGAACGAAGCCACCAAAGTTTTGGAAGCAAGAGTTCCCTTGATTTTCAGCATCCTGAAGACTTCTAGGTCTGTGTTAACAGTGACAGGGGATGTGCTGGGCCTGCAGAGCCCGTGATAGTGATGCAAACAGCTCCCGGCCCCTCTCATCCTTCCTGGCAGCCATGTTTCCGATGGCCCAGCCACACGCTCCCCTCCACGCGTGACCACAGGTGGGCCGCCC
The DNA here is from genome assembly GCF_018350175.1 of Felis catus. Lineage (NCBI taxonomy): Eukaryota > Metazoa > Chordata > Mammalia > Carnivora > Felidae > Felis > Felis catus. The sequence continues at coordinate 135,763,919 of NC_058374.1, forward strand.
CAGGCCAGGAGCACTTCCGCTGCTCCAGACAGCGCCTCATCTGGGGCTCAGGGACAAGACGGGCTTCCTGGGCCGTTGGAACAACCGTGACTCCTCGCCTCCCATTCTCAGTGGCTTATGATCTAAAAATCGGTAACGTCTCTCTGCTCAAAACAGATGTGCTCTTCTGATCCTTCAGATCAGCTACGCATTTGTCCAGTCCGACCTCTAACGGGAGCCTCGGGGACGCTCACAGTCTCATCAGCAAGCAGAAGGGACCTAACCAACACCACCGCCATCAGGGAGGGGAGAAAACTCAGGATTTAGTGCTCCTGACGTGAAAGCCGGAAGGGCCTTCTCCCCTACCACACCTCGTGCTCTACTTCTCTGCAACCTGAGACCAAATCCAGGCAAGGTAAAGGCAATAACCGTATTTCCCAACAATAACAATTCGCCGAGCGATCGCTGTAAAGCAAGGTGTGATATTCCAACAATGTTAGAAGCCTTCACATTAAATCCGTAGGGAAGAGCAAAAGCAAGGCTGTCCCATATGCAACAGCTTGTCCCCCACTAACTGTAAAGGAACGTGGACACTTCTGAATGGGTGTAGGTAGAGTACCTGTACAAAATAGGAAGGTAAAAAGAAAAGACGCCTCTTTTCCTTTTATACTGCCCTCCCATTTGCCAGTTTCTATGCCTATTCGTATTGCTTATTAGCCTTTGTAAACGTTAGAATGTTATTTTGAAGCCAATAGCTACCCTAAAATAACAACACTAAGACATATCATTACTTGCACCTGTAACAAATCCACTCCGTGTCAATACATAAAAAGCAAAATTTAATCTACCCTTTATAAGCAGCAGGTTTCCCAAAGACAAAAGTAAAATCTTTTAGAATTTGATGACCAGGCAGTGTGACTAAATGATATACCTTGTTCTGAAATCCTTTTTCTGATGGATCTTAGCCACACGTTCACGACTCTGCATCAGACGGAGTCAGGTACCACCCCCATCCCACGCTGCCAGAGCATGGCAGGTAACAGCACAGCCTCTGGAGACAGACCGAGACAGAACAAAGCTCAACTCTGCCATGGCCAGCTGGATGACCTCGGAGAAGTTACTTAGCTTCTCTGTGCCCGCCTTCCTCATGTGCAAAGCAGTGATAATTACAGTATTATCTATCTCACTCTTGTAGAAACCAAACAAGCTAGTATCTGGAAAGTGCCTGGCTCGCGGTAAATCCCACATGGCTAAAGTTCTCACCCTCGCCATCGCCATGATCATGTTAACCCTGTCACGCTGTGTCAGGTCAGAAGCAGCGAGCTCCAGACGACAGGAATGTCCCACGTTTTTCTGCCACACTCCTACAACAGGCACATAGCAGGCACCTGAATTTGGGCTGACTTAACTGGGTCCTAAAGCTGAGGCTGCAAGTACTTGGATTTGCTAATCAGCCTCAACTTCTGGGCTTAAACGATCTTAAAAAAACAAAAAAACAAAAAATAGGGGCGGTTCCGCCATCTAAGGGTCCAACTTCAGCTCAGGGCGCGATCTCACGGTTCGGTTCATGAGTTTGAGTCCCACACTGGGCTCTGTGCTGACAGCGTAGAGCCTGCTTCAGATCCTCTGTCTCCCTCTTTCTCGGCCCCTCTCCGGCTCGTCTCGCTCTCTCTCTCTCTCTCTCTCTCTCTCTCCAAATATTACTCTATATATTCCTTAGAAAAAAAGATTAAAATGAATTGTTCCTGAACTGGGTTGTGGAGCCTGAAACTAGTCAACCTTTAGAGGAAACTTAATTGCTCACGAGTGCCCATTCCTACACGAGGAGCTGACTTCACCGGAGGTGATTTCTTCCCTCCAACGTAGATTGAGAGACACGAAAGGTAACTGACAGTCTGTGACAGCGCTAAGAAAAAAGTAAAGCAGAGGCAGTAAGAAAAGTGGAAGAATCAGTGACACTTTAACAAAGTGGCTCCTGCTAACAGCCAAGTCAATGAGAAAAGACGTTCCCACAACCTCTGTAATCCTTACATGAGTCCAGTACAACCTCCCCAAAACTGCATCAATTAGCTTCCCTAGTGGCTGCCAGAGTCAGTAAGCAGCACATTTAAATAGATTTTAGAAATCAGAAGGAATCTCACCAAATAACCATGACAAAGCTATCACGTAATCAAACATTTTAAATGGAATTTCATCCATCCAGCACCGTTAACCTAGACTTTGGCTCACAGAGAACCCCGGGAACAGCTTCAGGAGCCGCCTGTTGCTAACTGGCTTGGCTGCTTGACTGAAGGCCACCACGCAAGGCGTTGCCTTCCTACACGAACATCACAAACGTTTCTCCTCCAGCATCCGCTGGGCGGGCACACACATGACTCAGACCTGATCGCTGGCGGCATCTGCTGGGGACTCACCACGTGCCAGGCTTTATGTGGGTTCATCCGCTTTCTTCTCCCCAAGCCTCTACGGTGACTCCCCGGCTTCTCATCCCCACGTTCAAGGGAAGGAAACAGAGACACCGAGAGGGAAGCAGCACACCCAGAAACAGTCGGGGTGGTGCTGGGCTTCAGCCCCCAGCAGCCAGGCACAGTGCCCTCTCTCCTCACGCCTGCCCAGCACCGCCTGGCCAATGTCTGTGGGCACCTTCTGCGCCCGGGGCCCAGGTCGGCCTTCCTGCGTTCGCCCCTCAAGGTCTCAGCAGTTAAGTACAGGCTCTTGGCCTGGCAGTCAAGACCCTCCACAATGTCCCCCAAATCTTCCCCTTGAAATCCTAGGTCTCTTCATTTTCCTCTGCCTAGACAAATTAGCTACCAGGGGCCCCCCGGGTGGCTCAGTCAGTTAAACATGCGACTCTTGGTTTCAGCTCAGGTCATGATCTCCAGGTTCGTGAGTTCAAGCCCTGCATCGGGCTCTGTGCTGACAACAAGGAACCTGCTTGAGATTCTCTCTCTCCCTCTCTCTAGTCCTCCTGCGCTCTCTCTCTCTCACAATAAATAAATTTTTTTAAAAAGGTGGTTACTTGGGGCGCCTGGTGGCTCAGTCGGTTGGGCGTCCAACTTCCGCTCAGGTCATGATCTCGCGGTCCGTGAGTTCGAGCCCCACGTCAGGCTCTGTGCTGACAGCTCAGAGCCTGGAGCCTGTTTCAGATTCTGTGTCTCCCTCTCTCTCTGATCTTCCCCCATTCATGCTCTGTCTCTCTCTGTCTCAAAAATGAATAAATGTTAAAAAAAAAAAAAAGTCGTTACTAAACAGTTCACTTTTTCCAGCCTCTATACTTTTTTAAATTATTTATTTATTTATTTATTTATTTAGAGGGAGAGAGAGCATGCGTGCATGCGTAAGCCAGGGAGGGGCGGGGGGGGGGGGCGGGGGCGGGGAGAGAATCCAAGCAGGGATGCTGGGTTCGATCTCACAGCCCTGAGATCATGACCTGAGCCAATATCAAGAGTCAGTAGCTCAACCGACTGAGCCACCCAGGCGCCCCATACCTTTTCTCAAAGCCTGACTGCTGACCTCCTTTCCCCTGCCTTGTTTCCATGATCAAAATCTCACCAAAACTTCGAAATTCATTGCAAATGTCACCACCTCGTGGTCAACTTGGACTGACTTTCCAACCGGAAGTAGAGGCAGTGCTGTTTTCACGTCCTATGGGGCACTTTACAGTCTATCTTTTTGTTTCTTTTTTTTTTTTAATTTTACTTTTTTAGTGTTTATTTACTTTTGAAGGAGAGAGAAACAGAGTGTGAGCGGCGGACGGGCAGAGAGAGAGGGAGACACAGACTCCGTGGGGCTCGAACCCACAACCCGTGAGATTGTGACCCGAGTCGAAGTAGGATGCTGAACCAACTGAGCCACCCAGGCCCCTACAGTCTATCTTCTCATTCATGCTGTACCGAAGCCTGTCCCTGCCCTCCTACTGGATTCCATTCACCTTTCATAAGCTCATGAAATACTTAACAGTGAACCTCAGAGGAAACAGAGCTGGAGGGAGAGGAGCACGGGGAGGCGCAGATGCCCCAGGAGCTGAGGCCCGGAGTTCAAGCCCCTTCAGGTGGTGGGCAGGGGCCAACACAGTTACATCCTCTGCAGTCAGCTCCGAGGCAGCTGGCCATTTCCGTGGACGCCTAACCCGCCTTTCCCTTTTTGGTTGGCAAAAGCTCATAGGTTTTTTCCTTTGTAAAATTGTTGACTTGAAATTCTACTTAAAAAAAAAAAAAAACCCTCCATTTAAATAAACATTCCACCCATGCCAAATTGTTCATCTGTTCGTGACTGGGAGGTGGGACTGTTGGGGGGGGTGGGGCGGTGCGAGCGTCTGGCAGGGCAAGAGGGTGTAGAGGGGCAAGAGATTCTAGAGGAAGGACTTTTCACTTTATGAACTTTGGGACTATTTGGATTTTTTTTTTTCCCAATGACCTAGTGTTTGTAATTTCTTCCCACCAAGAAAAAATTTTAATGAGCAAACCTCCACCTCTTAAAAACAAAAACCCTGCTGAGTACTCTCACCTTCCTTGACTTCCTCTTGCCCAAATCCTAGACTGCTGCCCTCCGGTTGTATAGGACTTTTGGACAGTTGTTTCTGAATCATTTATAAACACTGCGATTCATAGTTCTATTTATCTGACTTTTAAAAGGCTAGTCATTAAACCTACAGCAGCCCAGAGAGACCCTGCTGTCTAGCCTCATTATGATCTGGGTCAGTCCTCCCCTCACCAGGGAACACGTCAGAAGACCGCCTGATTGCCTGGAATGGTTTATACTGGAGGTACTTTGCTGGAGAGGCAAAGGGAGGGTCAGATTACAAGGGCGGGACTTGGCACAGAGCAAGAGGGACAGAACACAGTGAAGACAGAAAGGAAGACCAATGGAGTCCAGACTTCATGAGCTCTGGGCAGAGCAGCTCACCTTATGGTAACCAGTAACAACCAATCCGGGGGGTGGGGGGGTGGGGGGGGAGGTGAAGAGGAGGGAAGTACCCTAAAAAGAAACCTGCCCGGGCAAGTAAATCCCTCAACATTTGAAGAAAAGGACAAGAACAGGACAGTGTATTCAAAATATTCTGGGAGCAGCATCTAAGACAAAAAGACAAGAAATGGATAGATACTCTGAAACCAGGAAGAACACAAAAGAACTCCCTTTTCTAAGTAATTGCCTACGGAGTTATGTGGCTATAAATATTTAGCCCATCAGCCTCTACAAACTGATTTCCGGAAAAAAGAACTCACGAAAGTACATCAGAATGTTTTTTTTTTTTAAGTGAATATATTTTAAAAAGAAAATTATATTATTTTTACTATGTAGTTTTTGTGCCATCATAGAAAATGTCTCATTACAAATAATAATCGATTTATCTTATAGGAACCAATGTTCTTCATAGTAATAGTATTATATCGATGTTCCTTAAGTCATAAGGAATGGAGGGGGGGTTGCTGACGAGCAAGCCTCGCTCAGTTCCAAGTCCTGAGACTGCCTGGGGATCCTTTTATTATTTCAGATTATTTTATGTCACACAAGGGCACTTCAGCCTCCCACCGGACTGTGGGGCTGTGTCCAAGGGGGCCACACGCAAAAGCCCCATCTAGGCTGCAACCAGACTGTCCAGAGTAGAAGATATGTACTCCCCAGAGGGAGCCAATGGCAGCCCACGTCCGCAGATTAAAGAAAAAAAGACTTTCTTTTTACAAGCACTTGAAATTGACACTCAAATTCCCAACACAATCATTCACTCAGGCTTCGTGAGGTCAGCGGCCCTGGGAGCCAGAGCTGTAGGCCTGTGCTATAACGAGCCTTCTCGCCTTTTTCCATCTTTATTTATTTTTGAGAGAGAGAGAGAGAGAGAGAGAGAGACAGAGCATGAGTGGGGAGGGGCAGAGAGAGAGAGGGAGACACAAAACCGGAAGCAGGCTCCGGGCTCCAAGCTGTCAGCACAGAGCTCGACGCGGGGCTCGAACTCACAACCAGGAGATCGTGACCTGAGCCGAAGTCGGACGCTCAACCGACTGAGCCACCCAGGCGCCCTGCATCTCGCCCTTTGTATCAGCTCTCCTCCAGGCCCGTAGCACCCCAACCCCCTGCTGTCGCTGATCTGCTGGTTATTAGAAGGTGATAAAAGGAAGGGAAAAGGGTCTCAGATCCTCCCTCCGGACTCTGTCTGCAGCACCGCAGCCTCAGATCTCTGACACAGAGCTCTACGGAACAGTCACCGAACGGAAAATCAGTCATCTTCCAGGTTACCTAACTATAAAGATTTCGATCCCCGCGACTCCTCGCCGGCCTCTCATTCTACCTGACGGCAAAGCAAACGTAGAGCAGAAAAGGGGAAAAGAACCGCTCCCGCCCATGACGAAAACAGACTCACTCACCTGATAAAGCTCAAGTGGACCCCAAGTGACCTGTGTGACCCTGAGCAGTCGATGCAAAGGAACACCCCGTAGGTTATACTCGCCCAGCTGGGGTTCTTGGCCCCACAGTCAAAACACACCTGGAAGACAGTTTCAAAACTCAGTTATTAATCCATCCCTATCAGCTAAATGAGCCATCTTACAGGCTGCGATACATGATCGAGCTTGAAAGCTGCTTAACGTTCACAATTTGAAACGGGTTAGTACAAAATATCTCACCTATTTGTTTTTTTTTTTTTTTTTTAAAAACCTCAACATTTGGGGCGCCTGGGAGGCTCAGTTGGTGAAGCGTCCAACTCTTGGTTTAGGCTCAGGTCGCGATCTCACAGTTTCGGGAGTTCGAGCCTCGCGTCAGGCTCTGCGGGGAACCTGCTTGGGATTCTCTCTCTCCCCCTCTCTCTGCCACTCCCTGACTCACCCTATCACTGTCTCTCTCAAAATAAATAAGTCAACTAAAAATTTTTTTTAAAAAAACCCTGAACTTTCAATTTATTATGATGTTACAGATAATTATGTATTAATTAGGCATCAGCAGGGCTCCCTACCAGTCACGCGAATGAACACTAACCAGGGACGTCCCCCTGGTGGGAACACTCAAGGCCTTGTGGCCTCGTGGCCTTCCAGCCAGTGGCTCTCCACCGGCCCCCAGCCAGCTGAGGCGGAGGGGACGGGAGCCACCCTCACTTGCGCGGGGTGACCTCTGACCAGTTAAGAAGGCAGAAGTTTCCGAGATTAGATAATAAAAGACGCCGTGGCTTCCTTTCTGTCTCTTGCCACCTCTCTCCCCTGGAGCACTGGCTCTGGGGGAGGCTAGCTGGCAGGTCTGGGGGACACTCGAGCGGCCCAGGGGAGAGGCTCAAAGTGGTGAGGGACGGACGCCCCGAGTGCAACAAGCCGGTGAGGAGCAGGGGCCGGCGGAGCACCTCAGGACCGAGCTTCAGAGTGGGGAACCCCAGCCTGGAGAGACGGCAGCGCCAGCAGACGGCCTGACGGCACCCTCATGAGACAGCCCGGGCCCTCCTCCCTCAACACTGACTGAGGTCAAACAGTCTTCATCTGAGAGCGTCTGGCAACAGGAGCATAAAAACGACTTTAAAATATCCAGAGTTTGTCACGGAATTTAATATTTATAATTAATTAAAGCCAGAACAACCGAAGGGCATGGGGCGCCTGGGTGGTTCAGTCGGTTGAGCGTCCGACTTCGGCTCAGGTCGTGATCTCACAGCTCATAAGTTCGAGCCCCGCGTCCGGCCCTGTGCTGACGGCTGAGAGCCTGGAGCCTGCTTCGGATTCTGTGTCTCCCTCTCTCTCTGCCCCTCCCCTGCTCATGCTGTCTCTCTCTGTCTCAAAAATAAAAATAAAAACATTTTTAAAAAAATTAAAAAAAGAACAACAGAATGGCAAACACTCCACTAATAAGAGAACATTTTTTTTTTCTTCCAGAATAAGAGTCCCAGATTTTAAATACACTTGATAGACAGAGACGCCTATGGGAAGTTTGTCCCAACTACAGTCATCAAGAAAGATCTGGCTTCTGGCCTTCTGAGGGCAACGCGAGAGTGAAAACGCGAGCGGATTTTCCAAAGGCCCTCAGCACGACAGGCTCACACGAAGTATGGGGTTAGAGTGACAACTGATGTGGAAGGTGCCGGTCCGCTCCAATGTTTACTGACTGCCTGCTGTATGCCAGATACCATGGTAGGCACTAAGGTATTTGGGAACGGATTCCACAAACACCTGCTGGGTCCCTGTGCCCTGCCAGGCCACCTGCTGGCCTTTCTGGAGCTCACTGCGCAGGGGGAGGGTAGGACACAGAAATTAAGATGCCCCGTGGTAACAGCCAGTCGAGTAAGGAATCCCCTTCCGTGGGACCCCAAACAGTGTGACCAACTCTACCAACGGCGCTGTCCCTCTGCAAGAGGCCCCCCGTAGTCCCCCACTGACTCAACCAAGAGTTGTGCACTTACTACCAAGTAAGGACCGGAAACACGGGAAGCAGACATCCGAAGGGGGTTCAGGAAGAGTCTGCCCGCGTGGAGCCCGCACATGCACCCACAGTCAGCAGGCAAGACAGTTAGTTACAGGCGGAATCTTAGTAAGCAAGGACAGGAGAGAAAAAGTTTTCTAGACAGCGCCCGAGAGGCAACTGGACTCTCAAGAACAGAATCGTAAGGCACAGTAAGCGGCAACAGCCTGCGGAGGAGACAGCCCCGCGAGGGAGGTGACAAGGGAGATGGCGCACGGCCCAGAACGGGCAAGACTGAGAATCTTCCCGAGGTGGGCTTGTCGCGTGGCTGGGGAGAGCGCAGACTGGCTTCTAACAGGCTGGTCTCAGCACCCTCGTGACCAGCAGCTAAGATGAGAAATTGCCAGAACGTAGCTCCGTGAGGGCAGGAGTCCTATCTTATGCACCCGAGCTGAGCACGGAGCCTGGCACCAAGTGGGCGCCTACTGAATGCAAACACAGGTTGTTGGACAGCGTGTAGGGGCGGTTGAGATCAGGTACTGCGGGGTGTGAGACCAGCAGGCAGTTAGCGATGCAAGTCTGGCTCTCACACATGCTGGAGCGGGAGGCGGCTTTGAGAGCGGGATTGCACTTGGTTGTGATATGCAGTCCCACAGCAAAACTGAGATATGGTTTTCTTTTTCTTTTCCTTTCTTTTTTTTCTTTTTTTTTTAGTTTACTTATTTATTTCGGGAGAGAGAGAGAAAGAAAGAACGAGTGGGGAAGGGCAGAGAGAGAGGGAGAGAGAATCTCAAGCAGGTCCCTCGCTGTCAGCACAGAGCCCAGCTCGGGGCTCGATCTCACGAACCCCAACTGTGAGATCATGAGCTGAGTGGAAATCAAGGGTTGGACGCTCAACCGACTGAGCCACCCAGGCGCCCTGAGATACGGTTTTCTAAGCAGAATATCACTTCTCATGGTGATGGAAAGCAACTACCTCTAACAGTTGGCTTTGCCTACTGACGAGAGTAACTACTAGAGAAGTAACAGCTAACGCGGAGTGTTTATTCCACATCAGGCATCGCTATCGGCCAACTGGACCATCATAACAATCCTACAAGAAGGCATTATTATTATCCCCATCGAGGCCAGCTTCTGGGCACACGTGTGACCCATACGGCCGCCCAGGGCCCCACGGCTGCTTAATGCTCTGCTGTCCCATCTTGAAATTCTCAACACTTTTAATTTTTTAATTTTTATTTTAGAGAGAGAGCACGCACACACGAGCAGGCAAGAGGGCGGAGGAAGAAAGAAAGGGAGAATCTTAAGCAGGCTCCACGCTCAGCATAGACCCCCAACACAGGGGCTCGATCCCACAACCCTGGGATCATGACCTGAGCCAAAATCGAGCTGGACGCTCAACCGACTGAGCCACCCAGGGGCCCTGAAATTTCCAACGCTTTTTAAACAAGGGCCCTGCATTTTCATTTTGCACATTTTGTATTCTCCGCAAAGCACTTGGTGTGGGTTTTCACCCCCATTTTAGAGAAAACTAAGGAATTACGAAGTGAAGTATCACAGCTGAGAAGCGGGATCTTGGGGACTCTACACCCCCAGCGGTCTGCCCCAGGGCTCACTCTTCACCCCTCACCACACTGCCCTCTCACAGGCCAGGCTGTCCTTTATCTGTCTTCCACCCGCCAGACTGGAAGCTTCCTGAGGGCAGGAGCCTGTCTCTGGATCCCTCAGTGTGCCCCACCGCTCTGTGGACCGCAGCTGCCCAGCAGATACTTGTTGGCGGAACAACTCAAGCAATCGAGCAGTAAAACTCGAGCAGTAAAACACAGAGAGATCAGGAAGGACTTCTCAAACTAGAAAACAGACCCTTCTGAGTTAAAACCTTGATCCACGGTAAATATTCGTCACACACGAGCAGGAGACATTGGATAACGTATTCTTTTTTTTAAATTTTTTTTTTCAACGTTTATTTTTGGGACAAAGAGAGACAGAGCATGAACGGGGGAGGGGCAGAGAGAGAGGGAGACACAGAATCGGAAACAGGCTCCAGGCTCTGAGCCATCATCAGCCCAGAGCCTGACGTGGGGCTCGAACTCACGGACCGCGAGATCGTGACCTGGCTGAAGTCGGACGCTTAACCGACTGCGCCACCCAGGCGCCCCATTGGATAACGTATTCTTAAAGTAAACCATGTGGTTTCTTTTGAAGTACCTCTTCCGTCTGTATATCTTACAGCTCTCTCCGTTACAGCCCCTTCTTAAAAATGCTTACGGTTAGGGCGCCTGGGTGGCTCAGTCGGTGAAGCGTCCGACTTCCGCTCAGGTCGGGATCTCACGGTCCGTGAATTCGAGCCCCGCGTCAGGCTCTGTGCTGACAGCTCGGAGCCTGGAGCCTGTTTCAGATTCTGTGTCTCCCTCTCTCTCTGCCCCTCCCCTGCTGATGCTCTGTCTCAAAAATAAATAAAAACATTTAAAAAACTTTAAAGAAGCAGGTTTATAGGGGCACCTGGGCGACTTAGTAGGTTAAGCTCATAGCTGAGTAGGTTAAGTAAGTAGGCTCAGCTCATGAGTTCACGGTTCATGGGTTCGAGCCCCCCATCGGGCTCTGCGCTGACAGCTCGGAGCCCAGAGCCTGTTTCAGATTCTGTGTCTCCCTCTCTCTCTGCCCCTCCCCCGCTCATGCTCTGTCTCTCTCTCTCTCTCAAAAATAAACATTAAAAAAATTTTTTTTTTAAATGCTTACTGTTCCCCAACTCTTCCACATCACTAAAACGAGTTTTCATCTTTGCTTACCTAACGGTTTCTTCCTAAGGATCAAGTGAAAAATTCTTCATCAAGAAAGGTAGCACAATGCTGCGGAACATTACCAGAAAATATTTTTGCTCCACGCTTTTATGAATCCTGTTACGGGACATAACATTTTCCACGGGTGCGTGGGTTTGTGACAATAACAGTAACAATCAACTAGCTGACACTAGTGGGGACCGGCACACGGAGGTACTGTTCCAACTGCTTTTCTTGGGTTTTCTCATTTAATCCTTTGCAATAACCCTCTGGGTTAGAGCCTGCTCGTGTCTCCATTTTCCGCTGAGGAAAATGAGGTACAACGTGGCCAAGGAACCTGCCCAAGGTGACACAGTTACCAATAAGCCCACACATATCCCTCAAAGGGTCCTAAAGACGATGAGCTCTTCCTTAAAAGAAGGCACCTTCGGGGCGCCTGGGTGGCTCAGTCGGTTAAGCGTCCGACTTGGGCTCAGGTCATGATCTCACGGTCTGTGGGTTCGAGCCCCGCGTCGGGCTCTGTGCTGACAGCCCAGAGCCTGGAGCCTGTTTCAAATTCTGTGTCTCCCTCTCTCTTGGACCCTCCTCCGTTCATACTCTGTCTCTGTCTCAAAAATAAATAAATGTTAAAAAAAAAAATTAAAAAAAAAAAAAGAAGAAGGCACCTTCCCTTCGATGAATTCAGAGAAGACACACTGTTTCGGAGATAGAGCAGACAAAAAGTGTAACTTCTACACTGCCAGGCGCAGACCCTAACCTTGTCTAGCTCTAGGGCAACCACTCTTTGTAATAACAGATGAATCTAAATTTGAAAATCAAGAAAACGGCCAAGAAATGGGCACTCGAGAATTCCCGGAGCCTTTCTCCTCCTCCGACTTCCCTACATTCATCAGACATCCCCTCCAATAAGCCGTTTCCTTTCTCATCCTCTTAGTCTGTAAAAATACAGGCTCCCTTCCAAGGCTTAGGACAAAGACATCTTAATTTTGCGAAACTCGGGATCTTTCCATGCTGGGACGCCCCAGCTCACGACCATGATCGTTAACAGCTGTTCACTTTGGAGGTGACAGTGGGGAGCCCGACAAAATGCTGCCATGGGAGGGGAGGGGAGAGTCCACGCTGACGCCCTGACAGCCCTTTGCACTCTCCAGGTTCCACGCTGACCTGTGATCCTCAGGGGAGGGTGTCACGTGAGCGCGATGTGTCATCACAACATCTCCAGCCGGTTGCAAAAAGTTGTAAAAGTCAGAGGAGAAAACCACCTCTGAGACCAAAAAAAAAAAAAAAAAAGGAAAACCCCAACCTCCAAACTCTCCAAAGATTTTGGAGAGACCCAAAGGGAAGAAAGAGAAGGGGGTGTATGGTGGGCCTTCTTAGCAAGAGAAAAGAGGCCACTGAACACACACCACTTGGCCGCTTTAGCAGACAGGGAAACTGAGGCTGCCATCAAAAACCACGGGCAACCAAGCAGGCTCCAACAGGCACCCCAGGAACTTCAGAGGTCAGCTCCAGTGTGCGGGGCTGGGGGTGGGGGGTGCGGGGTGGGGAGTGGGGTCGCACGAGCTTCCCCACGCGCCCAGCGCTGCCAGCTGGAGTTTCCGAGCCGGTGCATGCGTCCCAGCTGGGTCACAGGTGGCCTGCGGTGTCCGCCCCGCTCACAGGAGCCCCTGTGTATGCCCCCCAGCCCTCTCTCGGGGCCCCGAGCTCGCCCGCAGCTCTCTCCAGAACTCACGGGGTCCACTCCGCCACCCTGCCCCCCGTGTGTGCTCCCCCGCTCGGTGTCAGGAACCACAAGGTCTGTGCCCCCCACCCCCCGGCCCCCGGGACCCCCAAGTGCCCGCCCCGCCCGGGGCCCCGGTGTGCGCCCCCTCCCCCCCTCCCTTGCTGAGGCTGGGGGCGGCGCGCGGCCCGGACTCCAGCGAGGCCCAGGCGCCGCCGCAAGTGCGACGTGTCACAGGCCGGGCCGGCCCCTCCTCCCGCGGCCGCGGCCACTGCCGCAGCAGGGGCCGCCCGCGGGGTTCGGCGCCGATGGCCAGCAAGCCTCAACACGCCCGGCAGCCGTTACCTTATTGGTGGGCACCGAGCGGAGGCGCTTGAAGATGGTCAGGATGTCTTGCTTGCTGGGGTCCCCCATGGTCACCACAGAAGCGAGGCGCCGCCGGCCCGGCCAACCGGGAAGGACCAAGCAGGAGCGGTTGCCGCCTCCGGGAGACAGACGGCGGCCGAGGGGGGCGGGGCTGAGCGTGACGGCCAGGCCCCGCCCCCAGGCCCCCGCCCCCTGTCCCGCCCACAACCGGAGCTCACGCGCCGCTCTCTTCTCGCGGCCTCGCTCGGCAGCGCCGCTGGCTCCGCCCGCTCGGGCCCCGCCCCGGCGCTGCCCGCGCGTGCGCAGGAGTCTCGGGCGCCTTCTTCCGGTCGCCGTCTGCTCGGGGCCGAGCGAGGCAAAGCTGGGGGCGGATGGGTTTGGTTCCCGCGCGCTGGCGCTTGGGACTCGCCGCCACTCGGGCTGGTGGATCGCCACGTCGACCGACGGCCGACTGCGTGCTTGGCCGAGGTCTTCTCACCTCGTCCTCGTGAGGGCGCAGAACCAGTCCCTCCAGGTGGCAGAGGAGGAGACGTGAGGGCAAAGGGCCGACCCGCCACCTCCCGACGCCGATTGTCGCTTGTCACCTTCCTTCCTTTAAAAAAAAAAAAATCTTTTTTTTCATTAAGGTGAAGCCGACCCCTGGGGTGGGGAAGCTTTCATCGCCCGAAAATTGGTTTTCTTAGAGGATCTGTTTGGGTATCGGCTCAGCGAGAAAGGGCCGTTCTCTTGAGGCTCAGCCCCAACTGGTGAATAGACCAGAAAAGCAGCTCGACTTTCCCCAGCGCCCCGGGCTGCAGCCCACCCTTTGGCTGACGTTACAGAGGGTTTGAACTCGAGGAGGGGCGCCTGGGTGGCTCGGTCAGTTAAGCATCTGGGTTCGGCTCAGGTCACGATGTCACGGTTCATGGGATCGAGCCCGGGATCCGGCTCTGCACTGATGGCGAGGAGCCTGCTTGGGATGCTTTCCACCCCCCCTCCCCCACTCTCTCAATAAATTAGTAAATTTTTAAAAATATAAATAAACTCGTGGAGAAAGGTGCCTCTTTCACCGTCTGGGTGTCGAGCCGCCGGGAAATTGACACCTGGGGCTGGGGTGCACCTGGGTGGTGCATGCACGTGCAAGGAAAACGGGGCAACCTTAGCTCCAAGCCTGATTCAGCCCGCTACTTCCTCTTCTGTGGCCTTGGTCAGGTCGCCTTGACTCCTGGCTTGCTCATCGGTACAATGGGGCTGGAGATGAAGCATCAGGGCACCCCCGGAAGCAGCTTCCCCCCCCCCCCCCGGGATCCCTGGAAAAGGCTCTGGCAGTTCCTTTCTGCTTTTAGAAGCCAGGAGTGCTCACTCAACCTGTGTGGTTAGATGCCCTCAGGGGAAGTTGGCAGCTTGCTGGGATGTGGACTCAGATAAACCCAGGGTGGGAACTTTTCCTCAAGGAAGGAAAACGTGACCGTCCAGAACAGTGAGTAACTTTTGCAGATAGCTGTGACTGAAAGCTCTTCCTTCTATTGAGTCCAAGTAGATATTCCTGTACTCTGGGTCCCTTGGTATTGATGCAGGCTGGCCCTTCCGAGGACCTGGAGGGAGTCCTGCAGGACCAGCCAAGAGGGCCCTTGGCTTTGCACAGGACAGAAACCCAAGCTAGTGGGAGAGGAAGTGAGAGCAAAGGTTATTACATAGCGTAAGTGATACAACATAGCAGACGGAACGTCTGGGAGACTCGGAAAGGAAAGAAGAGAGTCTCTCCTTTGCTTGGGGTCTGGGTTATTGTTGTTTTAATGTGTTGTTGTTTTTTTTTTGTTTGTTTCTTTGTTTTTTTTTTTGAGAGAGAGAGAGAGAGAGAATCCCAAGCAGGAGCCATGCTGTCAACACAGAGCCCAACAGCCTCAATCCCACCAACCATGAGATCATGACCTGAGCCCAAATCAAGGGTCAGACACTTAACCGCTTAACTGACCGAGCCACCTGGGCACCGGGAGGGTCTGGGGTTTTAATGGAGGGTCGTGGTCTGGTGTACATGACTTAGGCATCTCAGGACTGGTCAAAACAAGGACAGGGGCTCAGGCGTCCTCCAGAAGCCCTGGAGCCCGGGGTCTTGGCATCGAGGTATCTGGAATCTGTGGTCTTGGAAAATGTACCTGACGATCCTGCTTGGTCACTCCTTGGATGTTTCTATCATGCTGGAAGGCTCTCAAGAAATCATTAACTCCTTGACCTTTACAAAGAGGATGTACATGAAGGCATGCGCAAGACAGGGGTGCAGGTTTTCGTTTTAACGAGGTCCCTTCAGTTTCCCTGTCTCAATACCTGTTTGGCCCTACGCACAACACCCGGCACGTTTATGAGGAACTGTCCTATCTTTTCTGATGGGACTGTTTACTCTTTGGAACTGAAATCTTACCAAGTTACATATCAGACTCGGAGTATTATCTGCTCTACGGCATAGAGATCCCCGAGGAGAAGAAAAAGCCATTCAGTGAAGTGCGGTGTCTACGCTGGTAGGCAGGGGTATAAAGGGAGGAGAACCACCATTTGTACACGCATCATTCTCTTAGTCCTCATCTGCTTAAGTGTCCTTCATAGAACTTACTAGCACCTAACACTACGGTCTGTAATACTACAGATCGCCTCTCTTCGACTGCATATAAGTTTATTGAGATCAGATCTGTTTTGTCTCTGCCTCTGTCCCCCGCACCTAGAACGTGCCTGGCACATTGTGTGCATTCGCGAAAGATGTGCGGAACAGACTTCGAAGGTAGGAAGCTAAAAAGAGCGCCACTCCCAATACGATCATGAGAAAAGACTGGATAGTCAACAAAAGCATACCTTTTCTCAAGCCAGTCAGATGGCTGAGGTTGCAAAGCCACCAAGTAAACTGAATTCCAAAGAGAAACGAGCCTCCCCAAAGGGCAAAGGAACACAAGAACTCCTTCACCTTTGGCAAAGCGTAGGAGAAAGGTGGCCGCCATGCAAGTGGGCAAGGGGAACTCGGTTACAATTGTAACGAATTCTTAAAGGCCAAGTGTGGGCTGGCATGTCAGTCTGAAACAGCCAGAGGCCTCAGATGCGAGCGGTTTGCATTCACTCACAAGCTCTTGTCCACAAACCTCCATCAGAAACCTTTCTTCATAAGAAAGATGGAGGCAAAGAGACTTGAGAGACACCCCTGGGTGAGTCAGGTTTCCAACTGTCCGGAGATGGGCGCAAAACCCCACCCGCCTCCCTTCTGGAAAACAAAAGTGGCAGACAAGCACTCTCCCTCAGGGTTCAGGCAAAGACCCACCGCTGCCAGGAGAGGGATAGAACCAAAGCCCAGTAATACCAAATCCAAAAGAGGGTAGGAGAGCTTCTCGCTCCCAAGAGGGCAGGCAAAAATTCACTGCTCCAGATTGAAGAATAACAGAAAACAGAAGGAACCAGCCGACAGGCAGGTCCACGTGGCCTGCCGGGGACCGTCCTTGCTATTTACCTCTTGCGAAGACATTCTGGTGTGGCTGTGGCCAAGTGAAATAATAGTTTATGCAGTTCATTCAGTTAGATAGGAGCTTGCTGCAAGCCAAGTGCCCCTCAACGGAAAAAGTAGACTTGCCTAGGCAGTCATCCGATGAATCACAAAGTGAGAACAGGCACAGACCTTGTCCCTTGCCCCTGGAGGACACCAGTGAACTTTGGTTAGCGCCGAAGAGGAAAAAAACATAGGAATGCTATCTCTTACGCCATTTCTGTGCCGGTCAGATACATCTGAAAATGAACTCAGGAAATCACGAGCAGCATTGTCTGATTCCCACGAACGCCTGTGATGCTCAGATAGTGCACACTTGTCAATTCACAAACGCCCCGCTTTAAAAGGTAAAATATGTAAATAACGATGTTTGTTATTGCCTTGATGTTACTGATTTTTACTTTTTATTTGTATTTTTTTTAATGTTTATTTTTGAGAGAGAGAGACAGAGTGCGAGTGGGGGAGGGGCAGAGGGAGAGGGAGACACAGAATCCGAAGCAGGCTCTGGGCTCCGAGCTGTCAGCACAGAGCCCGGGCGTGGGACTCGAACTCACAGACGGCGAGATCACGACCTGAGCCGAAGTAGGATGCTTAATGGACTGAGACACCCAGGCACCCTGCTGATTGATTTTTAAAAAGAAATTTAAACTGATGCCCTTAGTTCCTGTAATGGGATTAACAATTTGGGATATCCTCATTGCTATAATATTTGCACCATTAGCAAAAATAATTGGAAAGCGAAATGAAAACTATGTTTATACAAAACCTGTACCTGAATGTTTATAACAGATTTATTTACAATCATCAAAAACTGGAAACAAAAACAAAAATTGGGGGGGGCGCCCAGGTGGCTCAGTCGGTTGAGCGTCCTACTCTTGATTTCAGCTCAGGTCATGATCCCAGGGTTGTGGGATCAAATCCCGCATTGGGCTCCATGCTGAGCTTAGAGTGTGCTTAAGATTCTCTCTCTCAAGGGGCGCCTGGGTGGCTCAGTCGGTTAGGCAACCCACTTCAGCTCAGGTCATGATCTCGCAGTCCGTGGGTTTGAGCCCCACATTAGGCTCTGTGCTGACAGCTCAGAGCCTGGAGCCTGCTTCGGATTCTGTCTCTCTCTCTCTCTCTCTCTCTCTCTCTCTCTCTCTGTCTGCCCCTCCCCTCCCCTCTCTCTCTCTCCCAAAAATAAATAGACATTAAAAAAAAATTCTCTCTCTCTCCCGCTCTCCCCTGTTCATGCTCTCTTTCTCTCTTTAAAAACAAAAACAAAACTGGGAACGACACAAATGGATTAGCAAAACATAGTGAATTCACTCATTGGAGAACCATCCACAGTAAGAAGGGACAAGCCACTGATAGTTGGAACCCCATGGATGGATCTCTATGTGAAGCAAAAGAAGATAAGACAAAGGCCAAAGGCTACATATCGATGTGGAAACGTTGGGGTTCGGAGCTGTCGGCCTACAAGGAATTCTTGAGACGTCTTTGGTCCAAAAAGGTGGTTTTACTAAAGCACGAGGACCAGGCCCCTGGACAGGAAGAGCTTCTAGGACATTCTGGAAAAGGCGAAAGTGTACAAAGGGAGAACAGATGAGGGAGTTCCAAGGGGTGAGGCCATAAGGAAAGGTTGACTACAGAGCAGCCAGGAGAAATTTGGGCGGTGATGAGACACTTCCATTTCTCCATTGTGGTGGTGGTTACAGGACTATATGCATCTGTCAGAATTGACTGTACGTGAAATGGGGCGCATCTTACCGTATGTAAATTATATCTAAAACGTGAAAAAAGAAACAGGAAATGAAACAAAAGCTCAGGAATATGGGACTCAGGACCCATGGGATACCACGCAGCCATTAAATGTTCTATTTTGAGCGGAAGCATATTTAGGGTCCTGAGAAAAGGCTCGTGGAACGTTAAGAGAATGAAGCAGGGTGGCAAACTACATTTGCGGTATGATCCCAATTTTGTAAGACGCGTGCGCACTGCTGGCAACGACGACACGATACGTGCGCTACACACGTGCGCGTGTAGAAGAAAGACTAGATAAAAATACACGGGAATATGAGCAGTGCGGCGCATGGACAGCCGGACCACGGATGACTTTGTCTTTCTGAATACTTTTTGCCCGGTTTCCCAGGGTCCAGCTGAACCTTCGTTCCTTTTTACAACGAAGCGAGAAACATTAACCTTGTTATTTGCAAATATTATAAAGGGGCAGGAGCAGCCTGGCTGTCCTGACCCGGAAGTGGCGCGTTAGCTGAACCCAGTTTGCTTGCGGTCAGTTTTGCGTTGGCGATTGAATGCCGTTGGGCTCCGGGCTATTTGTCTTTGTACCTCCCGGCCAGCCCGCCCTTCAGGTTTCTGCGCCCGGCCATCTCTGCCACACTGGACCTGACCTCACGGTGCTACTTATCCTTTCCTCAAAGCGGTCAATGTTATTTACGTAGTTCTTCGTTCATCTGTTCCGATGAAGTTTTGGGGTGGCGGTGGAGGGGTCTGGAGCCGACGGCCAAGATACAATTCTTGAAGACGTCTTTGGTGCAAAAAGATGATTTTATTAAAGCCCGGGGACAGGACCCGTGGGCAGGAAGAGCTGCGCTGGGGTCGTGACGGTAACTCATTACACACACCCCCCCCCCCACCCCCGCCAGGTTGGCAGGGGGCAGGGATAGAGTAGATTTCTAATGTATTTTGGAAGCAAGGTTTCCAGGACCTTGAGGGGCTGGCTGTGGCCAGGGGGACGTCATTTATTACCGTTTAGTAAAAACCCTGCAGAAGGGAGAGGGGGCCGTAAACTTGGAGTAGGATTGCCAGCATATATGCTGGGGCAGTTGAGAGAAGGAAGTACATTTACAGGATCCTCGGTGGGGATAATGTTAGGCTAAGGTCCTCTTTTGCCCCCAGCAGAGTGTCATCATCGGGGCAGCTGAGCTCCTGGAGGGAGGTCACTCTTGGTTTCAAGGACTTGTCGATGGGCTGTAGGCAGCAAGGGAATTTAGTTTTTCATTTGCCTGAGTTTCCCCGCAGCACCAGGGCAACAAACCCCTTGGCTTTGTTCTTGGGGGGCCGGGAGTCTCCGAGGAATATTCTACCCGGGGGTGGGGATAGGGGCGCTGTTAGCCTGTACTTTGTGATCAGGGAGCTTGCCCCACGCTCCCTAATCACGTTCCTCCCTCCCTTCATTTCCCAGTCCTTTCCACAAAGGATTCGAAGAGGTCGAAAACACTAGAATCTGAATTTCACTGGATGGTCCAGAATGGATGTCATCTCATCTTTTCAGGTTAGCTCCGCGAGCGCCAGAGCGCTAGAGACAAGCTCTGGGGCTGGAGATAGGAAGGCTCAGTCCCCACACCAAGCGGCTTGCTCTTCGTTCGTGCCCGCAGTGACAGTGAGGTGGGGTGCTCCAGAGCACAGGGGAGGGCCTTTCGGTCAGGCAGCGATCTGCTGGGGAACTGGGTCCCGGACGTGTCCTTTGCTGAGAGCCGCCGGGGGCGGGCACCTCCTCGCCCTCACAGTCCAACAGCACAGCCTAGCGGGCATCGCTTGTACTGCACCCCCCGCGTCTGAACGCCCGCCTGGCGGGGTGGCTGCTGTGGCCCGTTGGGCAAGTTCCCCAACCTCTCTGTGCCTCCAGCTCCTTACCTGTAAAACTAGGAATGATCTCATGCACGTAGTTCATGGGGCTGCTGTAAGAATTCAGGAAGTTAACAGACGCTGAAGAGGTTAGAACAGGGTCTGGCACAGAGGGAAATACAAATGTGAACCACTATTGTTCCCATTTTATCAATGAGCAAACCAAGGCTTAGAGAGACGAAGTATTTCAATCAAGCTCACGTAGCTCATTAAGGTCACAGAGTTGGACCAAGTCTGAGTACAAGGACTGTTACCTCATAGTCCATGATTTTTTTTTTTTTTTACTTTGTAATGTTTATTTATTATTTTCTGAGAGACAGAGAGAGAGCAAGGAAGGGGCAGAGAGAGAAGGAGACACAGAATCCCAAGCAGGCTCCAGGCTCCGAGCCGTCTGCACAGAGCCCGACACGGGGCTCGAACTCAGGGATCGTGAGATCATGACCTGAGCCGAAGTCGGACGCTCAACTGACTGAGCCACCCAGGCGCCCCTCATAGTCCACGCTTTTAACCACTAGCTTCATTTTTATGCCTTTGTGAGACTGTTGTTAAGTTTCAGGGAAACAAAAATCTTTTCTCAGATTTTGGTGCAGAAAAAACCCAGCCTCCTTGCATACAGTTTCATACATGGATGAACACATGGGGTCTGGAGGAAGGACACATGCCCAGCGACTGGTCGGGAGGAATTGGACTCTCCATCTGAGATCTGCTTACCTTGGCAATTATCGGCTTGAGTCGGGATGACATTCGGGGCTAGACTGCCTCCGCAACAGTGCTCCCCAGATTCGTGTGTTTGTCAAGCACGTTCGCACTCTAGCCCCGCGCATGATCATGAAAAAGAGAAGGTAGGAACCGGTTCCCCATTTTCCAGATGAGGGGGAGGGGCTTACCTGAGGACCTGAAGCTCATTGGTTGACACGAGGTGCCCATCTGACCCCGGTGGGAGAGCTCTCCCTCTGCCGGGTGGCTGCCCCTTAACCTTCCCCGCCCCTTGCGTGGGAATCATGGGAATAGCCAGGGATGGGATGTCACAGTGGTCTGTGTCCCTTGCTCCCTGGGCTCTCTTTGGACATATTTTCCCCACCTCCTTGGGCCAGACCGTGGTCTATCAGTCTCTGGGTCCCCAGAGCTCAGCTTCCATGCCCCGGAGCTGGGTTAGACGCATCCGCTGGTCATATGAACAAATCAAGGAATACATGGAATCGCTGGTACTTTTGGCGGCTCTGACTTGCTGGTTGGACCAGCGGTTCTCAAAGTGTGGTCCTGGATCAGCACCGTGGGACTTGCTAGATAGGCAAACTCTGGACCCCACCCCCAACCTCGTGACTCAGAAACTCTGGGGCGTGGTCCAGGAAGCTGGGTTGTAACGAGTCCTCCGGGGGTTCGATAGCACCTGCTTTTTGGAGTTAGGCACTGGAGTTGAAACCCCAGCTCTGCCCCTAACCTGCTGTGTGGCCTCATGCAAGTCAGTCAACCTCTCTGGTTTGTTTCCTCGTCTGCAAAATGGCGCTCAGACATAACGAGGAGGTTTGTATGACCCTTTGCCGACAAAGGTGCTCAGGACTGGACCCGACGTGTAGCTGATAAATGTTAAGCCCAAGGCTGGATGGAAACAGTGGGCTGAGAAACTGCCTGTCCCCTGCCCGTGCGGGCTCAGCCTGGCTCCTCGAACTCTGTGCTTGGCAGTGGCCCCACCTGGTGCAGGATGACCTTGTGCCTCAACAGCAAGCCTGCCAGATACCGTCTGGCCTGGGTCTGTCCTCCCTGGGGCAGCGGAGCGCCTCTATCCCAGCCCCAGATCCCTCCACCAGTGGCCCACATCTGTGTGCTGGGCGCTGTGGCCTGGGCCCTGCTGCTCACTCCCACCAGAGACCACAGAGGTCCAGCCCGGAAGTCGATGCCTGGCCTTCTAAGGGAAAACAGAGTCCAGAGAGGGGCACACACCTCCTGCAGGTGTCTGGGGAAGGGACGCAGCGGGCAAGGCACCGGTCCAGCAAGGTCTCCTGCTTCCGGACACCCCCCAAGATCATTCCCATTTTATGGAGAGCGAGGCTCTGAGGTTCAGGCACTTGCTCGGGCTTCAGGCCGCACAGGGGTGGGGGTCCTCGCCGGTCAGTCTGCAGTCCATCCCGACATCTTGCCAGGCAAGGGATGCTTCCCACCGGAAGTGGGGGCAACAGCTCAAGGACCCCAAGTACTGTGCCCCCGAGAGCCTTGGAGCTGGGTTGGGGCCCTGTTTGTCCGAATTTCCTGAGACTTATAGGGTGGCCTCCAGAGTCCGCTAGGCACCCCCTCCTCCCGGGTGTCAGAATGACTCGGTCCCTCCCTGAGCTTCTGGAGTCCCCTCGAGGCAAACTTGTGTCCTTCCTCGCTTCTGTCCTGGCACCGTTTAGCCTTGCATACAGTAGGTGCTCAAGAAATGCTCGGTGAGTGAATATCACCCAGGCAGAGGGCCAGCTGACTCCCCGCCAGGAGGGGCTACTCAGGGTCAGGCACCGCTCAGTGCCCCCAAACCATTCCCTCTGCGACCGCGGGAATTTCACTCCTGCCCCTGACGTGGCCCGTTTCCCCGTGAACAGGTAGGGGGGGTGGTCCCGTGGCCCACAGGGATCCTCCCCAACCTCCCCCATCAGTATGCTGACGGGTTGTAGGCAGCCGCCTCCAAGTCTGCCCCCAGTCACAGCCCAAGCCCACAGGTCACCCAGCAAACACCAGACCAGGCACGTAAAGGGTGGTAAAGGGTCCTGCCGCGAAGCCCAGGACACGGGCCCGCTCGGAACTCGGAAAACCTAGTGTTTTAGCTCAGGCTGCTGCAGAGCGGATCTCTGCCTGGGTCACTCAGCCAGGGCTTGCTGGCCCTCGGGGCATTCCCTGGGGCTTGGACGGGAGCTGAAATACCCTTTCCCACCCTCTGCTGAGGGGAAGGGACCGGGCAGGCAGCAGAGGGTCCCAGGGCCCCGTGAAGGTGGTGTGCGTGCAGTAGTGATCCCGGAGATGAGGCAGCTGGGACCCCGGCGGTTGCTATGGAGGGGGAAGGACAGAGGGACGAAGAGGACTCGGTGGCCCAGCACAGAAGGTGTGGGAGGGGCAGTCAAGGATGCCAGAAGGTTCTGGCTGGGGACTGAGGGGAGGGGGGGGTGTCACTCATCACCACAGTAACAGCTACCACCTGCTGGGTCCCCGGGGCCTTGCACGCCTGCCTCTAACCCTCCAACAGGAAGGCGGGCACCACTTTGGCCTGGGCAAGCGAGGGGTGGGTTGGGATTCCCTGAGGGCCAGGACGGGAGGGGGCAGGTGGGCAGGGAGGGCCCTTCAGGATCTCTTGCAGGAGCTCTGAGGGGACAGGCTACGAACAGGGCCTGGCTGAGCAGAGGGGGTTTCATCCTGACTTCTGAGGGTTCCTCCTGTTCACCCCCTGCTCTTTAGCCACCAGTGGGGGCTGCGAGGAAGGGCCTGCCCTCGAGAACCCTGCAGTTCTGTCACGGGACCTCAGGCAAGTCGCAGAACTTGAGTTTCCAGACCTTCCGTGTCCTCTTCTGCAAAGCAGGGGGACTCCAGCCTCCCCTGAGGCTGTCATGACGCGAGCTCACCACGTGCCCAGGACTGGCCGGCTCGGGCCTCGGGGACGGGAGCCTGCTCCGACCCCTCCCTTCCGCCCTGTCCTACCTCGCGTCTCTGCGGCAGCCGGGGGGCAGCTCCGGTGGGCTCCAACTCCTCATGAGCGGAGAGCAGGGGCCCCATCACCCATCGGGTGACGAGGCTTGGTCTCCGCCTTCCTGAGCTGGGCAGAGCGGGGCTGCGGCGGCAGGCGCCCGCCTCGCTCCTCCGACTCCGAGGGCCCAGTGCCCAGAACGGGCGCGTTTCTGGACGAGCCTTACCAGGGTTCGGTGTATGGGGCTGTGGCAGCCCTGGCAGCTCTTTCTCGCCTTGCCCTTTCGACTCAGGCCACCCCAGGGAGGGTGGAGGGCCCCACCGGGATTTTAGTGCCACAGGCCGGCCGGGACTCCTTGGGTAACTATGGCTCTAGGAGCCTCCGTGTCCGCTGCAAAATGCAACAGGGAGCCTCATCCCGCTCGCGGGACGTCCGGAGAGGGGCATGTTATCTGCAGGCACCGTATGAGCAGAGCACAGGGCCCAGGAAGTGTGTTCACAGCAGCCCAGGTGATGGATGGTCGCTCATCTGGGTCCAGCCAGCCTGTCTACACCGGGGAAGCCCAGGCCACAGCGTGGCGGGTTTTGGGGAAAACCCTGAGGGGTTCAGGTGCCTCAAATCCCCAACCTCTTTCTTTTGCAGGGGACATAATAACCCTTTGGGCAGCAGTCCGGTGTCTGGGATCTCGCCCAGCTCCAGAGCTGGTAAATGCTGACGGAGACACGGTCGCACTGCTGACGGGAGCGTGAGGCACACACGGCTCTGAGACGGTCACACTCACGAGATCAACTGTTTATTGATTTTTTTCCTAAAATACTATCCATTTAAAGAAACTCCTAACTGAAAAGACTTGACAATTTTTGGTAGATCTGTAGCAAAGGAATGAGGATTTCTGCTGGTAAGTTTTCATGACAAAACAGACACACACCCACTTTCCAAGCAAGACCTCAAGCTCACTGGAAACGTTGAGAAAATGCATAGCTTGTGATGGCGGCGGCCATTCCAACAATGTCTGAGTTACACAAAATAAAGGTTTTCCCTCCTTCCCTCCCTCCCCTGCCCTGTCATTACAGTGTGGCTCCTGCCCCAGCACGTCTGCTCCCGATGACCACGGCTGCTCAGAAGAGACCCCCGTGCTCTGGGGTGAGACCCAGCTTTCGTGCACTCACGAGGAATAAAGGAGGACTGTGGACCCTGCGGCTGCCGCAAAGACACGGGAGTCTGTACAGTGTTCTGCTACGGAAAGGACTAAGGCTAGTCAGAAGGTGGACCCACAGCTGGCCGGCGAGGACACGCTTCCCCACAGCTGTCTCCACTGCAGAGGCCCAGGGCCGCGTCCCGAGCCCAGAGGAGGCCTGGCCCACCGGCCAGGCCTGTGCCCGAATGTCACAGTCTTCAAGCGGTTCAGTTAAACCCACTGTCAAAAGCCGTTACGTCTCATTAAAACAGTAGGCGAACTCTTTAGATTCTCTGAATATCAAATAATATATACAGATATACACCGAGAGAGGACAGTCTGATGTAAAGCATCTCCGGCTACAGATGCGTGTGTTTGAAAAGTTAGTCTTACTTTTTAACCTTCCAAATCACTGACAAAATCGTTAACCGGCAAGAGTAGAATCTTAAACACAAATAGGATGAAAAGAGCTTTTAAATATGGCGACGAGGGGAGTACGACGTAAGGTTATCCCCGAAACTCATGGAGGACGCCCCGACGCGGACAGCATTCACGGCCGTGTCCAGCCCGATGCGCTCCTGCCTTCCCACCGCTCTCTCTTGCCTCCCAGGCCGCCCGCCCCTCTCGATGAGCCGCGGCAGGACCTACCGGGCAGCACGGGAACAGACCCCCCCCGCAGGACTGGTGTATATCAATCTGTGCCATCGTTTAAGCATAAATGAGTGGAAGAACAGGCATGTAAAAAAAGCATCACTGTACACAGCCTTTAAACGAAGGACCTCAAAGTCCTCACTCGAGTGAAGCGTCCACTAGAGTTGCGGGTGAGGAGACTCGTCGGAGAAAGTCATCGGCGGAGCGAGGATCAGCGGAAGCCACTGCCGACTCGGAGGAGGAAAGGAGGAAAGACGAGGGCGAGGCTACACAGATCCGTGAAAAGCCAGCACAGCACGCACAGCGGGCGGGCCGGGGGCCGGGGCGCTTTCCGTCCTCCTGTGGCTTCCTGCGCTCAGACCTCTCCGTCGGCACCGCGTGCGGGAAGGGTGCCGAGTCCCGGGTGAAATGACCGGCTCGTCCGCCTTCGAGAGACACCATGAAGCCAAGAGCAACGGAACCGTCAGCTTTTGCAGGAAAAGGGGCGGACGCTCACACGGCCGGCTGGTGCCGGGGGTGTCGCTGCCCGGGCCCGCTGCCTCCACCCTCCGCCGGCCAGCCGGCTGGCCCGTCACTGGATTGCCTCGACGTAATTCGCGGGGTACAGGCCGACCTGTCCGTTGTCCAAGCGTCCCTTGCACCAGCCCTGCTCATCCTCGTCCTCGATCTTGGTCAGCTCGTCCCCTTCAAGACAAGAAGGGAGCGGTCCTGGTGAGCGGGTGGGTGACAGGCTGACCGCCCGGTTAGAGTCGCCCTCGTGGCTCAGCCCCCACCCTGGGCCCACGGAGGGTCTCGGACCTGGGGGGAAGGGGCAGGCATTCTCTGGGGGACAAAGCGGGGCCTGCGGCCTGGTTATTTCTCTACTAGGCTGCATCTGAAGCCGTCCTTTCAGCCACAGGGGCCTCTGAGAGGTGTCATGGCTGCCATCTCTCAGTGACCCTAAAACAAGCAGCTCCCACAGACACTGCAGAATTAAATGCCACAGGCCCGTGCTTCCTGACCGTCCCAGGCCAGGTCAGAGGAATCCCTTCCGAGGGTCCACACCACCCCTCCTCCACCCTCTCCTGCTGTCCTCCCTCCCGGGCCCTGGCCCACTCGGTCTGGTATCCCCTCCAGCACTTACTGCCCTGCCTCATGCCTTCGTTTCATCTGTGTCCAGAGCAGGCTGTGAGAAGGGCAGGGACCCATCACTCGGTCCCCAGCGCCCAGCTCGGGGCATTTGTCCTCAACCCCCCTCCAAACACTGTGAAATGGAAGCCATTTGCCGCGTGTGTTAGTGTGGCTGATGCACGTCTGGTCTGTTTGGACACGGAGGAACCACGAATTCAAGCCAGGCCCCGGGCAGTGGAGGAGACACACTCATGAGAGGGGACAGAGGGAGGCCCGGTCCTTCCAGGAGTCAGACCAGGGGGACGAAGACCAAAGGTGGGGTCGGGGCCGTGGTGGGGGAAGGTCCAGGCCTGGCGGCCAGAGGGGGCCAGAGCCAGGGGACGGGTGAGGAACCACCTTGCGGAGACGCCGGGGGAACCCGCAGCCCGGACCTTCCCGGGAGCGTGGAGCCTGTGGGAGCTGGTCGGCCCGGCTAGGAGACCTGGCAAAGCACCCTGCGCCTGGGCCCAGTTTCCTCATCTGCAGACCGGGTGCCGGGAGGATTAAGCGTCAGATCTGGGAAGGGCCGGGTGGTGGCCGATATGCACTGAGCAGCTGCCGTCACTCCCATGTGGGGGTGGTTTTTCCTGCAGCCGCTGCGCCCAAGATGGGCACCGGGGCCGCTCTGTTAGCACCGGCCCCTGCGCAACTCTGACTCGGCAACATCAGCAGCGAACACGGGGCGGAGGTGAGCGTCGCGAGCGGTAAACTCCACCTTCTCCTGTCCTTCCCGCCCCCCACTGTGGGCTCCTGGCAGGGCCGACGCTTCTACAACTGGCTTTTCCCTCATTCCGCCTTGTGTGCCGCCAGGCTCGCGGGTGCACGGCGAGACCAGCTCCGTGACACTCGCACGGGGTGGCAAGGGCGCCAGGGAGAGGCTCTGTGGGCACCTGAGACCCCAAGGAGCCGCGAGCGCCAGCACAAGCTACAGACAGAAGGAAGCGGTGGCAGCCGGGGGCAGACGTCACGTTACAACTAACACAGAAAACAGACACGGTGAAGAGGGCAGCTTTCGGTCTGTGAAACATGAATCGGTGATTAAAAGCATGGGTTTCAGTCAGTGTGCTTTTATCAATTCACTCGGAGCAGAAGAGGATGTTTGTATCTAAAAGCTGTTGGCAAATCCAATAGGTGGGACTCAGAAAGAATGAGGAATTAAGAATGATTAAATCGAGGGGGTGCCTGGGTGGCTCAGTCAGTTAAGCGTCTGACTTTGATTTTGGCTCAGGTCATGATCTCACTATTTGTAAATTCGAGGCCCACGATGGGCTCTGCACTGACAGCAAGGAGCCTGCTTGGGATATTCTCTCTCTCTCTCTCTCTCTCTCTCTCTCTCTCTCTCTCTACCTCACTCTTTCTCTCTCGCTCTCTCTCAAAACAAACAAACTTAAAAGGAAAAAAAAAATCAACGAACAGATGAAGTAAGGGGCTAATGACCACTAGATCTCAGAAACTGGGCAGAGACGCGTTACGGTGCTTCAGGACTCTCTACAAGCGGCCAGGGGCACCTGATGACCAACCCCGGGCTCGAGGGTGTGGGGCCAGCCGCCGGCCTGCCGAGCACAGGACACGGCCCTCCGCCCCACGAGCTGGGCACGGGGGTCCGTCCCAGTGCACACTGCAGCCTGCGCTGGTCGAGCTCATCCGCCTAGAGGGGTAGGCGCTGGATCTGGGGTGTCTGTGAGGAGGGAGCAAGGCAGAAGGAAGGAGCTTGGCTCTCTGTGGGCCCGCGTCTGTGGGCCTCCTCTGAAAGGCTCTAAGACAGGCTCTTTCAAACTGAGGGTTGCGACCCATTTTGGCAAACTGCAACCAGCATTAACAAACAAACAAACAAACAAAAACCAATAAAAGACCAAGGCTAGAAAATCCGCGGCACAGGGCTCCCGTGATCTGGATCCGGACTGTTCTGTAAAACAGAAGTTTCCGCTACTGGCAACAAAGGTGTGCTGGTGACAGAATGCATGCGATGTGGCCGCAGGAGTGAGTTCAAAAGGCACTACCCTAAAACGGGACTCCAGGTGGCCCAGGGGCGCACCGAGTGCTATTCTGGGGTCTGGGCCAGGAGGCTGGCTAAGGGCTCCTCTGCCAGCCGGGGGCGTCTCTGGAGAAAGGCTTCCCCTGGGGACCCCCAGGGCTGCTGGGAAAACTGGCTGGTGCTGGAGACCAGCGTGTCCTGCCCAGTGCCCCGCTGTGCCCGGTCCTCGGTCCTGCAAGGGGTGGCGCCTCAGGCTAAGGCACCAGGGCACCTCATGCCTTCTAACGTGTGGCACTGAGCACCTGCTGCTTTTGAAATGTGGCAGGGAGGACCGGCAAACGAAACTTGCAGGAGTTTCCCAGACTTGGAAAAACAAAGACACCCCCTAAACCCTAAGCCCCTAGCAGGTCGGAAGCATCCGCCCCAGGAAGCCCACCTACCAGCCTTGAAGCTCAGCTCGTCATGCTCCTGCCCTTCATAGTCGTAGAGGGCCCGGACCCGCACTTCTGTCCCCGAGGTGGCATCCTCGTCAAATGGGTTTGAGTCCCCGTTGGCGTCCGTGGACGAGAACGGGTTGTTGGACTCGTCATCTGACCAGTCAGTGGGGTAGCTCTGGGTCTTCTCGTAGCTGCTCACGCTGCAAGAAAGGAAGGGTTGACTCGGCGCCCCGAGCACGGGGCCGGCAGAGGCGCGAGGCCCTGCCTGGAGCCTCACCCCTGCCAGGGGAGGCCGCAGAGCCCTGGGGCCGGGCAGGGGGCTCCTTCGGCAGGAGAGGAGCCCCTCGGCACACTTGTCTCCCTGTGGTGGTGGCGTGAGGGCCTCGACGAGGGTTAGCAGAGTACAGAAAAGAAGCAAGCACGGATTATTAACGGGTGCCCCCCCCGCCCAGCGAAAGAGGAGCCAGAGGCTGTCCACACCGGCAGCCGGGCACCTCCTGCAGGCCTCGTGCATCGCTCTGAGTGCCAAGGGGGCAGGAGCCTGGACAGAGAGAGACGAGAGACAGAGAGCGAGCAAGGTGGAAACCGGAGGGAAATGTTTGTTCACCAACTTTTTGGCCTTAACGTCCTCCTTCTCACTGACGGTGCTCCCCGTGTCGTCCTCGTCCTCGAAAGGGTTGTAGTTGGACAGTGACTGTGCTGACCGTGTGGGGTTGCTCGGGACACTAAGGTCACTACAGGGAGAGAGACAGCTTTCAGGGGACCCCAGCTCGGCACCCCGCCCGGGGCCTGCATGCTCCCAGCTGCAGGATCACAGGGCCAGGGTCTGAAAGGACACATCGGCCACCCCCGCCCCGGACAGGAGGATATGTTGTTTGAGTGGGAACACGGTCTTAGCAAAAACACTTAGTGATATTCTGGTGGCTAAACACACTTACGGCGTCTAAGAGAGAACGACACTGCCATTTCCCCTCCTTGCCTCTGGACACTGGCTATCCTGAACAGGAGCCCTGGGGTCGGGACAGGCTGCTGCTGGAGCACAAGTCATGTCTGGGCTTTCGGCTTCTCCCCACAGCGCCCCAACCTGGCCCCCGTTCCCGACGCTGTGAGCTGGCGGGCCAGCCTGAGGGGCTCAGCCTGGGGAGCAGACAGCCTGGGAGGCTCAGAGCCCTGCTGCAGAGAGCAGGAGGGAGGCCCCTGGCCCTCGCCAGACCCCACAGCACAGCACTCTCCTCCTTCTGACTACAAAGGGTCCGGTGGCCTCCTCCCCACTTCTGGGGTTAGAGCTGCCAAAGCCTACTGAAGCCCTTTCCAAGCCCTTTCCAAGAAGAAAGAAGGAGCCCTTCGTGCTCCACAGAGAGAACATCCATCTGCACAACTGTATCAGCTGCCTACTGGGTGCCAGGCCCAGAGGGGACAGACTGGAGAGAAATCTGACCCAAGCCCGGCCCGGGGGCCAACAGCCAGGACGCAGAGACTGTGGGCACAAGGCGCAGAACAGGATGGCCAAGAAACGAGACAGGCCCCTAAGAGCCCCGGCACCTGACTGTGGAATTAAGCTGCAGGGTGGGGCTTGTGGGGCCAGCACTGCCTCCTGCCGCCAAGTGGGGGACTGTGTGCGGTCGGCACCCACAGCGCTGGATGGATGGCCCAGACAGAGTGGCGGTGGGGGGCAGGGCACAAATGTCACCAGTGACCCCAGGTGGCCAGCCACTGCCTCAGTGGCCTGGCGAGGGGCACCGGACCCAAGCCTGGGCTGTATGCCTGAGGCCAACAGGCCCTCCTCCCTCCCTGGCACCTTTCTCTTTCTGTAGGGGGCTGGTGCTGGGCGGCCCCGGCTGCCTAGACTCTCCCACACCCTCCTCCCCAACCCCTGGGGTGGTGTCTCACCCTCCACACCCCTGCGCCAGTCACACAGGTGCTGGCCTGATCCCTGGGACAGCTCGTACTGCTCTGGCCACTTCACCAAGTTCACCTGTCCAGACGGAGGCACAGCCACCTGAATGGTGAGCCATCACGTCTGCCCAGGAAGCCCGGGTAGGAGCTTCAGTGCCCGGGGATGCAGAAAGGGCTCCGGAACCTTCACGGACCCTCCCAGGAGGCACAACCGTGAGGTCTATCATTACTGTTGTGGCAGGGAAGCCTCTGGGTGCGGAGCTCGTGCGGCAGGAGTGGCCTCTGGGAGGGGCAGCTCTGCAGAGGACAGCAACACCTGCCCGCCGGGACGCGGAGGCCCGGGGACAGGCCTCGTCCAGCACACGCTTTCCCAGAGGTTCCAATGACCTCAGCATCACCTCTTCTATCCAAACTAGGTTGCAGCAAACAGTGACGTGGGAAATAAAATAACCAACGCTCTCACCAAAGAGGTGACATGTGGGGGCCTGGGTGGCTCAGTTGGTTAAGCGTCCGACATCGTCTTGGGTCATGCTCGCGCTCCGTGGGTTCAAGCCCCACGTCGGGCTCTGTGCTGACAGCTTGGAGCCTGGAGTCTGCTTCAGGTTATTTGTCTCCCTCTCTCTCTGCCCCTCCCCCACTCACATTCTGTCTCTCTTGCTCTCAAAAAAAAAAGGGGGGGGTGGGACACGTGACAATGCTGTCCTGTGCTGCCCCCCACTCCCAAATCAGGCCCCTGCACACGGCACAGGGAAGCAACCTGGCCAGGATGCCCGGTCCCACTGGAGGGAGCCACGACAGTGACCTCCACCTGCCTGCGTGCCAGTGGAGATCCACAACGACCAGCCTCTGACATCAGCTCCCGCCCTCTCTTGGGGCCAGAAGCAGGTCTGTGGCAAAGGCTCCCTTCTCTGGGTCCTTCCACAGCTCTGGCACCAGGTGAGCTGATGATCCTTCCCAGGGATGCCCTTGGGCCACTACCCAGCAGAGCTCGGATGCCCTGGAAGCATCTGGGAAGACGTGTGTGGGGGGCTCCCTGCAAGGCTTCACTGGGGAGTGTTCGGCCCACGCAGAGGACCCAGGGGACCTATCCCAGGGGACGGAGGCTGTCCCAGTGCCCACCTGCTGGGCTTGCTCTGCAGAGCCTGATCGCCTGTCTGGTTGATGCCCGTCAGGGTGACCCCGTCAGTAGCCTTCTTCTTCTCTCTCCGGCTGAGAGTTCGATTCAGGTCTGCGGACCACTCCTGGGCAGCAGGCACCGAGGGAGAGAGACAGGGAAGTTCATTAGTTTGAGGCCACGTCAGTCTAACACACCGGCCAGCCAGCCAGTGGCCCGCCCTGCCTGGTTAGTGACGCGTAGCCTCGCTGCCTCGATTTTGCCTTGTTTTCCAGCCGACCTCAGGTTCCTGGCACCTTCCTACTCCCCCGTCCTCACTGCTAAAGGTGGAAACTTGGGCCTGTGGTGGCCTGGTCTCGGGAGGAGAGTTTGGCCAGCCAGCACGCAGGTGTCCAGGGAGCCTCCCCATCCGGCCCCTGCCCACGTGGCACTAAGCCTCCGGCCACCTCAAGCCACCAGGGGTCGCCAGAGGCCTCGCCAGTTTCCTTGAGCCTTCCAAATTAGCTCTTTCAGCAAAGATCCTTCCCATTTATTCCCTAAAGTGTTTCTGGCTCCCAGGGGAACAGGAGGGCTGGCTACAGGACTCTGAGCAAGCCTGCAAGGTGGGGACCGCACCACAAGGTGCAAACGCACAGGGCCTGGATGTCACATCACCAAAGGGGCAGATAAGCCGGCTCGACCTCGCAGGTCTCCGGGAGTGGCTCCCTCACTGGTAGCAAGTGCTGTGGGGCTAACCGAGCAAAGAGTCGACTCCCCAAAGGTTCCCTAGTTTCCCAGCACGTAAAGAGCTTTTATCAACTGCACTGAGGGACAATGGAAGCGGGGAAAAGGAAGAAGGGCCGTCCCTAACACGTCTCCCTAACACGATCTTGCAGAAAGGCAGGTAACCCCACCCGTTACCAAACCACCTCCACTGAACTCACCCTTGGTGTGATCGAGGCCACAGCGTGGCCCACATGTACCTGTAGGGCCTCCAGATTAGAAGGCATCTTAGAAACACCAAGTCTAACCTGCCAACTTGTCAGACGAGGAAACTGAGGCCCAGACAGAAAACGTGACCTTGGCCACACAGAGTTGGTGGCAGGCTTGGGCCTGACTCCAGATCCTGGTCACCTATTTGTTGATAATTATCTTCTCAACCAAAATCAGCTGACTCAGAGAGACCCGTCCCGACTGGGTGGGCTCCCCAGGGCCCACGGAATCGACACCAGGCCGGCCGGGGAAGGAGGGCCGGCCGTTCACGAGGACCATGACCAGCACGGGCAGAACTGCTGCCTCAGCTCCTCTGCCGGCACCAGGCTGTGGAGCCCACACGCAGCCCACGCGGGCTGGACACACACGGCACGAGGTTTGGAATTCAATACATTAGCCAAAGAACAGAAACTTACTTCATCCTGCGGCATGGAAAATAAAAACAAATAATTTCATTAGACCCTGTAATTTCATGACCCCGGGAGAACCATTAAGCACGTGCCACATGGGGTGCTGCTTCCCGGCCTGCAGGATCCACAGACAGAAGGGCCACGGTGCGCTCTGGCCGGGACACCCACCCCAGT
This sequence comes from Felis catus, assembly GCF_018350175.1. Lineage (NCBI taxonomy): Eukaryota > Metazoa > Chordata > Mammalia > Carnivora > Felidae > Felis > Felis catus. Next base: position 135,797,861 of record NC_058374.1, read on the forward strand.
GGGACGGCCTGTCAAGTCTTCCTTCCCCGACCATTCCGTTCCCTAAGGGACTGGCGGGGGGTGACCTCCTGAGCCAGCTCCAGAGAGCAGCACACGCCCCCAGCAGGGGAAATCCCGGCTCTGTCCACAGGACACAGGTCAACTCGGTTCCTCCCCATCCACTGCCACTGAGGGGGGAGGGAGGGCAAGGAGGCTGCGTGCTTTCTCCTGTAGGTCCGCTTCCACCCTGGAGGGCCCTGGGGCTCTGCTTTGTGCAGGTGCCTCGGAGGAAGGGGCCCAGCCTGCTCTCGGCCTCCTGCTGGGAGAGCTCCTGCAGGCAGTGCAGGGGGCCCGCCCAGCTTTCTTCAGAAGCTCCAGAAGATGGAGGCACACGTATGAGGCCTGACACAACGGCCAGCACGGACCAGGTCACGACCCCCAGCTGCCCGAGGAGATGGGCGCCCGTGGTCCTCCCCATTTGACACGTGGGAACAAACGACTCGCTCAGCGTCCCACGGCTGGTAAGTGGTGAGGCCAGACCTGAGCGCAGCCTGTACCCTGGCAGCTCTGGAGGCAGGGGAGGCCCCTCGGCCCTCGCGCAAGGCGTCCTTCCCAGAAGGCAGCACCCGCGGGCCCGCAAAGCCTTTCCCGGCCCCCGCTTCATCATAAGGTGCGGAGAATCCCTTCCCTCAGAGAAGGAGGGTGGCAGGACTCACGTGGGGCCCGACGGGGCCTGGCGACCGAGTCCTGTGTCTGGAAGAGACCCGAGGGCCTCAGGGCCTCCCGTTTTACATGTAAAGATACTGGAAGGCTCGGACCCAGGAAATCAGGAAAAGAGGAAAGTTAACCCTGGACCAAAATTGGTTGAATTTCCCGTCTGAAACAAGGCAAAGTGCCTCGTGTGAGGGGGAAGAAGAGCCCACCCTCCACCCCGTCCTGGACCGGAGGCCTGCCAAGCCCAGCTGCACGGTGGCTGCTCCCTTCTCAGCCGTCTGGCGGGTGGGGCGGGGAACTGGGGCCCCCGCGTGACCTGTGGGTCCTGGCACTCACCACCAAGAAGAGAATGCCAGTGGTCACCAAGTGACCGTCCGAATTCTTAATGACAAGGGTCTTTACTGAGATTCAGAAGGCCCTTCAGTAGTGCCCTGGGGACTCTGAACATGAAGCTGGTTTCTAGAATAGCCATGCTTAAAGGCTGCCCCACAAACAGGGCAAAGGCCAGAAAAGAGTTGAATGAGAAAGTCAGCACATGTCAACCTCACGGGCCCAGGCCCCTGCCGGACCAGCGGGGTCACGGGCACAGCCTCCTCTTACCTCAAACTGCGGCCAGTTCATGGACATGCCTGGCCCGTGGTTGGCTCTGAACCACCTCAGGTCCTCCACTGCGTCGGCGGCTTTGATGCTCTGTTCCAGGTCGCGGTAAATGTTCTTGTAGCTAAATCAGAAAGAGGAGACAGGACCGTCTTGGAAGGCAGGGAAGGCTACCATTCATCCCAGCCAAGAGCCGGGCCACAGCAGGCACGTGGTCTCCAGCCACACTAGAATCAGCTTCATAGTATGGACCAGGAGGTGCTGCCTGGGCCGGCGGGATGGTCCCCTGGCCTCCACGTGCACAGGAGACAAACAACGATCACGGTGCGTGAGCCAGCCACAGCTTTGGTTTCCCACAAATTGGCTTTTTGTCGTTATTTTTTATTTTTTGGCGGGGAGGAGCAGAGAGAGAGGGGGGCACAGGGGGTCCGGAGTGGGCTCTGCACTGACAGCACGGAGCCCCACGCGGGGCTCGAACTCACGAACCGTGGGATCGTGACCTGAGCCGAAGTCAGATGCTCAACCGAGCCACCCGGGGGACCCTTCCCACAAACTGGCTTTTAAACCAAACGGGCCAGGGCCTGGCAGCAGACTCACGGCCCGCTGGGAGCACCCTCTGCCCTAGAGCCTCAGAGGGAGCATGGCCCTGCGACACCTTCCCTTCAGACGTCCCACCTCCCAACCGTGAGAGAGTAAGTTTCTGCTGTCCTAAGCCACGGGATTTTGGTATTCTGTCACGACAGCCCCAGGGGGCCACTCGCCATCTACTCCCCAGGGAGGCGAGCCCCCCGCCTCCCCCCCTCCCCAGCCAGCGGTGCAGCTCCTGGCAAGTCACGCTCCACAGCCGGCCTCCGTTTTCTCGCCAGTGAGATGGGAAATAGTGCCTCCCACTGTACCGACTCTCCTAAGGATTAATGAATGCCGGCAGGGTAGCCCCGCGAGGACTGTTTCTATTGTGTCACACAGGAGACAAAGAGAATGTAATTTCCTGCGAACGAAGAGCCTTAACTTGTGAGTCCTTTCTGAATGGCTCTGCTATATGGACGGCTGAAGTCCACGTCCACAGTTAGCCCGGACCTCTGTCCCAAAGGAGGCATCACGGGACCAAGGACGAGGCGAGTGCGGAAGAAACACCGCGGCGTCCACGTCATGGTTCAGAGCTGAGTCTCTGAGGGCCCGTGCCGTCCAAGGGCCACTGAGAAGTCAAGGGCTGAGCAGGCAGCCAGCTGCTCTGGATGGAAGGGCCTCGCGAAGGGCTTCGAGGCAAGGTGGTCCTGAGGGTGGGGCACCCCAGCCCGGGAAGCACGGGGAAATGCTCCTGGCTTGATTTCAGATACGCCGCTGTGGTCGGTCCAAGCCGCGGCCCTCCCTTCCTACCCGGGCCCAGAGCGCGTTCATGGAGCTGGCGGTGCGTGGCCCGAGGCCCCCCGGCTCAGGCCAGCCGTGGGCCATCAGCTGCCACAGGCAGGGGGAGGGGAGGGGAGTACACCACACAGGCCGACCCCGTGGCACAAGACCCTCCCCGGACAGGAGAACTCAGTGGGGAGGAGGTCTTGGGACAGACACGGCCACCCCCAGCCCTGGTCTGGAGAGCAGTTACCGAGCTGTACGCAAAAGCCACTTTCCACTGACCACATGGTGACGTGCTCCCTCTCTAAACGGGAACTCACCTGGCCACGTTCGACAAGTCTAGGTGCTTCTGAACTTCCAGCAGGACTTCCCGGAAGAAGCGCAGGCGCTTTTCCTCAAACTGCTGGCACTGCTCAAACACCTGCTCCATGTTCTCCATGTACTGGGGGGTGCCCTGGTCGAGCTCCTTCAGCGACTTCTCATACTTCTCTTTGGTCTACAAGAAAAGCCGGCACCACAGGACGAAGGTTCATCTCCGCTCACCCCGGCTCCCTCTGGCACAGAGAAAGCCAGCCGGGCTCTGCGCCACCCTGTTCCTCACCCGCCTTTGTCCCTTTCCGCCACTTCTGGCGTCATCGGCATCTAGACTCGTCAGGTGACAATATTCGGGCAGACGCTTTGAGGGACTTCATAGGGAGTAAGCAGGGTGAGGAGCTGGGACCCAGCGTCCAAGGATCGACTTCCTCAACGCCCCTCAGGTCCCAGCCCACGGGACTCCCGCTCCACCCCTGATCCCAAAGGGGACACCCACCCGAGCTGGGCGGGGAAAACACTGGGCAAGACACCCTTCCCACCCCCACGTGGCCAGGCCCCCCAGGCTCATCGCCCAGGCCTCTACAGATTCCAAAGCACAAAGAGCACAAGCTCTGGAGTCTCACAGACTCCACTTTCAAATTCAAGTTCAAGTCCAAGCCCCCCCACTTCTGAACTGCAAACCACACTCTTGGCATCTGCTGGGCCTCTCAGCTAGAACCAGCCCAGACAGGTAGATGCTGGGGAAGGGGTGTTCACTCTGGAGCCCAGGGCGCGTGGTCTCGAGCACCAACCACTGCCACGCTGACTCCCACCCACGTCATCTACCCGTGTCCTCTCTCCCCGGGGAAGGGCTGCCAGGTCACCCACGCGCCTCGGACCTTGCCCACGACAGTGGTGACTCAGAAGTTATGTCAGAGGCAAGATCACAGGGTTGAGTGCCAGACAGACCTAGGGGTGGGTCCTGGCACCCCATTTTCTGACAGCCCCACTTTCCTTCGCAGAACATGAGGTACAGGCAAACCTTGTCTTATCGTGTTCCACGGGTATTGCATTTTTTCACAAACTGAAGGTTTGTGGCCACCCTGCGTGGACCAAGTCTATCGGTGCCACTTCCCCAGCAGCATTGGCTCACTTCAGGTCTCTCGTCACATTTGGGTGACCCTCGTAATACTTCAAACTTTTCCGCTATTATTGCTATTATTATGACGTTTGTCATGGTGATCTGTGACTAATGATGACTCCGTGAAACCTCAGTCGATGGTTAGAACTTTTTAACAATAAAATATTTAATTAAGGTATGTACGTCGTTTTTGGACGTAATGCCATTGCACACTTTGTAAATTACACTATAGTATAAACGTATCTTTTATATGCACTGAGAAACCAAGAAAGTCATTTGACTTGCTTTACTGTGACACTCCCTTCGTTGTAGCGGGTCCAGAACCAAAACCCCAGGGCCTGCACTTCTACTTCAACATGCTGGTATTTAAATGAGGTAACACAAGATGGGCACCAAGTTGCACAAAGCAGGAATTCAAAAAAGTTCTGGGCCCCTTGTCCTCCAGCCCACTACACTCCCCTACACAGCTGTTTCTTCAGAGACTGTCCTGAGAAGGGATTTTACCAGAAAGGAAGTATGATAGGACCACGGTAGTATCCTGGGGCAAATGGAGGGACAGCAGAGCTGGGGTGATATTTCCGATAAGCCTTTCCAGCTGGGGCCATATTTACTGTAAACCTTTCCACTATGGAGACCCTGAGACACGAGGGTGATCACGGACAGGTGGGCTGGCCACGCAGGAACTTGGCTTTTCTGGTCCTGATGATAGAGTGGGCTTCCAAGAAAGGGCTGAGCCTCCCTGAGCCGTTACAGGCCGCCTCGCCTTGAGGATCAAGGCCATGCCTTGGGACCCCGCCTGTGGGTCTCCCGCAACCTCGGGGGCAGCTTCTCTGCCCCCGCTCGAGACCCCAAGTCTACTCACTGTCTACACTGCTTCCCTCCCAGACACGCTTCTGTGACTCAGGCCCTGGAAAACTCCCCTTTATGCCCCAGGGATCTCTCTTCTCAAAGACTTCCCCAACAGGCCCCGTCCACTCCCTGGAACAACCCCCTGCCCCCTCCCATATCTACCGTTCCTTGTCCTGCTTCTGAGCCTCCTGGCTAGGCTTGGGTCCTCTGTGACCCCAGAGAAAGGTCATCCCTTCCAGTCTGGATATTCCCAGCAGGAACAGAGAGCCACCAACTGCCCTGATTATTCCTCCTCCTCCTCATCGGCCGCCTGCGCGTGTGAGGCCCTGTGTGGGATCACTAGCTCGGAGGCCCGAAGACCTGAAGCTCTAGTTTAAACACCTGGCGCCCAGCGGTACCATCAGGGTGACACAGAGCAACCACTTCTCTGGGATACTTCAACACAGCAGCCTCCCTGGGCACCCCGGGGCACCCGGTGGCGACAAGACGCTCCCCGGGCACGTGGCCCGTGTTCACAAACAGTCCGGCCCCAGCAAAGGCCAGGTAGAGAGCGTGATCACCACCACTGGGGAATCCCCAGCACAGAGCACTTAGAAAGTTCCCAGTAAACATCCGTGGAGCAAAACGAGAAGCAGCCTTCGCTCTCCTGTGGACGGTGACCTTTAGCACTGAACGTGAGGAGTTCCTTTCTGACGGATACTGCGAGGTGCAGTCACTGCCTGACCGGTAAGAAATACAGAAGGGCGTGTGCAGCCAGTCAGTGTTAGTTTTTGGAAACCGCTTCAGGAAGGGGAGGTGGGGGTGGGGGTGCCCTCCTCTCCGGGCTGGCTCTCGGCCTACGAGGACCATCGTGCTTCAAGGTCACCGACCAGACCGCAGAGCCAGGAGGGAAATCTCTACAATGCGGCCCAGTCATCCCGACAGGCGCCTTACATCTGACCTCGGACCCTGGGTCTGTTTTGCCGAAGCATCGATTTAGTGAACTCTGTTCGGAGCGGTGGGAAATAAAACAGGAAAGGTATGTGTCTACGTCTCCCTCACACCCACACCCCGACGCAGAGACGGCGCATCTCTCCTCTGGGCACCGTCCTGGGCACCTGGCAGAAGCGGCCCTCAGCACCCCGCCGGCCTCCCGTTCCTGGAGCCCAGGGGCCCTCCCTATTCGGCGCGTAGCCCCAGGCTCCTGACCCGATCCCACAGCGGAGGCAGCAGCTGCTCTAAAACCCCACATTCCTGGCCCTGCCCCAGGCCCAGAACCAGGAGCGGGGAGTGGGGGCTTGCTCCCCAAGAGGCTCCGGTGCTCGCTCTGAGGGATGGGCTCTTCCACAGACGACATTCTGCACGACCCCGCCCCCTCGCTACGCTGACGACAGAGCAGCGAGGAGCGGGGCGAGAGGGTACGGGCCGTCCCCCGCTCACACCACCAGCTGGCACAAGACTGAGCCTCTCCCAACGCAGTGTCCTCAGTCACACACAGAGATGCCACCACCTAAGTCCCCGGGCTCAGTGGTGCTCACCCAAGCCGGACACGGTGGAGGGTGTCCACGGAGCAGCTCAGGGCTCCTGCTTCCCCTCGGCCTCACGTCCTGTCCCGGCCGCAGGGCCTCTCCACTTCTCTGCGTCTCTCTCCCCAGACGCAGGCCGGCGTCTCCTCGCTCAGCCCTGCCGCAGAGCAGCCCCTGACGGCCCCGGCCCCCTGCACCCTCACCGCACAGCAGAGGCGGTGGCCCGGGGCCTCGCTCACGTCAGCTCTCACCTCCTGGGAACTTTCAAACGACGTGAACCTGTCCAGCGTTGGCACCGCGTGCCCCGGGCCTTCCGGGCAGGATCACTCCGGCCTCCGCGGGCGCCCTCACGGTCACACCGCCCTCCCGTCCGCTCTCTGATCCACGGCACTGCACAGAGGGCACCCAGGATGCCACGCTGCCTGTGCGCCTGCACCTCTCCAGGGCCTTCACCGCTGGGCCCTGCTCCCTCGACCCCGTCTATGGCCACAGTGCCCTGGGCCTTCCAGGCACTCCCGTCCTGCCATGGGACTCCTGCCCCTCACCACCAGAGCAATCCCTGTAAGCTGTGGTCCTCCTCCACACCTGTGCCCTCCCCAGGTTCTGGAACCTTCTTTCAGTGGCTCCCTGTTAGCAGCGTCAGAAGCTCCTCACCACCTGCCTTGCAAGACCACTGGCAATTTGGACATCATAACCCCCTGTGCCAGCTCAGACGTCAGCTCCCTGCCACTGACGTTCACGCCTCCACGTCCCGCACAAGCTGTTCCCGCCTGGCTGGCAGCAGCCCCACCGCCCTTCCCCGAGCGGAGGAATGGCCCGTTCCCCTGCCTGTCCAGCACTCGCTTCCGGCCCAGTCCCGAGCGGGGCACGGGGGGCCGCGGGAAGGGGCTCACTGCGGAACTCTCTCGAGGGCAGCGCTAGGTTCCGCCGCCGTGGCGCCTCCCCCCGCATCCGCTCCAGCGGCGACAAAGGCTGTGGGCCAGACGGGTGGCCAGCTGAGGCACGCGCGTTCAGCGTGGAAGAGCTGTGCCCGGTTTACCTTAAGAACATCTTGCTTGCATTTTTCTACTTTGTCCTGCAACTTCTTAAGCTGCTCGGGGTTGAGGGATGGGTCTGCTTTGCTGTTGGTTTCTCGTGACGTGGCCAACTTCTCCTCTTTGCACGCCGCGTGGTAGGCCTTCTTTGCTGCCTCCACCTGCAGGGGGAGGGAGCTCCTGAGCGCCACGTCGGGAGCACAGAGTCCCGACTAGAGGCTCCACAGACTCTGCTCGCGCCACCCAGACGAGAGGGAGGAGCAGGTGCAGAGCTCTGCGCGCCGCACGATCGCGACAGGGCAACCAGCAGACGCTGGCGCGGTGCCTGCCTGGGGCCGGGCGCCCTCCTGGGCACCGGGGGTGCGGCACCCAAGGCACCGGGCTGTCACGGAGCTCTCCGCCCAGCCAGAGAGGCGACTACAAGAGGCGGCTGAAGAACAGAGTCAGAGGGTAATGAGTGCCAAGGAGGAGAGAAGAGCGGGGAGGGGACGCCGTGTCGAGCTGCATTCGGAGGCTGGGGAGAGCAGGCCGAGAGACGCCACGGAGCAGGAATGGGAAGGAGGTGTGGCTGTCTGCGGGAAGAGCATGCCAGGCGGCTGGAACAGTGAATACAAAGTTCCAGGGCTAACGTGAGGGGCTGGTGTTGGGAGGCAGAGTCACAGGACACGTGTTCCACGGCTCTCTCCCATATATACACGCACGCACACAGGCGCATATATGTGCACATGTCTGTATAGTTTTTTTTTTAAGTTTTTTTAAAGTTTTCATATTTTTTTTTTTTTTTTTTTTTTTTTTTAAATTTTTTTTTCAACGTTTATTTATTTTTGGGACAGAGAGAGACAGAGCATGAACGGGGGAGGGTCAGAGAAAGAGGGAGACACAGAATCGGAAACAGGCTCCAGGCTCCGAGCCATCAGCCCAGAGCCTGACGCGGGGCTCGAACTCACGGACCGTGAGATCGTGACCTGGCTGAAGTCGGACGCTTAACCGACTGCGCCACCCAGGCGCCCCATAAAGTTTTCATATTTTTAAAAAGTTTTTAAATGTTTATTTTTGAGAGAGAGACAGAGTGCAACTGGGGAATGGGCAGAGAGAGGGAGACACAGAATCCGAAGCGGGCTCCAGGCTCCGAGCTGTCAGCACAGAGCCCGACGCGGGGCTCGAACTCACGAACTGCGAGATCGTGACCTGAGCCAAAGTTGGGCACTCAACCGACTGAGCCACCTAGGCGCCTCTCATGTGTGTATCTTTACTTCACAGACGTTTCCCTGCTTAAGCCAAAGTCACAGAGTTCATTCTAGAGAGGAAAGAGTTTTGTAACCGTGGCCTCATGAGGGGGATAATCGTTACAAATGAGGCCGCGGACAAGAAGAAAGGAGAGTGGCGAAGGCCGAGACAACAGAGTAAGGAGAGCCTGTCGTTACAACCCGAAGACAGAGGTCTGTTCTGGGCGGTTCTGGGGAGGAGGAAGGCAGTATGGCTCCGGAGAAAAGCTGGGGGACGGGCAAGGAAGGAAGCAGCACGGCCACCCAAGGAATGGGGCTGGCGAGCTGCGGGTGGTGAGGGCAGGGGTGCGTGTCTGAGAGCCTCCCGCGAGCCAAGGCTGGGCAAGGCTCAGTGGCTTCGGTTGCTACGTTTGGAAAAACCAGTATCAGTATCATCTGCAAATTTCAGAGAAAAACACATACAAAAGAAACATTTCAAATTAATCCTTTCTACTAGCCCAAAGGGACTCCGGTGTCTTGAACTGGAGTAAATCTTAACCACCACGGGCCTCCGAGGGGTGGCCCGTCTCTACCGCTGCCCAAAGCAGTCAGAGGGGGAGCAGCCAGGAAGCAGGGGCGCCGGGCCGGGCAGGGAGCTGCCTGCAGGAGGCATGCACCTCTTTCAGCTTCTTGGCCCAGGGCTTCTGCGCCTTCCGAAAGCCGTCCTCCGCCTCTTTGGTCTCCTTGAAGCCTCCCATCATCTGCTTGTGAAAGGCTTCCTTCTGCCAGTTCTTGATCTTCTCGAAGTCCTCGTTCATCAGGGAGGCCTTCACCTCCAGGTGCAGCTCGCTCACTCTCTCCGCCTCGGCCATGACCGCCGTCCAGGCCTTCTCCACCGTCCCGTACTGGGGCCCTGGCACAGGAGAGAAGCTGCTGGTTACTCGCCCGCGGCTCCCAGAGGGGCCCTGCCGTGGGGATTTGCTCTGTTAGCCTGTCTCTGCTGTGAGGACCGGATTCTAGGCCCAGCAGCCCGGCTGCTGGGCCGAGAGGTTTCCTTTGGGTTCTTTCAGATCTTTTTCTCTCAGCGGCTGTTCCTTTTTCAGCCTGGGATGAAGAAAGAATAGGGAAGCGAAGCTGGATGGACTCAGCCATTCTTTTGTTAGGGAAATCAGGGGATTACCCACATTTCCTTTTTTTAGAGTCACTAAGCTCTTTAAAAACTCGAATTTCTGCATCTTGGAAGTTTTTCTTTTTCCTAATTAATATTTTTTAAATGTTTATTCATTTATTAGGGTGGGGGGGGGGTGGGGAGAGGCAAAGAGAAAGAGAGAGAACATCCCAAGCAGGCTCAGCACTGTCAGCATAGAGGCTGACATGGGGCTCGAATTCATGAACCAGGAGATCGTGACCTGAGCTGAAATCAGGAGTCAGACACTTAACCAACTGAGCCACCCAGGGGCCCTAGCACCTTGAAAGTTTTAATATGCTTATGGCTGGCTGGAGAAGGAGGTGCCTCTGAAGTGAGCTGGCCTCTCCCCCTTCTTGAGGCCTCTCCCTTCCCCGTGGGGGGCTCTCCAGCACCTCTCTCATTCGCTCCCAGGAGGAGCCTGGCTCAGAGCAGGAACTTGAGAGCTGCTCGTCAAACAGAGGACTGTCTCCTCAGCAGAATGGAAGCCCTGTCTTGGGGAGAGGAAGGAGAGTTGGAGGCAGGAAGCTGCTCTGGCCAGATGGAAGTCTCTAGACAGTGGTCCCCTCGCACGCTGCACTCAGGAAGGAAGCTCGTAATCGGCCTGTCACTCTGCTGAGGGTGTGGGGTGCTGGCCTCAGGTGAGGGAGGAAGAAGCTGTGACGGAATCTGAGGGGGACAATTGCTGTTTGAGCTGCGTACTGACACAGAGAGGCACCGGAGGGGTGGAGAGCCGTGGGGGGTGTGAACCCTTCTGAACCTCGACTCCCTGTGTCTACAGAACAAGCTGCTCCCTGTCCCGCCTCGGTCTGCCACGCGGTGGTGGGATCCACGCGGTGAGGGGGGCAACGGTGCTCTGTGAGCCTCAAGTTTGGAATCAACACAAGGGACGGTGCTGGCAGCTGGACCCCAAGAGGTGGAAATAAAGTAACAAGTTACGGCTCCTCGTCACCCGTGCGTGACCACCTCACTCCCTGGCACCTGCTTGTACCAAGGCACTGTGCTAACCACCCCCACCTGACCGACGACCAGTTTCAGCAACAGGGGAGACACGGGCAGCTGGTCTAGACCGGGCCGAAGCTGCCTGGGACCCCCCCCCTCCCCCCGCCGGACCCCGAGGCCAGCGGCCTGACTTCCCCATCCTCTGAGGTGGGCTGCCACGGGAAAGGGCCTGCCCCACGGCACACCCTGAGAAAGCCCCACCAAACGGCTTCTGTCACAGGAAACCCTGGAAGCCATCAAGCCCCCCTCTACTACTGGGAGGTGCGTCCTGAGCACAATCCATATCTCCGGCAGCAGTCGGTTACCAAACTCCAGAATCTTCTGAGCGTTTTGCTAGGGAGGGAGCGGGGGCAGAACGCACACCATACGACACCTCTAGTTACTCCTGTTAAAATTCCAAATTAGAATTGGATGTCACTGGCGATGTCACCATCTAGTCTCTCCTGATCTGCCACACAGCCAAGCTTACGAAGAAACAACCCTCCGTGTCGGACCCGCCGTGCAAAGCAGCCAGCTCTCTGCCATGAGAGCGCTGACTCGAGTCTGGGTCCCGAAGGCGCCGTTCCGGGTTAGGCTGGCAAGCGTAGCGTGTCCTACGGATGACCGGGGCTCCGCAGAGGGGGGCTCGGGTGCTGTCTGCAGAGAGGAGCCCCGTGCCGCAAAGAAAGGGCAAGTGAGCTCACCCCGCCCACGCTGCTGGGTGACGGCGCCCCGCCGCCCCCCGGGGCGGCGGCCTCCCTACCCTTCTCCACGAGCTGCCTCCAGCGCCGCGCCCACTCGGTGAGCTGCTGCGCGTACGCCTTCTCGATGCGCGCCCGTTCGTGCAGGCAGTTCATGAGGTCGCTGCACAGGCGGTGGCCATCGTCGATCCGCTTCACCGTCCGCTTGTAGTTCCCAACCTAGGAGACAGAACCACACGGTGAGGCCGGGGCCCCCTCCTGGGACTGGGGCAGGCCCGACCCCCGCGGCTGCGCGCGTGGCCTCCGTGCCAGCCGGGCTCATCCACTCTTCCACTCAAAAGGCACCCTGCGTTGTTAGCTGACAAGCTCCCCGTTTTTGTTACTGGCAGGAACATTGAAAAAAAAAATTCAGAGCTCAAAAACCACGTGGCCAGCGTCCACGCTCTGACACCACGGACCAGGGAGGGGGACAGACCAGCACAGGCAGGGCTGTGGTGGAGGGAATGGCGAGCTGAAGGTGCCCAGAAGGGCATCTCGTGTAGACCAAGGGGTCAGGGACAGCTCCTGGAGCAAGTGATGTCTGACTAGAGCGATAAAAATAATAATAATAATAATAATAATAATAATAATAATAATAATAATAATTATTTAGTGGCTCGGATCTAAATGATTCTATAATTACTATTACAGAACTGGCTAAAGACCTTTGGAAAATCACTGGTATAAACAGGTTTCAGGCACCTCCCACTTTAACATCATCCCATGCTGGATTATTATCACTTCCCGATTACAGCCCTCAATACTCTCCCACCTTCTGAGCACCTACTATGTGCCAGGCAACACAGCAGGTGTTTTGCACCTGCAAATACTGCCCTGCCATGGCAAGTAGGAAGAAGATGAGAAAAACAGGGCTTAGGGGATGACCTAGGTCACTAAGATCGGGGGCAGCAGCTGAAGGCAGCATCTCAAACGGCTCCGGGTGGGACCGTCTCCATGGCAAAGCTCAGGCTCCTCTCTGCTTTGACCAGTGTTAAGGTGAATTTGGACTACATTCTCTCACATATGAAAAGAGAGACTAGCTCGTTTAAATTATCAAATATAGGGGCGCCTGGATGGCTCAGTCGGTTAAGCATCTGACTTCGGCTCAGGTCATGATCTCGCAGTTCATGAGTTCGAGCCCCGCCTCTGTCTCTGTGCTGACAGCTCAGGGCCTGGAGCCTGCTTCGGATTCTGTCTCTGTCTCTCTCTCTCTGCCCCTCCCCTACTCTCTCTCTCTCAAAAATAAACATTAAAAATTTCTAAAATAAACTATCAAATATAACAGAATTAAGAAATATTAGTGGCTGCGCTGGAGTGAGGATCAAAGCATTCACCAGACCTCACCTAGAAGGGCAGCGCGGACACTGGGGCGCTGGAGGAAATGTGGCAGAAAAACGATCATGCCATTCCAACCCTTCCTTCCCACTCGCTTCCAAAATCTTCACCAACTTTTACCAACTTTACCATTTCTGAAGGTCTCTCTGCTGGCTGATCCCTCTCCTATTTCACCCCTGTTTAGACTCAGTCTGGAAGCTCCTGCACAACAGAGGACTAGGTCCCACTCCTACACAAAAGGGGACAGTCCTCGCTGTCCCGGGCAGGCTGCGGAGACCGACAACGGCACAGCCTGTTGAACTCCGGTTTACGAAGAGTTCACACTAGAGTTTCTCCTGCCCTGAGCTGAACTAACCGAGGGGAGGGGGGCAGTGGTGAAGTCCTTGAAGAGGGACAGAACACGGGGGCCCCCGGAAGGGCATGGGCAACAGGGGAGGAGCTCTGGCCCCTCAGGAAGGGCTGTCGCTGAGGCCAGAGAGGACCCCGTTCCCATGGGGACCAGCAAGGAGCCCTGGAGGCCAGGCGGCCCGGACAGCCTTCTCCACCAGATGTTGAAGTGCACGCACAGCTCCAGGAGCGCGCGGCCAGGCGGTTGCTCCTGACCAAGATGGGCAGCTTTCAACTGTATCCTCGGCAGGCCCTGTCATTAGCGAGGCAAAAAGCAAGCGTTTCACAACCAGCTGGAAGTGACACCGAGTGCTCACTTCCCTTTAAAACAGGGTCCCGCTGTCATTTTGAAATCTACAGCAGGATGGAAAAATAAATAAATCAATAGCCAACCAAACACAACTCTGTGTCGCTGAGCTGGCGGCCACAAGGGCTAAGATCATCGCAGCTTGATTCAGGCTCGACGGGCGATGTGAGACCGTGACGCGGAGCCGGCTTTCACCTGTCACCAACAATATCCAAACTGGTAATCAAGATCACAGCGTGTTGGCTCTCCAGAAACCTACCCCCCTCTCTGCTTTTCAAAAGCCTCATAAAAAAATTTTAGGGAACAGAAGAGGGTATCTGTTAAGAAGGCACACGCTGGTCCAAGCCAGGTCCTGAGCAGTACCTCAGGCGCTGTTCATACTTAAGGACAGCTCTTGAAATCTGAAATCGCATTCCCAGCTGCAGCAAGGAATGCAGGCAGGACGTTTCCAGAATCATGTGTTTTGGGTTTAAATGTTGGCCGCTGTGACCACTGCTGAGGCCAAGGGGAGAAGGGAGTGGTCATGACAACAGGCACTGAGATGCTCTAGGAACGTCTGCCCTACTGGGCTTTCCTCCATTAAAAGGCTACATACGGGCTCGAGATGCCTATCCCTTTAGTCTACACCCAGGGACGTTCACCAGGAAGTACTATTAACATCTGCACAAACTACCCAGTGACAGAGCGATGTGGCCTTCCTGCTCCCCTAAGCAAGGTCCTGGCGGTCAGGGTGCTGACAGCTGTTTCTCTAGACTGAAATATAATCTATGTACAATAAAATTCACCCTTCACAGGGATACAGTTAGACGAGTTCAGATGCATGTAAGCCGTGTATACCAACACCGTATCAAGGTACAGAAACTTCCATCTCCCTGCCTTGTCCCCCGTGCCCTCCTGCAGTCAGCCTCTGCCCCACACAGCCCCGACAGCCACTGATCTGATTGGCGTCCCTTGTGGGGGCAAAGGTCAGGCCGCCCCAAGCCAGGCCACTGTGGCATGAAGATTATTTTGAGTTAAAAAGGAATCAAACCCCAACAGATTCAGGAAAAGCTCTTTACCTCCCCCACCCCCGACCCCCCACTGCCTAAAAAGGATCTGGATTGAGGACCTGCTCCAGGAAGAAAGCTATCGTATGCCACAGATAACGTCTGTGAGCTAGGCGTGGTGGACAGAGAAGGGCCCAGGAAGGCCTGTCTGATCAAAGTTCTCTCTGCCCCATTGTTTCCTGGCGGCTCGGCAAACCTTTGTCCACCAAACACTGACTCTTTTTCATTTACCTGTGAATTACATTCCTTCCCTTTGAAGCCCCAGACCCCTACCCCTTCTCCTTCGTTCAGGATGACAGACACACCTCACTTTGCCTGTCTTCGGAATATGCCACGTCTGTGTGGATTCCCCAAGTGTACAAATTAAATTTTTTCTTCTTCTGTTAATCTGCCTCATGTCAATTTGATTCTTAGTCCAGCCAGAAGGACCTTGACGGGCACAGGAAATTCTTCCTCCCCAACACCCTTTACCAAGACGTCCGGGATAAATGGAACCACCCAGCATGTGGCCTGGCCTTTGAGCCGGTTCCATGTTATTGTCTCGGTCAGTAGTTTATTCCTTTTTACTGCCAAGAGCTGTTCTATCGTGTGGAGACACTGCCATGTACTTGCTTGCCCTTTCGTCCTGTTGAAGGACACTGGGGTTGTTTTCAGTTTGGGGCAATTACAAATAAAGAAGCTATAAAGATTCCTGGGCAGGTCGAACACTTAAGAGTGGGAATGTTATACGATAAGCACACATCCAACTTTGTAAGAAATCGCCAAACCGTGACCCCAAGTGGCTGCACATTTCGCCTCCCGGCTGCAGGCTAGGAGGGTTGCGACTGCTCTGTGCTCTCCGTGGCACTTGGCGCCGTGTCGGGTTTATTTTGGTAATATTTTACCATTTTGTTTAGTACGTGGCAGTTGTCTCACTGTGATTTTAATTTGCACCTTCCTAACGTCTAGTGACGCTGACAGCCTTTTCTCGCTCCTGTCTGCCGCCCATATGTCTTCTTTGACAGAGTGTGCTCTCTTTGTTTCAATACATTAAAAAAATTGAGGTATAATGCCGACTGGTTTTTGAAGTGCGAGAAAAGTTAATTTGCAAATACGTGACACAGCGATCGTATGATAAAGTGAGGATATACATGGTTAGCTATTTTTGCTTTACCAGTTTTGTAGTTTAAAAGTTTCTCTCTTTGCTTTTTTCTTTTTTTCTTTTTGTTTTTTTTTTTTTTAATGTTTTTATTCATTTTTGAGAGACAGAGACAGAGCACAAGCAGGGGAAGGGCAGAGAGAGGGAGACACAGAATCTGAAGCAGGCTCCAGGCTCCCAGCTGTCCGCACAGAGCCCGATATGGGGCTCGAACTCATGAACCGTGAGATCGTGACTTGAGCTGAAGTTGGTCGCTTAACCGACTGAGCCACCCAGGTGCCCCTCTCTCTTGCTTTTCAAAACACTGGTTTATGGGGTGCCTGTGTGGCTCAGTCAGTTAAGCGGCCCACTTCGGCTCAGGTCATGATCTCGCAGTCTGTGAGTTCGAGCCCCGCGTCGGGCTCTGTGCTGACAGCTCAGAGTCTGGAGCCTGTTTCAGATTCTGTGTCTCCCTGTCTCTGCCCCTCCCCCGTTCATGCTCTGTCTCTCTCTGTCTCAAAAATAAATGTTAAAAACAACAACAACAACAACAAAACACTGGTTTGTTCTGAGATAGCCAAATGGCAGATAACTTTATGTAGAAATTTAAAAACTTAAGATTTCTTCCAAACCTTATTATCAGTTGATTTATTCACAGAAAGCCCAGTAGGGTCTGAGGCCACCTATGTTTCTAAGTTCCTCTAAATTCAGGCTCACCCCCTCAGATACCAAGATACTAAAGGCATACACTCACCACACATGTCCCTGGGTGCAGGGCTGGGACACCCCCCTTCCTCAGGGGCTGCCCAGACAAGGGGAGGGGCGAGAGGTGGGGAAGGTCTACTGGAGGCAACATCCAAACCAAATTTTCAAGGACCAGTAGGACGCTGGCCAGGTTAAAGGCAAGGAGAAAAGGAGAGGGACACATCTGGAGAGAGAGAACAGTATGGGCGACAAGCTCTGCCAGCAAGGAGACCCGGGGGTGCTGGCCATGAGGCATGGAGCATGGAACACAGAATGCAAGGGAACGACTGGCCATTTCTTTTTTTTTTTTTTTTTTCAACGTTTATTTATTTTTTTTGGGACAGAGAGAGACAGAGCATGAACGGGGGAGGGGCAGAGAGAGAGGGAGACACAGAATCGGAAACAGGCTCCAGGCTCTGAGCCATCAGCCCAGAGCCTGACGCGGGGCTCGAGCTCACGGACCACGAGATCGTGACCTGGCTGAAGTCGGACGCTTAACTGACTGTGCCACCCAGGCGCCCCACGACTGGCCATTTCGATGGGGGGTTGGGTGCAGCTGGGGGTGGGGGAATCAGATGGTGAGAAATCTCGAGGGTCAGGCGTTCATCCTGGAAGGTGCCACGCTCAGGGGCTGGGCGGGGGGCTGGAGGGGGCAGGGGGGCGGTTTCAGGAGTGCGAAGCTTCCAGAGGAGGGTGCGAGCGTAACCTCCTCAGGCTGGGGCCTCAGCAGTGGGGACAGAGAGCGGAAAGGCAGGACAAGGGACCGCTCTGTCCTCCAGGTGGCAGGTGGGGGCAGGATCCCAGTGGCCAGGCACCTGGCCGGGGGCGGGGGGGGGGGGGGGGACTGTAATTCATGCAGGTTGGGCTTGGAAAGAGCAGAACCACCACCTTCTAGAGTCCTCCAGAAGCCACTCTCCTGCCCCTACTCCTTCTAGGGGGCCACACTCCTCCCCACCACCAAGCTCGCTGTCCTCCGGGGAATCAGAATCACTCCATCCTCTCTCCACTCACAACTCCCTACCCTGAGGCCTGGAGGGAGCCCCTAGCAGTCAGCCCACCTCTCCCTTTCTCTAAGTCTGACTCCAGTCATTCCTCGGGTTTTCCTCCACCCCAGGGGCTGAGAATCCAGCGTCAGACACACCTTGGGTTTACAGTCAGCTAAGACGAGTCTGGGGCTGGAGGTGCAGTGATCCCTGTGCAGAAACATCTGGGTAATTGGGAATCAGAACAGAGACAGTGGGCTCTGTCCAAACCCCAGCAGGTTTATAATTACAGGGGCGCCGGGAGGGACTGTTTATAAACAGGTCGCACCAGCTCCTCGTTTATCCTCTGGGTGGAAACAGTCTGGAACTGCCTTTCACAAGGACGCTGCACAATGCCTGCTTCTCTGACTTTAGAGCCAACTTATCCGGACCAATCCCCTTCTGTGGAGCACGGTGGCCAAAGGCAACAGGAAAGCCGGAGGATTTGGAAGCAGCCCAGTGAGACCTCCAGGCTCCCAGGCGGGTGACAGGGCGAGCGAAGGCAAACCCGCAGGCAAACTCAGGCAAACTCAGGAGCCCCCCACCTGTCGGCCTCCCAGTGCCAGGGCTGGGCCCCAGTACAGGCTCAGCTACCATCACCTATGCTAACCACAGGCCACTGGGTCAGAGGAACCTACAAGGTACCACGTACTGGTCATCTCAAGTACACCTTCCATTTTATTCTTTGTACCCTCCTCTTTGGGTGTTGACCACCAGACCCATCACAGACAGATTACCTGTTACAGCCTAAGTCCCAGAGTGAAACCAATGGCCCAAGTGAGAACGGAGCCAGGCAGGGCCGCCCCAAAGCCCACACTCTCCTACCCTGAGCTGCCTTGGCTCCCTCCTGCCCGTGGCTCATCTCAACACTACCAATGCTCCCAATGGACTTGGGGCCCCCCAGGAGCCCCAGTGAGGTTGTGGCTGCCTCAATGCCGACTCGATGCACAACAGAGTGAGGGAGTGGCAGCCTGTGCCCCAAAACACCCTGCCCTCCCCAGCCAGTTCCTGTGTCCATGCCCCCAGACAGCTTTACTTCCTGCCGTCCCGAGCTGTGCAGGCCAGACCTGCAGCGCACAGGACGTCAACCCCCAAATACCGTGCGTCTCACACTGTGCCCTAAGAGGGTGTGGACCTCCTCATCCACCACTCTTCCCCCATTGCCTTCCACGGGGTCTGCCACACAGCTGGCACTCAGTAAGAATGTAAGATAGGACCAGAAAGTGACTACAAGAAAATACAGGTGACTTTGGGCTGGGCAAGATCCTTAAAATTTCAAAAGTCAAAGCTGTGCGCTTACATGCATGCGTGTGTATGTATATGAATACATCTTTTTTGCATCAAAAATTAAGGATTTCTGTTCAGAAGCCAACACCACAGATAAAGTTAACAGACCACAAACACTGTTTTCCAATCTGCTATGTCTAAATTGACAACACGCTAAACTGGAATATCCCAGTAAGTCCTATATACCAACATGAAAAAGGCCCCGAGGGAAGTCAGGCAAAAGGTATGAACAGGCAACTTCAGAGAGAAGCAAAGTCCAAGGGGCTGACGGCAGCGAGGCGCTCACACTCGTGTGATTGGGGAAATGCCCACGATCTCAAGGCTCTTCACCTGACAGACTGGCAAACCCCAGAGAGTGGGAACTCACAAGCGTGGGGCAGGGGGGCATACGGCATACGGGACCCTTACCGTATCCACTGGGGGAAGGTAGCCTGAGGCAGGCCTGAGAACAACCAGGCAGTAATTAAGTCATTAAGCAGACACATGCCCTGTGAGGACCTGGCAATTTTGTTCCTGAGTCATCCCCACAGAAATGTTCTCTTGGGCTGTGGGCACACAGGAGTCTTCACCCTGGGGAATGCATGGGTGAATGGGGGGGGGGGGGAGCTGTGGCACACCAGGGCGGAGGCAAGCGGCGGGAAAAGTGCAGGACTAGGGTACAGACCTTGCGACCTGCACGGACCTCACGAACAGAAGGAAACAGAAAGGCAACGGTGGGCAGCATGACAGCCTCGGTGTGAATTAAAAACAGCCGCACACAAAGCAAGGCTATCAAGTTTACGAGAACCCGGGCTAACACAAGCCATGACACTAGAGAAGGGAAGGGACTAGTGTCAAAGGCAGGGAGAGAGATGGTGAAGGACGTGGGTGTTGGGTCGCATCCCACCTACCAGTCCCAGCTGTCTAATGAGGCGCAGCTTGTCTTCCCCAGGGAGGCTTCCCTGAGACCAGCTGTCCCTGCAGGACCACCAAGGGGGAGCGCCTGTAGCACCTGTACTTGCAGACAGGTGGGGCCAATTCCCCACCACAGGCTCCTGCTTGCTGGTCCACGTGGGGGCCACGAGAGCCCTTCCAAACACTGTCCCCATGGCCTGCAGCCACAGCTCGACCCACATGGGTCACGATCGTGCATGTTCGCCGCCTCCCTGCCCCAGCCGGACTGCAAGCCGCTGGCCACGGGCATCACAATGAGTGTTTCTCAGCAGCAGCAGCAGCATCATAAAAGAGCATGTCAATGCTGTGCCAGGCAGTGTAAAACAGCTCCACATGTGTCCCCTCCTGTGACAATCCTCAGCAGTGGATACCATTAGTGTTTCCATTTTATAGAAAAGGAAACCGGGGTCTAAAGAGGCAGTCACCCACGATCGTGCAGCCAGAAAAAGGAAGAGCCCGCCTTCCAGAACCTTCCTCGGGTTGAGAAGAGAGAGAGTAAAGCCAAGACTTGAGTCAATGTCAAGTGATGTGTGTGTTTCCAACCAGCCTTATGGGCCCCAGGGAAGGCCACAGCAGAGTTCAAGACAGAGAAGTAATGTACGGGCCCTGTTCCTGATTCCACTGTGTGCCACTGAGGCTCATCAGGAACCCCAAATCTGTAAACTACTAAGACCGCTTGCCGAAGATGACCTCGATTTCACGCCCAGAAGGCTTATTATGCCCTTTAACCTGGGACACTGAAGGCCCAGGCACCACAACTGCTCCTTGCACATCCTGGAAAGGCAGGTTCAAGGGCGAACCAGCTGTGCGGAGCTGACCGGACAGAAGGAAAAGCCCTTGGTGTTGTCCCTCCCTCCCGGCAAGTCCATGGAATCAGAGTCAAATGTTTTATCCAAAGCTGATAAAGTACACGGAGAGGCTCCGGGACATTCTGAAAGACAAGGATGAAAAATGACCCTGTTGGGATTCCTTAACTACAGGCCTGCAGACAGTGGGGAGATTGGCTGAATGAGCTTCTGTTACCTGGTTTGAGTCTCCCAGCCCCCAGCCCTCTCTGATGTGGCCGCCTCTCAGGAAGGAGAGGCAAAGATCTGGGCCTGCCCCGAAATAAATGGCCTTGTGTGGGTCTCTCTCCCCACGTTTCTATTCCTTCAGCTGTAAGGCAGAAGTAGAACTGATTTCGTAAGGACTAAATACACTGGGCTAGGGTGGGTTTACGGTACGGGCCGGTTTCTTCCCGGTCGGGTGCACTCTTAGCCGGGTTCAGGCATCGCTGGACAAGACCGGGCCATTTCCGCAGGTTGTCCATGGGGGCATAGGATCAGATGACCTCCAAGGGCCCTTCTCAATTAGAGGATTTCTAATGGAAGGGTCTGTCAACACTACCAGCTGGCCGGCTGCCCCTGAAGCCCTCATAACTCAATTTCTGACAGCCTGATGCCACCCTCTTGCCACACACCAATGTGTCATCAATACCTAACTGCACCAAGAACTGTGGGAGGGACGAAGGATACAAACTTCTGTGGTCCCTACCTTCCTGGGGTTTGTGGTCAGATAAATAACACAATTACAGACGGTGACAAGTTCTGGAAGGAATGCCCTGGGTCATCGGAGTTGCCTGAAGGAAAGGGTGTCTGTGGCAAGAGCAGAAGAGAACTCTGAGGGGCAAGGCTGCTTTCTGAAGGCTTGAGGCAGGATATCAAGGCCCCACGGAGCATGAGCCACACGAGACGCCACCCCCTCGGGGAAACTGCCCCTCCCCCCCACCAGCTCACCCTCCTTTGTTACTCCCGTATGGACACCTGTAGCTACAAGCCCAAATGCGGTAACACAGTGGGTTCCGAGGGCAAGGACCGTGCCTTTATTCTCCGTCCTCCGGGCCAGGCCCACAGAGGGCACCCCGTAAGATCCTCTCAATGCCCGAATGCCGCTGGAGCGGGAATCCCCGCTCCACGCACACAGGGAGGGACGGCAAAGTTGCTAAGCGCTCAGCTGGACACACGGGCAATGAAGTAACTCGTGATCCTTTATTTACCAAGGTCTTAATCCAGTGAGCCATTCCAGCTCTCCTCACAAAACTAAAAGGAATGGACTGTTGGAGCACCACCAGAGAGTACCTCCAGGGATGACGGATGTCACTAACACTCGTGCCGATCTGGAAAGAGCCGTTTAAGCAGAAAGCAGCAGAGAGCCCCGCGGCTGCTTCACTCATGCTGCCGAGGCTTTCCTTCAAACCCAGGATCCGAGTTAGTTCGGCCCCAGGTCTACTCGTGCCCCAGGCAGGCCGGGAGCGCTCCAGGCCTGGGCCTTGGGGTGTCGCCACTTCCCCACCCACGTGCCTGGTGGGGCGCACGTCATTTGCCACATCCCGCGCACAGAGGCAGGGGGGCCCCACGGTGCCAGCGCAGAGCCTCCTGTCTCAGCCTAGCCCAGCCCCTACTCTGAACCCCCCTTTCCGAACGGGGTCACCATCGACTTCAGGGTTGTGCAATCTGCTGGGCGCCCGAAAGCACCGGGGAGCGCGGACTCGCTCTGGAAAACCCTCGAGTCTGTGCCTGCTTGCAAGCTGTGCTCTGGCGCCCCTCGTTCTACGGGGCTCCACCTGACTTCTCCCCGCTGCCTTCCAGCTGGGCTCGCCCACCATCTGGGCTCCCAACTCACCCTGCACTGGAACCAGAGGATCTAGGAGTTCCCCACCTTGGTGCTCCCCTGAACCGCCCCTAACCTCACCGGGCTCCACCTCCTCAAAACGGGGTAATGTCATTCACCTGGCGGGGCTCCGGGAGCCCGAACTGTGCTCTGGCTGCCTCTGACCCAGCGCCAGTCCCGTCTCAGTCCGGGGCCTCACTCCGGGGCCTCACTCCGGTCCCGGATCCGGTTTTCAGCTCTCGCTCCCAATGCTGACCGGCCCTGCCGGCCGTGCCTGGAACCGTGCTCACCAAGTAGGAGGGTGAAGAAATGAGGCTCCTTACCCTGCCAAGGCACCCTGTGCCGCTCGACAGTTTCAAAGCACAAATCCCAGCCTTCAGCACCGTGGAAGATCAACTGCTTATCGATCTTTAAATGTCCCAAATGACGAACGAAAAAAAGAAGACCCAGAATCCCAGAAATCCCGGTTCTCAGGTCTAACTCCAAAGGCAGAACACATCGTGTCGAGAGGAAGGATGCGTTTAAACAAAGTTACTTCAGAGCTGACCTCCTCCTAGGGTGGCCAGCTAGGTTCACTGTGCTCTGCGCCCTCAGCATGCGATGCTCAGCGTCAGCAAAGGCCCGGCGACACCCATGGACTTGTCCCGAGCACAGCACACGCCCCACCTGCAAGCCATCACCCCCAAGACTCCACCCTGGTGCTCACACACGCTCACCCTTCAGCCGAGTGCCCGGGAAACAGCACCAGGACACGGCTGCCCAGTGACTAGGTCACTGCCCTCCCTGAGTCTCCCTCACCCCAGGCAGGCGCTGGGCGAGGGGCACCCCACTGCCGTAAGAGCTGCCGCTAACCTGGATGGTGAGCCGGGTCTTGCCAGGTGCGCCAGCCAGGGCTCGCTGGCAGCTGTTGTCGGAAGCTCTAACAGTGAAAGGGGGCAGAGACAGTTAGAGAGTTGACAGCAGGTGAACCCCTGAGGCACAAAGCCAAATTACCTTGGGGGGAAGACTGCCGGACTGGAAAAGTGAGAACAGCACTTCCCCCCCTTCCTTCCAGGCCCAGCCCCTCCCCAAATCCCGCTTCCACAGTCCCCCCACCCCTCCCTGAGTCCCCTGCCTCAGGATTCCTGGTTCTACCACCCCACACAACACACACACACACACACACACACACACACACACACACACACAGGGGCTGCCTCACCCTAACTCCAGGCCTGGGCCCCTCAGCTCCAGCCCCAAACGTCTGCATACAAATGTCTCCATGGAGCTAAGCCAGCACGGCCTAATTGAGCATTCAAGAGCCCACCAGCTCTAAAATTGGGTAATTCTATTTATTTACTGAGTAGAAAGGGAAAATGTTGTATCTTACATGGCTTAAACAAGTTGCTTTCACATCAATGAGATCAAACAAGAGAATAATTTATCTTTAGAGAACACGCGAAGCACCTTGAGTGTTCGATTCTCTCAAGGAACAGCTCCTTACGTGCAGTTTGGACGGGGGGGGGGGGGGGGGACAAGCCCGTTCCCATGTACACAACATGCACGTGCAGGGCCAAGAAACGGGTGAGCGAGGAGGCCACACTCCCCGGGGCTCGGGAATCACGGCCAGGCCCTGTGGAGGCTGACTATAATCCCCGCAAGCATCCCGAGGAGGAGAGGTCCGCCTAGGAACCCGGGCAGGCTGTCTCTCTATTCTGAGCCCGAGGGTCACACGCTCGCGAACAGTGGCGCCAGGGTCCACCCAGACAGGACCCAACCGTCTTCACGCTGAAGCAGAAGCATTAAGTGTGTGGCGCTCAGAGCAAAGGGACACTTCTCTCCCGTAAGCAGCTCCCGGGAGGCTGAGAGCTGGGGCGAGAGAGCAGTTCCAGAGGCAGGCGCCTGGGCCCAAACCCCGGCTCTGCCACCGACTACTTCTGGGAAGCTGGGCATCCGCCAACCACCCGAGCCTCGCTTTCTCCACCTGCAAAGTGGAGATGACCATCTCAGAAGGCAGTTGTAAGAACCGAGAACACCCACAAAGCCGGAGCAGGGGCCTGGCACAGAGCACGGGTGCATTAAATGCCAGCCGTTATCACTGTTTTTCATTTCTAAACTTCTCGTTGTCGGTTAACGTTCCTTTTAACACGTTCTGCTAAAAGTACATGGACCGTAAGCACATAGCTTATGCGCACACAGCTGGGTGACTTAGCAGCGAGTACACACTCACGCACGGGACACGGGGGCAGGGGGACAAAAGTCCCTGCTCGCCCAGAGCCACCTCTAACACAGCCCTGGCGAGCCCACTCGGGGTGGGGGGAGGGGAGCCTCTTCCGCATCCTCACAGCGTTTGCTCTGGACCATTTAAAAGGCCCTTGTATCTGTTTTATTCACGCCGTGTCCCCAAGGCCTAGCACGGGGCCTGGCACATGGCAGCGCTCTACAACTGTTCACCGAAAGACCGATTTCTGCCCACTATTGTGGTTATTTGCACACATATTTTAATTCCAAATATTTCACGCAAGCTTATGAGCAGGGCAGGTCTTACCACCCAGCATCAAACCTCTTCCTTTCTCTGACTTACTCACGCATTCAGTCGACGATCATTCAGCGTGTCAGGCACCGTGCTAAGTCCCAGGCACCCAGGCGTGAGAATTTGAGGATCGAGAATCGAGTCCTCGCCCTCAGGTTCTCAGAGCCCAGAGGGAGACGCACACGGTGAGACTACACGCTGGACGGGCCTGCGGGAAGGCCGCCTGAGCCCCGCCAGAAGGGGTCAGGGAAGGCTGCCTCGAGAAGGAGCTGGAAGGAAACGGAGATCAGGCCGGAGGAAAGACCGCGAGGAAGGCAGGCAGCGCCCTGTGGACAGGAGCCCGGGGGTGCTCCGTTTAGCTGAAGCCCAGGGCAGTGCCGCTCAGGAAGGACCGGGTGGCTCAGCAGCTGCCCGCACGGGCTGAGGGCTTAGTTATGCTAACGAGTATGGCTCCACTGTGGAGGTGATGCAGAAAACAGAAGCTTCCCATCCCCAGGGCAAGGAATCGCACAGGTTTGCTTTTCTGGATGAGCCGCCCTGGCTTCAGGCTAGAGAACAGATGAACACAGCACAGGGGAGGCCAGGGCCCTGACCCTCCATCATGACGCAGCAGGTACTAGTTTGCCTGAAAGAATGAATGAATTAGAAACTTCAGGGCAATTACGGCCTGCCACCAGCCTGCCGGGAGCTAGGCCTGAGCACGGTGGGATTACGACAAAGCCGACGCACCCACAGACAGGCCGTCGCGCGGAGAACTCCGTCCGGGCCTGCGTACGTCAGGGCGGTGGCCGGAGAGCGAGTGCAATAGGTCACTGCCACAGAGCACCAAGGTGGTTGTTTCCATCCCCCTGCTGCCCTGTGACTGCCCGGCGTGGCAAATGTTGGCTCTGGGGTCTCAAGACCGTGGATTCAGCCGAGGGTTGGACCACAGTGGCTGCCATCAGGCTCTGCGGAAGCCACGGACACAGGGCACTGGCATCTTCTGAGTATGTTACCTACGAAACTCGTCTAGAGGGACGGGAGAAGCGCACCCCGTTCCACGCGGACAACTTTCCAGGCCAAACGGCACTGCGTGTGGAGATGCCCGCAAGTGATACCCCCGTCTCCACAGTCCGAGAGGAAGCTGCAGGGGGAGGTTTCTGTGAAGGAGGCACCTGCCGACTCTTCGGGGGCCAAGGTTCCCAGAACACGTTACAGCAAGACACTTCTGTCCTCTTCATCCCCCAAATACTCTTCTCCTCCAAGGCTCTTGGCGCCCACAGAGCGCGCGGTATGGGTCAGCCCCAGCCTGGCTTCTCTGGGGAGATGTGAGCTCTAAGCGTAGATATGACCGGCGGCTGAGCAGAACCCCTGCCTCGGGGATGAAGTGGATTCAGAGCCCAGTTTCTGAAGTTAGCAGTAGGCCCTCCCAGCCCAGCCACCAAGGGGTCCTCGGAGACCCGGGCAGCAGCAGGCCTGCAGGCGACAAACCCGCCATTTTGTGTGCGGAGCCCCCGAAGACAGAGGAGGCCAGGCTCTCCTAGGAAGCACTGGTGACACTTGAAAAGCCCCACAACTCGCAGCCGAGGCTCTCAGTGCACCGGCCCCAGAGCCAAAGAGAAGACCCGGGAGCAGGGCCTAGAAGCAGCGGACATGGTGGGAGGGCCCTCGGGCTTCTGGAGCGAGCCAGAGCCAGAAGACTTGCCAGAGGTAACGGAGCCCCCCTACCCCCACCGGGAAGCCTGTGGGGAGGGGACGTGCCAGGCTCCAACTTGCCGAAGAAGCCACCCGCTTGCTGAACAGCCCCCCCTCGGCCCCAACCTACCCGATCCCACATGACTTCCCGCCTCCAAAGAATTCACGGTCTTCAGCCCTCTGCAAGGCCCTGCTCATTCCGGCCTCCAGACTTTGCTCCAACCCAGCAGCCTGCCCCATCTCCCTGCTCCCGACTCAAAGTCCAGCCCTACCCACCCCACACACCTTCCCTGGTGATTCCAGCCAGCAGGCTCTCCTCCTCTGAACGCCACGACGCCCAGAGGCAGACTGCGGCTTGGTCCCACGGCCCTCAGACCCCGTGGAGGCCAGTATCTGTTCTCCACCCAGAGCCTTCCCCGCGGGGCCCCTCTTCTCTAAATGGCTCACTCTGTGTTGGGTGATACAGAAAATGTCCCCTCCAAATACCCACAAGCACTTGCATTGATATTAGTTCCTGTGGGGGATCTGTCCTCCCGCAGATCAGGACCTGTTCGCTCATCTAGCAAACATGTGAGTGCGGAGTGAGTACCAACCCCGCTCGGCCTCCAAAGCACCCTTCCTGCCCCTCCCCCAGGGGGAGCCCCACTTTCCGCCGCGCTCTCCAGCCAGCCTTCCGGCAGCCCACACAGTGATCTGTCTAGTGTCGGTCTCTTCCCACGGGAGCTTACCTCCAAAGGTCACAGCCAAAGGCTCCTGGAGGGCGGGGTCATGTCCCTCCTGCGCAGGCACATGGCCAGCATGCAGAAAAGGTTTCTGGAATGACCCACTCCAGTGAGTACCTTTCAGCAGAAAGGAGCAAGACTGAGCATGAGGACTTCTCCACCTCGAGACCACAAGGCTGTGCTGAGATTTGTACAGGTCTGTGGTCACATCAGCGAGAAGACACCTTTCGTGGGCAAGAGCGACCTTGCTGGCAGCTTGGAGAGATACACGCAGCTGGCCGCGTGCACCTACGCCACTCAGAGCCCGACGGGGCGGGTTCACCCTGAGTGACCGCTCCTCCCTTCAGTGAACACCCATCCCGGAGGAGGAGGAGGTGGGCAGCATGGAGTTATACAAGCTGAAAAGTGATTTCAGAGACAGCATCACAAGATGAGCCGACCCTGCCTAGAAAATAAATCGTTGGCCTTAGCATTCCTCGGGCAAAAGATGTTCTTGGCCGTGGACGTTATCGCAGCTAAGAATTTAACAGGGAGCCTGAGAGCTTCAATCAGCGACAGGACCTGTTAAAGCCACTCGATTTAATATATGCTAACACTATATACTGGCAACTTTGACCTTTTTTTTTTAAAGCAGCAGTTGAAGGCTTCTGCAGTAGCCCTATCTGTAGATCCCTGATGTCTCCAGAGCAGTTTCAGCCATCGACTGGGAACTCAAACGATGCCGCCAAACGCATCCTGCGGGAACAGGTGATGTGCTGTGTGCGTGCTGACCCCCAGCTCCCACATCGGAGGGACAGAGCTCCCAGCCAGCACTTGTCCTGAACCCCCTTTCCACTTTACACACGCTCATTCCTGGAACCCTCACGACAATACTGGGATATAGGTACCATTTTTACCCCCATCTTACAGATTGGGCAATTGAGGCAAAGAAAAACTAGTAACTTGCCCCAAGCGCCCCCACCCTCCACCCCTATGTAGTTAGTGACGAGCCAGGAGTCGAGCCTAGGCCGCACCTCTGAAGCGGTCCCGGTGCCTCTCCTGGCCTATGGCTCACAAGGCCCAGCCCGCTGTGTGTGCCGACCTCTCTCTGCACCGTCATCCAGCTCAAGGCAGGTGCTGATTAGTACCAGACGGTAATGTCACCACGGTTACAAAACAAAAAGTTTCCCCACAGCTAAAGGATTCTGTCTAGTTCGGGTTCAGGGTCGAAACTAACGAGGACCTGAGTCCCCACCAGACGCACCCGGTCTCACCGGAGCTCACGGGAGGGCTCTGCACAGCCATCGCTGGCTGGCCGTGAGCTGGCAAGGCCACAGTCTCCCTCCCGGGGGCGAGCGAGACCCGTCTGCCCGTGAACCTGAACCTGCACGGGGGGGGGGGGGGGGGGGGGGGGGGGGGGGCAGTCCTGAATTCCAGACAAACGCTGCTTTATCAGTCCTTCCTGGCAAGGTCAGCTCACCACCTGCACTGACAGCCAAGCCACCCCTGCCGCCACCTGGATCTGACCCCGAAGACAGGGCCTATCTGGGGTACGCTCATCTCCTCCCCCAGTTCCGGCCGGGAGAAGCCAGCGCTGTCCCGGAGGCACCTCCAGACCGTATTCTGTAACTGCCTGTTCCAACACAGCTTCACATAGTCCACCACGGACGCCCCACAACCCCCACGCCGTGAGGACATTTCCTAACAACGCCAGGAAGCCACTGCTGCGGCGGCCGGACTCAACCGCGACTCTGTCGTCACCCTGTCACTCTTAGGGCCTTCTGAGGAATGTTTCCTGAGGCAGGTGTACTTCTCTGGCTACTGAAATTTGAGCTCTGGCCTGGATACCCACCAGGGAGGCTGAGGGGTAAGGACTCGGACTGTCCCATTTCCCACTGGAGTCTCACACGACCTAGCACGTAGTAGCTGCTCATGAAACACAGACTTTTCAGAAGATGAAGTATTCAGCTAAAAGTCAATAATGACCTTTTGGCCAACACATAGGAAAGAAAGTGTTAACAGAACTTTGAGTTTCTTGCTCACGTTTTGTAACACCGGGCACCTGTGATCAACGTCTCTACTAGACAATAATATCAGATGGTGTTTGTTCTCAGACAAAACGATACACCTACTCAATCTCCGTTTATAAAACTAATTCATCCAAGTCCCCAGCAAACCCCAGCGCTTCCTCCTTATATCTCACGCCACTCGCGCCTCTGTTGCCTGGAAAGCACCCACATGGGTGCTGACGTCTGTATTCTCACTTCATCCTGCAGCTTCCCCGAAGGCCAGTATCCTCTCTTTATTTTTTTAAGTTTATTTATATGTTTTGAGAGAAAGAGAGAGAGAGAGCGCGCGCGCACAGGTGACTGCGTGCACGCCGGTGGGGAAGGGGCAGAAAGAGAGGGAGAACGAGAATCCCAAGCAGGCTCCACATTGTCTGACATGGGGCTCGAACCCACACGCTGTGAGATCATGACCTGAGCCAAAATCAAGAGCTGGACACTTGACTGACTGAGCCACCCAGGCGCCCCTCACCCCCCCTTTAGAGATGAAGATTCTGAGGCTCTTATCAGTCAAGCCACTTGCCCGAAATCACAGCTAGCGATGGCACAGTCGGGAACAGAACCCGGATCTTTCTAACTGCAAAGCCGGTGCTCTCTCCACTAAGCCCACCGCTGCCTGGAAAGTTCCAGGGGTTTTGCCCCAAGAACAAAAATGGACTTTCCTTTAAGCAGCAGGCAGAAAAAAGTAAATGGGCTCAGGAAGAGTGACCTCCAGAGAAAACAAAACTCCCTCCCCCCCCCACCTCCACAAAATTTCTAATCAGGGAAGGAGTTCCTCATGGGCCTAGACTCACGGGAAGATGCTCTGACAGCTCAAGGCGGCTTGCTCAGCCCCCTAGACAGCCTGCACTGTCCCAGCATGGTGTCACATCACCGCCGTCCACTTTTCCACACACGACTCAGAAGCCATGCGGCCTCTCCTCTCGGGCCAAGCCCCGCAACGAGCATACACAGAGCCAAGTCACAACAGGGCTAAGCACGAAAGCGAAGGTCCGAGAATGGACACGGCGCTAAGACCCTGACAAACGCTGCTTTATCAGTCCTTCCTGGCAAGGTCAGCTCACCACCTGCACTGACAGCCGAGCCACCCCTGCCGCCACCTGGATCTGACCCCGAAGACAGGGCCTATCTGGGGTACGCTCATCTCCTCCCCCAGTTCCGGCCGGGAGAAGCCAGGCCCGTCAGGCACCATCGGCCTGCTCTCCGCACACGTGAGGAAGCAAGCGTGGGCATTACCTCCCAGAAGCTATCGCTGGACACTTCCACTCCAACGGAGTCGTCGTAAGCGACAGACATCTCTTCGGACAGTGAGGGAGCAGCGGCCGATGCTTAGCGCAGAGGTCAACTTCAGATGCTCAAAATCCGTAGACAAACCTGTCAAAGAAAAAGCACGTCATTGTGGTTTTTAAATTTAAAAAAACAATGTTTTTTAACATTTATTTATTTTTGAGACAGAGAGAGAGAGAGCATGAACAGGGGAGGGTCAGAGAAGGAGGGAGGCACAGACTCTGAAACAGGATCCAGGCTCTGAGCTGTCAGCACAGAGCCCGACGCGGGGCTCGAACCCACGGACCGTGAGATCGTGACCTGAGCCGAAGTCAGACGCTTAATTGACTGAGCCACCCAGGCGCCCCTTAAATTCTTAAGGTAAGAAGCAAGTCATGGCCATCACACGACTTCCATATCCATTACTGCCTTAGTACAGAGCAGTCTCAAACGTTCCCTTTAGGTGAGAGAAAATCAATAAACACATATATATGCATGTGTTATATGCCCGTGCGTGTGTGTATTTCGTATTAACAAGCGAACCTTCTCAACATCTTACTGAAGAGCTCAAAGCGCTTTCTGGAGAACAGTTCGTGTTCTCAGATCAACAGACTGATAACCTTACTAAACAAGCTTCCTCGTCGCTTGGAGAAAGAGAGCACGTGTGTGGAGAACAGCGAAAGCAGGCAGAATTCCTGCATCTCTGGACTCGCCCTGCCCCAGCCTGTCCCACCCACCGGGCAGGACTAGGCCCTGCGGTCAGACACGAGTGGAAGTCATCTGCCGTGGCCACCTGACTCCACCCCCAGGCTCCCCCATGTTTCACTTGTGTTGGGCAGTGTGTCCCCAGCCACTGTGTTGGGCAATGTCACCTCAGCCACTGAGGCCCCAGATCAGACCAGTTTATTCTGATACCATCAGTGTGAAGGTCAGCTAGAGTAAAGACAAACAGGCGAAAGTGACCACTTCTGGGTCATGAGGCGGCGTTCTAAACCCAGGCAAGGGTGAAGGCGTGACTAACGCCCTGCTAGAGGGAGGTGCCACGATGTTCACAAGCACAGACCACAGCGATGTATGACCCGTCCACGGCCACGTGAGACTCGCTGGCTTCTTGGTGAAAAGTTGACTCCGCCCTCCTTCCCATCACCCTGTGTCCAGATCACACAGCCAGAGTTCTGGAACTTCCCCTCAAGACCAGAGTCAGGAGTCCAAAGCTTCAGCTTCGCTGGGGGAGGGACCAGGCAGGATGGGGTGGATGCAGGGTGACCCACACTGCTACGCCTCCAAGGTACAAGACTTCGTTCTGGACCCTTTTCCATATGCTACCACATTTAATTCTTACAACCCCCGAAGCAACAATCCAGAAGCGTGGTAAGGAACAGGAACACGGGCTCTAGAGTCAGGCTACCTGGGCTCTAATCCCAGACCTGTTACTCACTAGCTGGGCAGTAGTTGGCAAGTTACCCAACCTCTTTGTGCCTCAACAGCCTTATCTGATTATGGGACGTACATCACAGAATTACAGTGAGGGTGAAATGAGGCCAGACACACAGAGGCAAACAGTACATGGTCCATGGTGAGCGCTGTGGACACAGTAAATTACAATGTAACATCATTAGATAGTAATAATTACCACTATCATTACTTTTGTCTCCGCTTTACAGTTGAGAGAACTGATGCTCAGGGAGGGGACGTTAAGTAACTTGTCTACAGTCACCCAAGTCACGAATGGCGGAGACAAACATCTGTCAAGTTTGCTACGGTAATGTTCTCTCCATCACACCAAGATGTTTTCGAAGAACAATCCGAAGTTTAAATAAATCTGGTGTCCTATAACCTAAGACTAGTGGCTATTAAAAAGGCTTCATGAGGGGCGCCAGGGTGGCTCAGTCGGTTAAGCGTCCGACTTCAGCTTGGGTCATGATCTCGCGGTGCGTGAGTTCGAGCCCCGCGTCGGGCTCTGTGCTGACAGCTCAGAGCCTGGAGCCTGTTTCAGATTCTGTGTCTCCCTCCCTCTCTGCCCCTCCCCCGTTCATGCTGTCTCTCCCTGTCTCAAAAATAAACATTAAAAAAATATACATGTATTAAAAAAAAAAGGCTTCATGTGATGGATGTCACAGCTTCTGAAGATGAACACAGCACTTGTACAGCCAATAAATTCAAAGAGCAGATGATGGTACTTCAAAGCCAAGTGCTCCAAGTTCACGCACGCTATAACCAGGCGGTTGCCCGGGCGCCACGTGCATACACTTCCTGACAGCATGCCGGCTGGACCTCGCTCCAACATCACAGGGCAGCGTGTGATTTTAACTCCAGGGTATCAGAAAGGCCGACCGTCTTCTCTGGCTGGGCCCTGGTGCCACGTCCCACAGCACCCCCATCTATGCAATCGTGTGCTCTTGGCCCGGGCCCTCCTGGGAGCACGTCAGCCCATGTTTGCAGTGGCAGAAAGTCTTCTACCCAGGCCAGCCGTCTCTGCTCCAGGCTCCTCAGGAAATATCTGGGCTTTGGGCTCAGGCAAGTCTCAAAGTGGTCCAATCCGGCCGCTGGCTAGGCTGCCTGGCCAGCTCCGGGAACAGCTGCAGGGAGGAGCTGCAGGGATCTGGACGGAGAAGCAACTCGATACCTGAAGAGCTCAGCCGGAGGGACTCAGACTCGGCTGGGGTTCAGCCATGGTGTAGACATAAACGGATGGTCAGTTCTGCCTGAGATTTATTAAGAGCCTATTAAGTGCTGGGAGCCAAGAAGAGGTTGCCACTGGGCTCACAGCACAAAAAGACACACTTGACTTCTAGGGGCCAGAACCTGAATCGCCAAGGAAGAAAACCAGGTAACAGTGGATGGAGTTGCAAGGGCTTCAGAGAGGAGGCATGCTCTGAGCTGACCAGCAGGAACAAGGCGAGTCCAGCTCTCCTCGCCCGGGCCCCACACTGGCAACGTGGTGATGCTCCCTCACTCCAGGGTCCTGAGCCCACCCTGGCACTGCACTAGCCCACTGTGACAGTCCCCAGGTGACTGCGGTCCCGGCACCAAGCTGACCCCTGGCCTCAAGGACAGAGCTTTTGACATTTCACGATGAAGTATGATGTCTACTATGCGATATTTTAAAATATCATTTTTTAGGTTAGAAAGTTCCTTTCCACTGTAATTCTTCTAAGAGCTGTGATCACAAATAGATGTTTACGTTAAGACTGGCTTTATTTTCCCTTAAATGTTTGGCAGAATTTGTCAGTGAAGTCTCGTGGGCCTGAAGTTTTCTTTAAGCACTTTTCATCATACGTTCTAGTTAAAAGGCAGAAGACTATTCGTATATTTTCTATTTCTTTGTATGTTGATTTTGTAACGTTGTGGTTTTATAGGGAATCCAGGCGATTTTTTTTCAAATTTATTGGCATAAAATTGTTCATGTTATTCCTCCTATGATCACTTTAAAGACTGAGGGAACTGTAGTAGCGTCCCTCTTTTCATTGTTGACATTAGGTTTTTGTGCCTTTTCTCTTGATCAGTCTCATCAGAGATTTATCAATTTTCATTTTTATTTTCCAAAGAATCAACTTTTAGCTTGCTTTCTTTCAGCTGTCTACTGAATATCGGTCTTCATTTTCCTTGATCTCTTCCCTTTATTAATTTCCTTCTTTCTACATCTGTGGCTTCAAGTTGTTCTTTTTCGGACTCTGGATATGGAAGTGCAGCTTATAAATAAGTTTTCTTTCCTCTCTTCTCACATACGCATTAAAAACTATATATTTCTCTCCAAGTATAATTTTAGCTATTCCACAATCTCATTTATTTTTTGTAATAGTCCCATGAGGCAGGTATCTTTATTCCCTTTTCACAGATGAGAAACCGAAGGTCAAGTAAATTGTTTAAGGTGATAAATGGTGAAAAATGGGGGAGATTATGACTCAAGGCGAGGTTCTGTGGTTCTAAAATGCCAAGTTCTTCCTTTTACAGTATGTTACATATAATTAGCTGTTTGTGGGTATGATACTATGAAAATACCAAGAAAGTAGGAGTGCTTTCCTCCATGGGGTATAGGAAAAGCTAGAAAGGGACTGGCAGGCAGCTGGGCTCTGCTCCTGGGTGCTAGAGAAGGGCTTCCTATCTATAAGCGGAGAAGGTGGTCAAGATGGCTCAAGGGAGACCAGGGAAATCTCATTCCCTGGGAAATCCGTGACTGGTGATTTTACGAAACAGATTTTGCAAAAACAGAATCAGCTCCCAGCCTTCAGGGCTCACATAAGAAATGTTCTCCTGACCAACAGAGAGATTCATTTTTTTACCACCAGAATGTGACCAGCGCCACAACTCAACAAGGCACAACGATCAGCCACTCTTCCTGGCCCAAATGACCTCCTGAGTCACACCAGCCATACCCGGGCCCACAGATGGTCTGGAAGGGACTGGAAGAAAGGTGCCCAGAAAGTATCACGTGGCCCAGTGACGCCACGGTCATGTGTCAATTTAAAATTGGAAAGAGGGGAAGACCTGCCATTATCACCTATTCTTGGTGAGCCTCATTCATTCATTCATTCATTCAACAAAGATCTAAGTTTCAAGAACTGAGTTTATTGGGGCGCCTGGGTGGCTCAGTCGGTTGGGCGGCTGACTTCGGCTCAGGTCATGATCTCGCGGTCCGTGAGTTCGAGCCCCGTGTCGGGCTCTGTGCTGACAGCTCAGAGCCTGCAGCCTGTTTCAGATTCTGTGTCTCCCTCTCGCTGACCCTCCCCTGTTCATGCTCTGTCTCTCTCTGTCTCAAAAATAAATAAAACGTTAAAAAAAAAAAAAAAGAACTGAGCTTATTAGTGCCGGGAATGCAAACGGCCCATGAGCTAGACCTTGGTTTCTTTTAAATGAAACTGAAAACAACTAAACTGGACTAGACCAATGGGAAAATTAGGGAAGATCCAAATGTGAAATCTGTCAAATGCAAACAGAAGAAATATTCTTTGCCTTTACAGAGCTGTAAATAAAGTGAAATTGGTAATGAATGCATGATGGCAATCAAAATAAAGTCTCATAATGTCTGTTCTACAAATTTACATGAGACAAGAAAAAGTGATAATACCCGATGTTAAGGGGTCTCAGTGTACCCATCGGCTTGGGCATCCTTTTTTATTTTTATTTTTTTAACTGTATTTGCAGCTTCGGAAAACAAAAAGAACCCAGGTTTCCGCAGAGAACTCAGAGAAGAGTCCGGCAGAGAAAGGAAAGGCAGGAAGAAGGATTAGCCACAGCTCCAGCGCTCACAGACAGCACAGGGTCTGCTCTTCCCAGTGTGTTTCCCAGCATCACTTCGTTGTGGGGGTGGACACGTGTGTGAGCGCCTAGAGCT
Source organism: Felis catus (assembly GCF_018350175.1). Lineage (NCBI taxonomy): Eukaryota > Metazoa > Chordata > Mammalia > Carnivora > Felidae > Felis > Felis catus. Next base: position 135,833,817 of record NC_058374.1, read on the forward strand.
GCAGACAAGCAACTCTAAGGTAAGAGGAGAGGCCCCAGGACACAGCCCGTGCTCTAAGGAAAATGAGATTCCTGAACAAAAACCCCTAATGTCCACCCCGACACCGGTGCTCCCTTCCAGTGTGGACGCTCACTTGAGCATGCGCCCTCCTGAGTGGGAACCAGTTGCAGACCAGGCCACGCCCAGGGAAACCAAGGCCACCGACGAAGGAACCAGAAGAACTGGCTAATGCTACCACACAGGTGTTCAATAACTATCTAAGGATTGAATGATACCCCCAAAGTAGGCTCTCTCGGCCAAGGTTGGCCACGCTTGTGTCAAATCAAAAGGTGAGGACTCAACCCGGCCCCTGTGACTCCATGCAGTCCGACCGCAGCAGGACACCGGTCGTCCAGCCAGAGTCGTCCCCAGCTCTGGAGACCCTGTGTGGATGGGAGGCCGCTCCCTCAGAAAGGGCGCCTGAGTCTCAGGGCTGTCGCGATAGCCTAATCAAGGCTATCAAGGCTAGTCTAATACTGACACCCAAAGCATCCCCAGTGGTCCTCAGCCTGTCAGGGGATATCACTCAGATTTTTTGTTCACACGCAAACGTCCCTAGCCATAAAAATGAATCTGGTTTTAGCACGCCCGGGCTGAAGAAAAATGTAAGTCGGGGCAACTGAGGCCTCTGAGGACAACGAGAGAACCGCAAGCCTGCTCCTCCAAAAGGAGATGGGTCAGGCGAATTTCCTGGTTCTGCCTCCTTCCTTCTTTCAGGGTCCGGAGCCAACCTAAGCCACGACTAAGCTTGAGGATGTGCTACAGAACACATTGACCTCTGAGGCCAAAGGGTACCGAATACCTCCCGAAGTATGTTTACTGATGCCAAAAGCATACAGTGTGTATTTATTTATTAATTGGGTGCTTCTCAAGGGGAAGGGGAAGGTCCCGGGGAGGCAGCGAGTATCTCAGCTCCGACCCTGTGGACTCAAGTCGTCGTCCCCTGTGAGAGCCCCACCTGTCCTCTAAGGCGGGGACACCACTGGCGCCCTGACCTCCCGAGGTATGAGGAGGCTCAGGGGAGGTAACTGATGCAGGAGAACTCTGGAAAAGCGCAAGGTGACAGACAAATGAGTCAGTGCCGCTCTTGCTGAGGATGGGACGGAAGCGAGCGTGTCTTCGGTATATGCCACCCTGTCCAGCACCCAGCAGGGGACTGATCACTTCTTCCTGAAGCAACTGAACCGTGATACTCCGCCGTAAGCTCTGAACAAACGCTACATGCGCTCCCGGCCAGGTCTACCCCTGGGGTACACTATGTGCCCAAGTCACCACAACAGGCTTTCACGGTCCAGCCCAGTGACAGGAAAATGCCAACAGAATGCCAAACAACGGATTCCGAAATGAACCTCTGGGACGAGGTAGTGTATGCTCAGTTATTCTTGACTCCTTCCCATCACAATGGGAAAGACAAAGAGAAGACAATATGTTCCCCGTGTATTTCTTCGAACCGTCTTTCTTTCCCCCAAATCACAACAAAGCAGCTGGTTCAAAAGAGGCACACACACGTCTCCCTCCCTCCCCACAAGGGCCCACGGAGCAGGCACGAAGACACGCGTAACACCCGTAACCCCGCAACGTCACAGCAGCAGGCTAGAGGACATGCTAGAAACTAGCAGACAGGTCTGGGCCAGAAGAAAACCAGCCCAAACGCCAGGGTGGGAATGAGCCTTCCCAGGGTAGGAGTGCCAAGCCCAGGGCCGAGAAATGCCAAGGGAGGGGGGGCCCTGAGGGGCAATCACAGGAATTTTTAAAACTGCATTTGTGACCAGCAAGCCTAGACTCCCTTCAGGGAGGCCTGCCTGGGAACCCAGAACAGGTTCCTACACATCCTGTTCTTTTTTCATAAACATGAACTGATAACCAAGGGAAGGACCAATGGCAGAAGAGCCACAAAATAAACAATAATGAAATAAAAACCCAAACCATGAAAAGACCAAGATCAACAGGACAACTTTCATTTGGAGCTGATCTCTAGGGAAAACACAGATACTTCAGGGAATGAGACAGAAACTCTAAGGAACTCTGATAAGACTTCTCCAAGAAAGTCAAGGCTTGCTGTAAACAGGAACAGGCTGCTATGAAAAAGGAGCAATCAAGAAATAAGATTTGTTTTCTTGATTTTTAGGAACCTTATTACCAAAATTAACATTTTGATGGATAGTCTGTATAACAGAATGACGAAACTATGGCTGAAGCTAGTGACTTCGTGGATGATAAGACCACAGGCATTTCCTATTACATAAAACAGGACGAGAGAGAGACGTAAGCAGGAGGCTGGTTAAGGGACAGGAGGTCCTACAGGCTGGGAGGGGCCAGGAGTCCCAGCACGTTGCTCACTTACCCCTCACGTCTAGCACCCCCAGTGTTGCACGTCAAAGGTGCTCAGCAAAGACCTGAGTACGAGAGGAACAGGTTTACAGCCTTCCCCTCCTCTCTTTCCAAGGCCCCTGGGAGGAAGGTGGCTCTGTGGCAGTGACCTGTGGGTCGTCAGTGCAGTCCGAGGCAGGATCCCCCTGGAGACCCTCAGATTCCAGCTGCTCAAGAGGCAGGACAATGTGCTTCTGTCTGAGACCTTGTCTGTCCCGCAAAGGTGTATCAGCAGCGAGCTCATGACTCAAAAGCAAGGAAGTCCTTGTAAAAGGTTTTACAGTGTAAAAATGTACAAGGGTAAAGTGTAAAGGTGTACAGATCATCACCCCCTCTCCTCCCCACCCTCTTGAAATGCATATCCGTGGCCCTCCTCACGTGTCCTGGGCACACAGTAGGCCCTCGATAGTCCCTCAATAGATATTAGCTGAGTGCACATGCTAAGAAGCACTTGACGAAGATCTGAGAATCCGGAACCCAGGAACGACTGAGGCAGGGGGAATGCTTCCAGATCTCTGGCTTCCAGAGACTTCTGCCACTGACGTTTGTAAACTCTGGTGAGTCAGAGCCACTCCTAAGACGGTAGGCGGTCTCAGAGGTTAATGGAGGTGGCCGAGGGTGCCCTTGGCCCAGGCTGGGAACTGGCATAACCTTCTCCTCTGGGCCTGATAACAGGTATCAGGTAAACAAAAAATACAAATTACAGAAGTACATCTAGCTCACTCGAAATGCCTTAATCTGCTCTAAAAAGGAACAAGAGAACGGGTCATTAGGCCAAAAAGCTATTACTATAAAGCAAGCACAGTCAGAGTGAAGGCACCATGTTTCATCTCCCCTGAGAGTCGGCCTGGCGGGGACGGGGAAGAAAGCCCCCTGCAGTCCGCTGCAGGACCCGGAAGGAAGGTGTCGTCGCCGCTGCCTCCCACCCCACACTGGCCTGCCCCGTGCTGCCCTGCAGGCCTCTCAGCAACAGCACACGCCAGACCTAGGTCGGTTTCTTCGTTATCCACGGTGGGAAATTCTTCACTCACTGCAAAGTGACCACAATTTCTCCTAAGCCATTATCTGGCCCAGAGTGAGGGGAGATTCATTCCCTGAGGGGCAGATTCACTCATTCAGGCCACGAGCTGATGTGTGCATACGTACCATGTGTCAGGCACAGCGGCTAGGTCCCCAGGATGCAGCGGTAAATGAGACGGACACAGTCCCGGCCCCTGGAGCCGACACCCTAACAGGACATACTGGCACGCAGTGAAGTACAAACGGCCATACTGTGAGGGCACGTGGGCACGCAACGGACAGGAGAGAGGCTTTTCCAGAAGAGCGAGGGCAGCAGCAAAGGCCCCACGAGTGCTGGGCCTGTTCCAGCACCCAGCACGGTAGGAGCCCACGTGCGTGCCCGAGGCAGCACTGAGGTCGGCAGGGATGGCCTGGCACCACTGGGGAGCTGCATGGAACGCAGATCCCTCCGTCTGAGCGACTGGTTCAGACTTCGAGCCTCAAGTGCCTCTAAGACGCGCTCTCGGAGAGCAAGCGATGTGAATGCCCGGTCATCTCAGATCTGTCCTCGTGTGTTGTCACATGCCTCTCAACGCGTGGTGTATTTCACAAAAGAGGAACATCTGGCCTTTCACCCAACTATCTCCTCTAAAGCTTTATCCTACAGATAAATTCACCCAAGAGACAAATGCAGGTATTCACTATGGTGTTATTTTTAATAGCAACAGAAAGAAAGAAAGAAAAAAACAAACCCTGAAAACCTCTGACTGTCCGTCAAGAATCAAAGATGCCAGTACAGGGGCGCCTGGGTGGCTCAGTCGGTTGAGCGTCCCACTTTGGCTCAGGTCATGATCTCGGGGTTCATGAGTTCGAGCCCCACGTCAGGCTCGCTGATGTCAGCACAGAGCCCCCTTTGGCCTCTCTCTCTCTCTCTCTCTCTCTCTCTCTCTCTCTGCTCCTCCCCGGCTCATATTCTCTCTCTCTCTCTCTCTCTCTCTCTCTCTCTCTCTCTCTCTCTCTCTCACACACACACACACACACACACACACACACACACACACAAATGACTAAACATTAAAAAAAAAAAAGATGCCAGCAGAACGGAGGAGAAGGAGGGAGGGGACAGAGTGTACAGACATGAAAGATACCCCCCACACCAATCGGAACAGTGGGCGTCGCGTGGCAGACAGAGTCCGAGCCCACTGGTATTACAAACTTTGGTGGGTGCCCACCAAAGTGCACCCACGCACACAGAGTCCCAGCGAGCTCTCTGACTTCTCTAGGGGTGCCTTGGGGCCGGGAAGGGACTTTGCGGTTTTCCCCCCAATCTTCTAAGCGATTTGAAAATTCTGACTATGGGCAGGTAACACCCTTAGAATAGAAAAACTAGTTAATAAAAACACGCCCTTTTGTTTCATTAACAGCCTGTGTCGGAACGAAGGCCAGTCCCCTCTCTGTACCGCGTGGCTGCCCCGCACCTTCGAGAGAAAGGAGGTCCACGTGCACCCCGAGGACTGACCGCCCCTCCTCACCCACCCCAACCCCGCCCACCGGGTGTCCAAGTCCACCACCACCTCTCCCTGCAACGACGGAGGGCATCTCCTGAAGGGTATCCCGGGGAGCCCTGTTCCTCCAGCCTATTCTCAACACAGTGTGACCCTCTCCCAGCTCAAGTCACACCCCATCGCCGCCCTCACGCAGGGTAAAGGCCCAAAGCACCCATGCAGAGTGCAGCCCGCCCTGCTCACTGCCCACCGCGTCACCTCCCCGAGCCCTGCACCGCCCCGCACACCCACTCCCTGCGACCAGCTTCCCCCGGGGAGCCCACAGCGGGAGGCTGGCGTCCTCGGGCCCCCGGGCAGGTCTTCTCTGACCCGTGTGGTCCCCCCACAGCCTCTCACACTCCCAGACCCCGTCTCCGCCTTATCCTTCTCCCCCAAGCGCTCATTTCCTTCCAAGGAGATGTATCATTTACTCGATCCTTCTGTTCGCTGTCTACTCTCCGTCTCCCCCTCTGGAATGTGAGCTGCCGCAGGGCAGGGATTTTTGTCTTGTTCACTGCGGTAAATCCCAGCACCCGAGGTCCCACACACCGCAGTCGCTCCGTAAAGGCTTGCTGGACGAATTCAGGATGAGAAAGGCTGAACTAAACAGTCTCAGTAATTTTGACTTCCACAGATTGAAGATCCACAGGTGGAAAATACTCAGAGCTCGACTGTGAAGATGTTTTAACTCTAGTGGTTAGAATTCTTTTATTACCAATACTGCATACGTTAAACCGGTCCCCCTCCCCACCCAGGCCACACAGGAGGCCCTTCTGCCACTCAGCCTCCTGGGCCGGACCACCCCTGGGGCCCACAGGTTCCCGGTCCTCTCGGCCTCCGGCCTCGGCTCGGGCCATTCCGTGTGTCCAGGCAGCCCCCTGTGAGAAAGGACAGGCTCGCTAGCCACCTCCCATGAGGCGGGCGCTCGGGGAGCAAGGCCTGAGCTAATACCCTGCTTTGCACCATTAACAAAGCAGGAATGCTTTTTTTTTTTTTTTTTAATAGCTTAAATATCTGGCACAGCCTATTCTGTTTCCGGTGATTTCATCTGGAAAAGTGAACAGTCCTCAAAGGAAGAGATAGAGATCAGCAAATAAAGTGACTTGTATCTCCGGAACACCGTGTAGAGGGTTCACTTCAACAACGGAAGGCCGCCTGTGCGAGGCAGGATGCTTGGTTTTAAAGGCTGCCCCCACGGGGGAAGGACCTGGGGGCCGGTGGCACGGCGAGCCACAGGCCCGGGCAGGGAGGGCAGGGTCCTCCACGAGCACCCGCCAGGGTGGGCCGTGTGGGCTGAACACACTGAAAGGGGCTGCGGGATTAAGACCCGGCATCTGTGCGCAGCCAGCTTGGGGGGCCGTGGAAGCCGTCCCCGGAACTAGCAGAGGGTCCGAGCACTTTGGCGGAGGACTAACCGGGGTGCTGGGGACAGGAGGGGGGGGGTGTTTCCGGAACTCCGTGAGGACACACAGCTGCCTCGCCCCGAGCAGACGCGGCCCAGCCTCCCGAACGCCCCAGTTCGGAAGACAGAAAAAGCAGGGGAAGGGCTCGTCTTGTCCTGTTTTAGTCGACGCCACAGAGCAGCCCTTTTCCTCCCACAGAGAAGGCCGTGTCGGGGAAGCAAGGAGGAAACCAGGGAGGCTCTCCCGCAACGTCAAGTGCGGCCCCCACGGCGGCCAGAGCCCCTCCCCGGCTGCGCTCGGCCAGCGCCGAGTCGGGCCCACTGTCCCCCCGCCTGCCTGGCGCAGGGCCTGGCCCACCCGCCCTGGCTCTCACTACTCGGGCTCTTCTTCCCTGGCCACCCGCCGTCTGTCTTGCCACAGTCGTGGCCAACGAGCCAGCCGTGGTCTGCTTTCCTCAACGCGAGCACGGCAAGCATTTCGCCGACTGTCCGGCCGTCTTCCTGTCCGTCCTAAGGGCCGTGCAAAGTCACACTGTGGTCCCACGCTACGGCCCAGGCCTCGCGGCCTGACCAGGGGTTGGGTCCTTCCAGTCAGAGCCAAGACCGGGGAGCTCCCCAGGTCTGTCCTGCCGCTTCATCAGGCTCATCGCCCTAACGACACTTGGCGGACCTCTGGGCTACAGTTGAAAAAGCAGGATTTCAATCTGACCTCCTCCAGATCACACCCGCCAAGAAGGGATGGGAACAGACCCTGAGAAGCACAGGAGAAAAGATGAAAGACCCCAAGACACACCTTGGCAGAAAAATGCTGCTGTCTGGCGGTGGGTGGAGGGAGGGGCCTGTTCTACCTGGTGAATCAGAGTATCTTAGAAGGCATTCACACGAATGTCGCACGATGTTGCACACAAGTAAGAAATGGGCAGAAAAGGGAAAACTGCAGAGGGAACTCCCATGGAAAGGAGGCTTCAGCCGTGGGGGACACAGTGAGCCACTGGCTTCTCGTGTCTTGCTTGGTAAATACAGAAATCAGATCGGTGGGGGGCTCTTGTTTCTTTTTAAGAAACCTCAAGGAAATGAACATTTATAAAATTTTACATATGAGATGCCTCTGACATATCAACATGCCGAGAGTTCAGGACTCCGTTCAAACCGACGTGGACACCAGTTACCCACACATGGATATCCCGGTGGGCCAGCGTCCAGCCGGTGGGCCAGTGTGAATCTCTCAATGCAGTTCCCCTCAAGAGGCAAGAATGAAGGCATTGGTGGTGGTGGTCAATCAGTGTGGTTCACGGTTAATCAGTGTGGGTACAGCCCGCCAGGAACGCCAATTTAAAACATACACGCATGCGTGCGCACACACACGTATTCACATACCCCAAATAAACCAGCCCAACGAAACTACGTTGAACCCATCTTAACTGTGGATGATTTAGAAGCCATTTTATACTCTGAGGGCTCTCAGGGCCAGTGTTAGGAAGACTCAGCCCAAGTTTGCCACTGAACAGCCAGGACCCAGGGCAACGGCCCTGCATCTCACTACCTTCAGATGAAGGTAGAATGTCTCACAAGAACCTCCTACTGGCAAGAGACTGTGGGAGAACTTGAGTGAATTGAAGCCAAGTCATTGTAAGAATATGTCCTTGCAGGGACCTTCACGGCTGCAAAGTGCCTTCCCACTTCATCAGATCTGAGCCTCACAGCCACCCTGTGAGGACATTCTCACCCAGACCCCAGAGTCCCGCTTGAACTCATTCACAGGGGCTCATGGCAAAACTCGCCTCGGTCAGCACAGAGCCCATGCTTCCTGAGCATGTCCGCATCACAGAAATTACTGAACAGTGTTCCCAGGGACACAGGATGTCACGGTTCTGCACGTATGAATCTGAAGTTTAGAGGGACAGTCAATAGCAATTAACATATGCCCTTTACAAAACGAGTAAAAAGAGGCACGACCGTCATGTACATCATGACAGGCACTCTGACTCTATGTCCCAGGGCTTCTCGAGAAGACCCCCTCACCCCCCATCACTGGCTGCTGGGAGGTCAGGCACAGTGACAATTCTGGGGCGGGGGTGGGGGGGGAGTCAGAAGACTGGGGAGCGTTAGGTGGGAGCAGCGTGCCTGCCAGGGCTTAATCCTGCTTCCAAACTCTGAGCAGAAGAAAGAGCATCCCTGAACCCCACAAGTGATAACTCAAGGTTTTCTTTCTTTTAAAAAAAAAAATTCTTTTTAACATTTATTTACTTACTTTATTTATTTATTTATTTATTTATTTATTTATTTATTTATTTATTTATTTATTTTAACATTTATTTATTTTTGAGGGACAGGACATGAGTGCGGGAGGGGCAGGCAGGCAGATACACACACACACACACACACACACACACAAGGAATCCAAAGGAGGCTCCAGGCTCTGAGCTGTCAGCACAGAGCCCAACGCAGGGCTTGAACCCAAGAACTGGGAGATCGTGACCTGGGCCTAAGTCGGATGCTCAACCGACTGAGCCACCGAAGCGCCCGGTTTTCTTTAAAGGTTAGCTTGCCCGCCTTTTAGAATGGATCTCACAAAGGCCACGTGGCTGGGAACATCTTGCCAATCTTGTGACCTGCTCTCTAGCGGATGACCTACTCCCGACCGACCGGGACAGCGCAGGGGGGTTACCCACCTTCTGGTCCTCGGAGCCACTCCCACCCAACCCCCCCCAAGGCCCAGGAAAGCCCAGCCCTTTTGGGCCCTAAGACCTCCTTCCACACCATTCTTCAAGGTCAAGATCAAATGTCACCTCCCCCACGAAGCCTTCCTTTATTCCCAGTTAATATCAAGCTTTGTTGCCTGGCCTGCCCTGAGTAGCACGTTCCTCTCCTACAGGACTCACTCTATCCACATCTATCATCTATAGATCTATCTGTCTCCATCAAGAGACAAAGGGTCCTTGAGGGCAGAGACCACATGGTGTCTATTTTTGTATCCCAATCATAGCACAAAGTCAGTTGTACTGAATACAAAAGTCCTACTTATCCCGTCTTGACCATGACATGACTTAGGCCCTGAGCTGTGCTCAATACAACAAGAGACAGGAAGTCGGAGCCTCTGACTCTGTGGTCTGCCCAGCCCCTGGGATCCCACCCCTGAGCATTAGGCGTGAAAGAAATAAACCTCTCTCTTCTGCTCCCAGTTCAATCCTGACCCAAGAAGCACATGGATGCGCACATTCATACACACTAAATAAAGGGACACACTATTTTGCAAGTGACTATCTTTCTTACTTTTAAATTCATTGAGGGGTGCGTGGGTGGCTCAGTTGGTTGAGCGTCCGACTCTTGGTTTTGGCTCAGGTCGTGATCTGAGGTTTGTGGGATCAGGTTTGTGGGATCGAGCTCTGTGTTAGGCTCAGCACTGACAGCACAGAGCCTGCTTGGGATGCTCTCTCCCCCTCTCTCTCCACCCCTCCCCTGCTCATGCTCTCCCCTCTCTCTCAAAATAAATAAACACTTTTTTTTTTTTTTTTTTTTTAAGGGACACCTGGGTAGCTCAGTCGGACTTCAGCTCAGGTCACGATCTCATGGTTTGTGAGTTCGAGCCCCACATGGGGCTGGCTGCTGTCGGCACAGAGCTTCCCTTGGGATCCTCTGTATCCCTCTCTCTCTGCCCTTCCCCCGTTTGCTCTCTCAGAAATAAATATTTAAAGAAAATAAAAATTACAAAATGTAAGTTTCTGACAATTCAAATTCAAAAGTATAAGAATACTTTATTTCTTACTGATAGTCCTAATCTCAGAGACAGATGACAAATGTATTATAATACAATGGCTTCTAATGAGAAGTCAGATTATCTTGAAGACTTTAATTTGAACTAATATTCAAGTTCCTGGTATATTATTCTCTTTGCAAGTTAAATGTATTTACATGTACTTCCTTGATTGAAAGCATGAAAATATTAAACAAATGAAGTTCATAAATTTAGAAACATCACTACTGAGGCCACAGCAGTTGCAGCAAAGACCTCCTAGACGCACTTGCGCAAAAGCAGGTGATGAGGGGTCGTCTCAGTTACTGTTGACGAGAGGGGCACACAACACACGAGCGAATTTCATAACTTACTGGATGTAACAGCAAGTCTGACAAGCGACGCGGGGGCAGGAGGGAAAAGCTGAGTAGGACAAACCAAGGGAAGCTGTCAAACCTAGGAGAGCCAGGAGAAAAGGCCAGGACAACAGGGCTAGAAGCCGACCACAGTTCCAGCAATCCTGTTCTCACAAGGGTCTCACCGGGCCAGGGCCCCACAGTCCCACAGCCCCCAGATGCACCAGTGTGGGTGGCACTCTTCCCGGGACAGTCTCTCATTTCCCCCTCCCTCACCTGACATTTACCAAGCCCTGATCTGGTGGCAGACACCATGGTAAGAGCAATGCGGGGGGGTGGGGGGGGGCTCACAGCGCCCTCAGAGTTGAGCGGGGCTCAGTTCTTGTTCCCACCAGACATCAGAACTCACAAGAACAGCCACATTTGCTGAGTGCTTCCTAGGCGCGAGGCCCCATTCATTCTCAGAACAGCCCTAGGAGGCGGCTACCACCATCATCCCCATTTTACAGATGAAGAAATGAGGTACATTTAAATAACTTGACTAAGGCCACACAGCTGGCAGGTGGCGAAGCTGGGACTCAAACCCGGGGCCAGGCGCCCCAGAGCCTGCCCCTCAGCTGGCAGGCCACACGGTCTCCGGGACGAGGCACGGCGAAGAAGATTCCTTGCAAGGAGAGGCAGAGGTGAGTGACGTGAGCGAAACTCTGACGAAAAGAAAGCTGGGGGGCCTCCCGGGGACAGCACTCCAGCCGGGACTCCAGTAAGGGGACAACGCACGCAGGCGCTCACTCATTAGGCATTCACCGAGCACCGTGGAGGGGTCCTGTCCTAGAAGCACGTCTGCTCAAACGGCTTAGGGCAGTGAGGGACACAGACGCGTACCCTGTGCCTGCCTCGCTCAAAGCTGTACCCCAGAGCTGGGCACGGGGCCCAGCATAAACGGGACAGTCATATGTGAGGCAGAGTGAGTACCCATGCCCCCAGGCCTGCTGCGCACCAGCTAGATAACCGTGGGCACATCCCTTAACCTCTCTGAGCCTCAGTTTCCTCGTCCAGAAAGTAAAACGGACACTACTACTCCTTGGCATTGTTGGCAGATGAAACACCCCAGTGACAGGCGAAGTACCTGCTCTCCGCCAGGATGCTGAGGCCCGGAACGGCGGCGCTTTCCGCGCAGCAGCCTCCCAGGGGACAGCAAGCTGAATCCGAGGAGCCAGTGGGAATTAGGCAGGTGCACAGGGGTAAGGACAAGGTGCCCCAGACAGGAGAATCCTTAGGCGAGGGTGGCGGTGGGCTGATGGGGGCAAGAAGGGAGCACGGGCCAGCCAGCGCCAACGAGAGCATTCAGCGTGGCCCGATGCCCACCTTGAAACAGAAACAGTGAGGAAGGAAGGAGGAAATGGGGTCACATTTCTACATAAAAATCCCCATGTGGTTTAAACTTGAGGAGTTTCTCATAACTTGTAATCTTCCAGCCGCTGGCTGGGCTGAGAGCAATGTCATATGTCATTAATAGTTACATTTTTAAATTGGCAGGCCTATGCAGACATCATTTTGTTATTACTATTGTTAACAACCAGGGTGTTGTGTTATTTACTTACATAATACCTCTCTGCACAAAGAGCCCAGGGGTGCCTGGGTGGCTCAGTCGGTTAAGCGTCAGACTTGGGCTCAGGTCATGATCTCGCGGTTTGTGGATTTGAGCCCTGCATCGGGCTCTGTGCTGACAGCTCAGAGCCCGGAGCCTGGCTTCGGATTCTGCGTCTCCCTCTCTCTCTGCCCCTCCCCTGCTCATGCTCTGTCTCTCCCTCCCTCTCAAAAATAAATAAACATGATAAAAAATTAAAAAAAAAAAAAAGCACAGAAAACATCACAGAATCCCAAATACAAGGAATGCAGGTGGTATTAATAACTCTAAAACTCCACAAAGTTAAAATGGAAACAAAAGCTGAATGTTTTCTCAGAGAACCCCAGTGTTAGGCAGATCACAAAACCCAATCTCACTTTCAATTTCTAGTCTCCCCAGGGCAATCTTTTAAAAGACCTAAAGCGTGACACTTCCCTGCTCACACCCATCATACTCGGAGTTAAACCCTAACTCCGTAATTTTGCTGCAAGTCCCATCACGACCTGGCCCCTGTCCGCCCTCTTCCACTCTTCCTCACTGACCGGCCCCATCTGGCCCCAGCCACAGTGATCTTCCTGTGTTTCCCAAGCACACTAAACTCCTTTCTGCCTCAGGACCCCTGCACGTGCTGTTCCCTCTCCCCCAGAATGCTCTTTCCTAAGATAACTGCATGGCCGCCATATGGGCCTTTGCCCAGAGGTCCTCAGGGCTTCTTCCCTGACCATCCTTTCTCATCCAGCCCCACCTCCCACCACCATCACCCTATAAGATCTCTAAGATCATAACAGTAACATTCTGTGGCCATAACTGTAGCTGACATCTCCTGGATTACACAGAAAAGAAAAAAAAAAAGGCTACTCATATGACTAACCACAAAACGTTTCTTGAGCTGACAGCAAAACTTCATATTTCAGTGATTCTTAAAAAGTCACTTCTTCCACAATGGCCAGCCTGTACAGTCATTAAGTGAGAGGACCTTCCCACCTGGAGCTCTCTGGGCAGCCTCCAGAGCACCCAGAACCACAGTTTTATTTTGTCTTTGTTGTTTGCAAAGAGGTCCTTCCTGAACCAAAGGAAACAACTGTGTTAGGAGCTAAAGGCCCAGTCAGTTACACCACCCTTGAAATCCTCAAGTATTAGGACTTGCTCTATCATTGTATCGACATTTGTATTTATAGAATTTGCACAGGTTTGGCCAGGCGGATCCCCTATAATGAACCCCCCAGAACCTACATTTTGATACTACGTTCACGTGTCAGAGGAAAACCTCGTTATCCCGGAAAAACTGGAAGAGGTCAAAGACTTTAAGAGACTGGAAACAAACTACCTCTATGATTCCGTATTATTCAGGGACTTTGTTTTAAATCCAGAACACTCCTTTAAGAAAATACACGTGTCTCAAAGCCATGAAATTCAGAAAAGTAGCTCCTTGAATAATCCCAAATGCCGGGAAGAGAGGGCAAGGCAAACCTCGCCAGTGACTGCCAGGACCAGCACTGTTTTCCTTTTGACTGCAGATTCTAAAAAGCAAGAGGCCTTCCCAAAGTGGAAGCCTCAATCAAGTCCAAAAATAAATGAATAAATAGAGTGACAAGAGACACACTGATGCTTCAGGAGAACCAAGAACCGACAGTCTGCTGGATGTCTGGACCAAAATGGCCAATGCCAGCACGTCCCAACCAAATATGGCAGCTTGCCCATCCTGTACCCCCAACGGTGGGATCTAAAGGGGAAGTGGCTCCACACAGATGACACTGGTCCCCTGCTTAGACCACCAGCGGGAGCCTCCTAAGAGCCCCCGCCCATCCCCACTTAACTGCATTATCCTTCGCAGAACCAAACCTTCTTTCCTCCCAGTGCCTCTGATGGGAAAAACAAGTAACTTTCCCACTTTGGAGCAAAATGCTATTGCAGCTGGAGAAACATTCTTGGATATCATAAATAAGATATTCTGATTCTAGGGAATTGGAGATTTGATGCTGGAGTGTGAGAAAGGATGAACAAGCAGATTTGAGGAAATATTATGGAGCCATGGTAACAGAAACCACGGAAGAAACTCCAGTCGCACAAAACTGTTTAAAAATAAACCGGATACTAAAATACCAGTAAAAAGCTACAATGACTCACACTGTTCTCCTCAAATACTTCTGAGAACAGCCAGTTCTTTGACAGTCTCCCAGTCTTTTTCCCTACTGGAGAAACGGGAGACAAAGAAAGTAAAAAGACGCTTTGAAAATTTTCTCTAATTTTACCAGCAACTTGATATGAATAAGACCTTAATATGTTTTAGAGTTTGATGGGAGCACAGAAACATACATTCATGATGAGAGAACTGTCCTGAGGCTTTTAACAAAAGCCAAACTAAATTCAAAAAGCCTGAGGCCCCAGAGTGTGCTATACTGAGTGTTCAAATACTAGTGAACGTGGTCACGAACCGCAACACAATTTCTATCATTAACGTACAACCTTTTAAGGCATTCTGCGTGTGTGATCGATCACCTTTCCTTTTCTTCCCCACCTCCACTGCAGGTACTCTAACTACACTTACACACCTTTTAATGTGGCAGCCGCACACACAAGACTCCTTTGGGCCCACACATGGAATAAACTCACAGGTCTTAGCCCTGGGGGGCCCTGCGCTGGCCTGCCCTACCTGCTCGGCCCGCCTCGGCCTCCTGCCGGGCGCTGAACAACCACAGGTGCAGCGCTCTGCTGCCTGAGACCATCCTTCCTGGTCACTTCCTTCCTACCCAGCCTGCAAGGCCCAGTTTGAGTGTCACCTCCTCTGAGGAGCCCCCCAACCACACCAATGACCCTCTGCCCACCACCGTCCCTCCATGGTGCCATTATTTGGTTATATCCCTATTCCCCCAACCAAGCTGTTGGCTCCCGGGGGGACCCCGGTGCCTGTCACAGTAACTTCGGCTCCTTAGAGAACACTGTTGAAGGAAGAATGGAGCCAGGGAGTAAATTTCTTAGGAAACCCCCATCCTGCAGTTATCGGTGCCATTACCTCATTAGCCCAGGCCCTGCCTCCCAGCCTGTTCCCCCTTCCCTTGCCCTACTTACTGTACCTCTCCTTTTTCCCATGAAAATAATTATGCTCCTCAAACTGCCACTCTCCCACATGCCCAAAGACCCGTTTCGGACCGACTACCACACTCACCTACAGCTGTGTCTGGGGTCCAAGCACCAGAAAAGCTTGTTTGCAAAAGCTTTTGCTAGTTGGTGAACAGCTGCAGTGAAGAAACGGTACTTAGGCAACCCTTTAAATTTTACTTTGTTTAGGGCTGATTTTAAAATCTCCTGCAACAGAAATTATTCATCAGGTCCCTTAATCACTGAGATTTCAGTTTCGTTTGTGATCTAAAGCCCAGGAGAATCACTCACACACACCAGCTTTGGGCAGGGGAAAGTGTCGTCCACAGAGACGAAGGTCAACGTGAGAACATGCTCGTGGCAGGAAAGCTGGAATACGCTGAGCCAATGGAAACACAGGTGACAGGCCAGAAGCAGCATCAAATGAAAGATCTGGAAAGCGTGCTATCCATGCTCACCACCATGGCTCAGGAGATCTCCTGTGCATCCCGTGAGGGGCTCCGGGGGTGTCCCCAAGAGAACTGGCCAGGAACGGGACTGACCCAGCCATCCAAGTCTTGCTAGCCGTGTGCCCCAGCGTCACATTACTGCTTGTGCCTCTGATATTCCACTCACGAGATGGGGATGACGAGGAGCAGACTTCTTAATGAGGATCAGCTTAGATAACGCAAGGACCTTCCCTTCTCTTATGCAGCCAACGATAAATGTCGGTTCCCTTCCCTGGCTCTGGTGCAAATGTCATGAGATGGGGCACCATGACCTTGGACTTCGCACGAGACTCCCTGGGCCTCCAGTTTCTTCGTTCACAAAGTAGGTGATCTTCAGGCGCTACGTAGATTCGGACGTGCTTAGGGGAGACTGGGAGTGCAGGCCGAGAGAGGATGGGCTGGGGCTGGGGCTGGCGCTGGCTAGAAGTTTTCAGTGAAAATGTGTATTATGCAATTTGTGTCAAAACGAGAAATGAAGAAAGATGACTTTTTTATTAAATAAAAGCAGCAATCAAAAGGTGGTTTTGCTTTTCATTCAATTAGCGGACATCCATTGGGAATACAATGGTAGCTACCCACTTAATTTCCACTATTCCTTCCATACCTGCGGTCAGCCCATGTTCTGGGTGCTGGGGAATCCAACAGGGTACGGAGCACACAAAAATCCATCCCCTCTCGTAGAGTTCCCCTCCAGTGCAAGTGACTGACAAGGAAAAGAACCCAGAGTGGCCGCTATGAGGAGAAACAGAGCAAGGGAGAGAGATGAGGCTTTTGAAGGCGGAAAGGAGTCTGCGCTTTTAGGTGGAGCGGCTGGAGAAGGTCTCACTGAGCAGGTGGCACCTGAGACAAAAGCGAAGGGGCAGGCCAGGAGGGCCTCCAGGGGAAAGGCACCTGGCAAAAGGAAGCTCACAGATGAAGGCACAGGAGGCCCGCCCGGCTGGGAAACGGCCAAACAGCCACCACGGTGTCACCCAGTGAGACAGGACGGTGGACGGTGGCCGAGGCCAGGCAGACAGCAGCAGAAACAATGACGCGTGAGTTCTGAGAGAATACTGAGCATAAAAGAAAATGACCTCACTCTTTCAACTTCTATCCCACCAGTGTCCATCCCTGACCCGCCGCAGGGGTTTCCCGGCTCAGTCGTTCAACAATCACGCGCCCAGGGGCCACCGGGCCTGTGTTTCCCGAGCTGGGCTCTCCCCGCCCCAGACCCAGACCTGCCCGAGGCCCGCTATGGGTATGAGCAGGGACGCGGGCCCTGAGCCCTTCCCAGGCAGCTGCGGGGAAGTCCGGCGACCCCAAGCGTCCCAAACTGTCTAGGGCCAGCTATACAGACACGAAGCCCAAGCAGCTTCTCCCGCCTGCTCGAGCGGTCCTGGACCCCCGCCTCCAGAAGCAGACGTTTCCCAGCTCACTTCCTCACCACCCCCGGTCCACCCGTGTGCAGAGTAAAGCAAAATCCACGTGCTACATGCTGATTCACACCGACGGCACTAAGAACTGATGCCATTTTTTAAAAGAGTTTACGTATTTATTTCGAGAGAAAGAGAGTGCGGGGGGACGGGTACAGGGAGAGAGAGGAAGAGAGACAGAATCCCAAGGAGGCTCCTCACTGCCAGCTCAGAGACCCGGGGCTCGATCTCACAAACCGTGAGATCATGACCTGAGCCGAAATCAAGAGTTGGACACTTACCTGACTGAGCCACCAGGAGCCCCGGAACCGACGCCGTGTGACCCGAGCAGAATGTGAATGGTTTTGGGGCACAGCACGTAGACACTTCAGGCAAGCACAGGTAGGGTTTTTGAAATACCTCACTCTCAACCTGCGCTAAGGAGTTCACTTCTAGAGTATCTCCTGGGCTCACCAAGGAGAAGAGGCGGACAGCAAATACTCAGCAGTGAACTCCTAAGGCCTAAGAATGAAAACTGAATGGTTCTGAAGATCCAGAGAAAGGGGTGTCTGTTTGTTTTACCCTTAAAATTGGCAGGGAGAGGAAAGGAAAGCCCCAGATGCAGAAAACGCGTAATAAAGCCTCTCCCTTTGTTATACTCGAAGAGGTGTTAAAAGGCTTGACCTCTCCTTTCCGATTATCTTACAGGAAATGAACTCAAATCTCAAAATACGCTGTTCTGACAGAGAGCAGGCTTCTGAAGTGGATGAGGAAGTTCTCCCTCTAGGAAGGCCTCGCCAAGCGGAGGGTGTCCGTCCCCCGTCTCCTCCCGCACTCCCTCCACCTGCCATCTGCAAGGCTCACAGAGGTCCTTCTACTCCATGAGGAATTCGCGGGAATCGGTCTGTATAACCCACAACAAGGGCTGGAGAAATGAGACAGGACCACAGGTGACGGGAAGACAAGGGGAGAGAGGAGGTGTTGTCTGAGCTAGAGCTTGATGGATAGAGGTGACAGATTTTCTGTGCGAGAAATCAGTGCCAAAAAATACTAGATTTGGAGTCACGTAGTAACCCTTAAAATGACTTTGCTTTACCCCTGGTGCCTTTTACATCCTAACAGTTCAAAGGAAACAAGTCGATGGCCACCCATCACTGGACGTTTTCGGCCCCTCTGGCTCTTCCAGAGGGGGAAGTCCAGCCCATCTGCTGTTAGCTCACCCACACAATTTAACGAGGACCCACGCCCCCAAAACTCATTTCTCTTATGCAATGGAGACACATTAGCTGACAGGTCTGTGCCTGGGACTGATTTTTTTGCGGTGACACTTGTGAGACCTCCCTCTGCTGGCAGGCGCCCTGGGAACATTGGAGGCAGGGGCTGAAAATCTCCCCAAGCTAAATATTGACTTGATGCTCCACAGGTTTAAAAATAGAAAAAGCTACTTTAAAAAGACCAAAAACGACACATTGGCAAATCTGATATCAACGTGAGAATGCAAACAGCAGTGCAAGAAAATGTGCAGGAAGAGTCCCAAGATCTGAAAGGAAAATAACTGGAAGCGGGCCCAGCTGGACTCGAGTGACCCCCCCCCCCTGCCGCTCCCCACAGTCCCCAGGAAGGCAGATCCGCCGTGGGGCTGGCCTGCCCGGCTCTCGGGCGGGGATGAAGGGGCTGTTACTAACCGCTGCCTGAACAGTGTCACAGCGCCATGCAGTCAGTCCCTCGGCTCACTCACTCGCGAAAGAACAGAGCTTGAGACCCACCATGCTCCGGGTACTCGAGATCACGGCGTGTAAGACAAAGCCCCTGACACATTTTACACCTTGCATTTTAGTGGCATTTGCACGCGCCAGGCCTTTGCTGAAGTGCTGAATGTGGGACTGCCCCACCAGACCCAATTACTAGGTTTCTAAACCTGGCCCTTGCCCGAGTGCAGCCCGCCCCGGGGAAGCTCCCTGGAAGGGGGCGCGACGCTGGTGATCAGCCTAACACACAAAGCGAACGCTCAATGGAAAGAAAGAGAACTGGCGTAAAAACTCAAATTCTTTCTTAACGACGCGTAACACGGGCAGCATTTTACTCCAAAAACAGATTTTTATCTTCTATGCAACAAAGGAAAAACACGCACCATAAATCATCAGACTGGATGCCGCCCCAGGGCAAGCCCGTGTCTTCACCTTGAAACTCAGAAGCTGCACCCGGCACAGGGTCCACATGCGTTTGCTGACTAACAGTGGCTCCTGGTGGAAGAATAAAGGGGGTGCGCAGAGGGCCTACGGGCTGCGGGCACTCTTCACACGTGCTCCTCGAGATCCACTCCTCCTTGAACCGATGTGGGAGGGCGGGGAGGAGGGAGAAGCCGAGTCAGCGGGCTCAGCCGGTGAGGTCGGAAGTGGTGAGCCCTGCACTGAGGACAGGGGGGTAGCCCGTTCCCTTCAGGCCGGCACCCCTGCCTCCGCCTCCTCCTCCCCCACCTTGGGGCTCAGTGTTAAATCCTGGAAGTCACCACTTAGGAGGCTCCTAAAATAATTCTCTCGTTTACATAAATGAGAGACACCCAAACTCATCTCAAGAACATACAAAGGAGTGACATTATTGGGCCAGAAGGGGTTGTGTGTGGGAGGGACAACGGTTTAAGCAGTTGAAATTTTGCAATTTTTTTTTAACAGCCAAATGTTGATGTTTTTTACATGGAGATATAATTCGCACACAACTCACCCATTTAAAGCGTAGCCGATGATTTCTAGTGTGTTCAGAGTTGTGCGTCTATCACCACGGACGATTTTAGCACATCGCATCACCCCGAAAGAAACTCTGCGTCCTCTGGCAGTCACATCCGTCCCCGCGCCTCCAGGCCCTGGCGACCCGAACCTAATTTCTGTCTCTACGGATTTGCCTATTCTGGACATTTCACACCAACGCGATCCGGCAGCGTGTGATCTTTTGTGACTGGCCTCCCTCGCTCAGCACAACGGTTTCGAGACTCATCCGCGCTGAAGCACATACCGGTACTTCATTTCTTTTGATCGCCACTGTTCCATTCTATGCATCGAGCACAGTTTGTTTACCCATGACCAAGGGGATGGACGCTTCTGGGTCGTTTCCACTTTGGGGCTGCTATAAATGCTGCTCTGGGGATTTACACACAACTCTTTGTGCGGATATACACCTTCACTTCTCGCGGGTAGATTCTGGGGGCGGACATGCGGGGTCATATCACACAGTTAAAGTTGTATTTAACTTTTTGAGGAGCTGTTTTTGAAAGTTAGTTCTTTTTTTTTTTTAATTTTTTTTAATTGAGTTTACTTATTTTGAGAGGGAGAGAGAGAGAGTGAGTGAGCACAGGAGAGGCATTGAGAGAGGGAGAGAGAGAATCCCAAGCAGCCTCCGCACCTGATGCGGGGCTCAAATTCACAAACTAGGAGGTCGTGACCTGAGCTGAAATCAAGAGTCGGCTGCTCCTGAGTTGAGGTCCCATCTCTCCACATCCTCACCGGCACTCGCTGTTGTCTGTCTTTTCTGTTACAGCCATCCTAGTGGGTGGGAAGTAACACCCCACAGTGGTTTCAATGGGCATTTGCCTAATGACTAATGACGTTAAACACCTTCTCATGTGCTTTTTGACTATTCGTATACCATTTCTGGAAAACTGTCTGTTCAGATCCTTTGCCCAGTTTTTAATCGGGTTATTTGTCTTTTCATCGCTGGGTTTTAACTGAGTTCTTTACATGACCTTTTGCTAAAGGTACAAGTCCTTTAGCAAATATGATATAGGATTGAAAATATTTTCTTCCCTTCTGCGGGTTGCCTTTTCACTGTCCTGATAGCACCCTTTGAAACACAAAAGTCTTTAATTTTGATAAAATCCAATTTATCTATTTGTTTCTCTTGCTGTGTTTTGGAGTCCTATCTAGGAAACCACAGCCTAGTCCAAAGCGAGGATGATTTGTGTTGCTTTCTACTCAGAGTTTTATAGATTTAGCTTTTCCATTGAGGTTTCTGATTCATTTAGAGCTAAATTTTATATTTGGTAGGAGGTAAGAGCCCAAATTCATTCTTTCACATGTAGATATCAAGTTGTCCCAGCACTATTTGTTGAAAGACTGTTCTTTCCCCATTGAACTGGCTTAGTGCCCTCAAGTGACCATAAACGTAAAAAGTTACGCTCTGTTCTCTCAACTCTATCCCATTGATCTATATGTCTACCCTACGTGCCAATACCACACTGCCTTAAATGCTGTAGATTTGTAGAAACTTCTGAAGTTAGGAAATGTAAGTGCTTCATTTCTGTTCTACTTTTTCAAAATCATTTTCACTACTCTAGGAAACTTACATTTCCGTATGGATTCTAGAATCAGCTGGTCAATTTCTACCAAAAACAACAACAAAAGGCAGCTGCGCTTTTTGGTAGGGGCTGCACTCAATCTGTAGAGACTGGGAAGTGGTGCCACCTTAACAACATCAAGTCTTCCAATCCACGGATGTGGGAGATCTTCCCATTTATTTAGGTCACCTTGAACTTTTTTCCAACAACGTTTTCTTTAGTTTTCAGTGTATGAGTCTTGTACTTCTTTGGATTATCCGTTGCTAGCATACGGCAATACCATTATTTTTGCACATTGATCTTATATCCTGCAACCTTGTTGAACCCAGATATTAGTTTTAACATTTTTTTAATGAACTCCTTAGGGTTTTCCATATACAAGGACATGCCATCTGCAAACAGAGATCATTTTATTTTTTTTTTCTTTCCAATTGATATGCCTTTTATTTTTTTCTTGCTTCACTGCCCCAGGTGGAACCCACGGTGCAATGTGAACAGAAGTAGAAAGAGCAGACATCCTTGTCCTTTCCGTCTTCTATTTCCCAACCCTAGGAGTTTTCATTCATGCCCTTTCTCAGGCCAAAGTCCCCTCCTAGTCCTACTTTGCTGAGTGCTTTTATCATGAAGAGGTGTTGCACAGATTTCCTTAATGTTGCAGAACAAACAGGTATCACCAAGGACCAAAGTTAACTTAGATTAAAACCACCTGACATTATATACTTTGGAGGAAGTGAAGGGTCACCTAGAGGCAAATAAAAATCTATTTTAAGCAACTCAAAGGAATAGCTTATTCTCTGGCTTTAAGAAAACAATAAACTTGTAGGGGGCGCCTGGCTGACTCGGTGGAATGTGTGACTCTTAATCTCAGGGTCATGAGTTCAAGCCCCATGTTGGGTGTGGAGCTTACTTAGAAAACGGGTGCCTGGGTGGCTCAGTCGGTTAAGCATCTGACTCTTCATTTCACCTGAGGTCATGATCTCCCAATTCATGGGATCAAACCCCGAGTCGGGCTCTGCACTGAGCGTGGAGCCTGCTTGGGATTCCCCCTCTCTCTCCTGCCGTCCCCTCCCCACTCACGTGCGCATGCTCGCTTGCTCTCTGTCAAAATAAATAAAACTTAAAAAAAAAAAAGTGAAGAAAATGATAAATTTGTAACATTAAACAAGATATAGTGCCCAAAACTTATGCAATTACTTAAACCTCTGTACAACAAAATGTGACGTGAAAAGCAAAGAAAGAAAAATGGATTCAACGCAATTGATAAAAATCTTACTGCCTAGCATATATTAAGGACTGACACGAAGAACCAAAGATCCTATTCCACCGCACAAAGAGGTTGTCAGAGATGAGCACACAGGAGAAAAGACAGCCGGGGCACAGACAGGGATGCTCACAGAAGTGCCATCTGCTAAGCCAGGCTACGTTCCTAGGGAGAAGCCTGCTCACGGCGCCCGGCCCCCTCACTTCTACCTGTCACCCACTGAGGGGGATCATGCTGCAGCTGCAGGACAGGGAAGCCTCCCGAATCGGCCTGGCTCCCACTGACTGTGTAGAACTGTACCCCCGACACCCCACAAGCACATGCAGAGAAAGTAAGACATTCTTATTACGTGAAGCCTGATATTTGGGGTTCGGCTTACTACTGCAGCATAACCTGGCCAAATCTCACACAACAAATGACCGTGTGGGGGGACAAAACACCACGACTTCCTTAAAAAATGGAAATAACTTGCCAAAATAAGAAAAACTAAAATAACAATGCCAGTTTGGGTAGGGCTATAGGAAAATACAAATGTACTCTAACGTTGCGGATAGGCTTCATGGAAAAATCTGGAAATCCAGAACAAGGGAGTTATCAGCCTCTGGGGAATAGGCCCCCAAGCAAATAAAGTCAAAGAAAAAAATAACTCGAACAAAATGTTCATCGCAGCGATATTTATAACAGCAAAAACTGGAGACGAGTCAAATGCTCACAAAGTGAGAAAACAACGGTGAATTGACAAAGTGGACACCACACGGCCATTTTAAAGGACAAGCAGGTGAATCATCTTAGGTTCACAACCGAGTACAAGTGAAAAGGCGCAGGAAAACCGCGCAGGGACATTTATCACACATAAACTTGAAAGGCAAGAGTTGCGTGTTTCGCCTTTGTGACCCCGAGGCTTCATCGTGAAGCAGATGCTCAAATGTTTGCAAAGTGACTGAACGTCTCAACCAACGAATAGCCCAGTCGGGGCTGACAGGGGCAGGAGGAGACCGTGTGGTGATGGAGTCGAGTGCTCCTTATTTCTGGGACACAACTTTAACGTGCACGTTTTCAGACGCGCGTATTTGTATCGGGGGAGGTGAAATCGTATTCTTCACGTGACGAAGCCGGATTCATGTTTCAAGGGAACGGGTGCGTGACGTTACGCAAAGAAAACCTCACTGAACTTCAAGCTCTCGAGTACCAGGAAGGAATCCTCAGTAAGTGCTGTCCCTGGAGAGGCCGGCGGGCCACCTGTCGGCGATGCGCGGAGGGAGAGGCGGGGTCGGTCCCCGGGGGGCTGCTGGACAGCCTGGCTGGTTTTGCGGGTGCCGACGTGCCCGGCAGAGCAGTGGACACGGAATGAGGGTGTCCTCGTTCGGACACCTGGACACTCAGTGTTTGCTGTCTAACAGATTCCTGTCCGTAAGCACAGAACCTCCCTCCGCGATTAGAACGATCACGCTTCTTCCTTTGGACCGACGTTCACATCCATGGAAAAACTCAACACAATTCACAGGGCGGTAACAACTGAGTCGCGCCTCGTGAGACACACCCTCCTCGTGTCCACACCTCCTCCCTCTCCTCGTCCGGGCTGGCCCTCGGGACAGACACCGCTGGAACCCGCACGGTCAGGCAGGCTGACCCGGGCCTCCCCCCAGCCCCCAGCGGCCCGCTGGGGGCTGCAGAAAAGCCACACCTCCTCGGGGGGGGGTGGGGGGGGTCCTCCTCACCGCCCTGTCTCGGGGCAGCTCTCCCCGGCCCTCCCCAGAGGCCCCTGCGGCCTCCTCCGGGGCCACCCCCCTCCCTCTCGCACAACACGGGCAAGCGGGCAGTCAGGAGCCCCTCCGCTCCTTGTGCCGCCCGGAGGCGTCGGCGCCCACAGGCTGGCCTCGCCACACACACCCCTGTGGAAGGCCGCCCCCCGCCCCGTCCCCGCCCCCCGGGACGCGGAACCTCACTCCGCCCACCCAGCCCTCACAGCCCGCCTTCCTCACCCTACACGGTCCTCACCCTGCCCGGTCCAATGTCCACCCGCAGCTTCCTCTCCCGTCTCTGACAGAACTGGTCAGACCAGAAGGCGAGACCATCCCGGTGTCAGAGGCGGATACTCCCCAGGCCCCCGGGCGTCAAGTCCAACCCAGGGCGGCTTCGGGCCTTCTCGCCGCCCCCTCCCCCCCCCCCCCCACCGCGTGCTCCCGCCCCCCAGTCACGCCCCAGCGTCCACCGCGCCGCGCCTCTGGCCTCTCTCCCTCTCTTCCGCCCGGGCCCCGCATGCTGGCCGGGGCTCCCCAGGGTTCCGACGCCCTGCCCTCTAGCGACACGCTCTACCTGAGCAAGCTCTTCTGTTCCCACCCGTCGAGCCATCCTTTTCCCCTCACGGCCCCCGATCTGCAGCTCCGGCCCAAAAGTCCAGACAGACGCCCACGTCCGACCGCCTTCCGGACGCCTCCGCCGGGTCACCACACGGTCCCTGCGAATCACCTCCTGCCTTCCCCGAGACCGCTCCGGTCCTCGGGTTTCCCGCATCGGGAAACGGTGCCACCGCGCACACAGCCGCTCAAGCCAGAAAGTCCTTTTCTTCCCACACCCGAGCCCCTCCTGACCCCACCGCACATACTCGGCGCCCAAGACCTGACGACACCAGGCCCTCGGCATCTCCTGAACCCCCCTCCCTCACCATCCCCCCGACAATGGCCACCTCCGGTAAGGCCACCACCCTCTTCCGCCTAGATCGCTAACGGCAACGGGGCTGGTCCCCCCTCCCCTCATCCTCCGTGAGGCTGCCGCGGTGCCGGACATGTCTTCCGGAAGACGAGGTTACGCTTCCGCCTGGAATCCCTCCGAGACTCGTCAGGTGGCCAGCGGGGTCTCCCGGCCCCAACCGCCGCCCCTCCCCAGCTCACCCTTCCACCGCGTTCCAGTCACGCTGTGCTCATTCAGCCACAGCGGACAACCTGTAGTGTGAGCCTAAAAGTGTGAACTGAGGGTGAGTGCATACTAGAGCGCATCCAGCGACATATCTAATATAATCCAGGGTGAGGCCTCCAAAACCACAAGTGCCCCAAGTCCGCGGCAGCCTGAGGGTGAAGAAGGGAGAAAGATAATAAAGCCCAAGGACGTGTCAGGGCGGGGAACGCGTCACAGGTCCCTCCTGGCTCCTGACTTGGTGACGGGGAAAAGCACGCTGTGTGCCCCCCCCCCCCCCATGCGGCCCCTCACACTCACAGAAAGTCTGCAGCAGGCCCCATCCCACACGCAGTCAAACACAGGCTGAGCCACCAAGTCACCGACCTCAGGTGGCATCACCTGACTGGGGAAGGGGCTAGAGTCATTTGTGGACCCGGCCCACTCATGCCCTCCGGACGCCACCTTCTCCCTTCTGCACAGTGTGGGGTGGAGGTGGGCCAGACGGCAAGGTCTCCACGGGTCCGATTTGCTACCGCTCTTAATGTGGAAAGGGGTTATGACCTGTGGTCACCCAAATCTCCACAAAGTCCCTGTCACCCACGATTAAACACATTCAGCAGATGTGGCTTCTGCCTCACGAATGGAAGCTTTCTAGACCGGCCGCCCAGGCAGTCACGTTCAACAAAGACTCACTTCAAGGCACTGAAGAACAAGCACTCATTGATCTGCCACCGTGTGCACCCAGCAAAGAGCCCCAGCTACGCCGCAACACGAGAAACCGCGTGCCGGGGACTGGAGCGGCGTTATTCCAACAGAATCTCGGAATGCCCTCGCACAAGCCGTGTTCTACACGCGCACGCACACGCTCCTGCCAGTCTGCGGCTCCTCGCACGTCCCGCTGGCGGTCAGGGCCGGAGGGCACGTGAGGACACATCAGCTCATGGCCACCGCCGCCTCCCCGTTCTCTTCGGGGCGTCCTCACACCCGAGCCGCGGGACCCAACGAGCGACAGATGGCCAAAGACGCGAGAGACAGCGCGCGACGAAGTTCCAGGAAACGGGGCCGTCGATTCAGGCCCCTTCATCTCGCCTCCGCCCCCCGAGACCCTGAGAGTGCGGCCCCTCTCCCCCGGGGCCACCGCAGCCGGCCCTCCAGCTACATCCAACACTTCCCGAAAACTCCGTCTCTTCTTCCTTGAGCTGCAAGTTTTCCAACTCAAGAGACACACGTGACCCCCAGAAAGGAAAAGACACGTAGGCCCAGATGAACGCCAGAAAGAGTCTTCTGGCAAAAGCAGAAGGAAAAAACATAGAATGGGTCTTGTCCTTTGTTCAGGCAAGAAAATGGGAGCATTGAACGAGGACGGACAAGATAGGGAGAGCGAGGAAGAGCCACGCAGGCCGCTGAGAGCGGTTACGAGGCCTCCGAGGTCTGTAAAGCAGGTTCCCAAGATCCAACAAAGGGCATTATTAACAACACGCATGAGTCAGAGTGGCCTCAGGTCAAGCACTTCGGCGGCTTTCAACCCTTCCACTTTGAGGCAGCCCCTTCCAGAAGGAGGACTTCCTGTGGCACAAAGGGCCTCTGTGGGCCGCTCCCCGCTGCCTCCTTTCCCCGCGCAGAGCGGGGCACTCGGTCTTCCCTCCCTCCAAGTCAGCCCGAGTGCAGCACCTGTCCCCTACAGGGGCTGCGGCCCCGGCTGAAGGGCGAAAGTCACCCACCTGGAAACTAAGGATGGCGAGAGAGAAGCACATGGCATCCCTGGAAGCATAAATCTAGAAGGTTCCCGAAACGTGCATCTAGGATTCTTCACAAGACGCGCCGGCGTGACCTCTTCGTGGCCCAGTCACCTCGGGCAAAATACTTAAGAGGTCTGTGATGGATGCTGTTTCTCGTAACACGGAATCCAATCTCCTTCGAGCTTGTGAGGATCAAATGGCCTCTGTCTGAGACCCGGCACAGTGCCAGCGGGGGGTGGGGGGTGGGGGGTGCTCTTCGATGACAGCCAGCTACCAGAGTGAGGGTGACTATGGGCCAGCCTCGGTCAATGACGCCAGGCGCAATCACGGAGGCATCCTCCTCCTCACGGGCTTGGGAGATGCCTTGCCTCCACCACAGGGCCAAGCACTAGGACAGAATTCTGCACACGGCGCCGTGGGGACACAGGAGGGTCCACACAGAGTGCGCAGGGCTGACGTTCCAGGGGGAATTCACCGGCTAGACAAGTAGGGAAGGGCATTCCGGATGGAGGCTCCTGGGTGGCAAAGAGAAGGGGATAAACTTCAGCCCAGGGTCACACAGGCCCTGATGGCCAAGCCCTGGCAAGCGGCTGTGACTTTAGGAAGGGAGAGGGAACTGCCGAAGAGTGGCAGGGTGCCGGGGGGGGGGGGGGGGCACACCATCCAGCCTGGCGGCACGAGTCGCTCCCTACGCTGCAAGAAGACTGACTTGTGTTGCTCTGTGTGGCTCCTCTCCTCGCAACAAAAAGGAGCCCATCCTGGTAAGAGAGTCGGCGGGAAACCACCGACTAGACAGCACTGTGACAGCCCGTCACAGTCACAGCCGTCAGGAAATAAGCTGCTCGAATACTCCTCAAGCAGTGCTGTGAATATGTGCCTTTGAAGTTAAAAACAAAACAAAACAAAACAAAAAAAACAAAGTCATGCAAACCACAAAAGGACTTGGTTTTTAAGTATTATGCACTTGGCTATGGTGTCACTTTCTCAAGACAGTCTTCCATTTCATTCAGATGTACCAGCCGGAGTCAAAGCAGTCTGTTCCTGGGGCGCCTGGGTGGCTCAGTCGGTTGAGTGGCCGACTTCGGCTCAGGTCACGATCTCACAGTTCGTGGGTTCGAGCCCCGCGTCGGGCTCTGTGTTGGCAGCTTGGAGCCTGGATCCTGCTTTGGATTCTGTGTCTCCCTCTCTCTCTCTGCTCCTCCCTGCTCATGCTCTGTCTCTGTCTCTCAATATAAACATTAAAAAAAAAAATTAAAAAAAAAAAAAAAAGCAGCCTGTTACAGAGAAGGTACAGGGCCAGCTTGGAGCCGCTATGACACGCTGACAACTGAGTTCTAACGTGACAGTGAGTTTATTTTTTAAAAAGTTCACATAATACGAAGGACTCTCCAGTGGTTTGGGAAAATGAAGAGGGAACCTATCCAGCAGCAATCTGAAACTAATGAGCTACAAGCAAACACAAAACAAAGAGCTAAAGTCTCCACCAGACAGGGAGAAAGAGCAGGGCTTGAACTAGCTGTGACAGGTGCAACTTTTAGCTCCTAAACCTCATTCTCTGGACACGTAAAGTGGGGACAAACATGGCCAACCTACTTGATGGGGAAGTTATGAGACACTTAAATGACACTTCACATATGAGTGCCGCATTTACGAGGCACTCAGTAAGTGTTCACTCTACCTGCCTGTCCCTGGTCCAGCTCCTCCTGGGCTCTCTGGCCCGCATGGCAGATGTCACTCGCGTAAAGCAGGACTCATGTGCTCGCTCCTTAGTTACGCTACAGAAAACTCCAGGAACACAAAACAAAAAGCTGTAATATTAAGCCTCTTCTATATTTTTTTTTCCCGATGCTACCTGCCAAATAAACATTTCCAGTTACCAGATTACAGAGAAGAATTAATGACCTTCCCATTTATGACAAAATACCTAATTACCATATATAATATTATCTGAGAAGCCCTAAAGAAAATGCTTTACTACCTTAACTTCAGTTATACTACCAGGCACACATCTATGCTCATATGTGCACACACACACACTCTCTCTCTGTCTCTCTCTCTCTCACGCACGCACGCACGCACGCACGCACGCAGGCAGGCAGGCAGGCAGAAAGAGCCTATCCTGAATAAAGAGCATTTGTTGGTCTGGCTGGCTCAAGAAATAGCCAACTTTTTAAACGTTTTCCATAAAATATGTAATTTATTCTGATAAACTCAGTAAGATTATAAATCAAAACAAGGATATTTTTTATAATTTTATGTACGTTCATCCCAATATTCTAAAAACGTGGACTTTCTTTTACTTATTTTTTAATTTTTAATTTTTTTTTTATTGTTCTTAAAGCATGGACTATCTGAGTGCCAAGAAACCTTGCTGGGGGCTGGGAGAAGGGAGCAAAGCGAGTCCGTAATCAGACCAGCCCTGCAGTCCAGGAGCTCGTAGTGCAGCCGGAAAGAGAAGACAAGGTCACACCTGATTCGGGGACACAGAGGAGAGAAGACGGAGGCCAGAGGACGGCGGAGGGGTGGGCGGGAGAGCAATTTGGAAGAGGAAGGGGGAGGCCCGCGGCCAGGTGAGAGTGAGGATGTGGTACTCCAACCGAGGCATGGGCTCCGAGGCTGGACACAGACTGGCGAGGGCACCCAACGCCCACCAGGGCACAGGTGGCTGTGCCGTGGCACCTGCCATCTACATTGCTGATGACTTTAGCTTATTTAAAAATTGGGGTTTAAGGGGCACCTGGGTGGCTCAGTCAGTTGTGCATCCGACTTCGGCTCGGGTCGTGATCTCGCGGTCTGTGAGTTCGAGCCCCACGTTGGGCTTTTGCGCTGGTGTGGTGGAGCCTGCTTCAGATTCTATGTCTCCCTCTCTCTCTGCCCCTCCCCCGTTCACACTGTCTCTCTCAAAGGTAAACAAATGAACATTGAAAATATATATATGTATATAAACATATGTACATACACACACATGTTTAAGAGTAGGTGATTACCCAGAAAAACAGTCCAGAAGGTTATGTACCAAAACGTGACATGCTTCATTCAACAAAGAGTACTGAAGGCCGACGAGGCTCCAGGCAGGGGGAGGCAAAGCACATGGGGCACGGGGTGAAGGGGTGAGACAGTCCCCGCTGACGTTGCAGGGGCCAGAGCGCTTCCGGACAGACCAGGAGGTAACGCAGTGGCAGGCGGTGTTGGGGGGAGGGGACAGAGTGTTGGGATCTACTGTAGACAGCATGGCGGTCAGCGAAGGTTTTCCTGAGAAGGAGACACTTGAGCAAAGAGTTGAATGAATGCTAACATTTATTCACACCCCTCCAGACGGTGGAACGTGTGAGTTTGGGAGGTGGGTTTTGTTTTTGTTTTTGTTTTTCTATATCTGTATTTCTTAATTTTTCTGCCCTAAGAATATTGGTTGGGTCTCTTTTGAAAATTCGAAAGGAAAATAAGGCAGCACCGAGGCACCTTCTGTAACTTCCGTAACCATGAAACGCAAGATTTCTGGTAAAGGAGTCCATGTCCCTTATCTTCAAGTCACCGATAACTGGCCCGGTGTCACTCACGCTCGCTCAGCACAAGTGCCCACACTGCCTTTCCTCTTCTGTGACTTGAAGCCCCGGCCCCTCTGATGCTTCCTGCCTTCACTTTCCCAGCACAGACCTCTCCCCTGAGCTCCACTCCAGCACAGCCCCAAGCACTGGCTCAGCATCAACTCCTCGGCACCCCACGGGCCTCTCCGACACACCGCCCGAAACTCAGCCCTGGCTCCTCCCCCCTCGGACAGGCTCTTACCCAGTCTTCCTCCTTCAGTAAAGAGCCCCATCACCTACGCCAGCTGCTTCCTTAAGACAAATGCCTCCATGCCACCCCGATGCCTCTCCTG
This sequence comes from Felis catus, assembly GCF_018350175.1. Classification (NCBI taxonomy): domain Eukaryota; kingdom Metazoa; phylum Chordata; class Mammalia; order Carnivora; family Felidae; genus Felis; species Felis catus. The sequence goes on from NC_058374.1 coordinate 135,864,964, forward strand.
CCCTCACACCCCCCATCTCTCAGCTCTACCCTGAAACAGGGCCACGGTGTGGTCACCTCACACCATCTCTGCTTCGGCTAGCCTGGGTCAAGCCAGCGAACTTACAACTTGCCAAGAGCTGCCGGCCGTGTCTTTTAGCGTGCCGGGAAATGCTAATCACCGATCTACACTCCCCTCCCTGACCTACAAGGTCCCCTGCAAACTGGTCCCGGCTTCCAGCTCCGGCGTCAGTTCCTTCCAACCCCGACCCCTGCCTGGCTCCTCCAGCTACAATGACCTTCCTGTGGGCCTCCAAATGCACCAGGCTTAGGCCTACCTTCACACCTGCTTCTTCCTCTCTGCCAGGAACACCCCTCCTCCAGGCTCTACAGGTTTTGCTGCCTCAAATCATCACACATCTGCTCACATATCACCTTCTTTTAAAAAGCCTAACCCGTCCCCATTCCTCTGACACATCAGCCCCTAAACTCGGCTTTATTTTTTAAATAACACTCAGGCTCCCAGGCCAAATTATGTATTTATATACTGTCTCTCTCCAGCCACAAGAACGCAAGTTCCTGAAGAACGAGAACTGGGTCTACTTCACCCCTGCATCCTTAGCACTAATGCACAACAGGAGCAAAAATAAACACGTCTGGAACGAACGAGTCAAGGAATGTGCTAGGCTCTGGCACAAACACAGAGTATGACAGGACAGGCTTCTGTTTTCAGCAGCAAGGCAAACCAGATATCTTAATGAGTTTCCCACTGAAAAAACTGAAAAGCTGAATAAAATAGAACTGCATCACTTTATTACACTCCAAAATATAATAAAGGAACCCAAAGACACGAAAAAGGCAAATCTGAAGAAGAAATATAAGGAGGGGGCGCCTGGGTGGCTCAGTCGGTTAAGCGTCTGACTTCGGCTCAGGTCATGATCTCACGGTCCGTGAGCTCGAGCCCCACATTGGACTCGGTGCCGACTGCTCAGAGCCTGGAGCCTGCTTCGATTCTGTGTCTCCCTCTCCCCCCACAAAATGAACATTAAAAAAGAAAAGAAAAGGGAAGGGAAGAAGGGAAGAAAAGAGAGAGAAGTAGATAAGTCACCTTTCCTTCTGAGGTAATAAAGAGAGACAAAGAAAAAAAATATAAAACAAAGATTAAAGACTTGGAAAAAACAGTGAAGCCTAACTTAACATCTAAGAAAGTTCCAGAAGGAGACTTTTTTTAAGTTTACTTATTTATTTTTTTTTTATTTTTTTTTCAACGTTTATTTATTTTTGGGACAGAGAGAGACAGAGCATGAACAGGGGAGGGGCAGAGAGAGAGGGAGACACAGAATCAGAAACTGGCTCCAGGCTCTGAGCCATCAGCCCAGAGCCTGACGCGGGGCTCGAACTCACGGACTGCGAGATCGTGACCTGGCTGAAGTCGGACGCTTAACCGACTGCGCCACCCAGGCGCCCCTACTTATTTATTTTTGACAGAGAGAGAGAGAGAGAGAGAGAGAGAGAGAGAGAGAGAGAGAACACACGCACACACAAGCAGGGGAGGGGCAGAGAGAGAGGGAGACACAGACTCCAAAGCAGGCTCCAGGGTCCGAGCCGTAAGCACAGAGCCCGATGCGGGGCTCAAACTCATGAACCATGAGATCATGACCTGAGCCAAAGTTGGACGCTTAACCAACTGAGCCACCCAGGAGGCCCCAGAGAATTTAATTTCTAAACTGAGAGAGAAAATGGAGGTGGAGGGCATGATGGAACTCAATCGAAACAAAAGACCAAAACAAAACAAAACAAAACACCTCACCAGAACTGTAGCAAACAGAAAGCACAGGAACAAGAAAAGGCTGCTTCTTATCACCACTTCTAATCGAACTATGCTGGAGGCACTGGCCAGTGCAATAAGGAAACTCAGTAAAATGAGAAAAGAAGAAACAAAGCATCACTATTCGTAGACGCTGTGGTTTTAGCAGGGCTGAAGGGCACCGGAAGGACATCCAGAGCAAGGGCTCTCACCGCCACGGACGAGCTAGCTACGCGCAGGGCCGGGGGCTCTAAGCATTCGCTTTCATGTACCACGAGGGAGGAACCACTTACTTTACCCACGAAGAAATGAGACTCAGGGAAGCTAAAATCTCGTGCCCAAGGCCACCTGGCAAGTAAAGGGTTGGTTTTGCAAGTAAGTCTATCTGTCCCCAAAGCCTAACCACGGTGGCTGCCAGAGAGAGAGACAAACCGCAGGATCAGCACCGTGGGTACTCTCTCGTGTGACCGCCAGTTGTCCGGAGCACAAACAGAAGACGAAAGGCAGGGAGGGAGGGAGCGAGCGAGCAGGCGCTAGGTCTGCGGGCTGCAGAGGAACGCTCAGGCGGGGAATGACGTTCTGCAGGGAGAGGGTGCAGACTCGAAGGTAAAAACGGTACCTTCAAAGGGGCAGGATCAAAGGGGCGGTGGGGGAGGAGAAGAGGGAAGAGCTCGATACCAGGAGGCAAAACCAGTGCCAGACGCTGGGCCCCTTGGAGGCCACACTAGGGATCTGGGCTCCTCTGGAAGGCGGCGGGGAGGGACCTGGTCAAGGTCCGGGAAGGAAAAGTTCCCTCCGACGGAGAGTGGAGCCCAGACCACGGAGCCTCTGAGAGCCGAGCCGCCCAAGCCACCAGCCACCGCACACGTGAGCTGCAGCTAGTACACCTGAGGAACTGTCCCCTTCATCACAGCGACTCATTCATTTTCGTATAAACAGCCACGTGTGCTTAGCGCAGTGCAGCTCTACAGGTTAGAGAGGAAGCAAGAGAAAAGGTTAGGAGAGCAGGACTGAGGACGGTCTGGAAGAACAGAGGACTTCGCGAACGATTACCCCAGGAAGGGGGGAGGGGCAGGGCAGGGAGGGTAACGGGGATTAAAAATGCCTAATTTTGGAGGCAAGGTAGAAAGTAATGCCGCAAAGGAAAACAGAAGGTTCAGAAGAAAGAACTGGTTTCGGATGAAAATAACTGGTTTGGGCCTGATAAGTCAGAGGCGCCTGCAGGGCATCCACACGTGTGCCACAGGCCAGCCGAGTCACACCCAAGTGCGGCAGACGCCTTCTGATGTCCCTGCCTCCGCACACACTGTTTCCTCCAGCTCCCTTGTGTGCCTGACAGGCCCCTCTCTCTGAAACCCACCAACAAACTGTGAAGTTTTCCCCATCCTCCCCCACCCCGCACAGTAGAATAAGGCCCCTCCAGGTCTATAAGGAGATTCATCACCCTGGCATTTGGAAGTCTCTAGCCCAACGGACTGCGAGCTCTTCAGGGGCAAGTACTCAGTCTCTACCATCACGCACCCCAGGGCCCTAGCACAAGACGAGAGGCACGCTCGGGACGAGAGGCTCTGCCAAGTGGGTGAACTGAACGTATGAACGCACGCGGGCACAAACCAGCCAATCACCTGGAGCAGCCACCCAGCAGTCCGGTGACCTGTCTCCCCGGGTGGTCCCCTAATGGACAGTTGGAAATAAGCACGGAGCTCGCTCAGGCGGCCACACGGCCATCACTGAAAGCAGTCAGGTGCCAGGGTGACCACGGTCTACGTGAGCCTCGCCGGGACAGCAGCCACCATCCCGCACTCGCATTCTTCGGCCTCGGCGGTCTACTGGCTGCTCCTGGGAGGAAATGTAAGGCTTGGAGTTCAACATCGACCGTGCAAAGACTTCTCCCCAGCAAGTGGCCCCGCTGCTTCTCTGCACGGCCTCGGGGCCTTGCTGCATATGACACACTCCCTGCACAGTGCAGGCCAGACCTGAGTGAGCCTGCACGGAACAGGCTCACAGGCGGTGAGTTACCAGAACACTTCCACTTTCCAGCTCAACAGATACTAGGTCATCGGACCACTGTGCCCTGTGCTATGTTTTCTTTGTGTGTCAGTTCATAGTGAAAAGAACCATAAAGAGGTCACTTTGTCGTCCCCGAGCTGCCCTGTGCCTCATTTATCTTGCTGTACTAGCCCTACCGGTACTGAACACAAAGACAGAATTCCAAGTTGGGAAGGTCAACGTTTTATTAGCCTATTAATTACACCAACAACATCTTGTCAAATAGGCAAAATCATTCTCCCCTGATCCCCCTTAAGGACTCCACTGTGGAACAGTCCTGGTGGGAAACAAGACTGAGTAGGAAATTCATTGCACTGGCTTCATGGGGGGGTAAAAAAAAAAAAAAGAAAATTTTAGTCCCTTACTATTATGACGGCCATAATATGTGTGCCATTGGCACACATTTCATATTCAGGATACTTTCCGTGAGACTCTTTAAGTTAACCAAAAATAGAACGATATGCTTCACGAGTCCACATACAGAGTCACTTCTTTTGATTCACTGATGACAGAGTCTAATGAGAAAAAAACTGAGGCCAGATTCCCAGGGCTAGAGGAGACATTAAATAAGCACCCAGTCTGTCACCGGGTGCCCAGGCAGAATGCAAGATGCAAATGCACTTAGACCAGCCTGGTGACACAGGACTATAGTGCCTTCAAAGGCAACTTCTGTGGAAAGGGGACCATTGCAACTCGTTTATTCATTCAAATCCACAGTCCATGTTTTCTATGATTATTTCCCCTCATACTGTCTCTCTCTCTCTCTCTCTCTCTCACACACACACACACTCTCTCTCTCTCTCTCTCTCTCTCTCTCTCTCTCTCTTTCTTTCTCTCTTCTTTACCTGGCTCTAGGACCTATGATCTAGCTGGGATACTGGAAAAAGGTTTTCCAAGGTGACCACTCAGAGCTGTCCTGGAGAGAAGCCCCGGACAGAGACGGAAGTGAGGAAGCACCATGCCTGCCTGCAGCACAAAGTCTCAGAGGCTTCTGGGCCAAAAGCGGCCCCAGGGGCCATCCTCAACCCCTCCTCGGTCTGCAGCAAAGCCAGCACCATACCTGTTTCACATCTTTAAATTCTCACGTATACCAGAGTCCACACTAGTGTGAGCGGAAGCCAGGAGCAAGGAGGAATGCCAGCTACCTACTGACTAGGGCAATGGTATGTAAATTATATATTTACAGATACATGTATTTACATACACAGTTACAAATATACACACATATATATTAAGAAGGCCAATTACATATGAAGAAAAGGAAACCAATGTACCGAAAATATGACAGTAAAGGTAAAATGCTAACTGGGGAGCCAAGGGAACTAAATTATGGGAGAAGTGAACCAAGCCACTCCCTGCTCACCCTTTCTTTAACCCCTGGGTGAGGTCACCTGGCTCTGCCACTGAAAGCAGCAGCTTCTCAAGGATAATGACAAAAGCGCCTGCCAGAACAGGAGGGAAACACAGTGCCAAACCTCCGCGTAAAAACACTGCTCACGTGTCCTACTCACTCTTAGGGTTTATAAATTAAAATAGGCATAAAGTTACTGACCACAATTCCAAATACGAGTAAAGTATTTATAAAATGCCTGTTTCTGGGGGCACCTGGGAGGCTCAGGGGGTGAAGCGTCTGACTCTTGATTTCGGCTCAGATCACGATCTCAAGGTTCGTGGGTTCGAGCCCCACGTCAGGCTCCATGCTGCTGGTGTGGAGCCTGCTTGGGATTCTGTCTCCTTGTCTCTCTGCTCCTCCCCTGCTCTCTCTCTCTCTCTCTAAAAATACATAAACGTTTTTTAATAAATTTTTTAATAAAAAAGAAAAAAAGAAGAAAATGCCTATTTCCCTGCAGCATATTTGTTTCAGAAACTCTTGAAGGCATATACTTTTAAATACTTCAAAAAATACAGATAAGTACTATTCTGTGAGCCTCTACAAGGGATTGGAGGTGGCTTTGGACAGTGGGAGCATATCAGGGTCTAAGAACAGTTAGTTACCTACTGCTCTCGGTAGGGAGCATATCAGGGTCTAAGAACAGTTAGTTACCTACTGCTCTCGGTAGGTCTCTATTTGCATCTAATTCGCATACCTGAATTTCAGGATTCAAATTCCATTTTTAGGAGAGACTGTTTTAATTAATTCTGGAAAGTTGTGAGTGAATTCCGCTGTTATATATTAAATTGTTATCCTTTTTTTTTTTTTTAACATGATAACCTTTTGTTTTAAAGTTTGCCACATTCCAAAACCTAGGCTGTCCAGACTTAGCGCCATCGGTAACTCCCTCAGAGGGACCAAGATGTCCCCAGGCTTGAGGTTTGTTTTTTTGTTTTTTTTCCCCCACATCCTCAAGAATCCGCTTTCAAAGAACCAAGTACTTTTGTCTGTTTCTTGTATTCTTGTGAACTTATTAAGTTTGGATCTCTGGGGGCACCTGGGTGGCTCAGTCGTTGGAGGCGTCTGACTCTTGGTTTCAGCTCAGGTCATGATCTCACAGTTCCTGAGTTCGAGCCCTGCATCAGGCTCGCGCTGACAGCGGGGAGCCTGCTTGGGATTCTCTCTCCCTCTCCCTGCCCCTCCCTCCCTCTCTCAAAATAAATAAATAAACTTTTAGAAGTTTGGATTTCTCAGCTAGCAGGTGATCATATAATGAGGTATACTTATAACACTTATAACAGGCCTGGTTTAGGGGTGAAGCAAGAACTTTATACCATAGAGAACTCTAGTTTTAAGAAGAAATCTCTCTCAGAGACAGAAATGTCAGCTCACTTTGGGCTTCAGGTAATTCACTGTAGACCTGTACCAGGTGGTGCTGGCTTTGGGAAATTGCTGCAAAAAAGCTGAATACTTGAAAATGAGACAAATGAAAACAGCCTCATCGGAAGAGAAAAGCCATTCTTGACAAGTCCTATTAATCGTGAGATAATGTGTGGAGAAAGCAGGGAGAAGAGAGGCCAGTGGCCCACAAGCTACCAACAACAAGCTGTGTGACCTTGGCCAAGTCAACAAGGCGTGTCGCATTGCCTCTGGCTTCATTCCTTTGCTTTAAAAAAAAAAAAAAAAAAAAAAAAAGAAGGGCCTGACTATACTGCCCGCAAGAGCCACTGCAACCCTAAATATCATGTTCCCATCTCTTTATGCCACCAAATGAATAGCAGAATTATGTGGCGGGACGAAACAGAGGACTAATGATGTATAAAAAGGGGGGGGGGGGGGAGGGGAGGCTTATTTTTATTATGGGCATCAATCTCAGACCTGCAAGACATGTTTCAGTCTGAAGTTATGACACCTCTCTGTTACTTTCCATAAACACAGCATTTAAAGTTCATCTAGAATTCAGTAAGATATCTTAGTGTGAAGAAGGAAAAGAGTTTGAGGAGCTACCCAGAATTACAACAGCAAGGGCAAAACCTGTGGACCTCATTAAGGTCTGAGGGAAATAGTATATATTTGGGAGATTTCTAAAAACAGGAAAGCACATTGGGGCGCCTGGGTGGCTCAGTCGGTTAAGCGTCCGACTCCAGCTCAGGTCATGATCTTGCAATTTGTGGGTCCGAGCCCCACATCGGGTTCTGTGCTGACAGCTCGGAGCCTGGAGCCTGCTTCTGACTCTGTGCCTCCCTCTCTCTCTCTGCTCCTCCCCCGCTCACACTCTGTCTCTCTCTCTGTCTCAAAAATAAATAAAAATATTTAAAAAAAAAACAAAAAACAGGAAAGCATAACCCGAAAGTGTCTGAAATACACAAATCGTACAAGGTGACAGCCTAACAAGAAAATATGCTTCTCTGTGTGGCACAGGCTGAGCCAGCAGGGCACTTTCTGGAGAACAGAAAGGACCCGGACGCTGCCTTTCTAATGTTCACGGCGACAGGTAATCCAAAAAGTATATTCACTTTGCGATCGATCACTCAAGCGCCGGGAGCTTAAAAGCCCTTCTAACCAGAAGCCCTTTGAGTCCTGCATACACAATAAGGAGGAAGCCACAATTTTTTAATTCCAGAACACGACTTCCAAGATAGGAAACAACGCAATACGAACATGAGGCTGCTCGGTTATGGAAACAATGGAGCTTTTTGCCCTCCGCTATCCACTAAAAATAAAAACACAGGGGCTAGTGACAGCCGTCAGAAGGGGCCGAGCGCACAGGGTCCGGCTGCGGGGAGGAATAAGAAAGAACTGACCGAGGAGGAGGGCCGGGGGCCCTTGGAGCGAGCCACAGGCTAATTGTGGGAGTCTGGGGCAGGCGGCCGTGAAGCAATTAGTGTCCGGAGAAGCGAATTTGGTCGCCTCTTCTCACAAGTCCCATTTTCACGTCTGCAGGTTAGATTTGGCTGCGAAGAAAAGAAACGGCAGCATGCAAAGACAGAATGTGCCCGACGGCAGGAGAAGGAACCAACCCCTGTCAGCAGTTAACTCAAGGAACTCATTTAGCTCCCCGGTAAGAAAAAAAATACAGCTGGGGGTGTGTAAGCTGGTCTACGCCAGGCCCAAGTTTCCCATTTATTCCATCTCTTTGGGAATGAAGCATGCACGTGTGCTCTAAAACCAGAGTCAAGATGATAAAGCCCGACCTTTCATTTGTCTCGGCCAAAAATCTATTCACCAAGCAAGAAATCAAACATTTACTCCGACATTTTCGCAAAGCATCTTGGAGAGAACACTCCACGCTAGTTCGGTTCCTATTGAACCGGGTGAACGTTTCCATCGAGAAGCTCTAAGACGAGGTGTGTTTAAAAGGTGAGATTTCTGTTAAACCCAAGCACCCAGGGGGCAAAAAAAAAATCAATGACAACTCTGCTCTTACAAAGGTCTCCCCTCAAGGAAATACACGCCTCAGATGGCACACTCACGTTTTTCTGTCAAACGCCAGCTTCGACTGCCTCCCTCTGCAGCTCAGCCTCCCTCCGTACCTGCCTCCTCCCGGCCCTGCTGGCGTGTCTGACCTCCAGCTCCCCGCCGAATTCTCCCGGCGCATTTCATCATTTCCTGTTGGCTGCCGACTCCTGGCAGCGAGATAAGGTCGGGCCTCCACGCTGCAGGCACCCTCCAGGCACCAGGTCCGCAGACCTCCGCTCCGGGCCCGCTGGGACCCTCACGGAAGCGCTTTCTTTTCAGAAAGCGGCCCAACAGAAATCTCAGTACTCGAGAGAAAGTCAGACAGAGGAGATCTGGGGACACAAGGCATAGGACCCTCCCCAAATCAACCTGTCCATCGACTGACTGACACTGCACACGACAGCCTTAGAATCTGCTGCACTTGGGATCCTTCCAGGTAGGAGCAAAGAGACCTGCGCTGGAGCTAAGGGGCCAGGAGTCACGGGAGATCATGGGACAGGGACTTACTTGCAGGGGATAATCTTACATGGTCCCTACACGTAAAACTCAACTTCTCTTTGGGACTCCATACAGCGAGGCGAAAGCGGCTCAACCTCTCAGCAGCACAGGCGGCCTCCGGAGGCCCTCAAACGCGCGAGTGGGAGTCGCCAGAATAAAAACTAAACGCAGAAAACACCCTTCCTCCTGGAGCTTTACAAAGAATTAAAAGCGAAGGAAAAAGAATAACGTAACTTTAGGGGAAGGGGCAGGGGTCCTAACTCATTTTTAAATATACGTGCCGATGAGAATACATACTGCATAGTTCCCCTGAGTTAAAGTAAAGAGCCGACACAAACATCCTACGCTGCTTGAAGCCAGGGCAGAACGGGAAGGGACTAGGCAGGAAAGGGTTGCCACGAGCACTTCTGAGCAGGGCTCTGTTTCCTGAGCTGTTTGTGTGCTCCGTTTGTGAAAACTCACTGGTATGCAAACGTGTAATATGTGCACTTGTATGTATACATTGTGTCTCGTTTTTAAAACGTATGCAACAATACTAAAAAATACAAACACTACAAAAAAGAACAGATGTTGAAACTAATGTGTAAAAACACAAGAAACAAATGTTTTAAGATCTCAGTTTCCCCAAAGTACCCTCCCAGAAGATACAATGTGCACCCCTCCCCCAACCCCTATGGCAAGCTAGACGCTACGTTTAAGTGGCGGTGGCCAGAACTGGATCCTTCCCTCCTTGCAACACGGGCCTCTAGTCTGACCTTACAACATGAAAGAGAATAGGTTAAGAAGATCTTTCCAGAATCTTGTGTTTAGAAATGCCTTAGTGGAGGGGCGCCTGGGTGGCTCAGTCGGTTAAGCGTCCGACTTCAGCTCAGGTCATGATCTTTCGGTTTGTGAGTTCTGCCCCACATCGGGCTCTGTGCTGACAGCTCAGAGCCTGGAGCCTGTTTCAGATTCTGTGTCTCCCTCTCTCTGACCCTCCCCTGTTCATGCTCTGTCTCTCCCCGTCTCAAAAATAGATAAAACGTTAAAAAAAAGAGTTTTTATAGAAATGCCTTAGTGGAAAAACACCAATAAAGCAATGACCATGCCGACGCAAGGCTCAATTACTTGACATGTGATAATAATTCACACTACTTGGAAAATTATCACGTCACCCTCTGGCCCCCGAAAGAAAATCCCCACAGAAGTCAGCCCAACGCAGACTTCGCTGTACCCCACAGTCTGCTCGGTTCCCCCCCACCCTTACAGAGGGACACACGCTGGAGCTCTAGGCCAGCCGCACCGGGCCTCCGGCGTCCTCTGGCCTGCAGGGAGGTGCCTATTTCATCCCGGGAACTGCTGGGGGGGGGGGGGGGTTAATGGCCCTCAAGGTCATTTTGTCCAGTGATGGACACTAAGGCTGGAGAAGGCTAAATAATGTTTCTAGAGACTACTTCGGTGTACCTGACCACGACACGCAGACAGGCTTTCTACAACTAACAGCCTGGCATTTACCTTCCAAAGCGTTTTAACTAAATTTAAGCACAAAGTATGGTCACAAAAGTCCTTTTCTGGGGGTATTTTCTTCCACTAAGAAAGAAGAAACACCTGAGTTCTGGTAGAGCCAGATGATCATCTACCTTTCCTCTTCATCGGTTGGCATGACAGAAAACCCCGCCCCAGAGGCCCACTTAGGACTCTTGGTTACGGGAGAGGACAATCGTGGGACTCTTGGTTACGGGAGAGGACAATCGTGGCGAGATAGATTTATTCATTTTGTTTTTCTAAGACCCTCATTCTCTTTACTTTTTTTGTAATCCAACAAACACAAGCTGCTTGGTGAACATTTATACAATGCTTACTTTATGGTTAATCATGAAAATAATCCCATCAGGGCACTGTTGCCTCTCCCATTTCCCAGATGAGATAACTGAGGTCCAGAAATATTCTATTACCTGCCCTGTGTCCCAAAGCTGGCACACGGGGGTAGCTAAGATCTGAATCAGCTTCCTGAATCCAGCTGTTAACCACTCCCCCCACCCCGCTGCCTCGCCACTGTGGCCTCCCTCGATAAACCAGAACTGAATCTCGGATACAGCTGCTGTGTAATAAAAATCTGATCTGAAGTGAATTAAGAATGCAGAGAGCAGGGGTGCCTGAGTGGCTCAGTCGGCTAAGCCTCCGACTCTTCATTTTGGCTCAGGTCCTGGTCTCACGGTTTGTAGGTTTGAGCCCCATGTCAGATTGGGATCCTCTCTCTCCCTCTCTCTCTGCCCCTCCCCCGCTTGTGCTTTTTCTCTTTCTCTCTCTCTCAAAATAAATAAACTTAAAAGAAAAATGCAGATGGCAGTGGGACTATGAAGTAACGAGCCCAGCTTTCCTTCCAGCGTGGCTGGGGCGTTCTTCCCCGCTCCCCACAACCTCGGCCACACCTCACCAGTGCGTTCCCAGTTCCCAGCAAGAGACAAGCTGTCCTGCCCCTCTGGCAGAGGACAAGACTGTCTCAGGCAGCTCTCCCGCCCTAAGGCAGTCCTGGGACAGAAACACTGCTCCAGGGAAACCCACCTGCTAACCTCTGGCACCTGGTGCCTAAACTGGTATTTCCAGTTCCAGTCTGGTTTCTGTCACCAGACTTGAAACCATTGGGCATTCATTCAACAAACATTAGTGGCAGGCACAGTGCTTAAGGCCTCGGGGGCCCCATGGTTGTGAAAGTCAAGGTCCCTGCCCGGGACTGCTCAGTGTCGGGGCAGGACACACGTGTAAATAAATCAACAGAGCACGGGCTGATGACTGCGAGAACCAACATGAACCAGGGGCAGAGGGAACACTGCGAGGGCGGCAGCGACCCAGGGTGGGAAGCAGGGTCGGAGAGGGCTCCACGAAGAAAGGGACAGGAGAGGGTTCTCCAAGAGCTTGCCATCGGCCTACTCAAACCACGTAGATAGGCAGGAAAAGAAATTCAGGGACCCAGGCCAGCAAGTCAGCTAAACGCTACCAGAGCCTCCATGACCTCCGTCCTCAGCCAATGGCTGAGTCCTGGCCCTGCAGTTCACCAGCCCAGCGTAAGCCCCAGACGTCAGGACGACACCAGGCAGGCTGCCTCCTCTCTCTGACACCTTTGTTAAATGATCGGCGCGGGGCGGAAACGGCTGCCTTTACCGAGCTCTTCTAAAAGACTCCGTAAGATAGGTACCGCTAGCCCCGTTTTACAGAAGGGAAACCACCAGAGAAGTCAGGCAACCTGCCCAGCACCACCCAGCAAATAATGGCAGAGTAGGATTCAGAGTCAGGTCTACCGGATACTTTCAAAGCCCACGGTCTCTCCACCAGGCTCAGGCCTCCCACGGAGCCAGCCTCGTGAGGGACAGGAGGACATGTGGCAACAGGTCATGTCACATGGGGGCGAGAACGGGACTTCCACTATGTGATTTTTCCCCCATTCTGCTACCGGTCTGCCCTTGCTCTAATGCCACACTTTTTCCAAAACAGCTTTACTGAGATGTAATTCACATACCATATAATTCAGCCATTCGCAATTTACAGTATATCTAATTCAATGGTCTTTAGTGAATGTAGAGAGTTGGGCAACCAACGTCCCAATTTCAGGACATTGTTACCACCTCAAAAAGCAACCCCGCGCACTTTAGCTGCCACCTCCTTCTCCCTCCCGTCTTCCCCGCCCCTTCCCCAGCCCTAAGCAACTACTGCCTCTTGCAAGGTGACCCTTAAAGAGGTTATGGACACACAGTAATCAGGATGTTAACAAAACAGTGCAGACTGCAGTTCTGCGCTTCAGTCGTCCCTCCCGGGCTAAACGGAGCTCCCAGACGAGCCGGACAGCTCAGAGGCAGGTGCTGGGGGGAGGGGGGGAGGTACCTGGCGGCCCCATGCTAGCTGGGCTCCGCGGTTCTCGTTCTCGTGTCCCTGAACTTAGCGAGCGCTCAACGCAGAGCCTGGTGGTTTGGCACCTGCCGGGACGGCGGAAGTCATGCAGAAGCTCTAGCAGACCCCTCTGGTCACAAGGCCCCACACCGGCAGCAATGCCCATCTCCCCATCTCCGTCCGGAAAGGCAAACCAGGATCGTATCCACTACCGCAGGCTGGCGCCAACCAGATCGGAGTCATATTGAGAAGCCAACTCTTCAAGATTCTCAACTGGTGACCGCCGGGGTGAGAAGGTGCCTCCTGTGCTCTTCCTCAGGAAGAGCCTTCCTCAGTGCGGAGGGGAGCTGGGACAAGGGGATCCACAGACCAACCAGGCACGCACTTCCGCGGGGCCCTGATTTCTCTATCACACTTCTCCATACGGCGGGACGCGGAAACTCAGCTGCGTGAGGGGCAGGAAACTCCTCCTCGACACTTAAAAGGAATGAGCTTCCGACAGATGCAAACGGGTGAATCACAGAAACTTGGTGGTGAGCAAAAGAGGGCGGGCGCGAAAGGGTGCCTGCTGTGTGTCTCCACTGACACGAAGCTCTAAACCAGGCCAAACAAACCCACCGGGAGGGGATCAGTGTGTGCCTGGGGCTGGGGCTGGGGCTGGGGCCGGGCTGGGGCCGGGCTGGGCTGGGCCGGGCAGGGCCGGGGCCGAGCCAGGCCGGGTGGGGGCGGAGTGCACAGGGCACAAGGGAAGTTCTGAAGCGATGGAAATGTTCTCTGTCTTGCTTGGGGCTGTGGCTACACAGGCGTATCCACTAGTCAAAGCCCTTAAATGGGTCCATTCGGTTGTATGGACATTAATATCTCAATGAGGAGAAAAGGGGAGGGGAGCAGGCAGGGAGGAGGGACTGTGGGGGAGAAGGCAAGAGAGACAGGAAAAGAAGAAAAGCCCTGTGCGCAACCTGAGCATCGGAACTGTCCCCACTCTGCAGGGCCAGTGCAGCAAAGCTGCTTTCACCGAGGACCACACGGCAAGGTGCCTCTGAGCTCCAGGCGGTGTCAGCGTGCGTGTGTTGCACTGGGTCTCAGTTCTTAGAACAGCCGGTCCCCTAACAGGCACAAACGATCCCGATGAACCCGAGGGCCCTACCCCCTCACCAGGTGAACTCGGCTCTCCCTTAGCACTGCAGTAAAGAGTGCGAGAACGTCTAGTCAGCGGATTAGAAAGGGCAGCTCTCGGTGACAGGTTTCGATGGCCGTTTGACAGTCGGTAAGCAAGTAAAATCTAATGCGATAATTACAATTATTAGCTTTTCTTTCTCCTCAGATGATAAGTAAATCTGAAATTCTAGAATTTTTTGTTTATTTTTATTTATTTTTATTTTTTTTCAACGTTTATTTATTTTTGGGGGGACAGAGAGAGACAGAGCATGAACGGGGGAGGGGCAGAGGGAGAGGGAGACACAGAATCGGAAACAGGCTCCAGGCTCTGAGCCATCAGCCCAGAGCCCGACGCGGGGCTCGAACTCACGGACCGCGAGATCGTGACCTGGCTGAAGTCGGACGCTTAACCGACTGCGCCACCCAGGCGCCCCTGAAATTCTAGAATTTAAATGGGTTCTAGAAAGCAGTCCGATGGGTTATCTGGTGTTGGTTGGTGGAGAGAGTAGTGGCCGTGTTCAAATCCTACTTGTTAGCCTTTCATATTTCTATGGAAGAAGACATAAATAGAGCCGTCTTTGCCTTTACTTTTCCCACATGTGTATACAAAAAGGAACAATCCAAGCCAAATTTCTCGATCAAAGAAGGAGGTGCCAGAACAAGCTGAACTAAGTACCAGGTTCTATCTTTGGGGAAAAAAAAAAAAAAAAACCCTTTAAAACCCTTTATATAAGCTTCTTTGCTTCCCTGGCACTTGCCCAAAGCTAAAGAAAAAAATGAGCCAGACTAATTAAAGCAGAAAGCCCAATTGAGAAAAACTTCAAAGCACCAATGCGATATGAAAAATGTTAATTTCTTTTCTTACACATTTGATAACGTGCCATCGCGAGATGAAACCCCTGGGCTTCTAACACAACACGTGCGTGGTTAAGATGTCATTCTCGGTTCTGGGGCCCCCTCAGGCCCTCCTGGGTCAACACGCTGAAGATGGAAACTGATCCCTGAAGGAAGGTCTGAACTCAAAAAGGAGTGGTGAGCAAGATTTGTGGTGAGTTTTGGGTATCTGCAGGAATAAAGTTAGAGACAGGCTGTGTTCGAGTGTTACTGGCGGTTTTCCCCCTCTTGTATGTGTGTGCACCCTCTCTGTGCCAGGCTCCAGGAATTACAAGCTAAATCGCTCCCCACACTTGTCCTTACGCAGCTTAGAGTTTAGGAGGGTAGGGAGACAAGCACGCAGGGGACCACCCAGTGTGACGGGTGCTACCTAACAGATGGGAAGCGAGGAGCCCCACCTAGGAGGGTGGGGGAGATGGGAAAACTCTCCGGAAGCTGGGCCATGGGTGGAGTCAGGTAAGGAAGGGGCTGAGGCTCCCCCCTCCCCCAGGAGGGGAGAGGGCACCAGACGGAAGCTCCCAACTTTACCCACCAGGGTTATTTTGTCCACCAAGGGCACTAAAACAAGAAGAAAAACCAATCACCTCCCATTATTTCATTTCAAAGACATTTTAATAATAAAAAAGGCATTTGACACTAAAAAGCAGGTCATACAACTTCAGAATAAATCAAGAGCCTCAAGCTAAATATCTCTAGCTTTGTAAAGAATAATTACAATGTTGATACTTTGGCCCCATGGCAGTAAATATACCATCATGAACTGGTGTTTAGAAATTCTACAAATATTAGGTAAAATTAGGGACTATTTATGACATTTTATACACATTTGCCATGATGTTTACATACAACGACTATACTTCCTGATAACCCTGCAAGGTGGGAGGCCTGACCCCATCTTTTGGAAGAGAAAACTAGAGCTCTAGGGAGGTGGCTTGCCGATGGTCACACAGTGGTGACAGTGCACAGAGCTCTACACTTGGTTCCCTCTGCCAGCGGAGTCCTGGGTCCCACAAGCATGCCGTGACGGTGTGGGAGAGCTCTGGGAGACCTCTGAGGGCCTTATCAGAACTCAACCTGTTCTGGGGCACCTGGGTGGCTCAGCCGGTTGAGCGTCCAACTTTGGACACTGAGCCTGCTTGGGTTTCTCTTTCTTTCTCTCTCTCTCTCTGCCCCTCCCCTCCCCATTCATTTCCTCTCTCTCTCTCTCTCCCTCTCTGAAAATAAATAAACTTTGAAAAAAGTTAAAGAACTAAACATGTTTTATTGTTGCTTTGGAGATGGCAAAGGAAGAATTCAGTTCTTGCCTTTTCTTTTTTTGATAATCCCAAACAACCGACTCAAACCCTTCATGAAACCGGGAGAGGTATAAATATGTAAATAAGTGAAATCACGATCCCAAGCATCCCAGAATGTTCTCATTACCTTCTCCTGCAATTAGACCAGTGCCAGCGACAAAGAAGATGGGAAAGATGGGAGAAGATCGAGAATCCCGATGTGCCAAGAAATAGGGGGCATCCAAACCCTTATTCAAGAATACTGTGCTTCAGCCCGGCCTGTAAATATACATTTAGAGTTTAATGAATGAATCTAAAGTCTGCAGGCACTGTTGAGTGTTGTAGAAATTCAATTTATTTATTTATTTTTTTAGTTTATTTTTATTTATTTTGAAAGAGAGAAAGAGCAAGCAGGGGAGGGACGGGGCGGGGGGGGGGGGTGGAGAATCCCAAGTAGGCTCCTCACTGTCAGCACAGAGCCCAATGTGGGGCTTGAACTCACAGACGGTGAGATCATGATGCAAGCTGGTCAAGAGTTGGTCACTCAACCAACGGAGCCCCCCAGGGCTAAAAATTCAATTTATTTTTTTTTCAATTTTTTTTTTTTTATTTATTTTTGGGACAGAGAGAGACAGAGTATGAACGGGGGAGGGGCAGAGAGAGGGAGACACAGAATCGGAAACAGGCTCCAGGCTCCGAGCCATCAGCCCAGAGCCTGACGCGGGGCTCGAACCCACGGACCGCGAGATCGTGACCTGGCTGAAGTCGGACGCCCAACCGACTGCGCCACCCAGGCGCCCCAAAAATTCAATTTAAAAGACACTCTCTCTAACCCTAAAAGCTCCCATTCTCAGGTCTGAAATGGGATTATAAATAGAATACCAACGACAAACTTAAAAGTGTATCTCGTTTTACAAATCTCATGTTTTCCTTCTACTTTTACCACTTAAAATTGAAGCCTACTCTAAACAATCTTAAACACAACATTCCCAGTTGTACTTCGACAAGGCATGAGACCCTGCCAAGTGAGGACATTACAGGCTGGCCTCCATGGGCAAGGTGGAGCTGAGTGGGGCCAAGCAACAGAGAGGGGCGCAGAGTGGTGAGCAGGTGCGGGACCCTGGCAGGCTTCTAAGCTCCTTCACCTGTGACACGAAGACAGCCTCAGTTGCCACACCGGGGCTCGGGAAGATGAAGGGAGGTAATGTACACACAGGGCATTTTTACATGGTGGCCGCTGAGGTCAGCCCCATGATGCTGACCACAGCCAAAGTCGCGGAAGGATCAAAGGGGACTCTCCTAGGATAGGGTGGAAACATAGTAGGCAAAGACGCAGGGACTCGGGTGGCAGCAGCACCCCAGGAAATTCAGAGGGCAGGTGACCAATACAGGTCGGAAAATCAACGACGCAATCCGAATGGAGGCAAACCCACGGTGACCACGAGGAACCACGTATGGATATGGACGGGGCTGCTTCAGATGGTCTTGCGAAGGAAAATAAAGTGTGGGGGCTCTGCCCAGAAGCCAACCGGGCTGAGCAGCAGAGAGGGCTGAGTCCGGGACAGGTCTCAGGGGCACACGGCGTGCACCCTGGCAGGGGTCGCAGGAGAGAGCAAACTGTTCAGCCTGGCAGTGGTTGCCCCACATCCGTGCCCGGTGACCCGGCTCAAGACAGAGTATAGACGAGGAGCCCATTTCTCCCGTGAGTGAGACTGAAGTAAAGGACAGGTTACAAGGGCTCAGTTGGTTAAGCGTCCAACTCTTGATCTCAGCCCAGGTCATGATCTCACGGTTCATGAGATTGAGCCCTACATGGGGCTCCGTGCTGACAGTGAGAAACCTGCTTGGGATTCTCTCTCTCCTTCTCTCTCTGCCCCTCCCTCACTTGTCCTCTCTCTCACTCTCGCGCTCTTAAAATAAATAAGTAAACATTTAAAAAAAAGAGAAAAAAAGACAGGTTACAAACGGCTTAAATCATATGATCCCATTTGTTTCTAAAAATCACATTTGTGTGTGGTAAACATAATGCTCTGGAGAAGTGAACATCAAGGTACCGACAGTGATTTTCTTCTTTTGAATAATTTGTACTTGTATTTTACAAAGTACGTGCATTGATTTTACAATGAAGGAATAAATGGAGTTCCTTACAATAGTTTAAACCCAAACGGGTGACTCCAAGGCAGTGCGAGGCAGGCCTGTGGAGGGCCCACGGCTGCACAGAGGGCACTCGGGACCGCAACGCTCGGAAGCCTCTGGGCACGGCACACCCAGGGGGCGAACCCCTGCCTGCAAGGCTTCCATAAAACCCCCGTTCTGGACAAATCCTGGAGCAAAGATGCCATCAACCAAAGCCTGACACCGAACCTCCAGAGGGAGGCGCGTCACCCTTGCAGCTGGTCTCACTGGTTGTGCAGTATTTCACGTGGGAAAGCCAAGGGATGGGGTTCCTGGGCGTACCCCACAATTCACTCCGTAACTCCGTCTGAGATCTTATAAACCAATTCCGTACACATACTTAAGTCCTAGGAGGGGTCAAGGCTCTCCAGCCGCATCCAAAAGCAGAAGACGCTCAGACCAACGATCTCATCCACAGTAGAGTGCTTCTTTAAGACCTCGGCATCACCCAAATTAACTCCACGCAGAGGCGGGTCTGAGGGAGCCATTGTGGAGGGTAAGCACATCTGAGGTTACCAGAAGAACAGAACCAAATGAAGGCCCCGTCCCCAGGGCCATCCACACACAGGCAGGGGAGACTTCTCAGGCTCTCACAGTTTGATGCCTCCCAGTGAGAACCCTGAGAAAGGGGAGTCAGCTGCCAGATAGCCCCTTCCCTAAGAGGGGACAAAGATCCCAGTGCTTCTGGCAACACACATGACCCACAGAGCTGGGTGACCACCGAACCCATACAACGACATACGCACGCAAAGCTGTATAAAGGTCGTGACAGGGAAGACGGTCCTGTGACAGTACCTATGTACCTGGATTAGGGCTGGGGCAAATTTATTTTTTTTTAATTTTTAATGTTTATTTATCTTTGCGAGAGAGAGAGAGAGAGAGAGAGAGAGAGAGAGAGAGAGAGAGAGACAGAGTGTGAGCAGGGGAGGGGCAGAGAGAGAGGGAGACACAGAATCTGAAACAGGCTCCAGGCTCTGAGCCGTCAGCACAGAGCCCGACGCAGGGCTCGAACTCATGAGATGTGAGATCATGACCTGAACCGAAGTCGGATGCTCAACCGACTGAGCCACCCAGGTGCCCCAGGGCTGGGGGAAATTTTATAAACAGTCCAGAGCATTGACTTCCAAGGCCAAGATCTTCTTAAAATGTGGCACCAAGCATGCTTATGATGCTTCATGACAGTGTTCACTTTTACGACTCCTCACTCTGTAACTGTGTTGGCGGGTGAATGGGGGGGGGGGGGGGAGGAGATGGACACGAAGAGCAAGCTGACCCAGACCCTGGGGCCCTTTGTGCTTATTCCCCCAGTGTGCCCCTTCCAAATCCACTTCCAGTTCCCTACCTGTTAGAAAGTGTCTTGAGGCTCGGGGGGGGGGGGGGGGGGGGGGGGAGAGGGACTGGGACCTTTAACTGGTACCAGTATTTCTCTGCTTCATTTATCGAAACGCCAGATTCACAATGTGTAATGTTCAAAACAGTGCATATATAAGAAATAGGCCACGTCCAAATTCATTAGATTCAGATGCTCTTTCCAACAAATTAATGTGACAATAGTGAAGATTTTCTGTCTGTTCCACAAACGTATTCCAACCCATCTACGACCTCATTTTCTGCAGGATTCATTTCTGACGGCACACCGATTATTGTGCTACGTCTATGACGTTAAGAAATACTTTCATTACATAATTATTAGCAGTACCACTTAACACTGCTTTATACACAAGCTTGTCTTCCCACAGACGCCTTGGGGAAGAACCAAGTACCTTCAAGATGAGTCCTACCAGCCCAAACGACTCTGGCAACAACCAACATCATAACACCTACACCCTCAAAACCATGTGGGATTCATTGTATCTGTAGACTGGAAATGTTTTCCTCTTCATCTTTTATAGAAAACGTCAACCGTAGGGGAGCCTGGGTGGCTCGGTCGGTTAAGTGTCCGACTTCAGCTCAGGTCATGATCTCATGGTTCATGAGTTCAAGCCCCGTGTCGGGCTCTGTGCTGACAGCTCGGAGCCTGGAGCCTGCTTCAGATCTGTGTCTCCCTCTCTCTCTGCCCCTCCTCTACTCACACTCTGTCTCTCAAAAATGAATAAATGTTAAAAAAAAAAAAAGAAAAAAAAAGAAAACGTCAACCATATAAAAAGTAAAAAGACTAGAATCATGACCCCTAGTTTCAACAATTACCAATGGAGGGCTGGCCTCGTTTCACTTGTGATTGAGAAAATTGTTCAATGCTCCCAGAATCGTGTTTTCACGGGACCCGGCAGGCCCACAGCACGGGTGCTTACTCTGGGAAGAGACACACGGCAGAGGAGAGGCCCTCACCGGAAGGGAAAGGCAACTTTTTGGGGAGCCAGAGCTGCTCAAGCCATGTGTCACACTGAGGAGTAAAAATACCATCCTACAAGGTGACCCTCACCAGGGATCAATCATGCTGACGTCACTGCGCTCCCTGAAACGGTTTCAGGCAGGCGCTTCACCTCTGCTGTATTCTTCCCCACAACTCATAAGTCCCATCCAATAATGTGAAAGAAAAACATGAGGCAAACCCAAAGTGAGGGACATCCCCCCAAATATCCGACCAGCACTCTTCAAAACTGTCAAGGTCGTGAAAAACAGGGAAAGGCAGAAACCGTCACAGATGAAGGAGACCAGGATAAATGCGATGTGATGTCCTGGACTGGATGCTGGAACAGACAGAATCTCAGTGGAAAAAGCAGTGAAATCCAAGCACAGTCTGTAGTTTAGCTAATAACTCTGTACCAACGTGAAATTCTTGGTTTTGCCAAGTGTGCTGCGGTTACATAAGATGTTAACATTCGGGGAAACTGGGCGAAAAGCCTGTGGGAACTCTCTGTATTGTCTTTGCAACTTTTCTGCATACCTCAATTTTTTCCAAAATAAAAAGCTTATCGCAGAAAAAATAATATAAAAAATTCAACTGGCTAATAAGTGTTCATTATACCCTTTATGAGGAGTCGGTGGCAATGTGGCCTTCCTTCTAAAATTCATCCAGGGAAGACGAAGCGTGAAGAAATAAAACAGTTTGCTAAAGAGTCTCAAAGAAAGGGAGCCCGGTGACCTGAAGGAAGCTGAAGGCCGTTCAAGGTCGCTGACGCTGTGCACCACTGGACGCGGGAGCATCTGACTGTAGCAATGAACTGGGTTGACAGAGGTTACCACCAAACCACGAGACTGCACTGCCTGGTCTCCCCACTCCAGCCTCAGCAGAGCCCCCTCCCTTCCCACCCAGCCTCTCCCCTCCAGAGCCTCTCTTGGTTCACTCAGCAAGCTCTGAGGGTCTGCCAGCTCGCAGACTGAAAACAATAAAAGGAGGAGGGATTACATACCACTGTATGAGAATTCATTTTTTAAAAAAGTTTTTTGGGGGTGCCTGGGTGGCTCAGTCGGTTGAGCGCCTGACTCTTGATTTCAGCTCAGGTCATGATCCCAGGGTTATGAGATCAAGCCCTGAGTTGGGCTCTGCGCTGATGGCACAAAGCTTGCTTGGGATTCTCTCTCCCTCTCTCTCTGTCCCTCCCCCACTCACTTGTGCACTCTCTCAAAATAAACATTAGAAAAACAAAAATTTTTTTTTCTAATGTTTATTTTTGAGATTGAGAGCAACAGAGTATGAGGGAGGGGGCAGAGAGAGAGAGAGAGAGAGAGAGAGAATCCTTAGCAGGCTCCAGGCTCTGAGCTATCAGCAAAGGGCCCGACACGGGGCTCGAACTTGTGAACTGTGAAATCATGACCTGAGCCAAAGTCAGACGCTCAACCGACTGAACCACCCAGGCACCTCAAAATAAATAAACATGTAAAAAATAAAAACAAAAAATAGTTTTTTATAAATCTCGAGAAAAGATGAGCTGTTATCAGAAATGCACTGGGTGGTGGGGGGGGTTACCTGGCTTGCTCAGTTGGTAGAGCATATGACTCATAATCCCAGGGTCATGAGTTCAAAGCCCCATATTGGGTGTGGAGCCTACTTAAAAATTTTTTTTTTTAATTTTTATTTTTTAACGGGGGCACCTGGGTGACTCAGTCGGTTAAAGACCAGACTTCAGCTCAGGTCATGATCTCATGGCTTGTGAGTTCGAGCACCATATTGGGCTCGGCGCTGAGAGCTCAGAGCCTAGAGCCTGCTTCAGATTCTGTCTCCCACTGTCTCTGCCCCTTCCTCATGCACGCGTGAACGCTCTCTCTCTCTCTCTCTCTCTAATGAATATTTTAAAACATTGTTTTTAATTTTTAAGAAAAGAACTGTGCACTAGCAAGTATGAGGCTGAGCTCTGCACAGGGAAAGGGCTGGAAGCAGCAGAAGCAGGATTCTGCCCTTGGTCTTTCTGACCCAGAGACCATGCTTGGAAGGGCTGAGCCTATCGCCTCACAAAGACTGAAAATTCACTGGTGCTTTTCAATAGCTTTGCATGTGCTTCTTCGTAACAGTGCCTTCCCGTATTTGAAACAGGACACAGTTCTAGAAATCAAAGCACACACCTGGGTTTTCAAATTATAAACAGCATATGGGGATTTAATTCATTCAGAACTGGATTTAAGAAGACTTTTGTGGCCGGAGTCAACACAAAGTAAGCACGTTAGCACAGCCAATGTCCTCCTGGGTGCTAGAGCAAACGTCCTGTACTTGAAGGTCAGCCCACGGAAGAATTTATGTGAAATACTCCTGCCCAAGCGCTCTGCAGCAAAATTACTGAGAGACAAAGAGAGAGAACCAGTAGCGATTTTTTTTAAACAATCTTAAAAAAAAAAAAAAAAAAAAAAAAAGACAGCTAAAAAAAGGTTGTACTTGTTCTCCAGAACAACAGTTTGAAAACGACAGAGTCTGCCATGTTTCTCATCAATGAGCAACTTCATTATTTCTGCTTATCCAGTAATTGGAGAGTAACTGAAGACTGTCTTGCAAAATTCAGGTCAAAACTCCCCAGCGCCCTGAGTGACGCAACCAGGAGTCTGTACAATAGGGTCACTGCCCGACGGCCCTCCACTGAGCCTTCGCTTTTCAGCTTCACACTGAGAAAAAGGCCACATAGGCTTTTTTCCATTCATTTTTTAAATGCTGTGTTGAGTTAGAAACTGTCCAAACACACCTGGACTTTACACATTTGACAGACTCTAGAGGACAAGCTCTCGGGCCCCGTACCCAGGCTCGCCAGGCCTGGCGAGCCCCACACCGGCACCAGGCACAGCAGCCTTACCCGGACGCCCAACGGGGCCGGGGTGCTCGGCTGTAAGAAGACCGGCAGGTCCTGTCTCAGCTTGTGGAGGGGATTAGGTGAGATAAAACACCTGGTCTGGCACCTGACAGCCTATCGTGTCCCTAAATCTCCGTCTCCTTCCCTCCAAATCCCTCTGTCCACTCTCCTTCTGGTTGCCCTCCAAGACCCAGGTACCACGGAACAACAAAAAGCCAATTCCACCGAGGAGCCAGCACAGCTGGCTTTATTGTCCCCGCACAGCTCTTTCCCGTGGGCACCAGATGACAGGTACCACACCCACCACACTCATCTATCAATTGCCTATGAATTTCATTTGTATTCCGACGACCTCTACACTGATTTCCACGAAGGAGGATTTCCTCAGTGCTCTTGGTCTGTTACCCCATGTCTAACTCCTCCCCGGGGGAACAGCAGCACACTCTTCTTGGTGGGCAGGGGACAGCTACCAAACACAGGCTTCTTGTCTGGGTGGAGATTATCATTAAAAGATCATAAGCAAGAGGAACAAGGCCGGTGGCACCATAATCCCAGATTTCAAGATCTACCACACGAAGCTAAAGTACTCAAAACAATACGGAACTGGCACAAAAAAGACAGATCAATGGCACGGAACAGAAAGGCCGGAAATAAACCCACACTTATATGGTCAATTAATCTTCGACAAAGGAGGCAAGAATATTCGATAGGCAAAAAACAGTCTCTTCATTAGGAAAGACTGTGCTGGGAAAACTGGATAGCCACATGGACCACTTTCTCACACCATACGCAAAAATAAACTCCAAGTGGACTAAGGATCTAAATGCTAGACCTGAAACCATAAAATTCCCAGAAGATACATAGGCAATAACCTCTTGGACAACAGCCTTAACAATGTATTTCAGGGTAAGTCTCCTCAGGCAAGGAAAACAAAAGCAAAAATAAACTATTGGGACTATACCCAATGAAAATAAACAGCTTTTGCATGGCAAAAAGAACAAAAAACAAAAACGATCAAAAAAACAAAAAGGCAACGTACTGAATGGAAGAAGAGATTTGCTTGTGATATATCTGGAAAGGGGTTAATACCCAAAATAAAAACTTATACGACTCAACACACACACACACACACACACACACGAATTGAAAAATGCGCAGAGGACTGAAATAGACATTTCTCCAAACAAGACACACAGATGGCCAACAGACATAGGAAAAGATGTTCAACATCACTGACCATCAGGGAATGCAAATCAAAACCACAATAAGATGTCACCGCACACCTGTCAGAATGGCTAGTCTGAAAAAGACGATTAACAGGTGTTGGTGAGGATGCAGGGAAAAGGGAACACTCGTGCACTGTTGGCAGGAATGTAAACTTGTGTGACTGCTGTGGAAATGGTAGGAAGGTTCTTCAAAGCGTTAGAAATAGACGTACCATATGATCCAGTAACTCCAATACCGGGTATTTACCCAAGAAAACAAAAACACTAATCTGACAAGATACATGCACTGCTATGTTTATTGCGGCATTATTTACAATAGCCAGGATACGGAAGCAGTCCAAGTGTCCATCAACAGATGAACAGATAACAAAGATGTGGTACGTGTGTCACACACACTGGAGTATCGCTCAGCCATAAAAAAAGAATGAGCTTTTGCCCTTTGCAAGAATATGGATGTGGACCCGGAGAATATTGTGCTAAGGGAAATGAATATTGTGCTAAGGGACAAATACCATTTGGTTTCACTTATATGTAAAATCTAAAAAACAAAACAAACAAAAAACAACAGAGACAGACTCATACACACGGAGAACTGGTGGGTGCCAGAAGGGAGGTGGGTGCAGGGATGGGCAAAATAGGTGAAGGAGACTAAGAGGTACAAACTTCCAGTTATAAAATAAGTAAGAGACAGATGAAAAGCACAGCGCAGGGGATGCAGGCAATAATGCGGTAATAACGCCGCGTGGCGACAGACGGCAACAGCACTTACCGTGGTGGGCACCGCGTAACGTGCAAAATTGTCAAAACACCACGTTGTGCACCTGAAGCTAATATAACATCGTACATCAACTACACTTCAAGAACAAAGCAAAAAAATAAAAATAAAAATAAAGAAGAGGTCATCGCCACTGGACTCATTAAGGCCTCTTTTCCTTCCCTCTCCCCTGCAGACCAATGCAAGGCCGCCATCTGGAGCAAAGATATCTGCTCGGGAGACCCAGCGAACCTTCAAGGAGGCCATGCCCGAAGGCGGGTCAGGGAGAGCCAGCAAATCCACCCGGCTAGTGCCACCATATCCTCCACGTCTGTTATGAAGGGGGTATCTGGTCACTCCTGACACTCGTGGCATCTCTCACGGGTCCCAACCTGAGTGAGTGTAACCTACTAACTCACTCAAACCCGATTCCAATCGGTACTCAATGATGAGCATTTACGAAGCTCTCGTCGTACGCTCACTGTAAAAGTGCTAATTTTAAGGGAGACAGAGATCCACTTAGAGAGTCTCCGTCCTTGAGGTTCACTCATAAGGAAGATAAAACCAAACACTTTAACAAAAGGCAGAATGGAGGAAGGGAGGTTGTCTCCAGTGGTGGTAAGCTGATCAGGCACAGACCAGGAACAGACCCTCAGGGCCAGAGGTAGGGAGGAATGGGGAGCTGTCATTTCATGGGGACAGATTCAGTCTGGGAAGATGGAAAAGCTCTGCACACGGGTGGTGGTGGTGGTTGCACAACAATGGGAATGTGCTTCATGCCACACAATCGCACAATTTAAATGTTTATTTATTTTGAGACAGCAAGAGTGAACAAGCAGGAGAGGAGCAGAGAGAGAGAGAGAGAGAGAGAGAGAGAGAGAGAGAGAGAGAGAGAGAGAGAGAGAGAGAGAGAGACTCCCAAGCAAGCTCTGCATTGTTAGAGCAGAGCCTGACGCGGGGCGCGAACTCACCAACTGTGACAACATGACCTGAGCTGCAATCAAGAGTCAGACACTTAATCGACTGAGCCACCCAGGCGCCCCAGAAGTGAACGATTTCAAATGGTTAAAATGGTTAAAATGGTAGGGGTGCCTGGCTTGATCACTCATCGGTGGAGTATGTGACTCTTGATCTCGGGGTTGTGAGTTCAAGCCCCATGTTCTGTGTAGAGATTACTTTAAAAAATAAAATCTATGAGGCGCCTGAGTGGCTCAGTCAGTTAAGCATCCGACTTCAGCTCAGGTCGCGATCTCGCAGTTAGTGGGTTCGAGCCCCACATGGGGCTCTGTGCTGACACCTCAGAGCCTGGAGCCCTCTTCAAATTCTGTGTCTCCCTCTCTCTCTCTGCCCCTCACCCTCATGCTCTCTCGCTCTCTCTCTCTCTCTCTCAAAAATAAACATTTTTTAAAAAGTTTTTTAATCAAAAGTAAGCATTTAAAAATAAAATCTTTAATTAAAAAAATAGAATGGTTGGGGCGCCTGGGTGGCGCAGTCGGTTAAGCGTCCGACTTCAGCCAGGTCATGATCTCGCGGTCCGTGAGTTCGAGCCCCGCGTCGGGCTCTGGGCTGATGGCTCGGAGCCTGGAGCCTGTTTCCGATTCTGTGTCTCCCTCTCTCTCTGCCCCTCCCCCGTTCATGCTCTGTCTCTCTCTGTCCCAAAAATAAATAAAAAACGTTGAAAAAAAAAATAAAAAATTAAAAAAAAAAAAAAAAATAGAATGGTTTAATTGGTAAATTTTATATTATGCATACTTTACTACAATAAAAAAAAGTCAATTTTAATTTAAAAAAAAGCAAAGAAAACAAACAGACCCACACATATTTCTAAACTCCTCTATGGCAGAGGTGGTGTCCCAAAGCACAGAGGAGTCTCTCAATAGTGATGCCACATCAACCAGTCATCTACATGGAAGAAAATAATACTGGATTCCTACTTCACACAAAAAAAAATTACAAAAATCAACTTCAGATAGACTAAGGCTTCATGTGGAAAGCAAAACTTTAAAATTCTTAGGAGAGGGGCACATGGGTGGCTCAGTCGGTTAAGCGTCTGACTTTGGCTCAGGTCATGATCTCACGGCTCGTGAGTTCGAGCCCCATGTCGGGCTCTGTGCTGACAGCTCAGAGCCTGGAGCCTGCCTCAGGTTCTGTGTCTCCCTCTCTTTCTGCCCCACCCCCCACCTGCACTCTGTCTCTATCTCTCAGAAATAAATAAATGTTAAAAAAAACTTTTGTTAGAAGAAAATAAATATCTTTATAGACTCAAGGCTAGGAAGGATTTCCTTCAAAAAATCATTAAAAGTACCAGATCATTAAAGAAAAGATTTAATCTAGTGAACTGCACTGAAATTAAAAATGTTTAACAAAAGATAGCATAATGACAATAAAAACACATGGACAAGGTAGGAGGCAATATCTGTATCTCATCGAACCAGCAAATCGGCTACTATGCAAATGAAGAAGAACCAACACAAATGAGTAAGGAAAATACAGACAACCCAAGAGACATACAGAAGACTCATCAGGCGTCACCAAAGAGGACCCATGGATTGCTAACACCCACATGAAAAGATGCTCATCTTCATCAGTGACCAGAGAGACGCAAATGAAGGCCAGAAGGAGAAGAACACGGACAGCCATTAGACGGGCACAATTAAGGCGTGCGACAATAGGGGCGCCTGGGTGGCTCAAGCGGTTAAGCGTCCGACTCTTGATTTCCGCTCAGGTCATGATCTCACGGTTCGGTTCGTGACTTTGAGCCCCCCATCGGGCTTTGCGCAGATAGCACAGAACCTACTTGGGATTCTCTCTCTCTCCCCCCTCTGCCCCTCCCCGCCCCAAGAATGAATGAATGAATGAATGAATGAATAAATAAACAAACATTTTAAAATTTGTTTAAAAAAAGGAAGCGTGACAATGGCCAGTGTGGAAGAGAATGTCTATGCATGTGATTAATTTTATAGGCCAAGTTGACTGTCACAAAGTGCCCAGGTACTTGATCAAACACTATTCTGGGTTTTTCTGCTAGGGTGTTTTTGAATAAGATTAACGTTTTAATCAGTAGATTGCCTTCCACAATGTGGGAGGATCCTAATCGAATCAGCTGAAGATACGGACAAAATAGCCGACCCTCCCCCAAGCAAGAGAGAATCCTCTTTCAGCCGGCCTTCAGGAGGGCCTGGACTGTAGCATAGTGTCTCCTGGCCCAGACTGTAGATTTGGGCATGTCAGTCTCCATAACCACGTAGGCCAATTCCTCGAAATAAATCTCTCTCTACAGATACACACATGCTATTGGTTCTGTTTCTCTGGAAAACCCTGACTAATACAATGCACACAATGGCACACTATTCAGCAGGAAAAGGGAATTTGCAGATTACTTACGATTCTCTTTTTATAAAGCTCATAAACAAAAAGTGAATACAGGGGCGCCTGGGTGGCTCAGTCGGTTAAACGTCCGACTTGGGCTCAGGTCATGATCTCACGGTTCGTGGGTTCGAGCCCCATGTTGGGCTCTGTCTGACAGCTCGGAGCCCAGAGCCTGTTTCAGATTCTGTGTCTCCCCCTCTCTGCCCCTCCCCTGCTCATGCTCTGTCTCTCCCTGTCTCAAAAATAAATAAAATGTTAAAAAAAAAAAAAAAAAAGTGAATACATTGGTTATACATGCATACATAAATATTCTTTTTTAAGTTAAAAAAATTCAAAAATTTAAAATAAAAAAAAATTTTTTTTTTTTAAAGGCAGGTTAATGAGGGAATGATAAAATATCCTGGAATACCTTTACCCACTGGCAGGAAATACCTACTAGGAGCTTCCCTGTGGTGCAGGACTGTTAAATTCCCAAGCTGGGAGGCTGGCTTCAAGGTCATTATTATGCTTCAAAACTTGCATAGACCAGTCTAGAAGGTGCCATCTGACCCGAAGCCCAGGGTTCGGAGCACTCAAGCCTTCCCTCCCCCTCATTTCAAGAACACTGGTCCACTTATTTTGTATGTGGAAGAGGAAGGGAGAGGTCAGAGATTATGGCTGGGCTAACCCCTCGCAGAGAGGGTACAGAACCGCGGGCACCTGCCAGGTTACCCTCGCTGCCACTGGCCCTCAGCAATCTGGACGCTGCACTCAGTTCCCGGTACTTGTACTGCTCCTCTGGCCAGTGAGGTGGCTCCTCGCGGTAACAATCGTCTCCACCACCCAACCCCAGGAATTCATTCCTGGTTCCTGCAGGGTGAGGTCAGGAGCCACACCTGGTGGTGAAAGGCCAGTGGGAAGTCCTCGGGACAAGTGGTCACATGCTCCAGACAGAAGACAAGCACAGGGCCAGCTCACTGGACAGACACTGCCACAGCCACTCCTCTGGCCCCTCTCCCCATGCACCTGTCACGTCCACAGGATCATCCGGGAGCTCACGGTTGTGAAGGAACAGGGCTGCAGGCAGGCCTCCCTGTCGTGCTGGAACTTAACAGAACGACAACTTAATGTGCTTGCTGCCCGCTTCTGGGAAATGCTTCCGTATTTATGTAGATTCCTTCTATGACCATTTTACTTAGAATTTCATCAGGATTAGCTGTTGGATTTTATTATATGCCTTTTAAACATCTGCTAACACAGTCAACGTAGGTTTTAATTTTATGTAGTGAATTGGTCAGCATAACATTGAGTACTTACCAGGCACCAAGCCCTGTTCTCATCACTGTGGACGTACTTATCCCACATTTAGCCCTTACGTCAACCCTGTACGACGGTGCTGTTCTTGTGCTACTGATTTTACAGATGACACCAAAGCTCAGGAGATTTAAATAACTCAGCCAAAGTCAGAGAGTTAACAGACGTCAGGACTGGAACACAACATGCTCCTAAGCCCTGAGCCAGAGCCTCCGCCGGCTGACACACTTCCTGTTAGGCTACCCTGTGCTCCCGTAATAAACCTTACTTGGTCATAGTAAAGCTTTTTTTTTTTTTTTTTTTTTTAAATTCAAGTACAATTAACATACACTGTTATTATCAGTTTAGGATGTACAATAAAACGATTCAACAATTCTGCACATTTCTCAGTGCTCATCACCATAAATGTACTATGCATCCCCTTTATTTCCCCATCCCCCAGCCCACCTCCCCTCTGTAATCTTTTATTACACCACTATATTCAAATTACTGTTCTAGTTAGAAATATATTTAGAAATGTTCCAAATATATATAAACATACATATGCATACACACACAGGAAATTGGTCTATGGTCTTCTCTAGACCATGGATGGAAAAGGAAATCTACACACTGTAAAGAGACAGACACATAGGACTACATAAAAATTTTTAAGCTTTATGGAAAAAGACATCTAAACAAAATAAAAACAAATTATAGGAACAACAGCCAGAGGGACATATTTGCAATTCATACAACAAGGGATTTATAGCCCAACGTACAGAGCTCCTAAAAACCGAAAAGCAAATTCAATAAAAGAAAAAAATGGACAAGGATTATGGATTAAAAAAAAAAAAAAAACTCTTGGAAGAAATACAAACGGCTAATAAATATGTGTGATGTTCCTCAGCCTCACCAGTACTCAGGAAAATATAATACAACAATGGGATGCTATTTTCACCCATCAGATTAGCAAAAGACAAACATCTAGCACCTGGTGGAAATGCCCAGAAAAGGCACACAAGTCACACGCTGTTGCTGTAATTATGTCCTACAAAAAGGCTGAAGCAATTCAATCCAGCCCAACTACCGAAAACTACTGCCGTGGGGAGATATCCAGAATACAGCATTCACTCACTCACTCATTCAACAACAAACACGTACAACACACAGAGCACTTTGTCAGAGCTCTGTTTCTCAGACAGCTTAAATTCAGGAGTCTGTAAACTAAAAGGAAGTGAAAACAGCCAGTTGCTGAGCGGTGCCTACAGTATGTTCCTGCTTTTATTAAAACATGCTCTGATGTCTGTGAGAGCCTAGAGAAAGTTGTGGAAGGCTCGGCTATACCAGGTCAGTGCTGGTTTATCTCCACGGTGTTGTGACTGGAAGTTTACCACCACCTGGACGTGTATACATCTTTCTGTTTCGCTTGGCATGAACATACAGTAACAAAGGCAGTAACCTGTAACTTCGAAAAATCTAAGAAAGAATATTACGGCTTTGGTTTACACACAACAAAAGAACAGCACAAAGTCCACATCGGCTTGGGGTGCAGAGCCCAGAGTCCACCCCCTGTCAGGCCGACGGGTGCAAAGCTGGGCTCTCTGCTCCGGGATGACGCTGTGTCTCCTCACTTGAATTCACCCACCCACACAGGGGGCATCTCAAGAAGACTTCGCCTCTCATACAGACAGTAAGTTTTGGGAGGCAGGCTGGAAACATGGCTTGAACTCTTGAGTTCCTACGGATGACATGCTACATACTTTTAGCCTCTAGAAGTTCAGGTGAACTCATCGGAGACACATACAAAAGTGTCTCTGCATCCTGGATGCATCCTGGCCCTTGTTAACGTATTATCCCACTTCACAGGGCGCCCTGCAAAGCCTTTCCCAACAGGCTGCTCTTTGCCCAGCACCCATTTCTCCGCCTTCTAGCTATGGCATTCCAACTGGGCTTTGGGAGGGGGGGTCCCCCCACCCCTTGGAAACAATCGTCCCTTCCCTGACTCCTTTTCGGTCTGTGAGGCACCCCACCCGCTGTCTTCTAAGGAAGCAATTTTATGCTCAGGTTAGCTTAGGACCACAGAACCGTGACTGGTACACCGTTTCGTGACTGAAAGGAACACCATCCTTCTTGACCGATCCACTGGAGCAGAGCACAAACACAGGTATTTTAAAGCTTTGTCACTTAGGAGAAATAACCTGTGCCTCTACAAAGGACGGAGACACAGACACTTCAAAAATAGATTTACTTACCACTGCCCAAGACCCAGTGACAGTTACATACGTTTAAATCTCTACTTACAGGGGCGCCTGGGTGGCGCAGTCGGTTAAGCGTCCGACTTCAGCCAGGTCACGATCTCGCGGTCCGTGAGTTCGAGCCCCGCGTCAGGCTCTGGGCTGATGGCTCGGAGCCTGGAGCCTGTTTCTGATTCTGTGTCTCCCTCTCTCTCTGCCCCTCCCCTGTTCATGCTCTGTCTCTCTCTGTCCCAAAAATAAATAAACGTTGAAAAAATAAATAAATAAAATAAATAAATCTCTACTTACAGAAAAATATGTGGCTGAACACAGAAAGAAATGATTGGCCGGTCAAATACCTGCTTCTCCATGCAGTCTGACCCCTTCCTGCTGGGAGCACAGGTTCTCTCTGAAGACATCTGCCACTCTTTGACTTGTGTATCAGTTACTGAAATACAGCAGCGGCCCCCACGAGGCTGGAAGCTTCCGGAGAACAGACTCCCCATCTAATTTACTAAAGGACCCTCTTGGTATATCAACTGCATGTGGCAAACAGACCCCACACGCTGCCCAACGTGCTAAGCAAGTGTTTGTCCCTGGGAATATTAGCACCGGGAAACCTCACTAAAAGGGAGTTGGGGAGTTCTGGCAGGGGGAGCTCCCAAGCCCCCCCACCGATTGGTCAACTGCAGACCCAAGAGGAAGAGACAGACTTGACCTTGCACGCATACTACTCCACTACTCCAGTAGGGGGAAGAAATGCTTCCCTATCCCCTTGGTCAAGGGCTCAGCCAATGAAGACCCACCATACTTTGAACTCCCAGGTTACTCCAATGGACTTTTAGTTTGTAACAACCTTCTCGGCTTACCCCTTTCTCCTTAAAAAAGCACACCTCTCCGCTGTTCCCTGGACTTGTCTACAGTTTTGCCAAAATGGGTTTGGCCCAGATTGTAATTCTCTTATTCCTGAATAAACTGAATAAACCCTTCTTTTGCTGGTAAAATAACTGGGAATTTTTATTTTTAAAGTCAACATCCCCAAACCTATTTATGCCGTTGTACCAGTAAATATACAGGTACAAAAATAAGCATTTACATATAGATATACGTATATGTGTACTTGTACGTATACACACACACACACACACACACACACACACTGAACTAAAGAAACCCATGAAATAACTACGGTTGTTTCTACGAAAATTACAAGTTGCTAAATTTTTTTTAAGACTTTTATAAACCCTAACTAAATTACAGGTGTGGGTGAGACAGGTAAGACAAGTATAAAGGACTGGGTGAAAATGTGTAAAACGTTTCAGATTTAGCAACTCAGACTGCTTCATGCATCTTCTTGGTTGTCAACCCTCTTCATCCAAAAACTGAATATGGAAGACAATAAATTACGGGTGTGGTTTACGCAGGAAAACGACTCACAGTTCCGATTTGCAGACAGAAAGTAAAAGGTCAATAAGAGACTGGCACATGAGATGCACTGATTTTTTCTTTTATGTTAAAAATAAAATGCCTAAACTCTGTGGTTTTTGTATGATTCTTGCTTTATCCAGCCTCGTCAGTTAGCTGACGGGTGGGTGGCCTGTCTCGGTCTCACGAGACAAATGCTGAGCGACCACTGACCAGGCATCACGTCAAGTGCCAAGGACAGTGCTGCCTCAAGGGAAACACACTGGAAGACGACTGGGCTGGAGGAGGCGCCCACAGCCTACGGGACACAGCACTTAGCAGAGCAGAAGCATTCTGCCCCACCATCAATGAAAAGAGAACAGCTGTGTAATGTGTTTACAGACCAAGACAAATTAATAAAAGTACCTAGTTCAGAATTCTCAACTTCCAATCTGAAAGAAAAGCCCCGGGCTTCCCTGATGGTGCTCTGATGTTGATGTCAGCCTGCTAACAAGATTCTGCTCCCCGCCGTGCTTGCCCGTCTCCCCAGACCACATCTGGGGACGAAGCGAGACTTACGTGCCTGACCCCGGCCAGCTGGGTAATATACCCCTGATGCGAAGCTGACTCCAAGGGGAAAAACCACTCCCTTTACTCGGCACTTCAGGGCATCCGGGAATAAGGAGCAAAGTAAACGAGAAGGAAACGGAAATTAAATTGCTCTTACCTCACCTGGGCCAAGAGGTGGCAAAGCTGTGGCCTAATTTGACTGTTACCACCGGGGGAAGGGCTGAACACCTCTGCATTACAGACACACAGGGCTCTGCCCCTTGGCATATCAACAATGCCACCAATTTAATAACGATGAGATTGCAAAGCCAAGCGGTTTACAACTTCAAAAGACTACTCCAAAAGAGACAACTGCTTACCCAAAAAAAGCAAGGTGGGGGAGGCAGTTGGAAAACAGAAGTGAGGCCAATACTTAATCTTCCTTATTCTAAATTAAATCCTAGGGGCGCCTGGGTGACTCAGTCAGTTAAGCGTCTGACTTTGGCTCAGGTCATGATCTTCCGGTTGGTGAGCTGGGGCCCCGCGTCGGGCTCTGTGCTGACAGATCGGAGCCCGGAGCCTCCCTCGGATTCTGTCTCCCTCTCTCTCTGCCCCTCCCCTATTCTCTCTGCCTCTCTTTCTCTCAGAAGTAAACATGAAAAAAAAATTGTTGAATCCTAAAAATGGATATACATTGGTTTGTTTAAGTAACCAAAAGTCAGGAAAGCCGGCCGCTTCCTATAAAGAATGAAGTCAGGAAGCGTGTGGGACAACATGACCAGAGAGAAGCCCTCTCCTCTTTCAGCGGCTCACCTCCCCGACTGCGGTGCTCACCCCCCGAGCCGCTTCTATGGGCTCCACACGCCACCCACCAGCGCCTGAAGATGGGTGCGCTCGGAGGCTCCGTGGCGGCAACTCGTGGTCCCCTGACCACGTCCAGACCCAGTTCCAGGGCTCGGCAGGGTCACCCCTTACTAACCAGCACCCCCAATCAGCCACACCGCCCACCAGCCCTCAGCCAACCCCTGAGCAGGGCCCGCGTGGTTTTGAAACACTCACAAACATCAAAGAGCACGACGAATCACGCCCCCCACCCCCCCACCCCCACATCTGCCATCCAACCTGTGTCTGCCTCTGCACCACGCCTACTCTGGAGGAAGGAGTCAAGTTTGAAAAAAATCCTTGTCATCTGGCAGGTGCCCCCACCCTACCCCCACCCTGGCCTCACTAAGCAAACCCCAGGTGCCGCCCCTGGCTCCACAGCCCTATCTCCTCTTGAAGCAATTCCACCCACCCCACCCCACCCCCACCGCGCCCCGCCTCGCTGCAGGAATGCAGGACTGACGCGTCCATTATGGGTCCACAGAGAGCCGCTGGCCGCCTGTCTCCACACCCACACACCAGCAGAAAGGGCACATCACGGTCACCTTGACTGAGCGTCGGGGGTCTGGCCTGCTGCAAATGTCCAGAGTCAGGAGGTTGGAGGTGTCATTTCAAAATCGACGATTCCCGTGCTCTGTAAGCTTGGTCAAGCCACCCCGAGTCAATTTCCCTTTTCCCAGAATGAATACAGAAAAAGAAGCAGTGGACGAGAGAGACACACGAAAAGGAAGAGCCACAGCTCCACTGGGAGATTTAAAAGAGGGAAACGATAGCTAGCAGAAGAGAACTCGCCCAACGGAAAAGGAAACGCGATCCAAACTAAGCAAAACGGTGCCGCTGTTGGAAGCCACAAAGCTCAGCCACAGAAGCGGTCGGCAAGTCTGGCAAACATCCCAGCTGTTTAGGAAAGAGCAGTGGCCACCCAGCCGAAACATCCACAAGTATAAATCAAGGGCGGCATCCATCCGGCTCAAGGAAATTGAAAAGAGTGACCTCGGTGCCCCGTCCCCTTTCCAGCCTGTGCTCCGGGCAGCGCCGCTCGGTCCCACCGCACCTCGGATCCTGCACCTCAACTACTGGTTCCCACCACATGTTCATGGAGGCCTGGCAGGGGCCCCGTACTGTCCTTGGAGGGGAGGACAGGGGACAGATGGGCCCCCGCTCATGTGACGGGGACAGCCGAACAAAAGGATGGAGGTCACATCCACAGAAACCCAGGTGTGAACACAATGGCTTCAGACATACCGCTGAGACCGCAGGATGGGGACAACATTAGACGGAGTGGCCAGGGAGGGTCCGCTGAGGAGGTAGCTTTGGTGCTATGACCCGAAGGAGCCAGACAGGACAATCCGGGGAGTGGACACCACATGTGCAAAGACCCTAAGAAGGGGCCGTTGCCACTGCCTCAGACATCTGCCTCTCGGCTCTATCCTTTTCTCTCCATTCCAGAAAACCTTCCGGAACTCAGATCTGAGCTCACCTTACTCTTCTGCTTAGAGACCCCTGTTAATCCCAGGAGAGAGAGAACAGGAGGATCCCCGAGGCTGCTGTCCTCAGGAATCAATGCCTAACGTACAGCATGGTGACCACACTCGATAATACTGTGTTGTACATCTGAAAGTTGCCAAGAAAGCAGATCTTGAACATTCTCAGTACAAGGAACAAAAAATCTGTGCGGTGACGGATGTTACCTAGACCAACGGTGGCGATCACTTCGCAAAATATACAAACATCGAATTGCTACTGTATACCTGAAACTAACATAATGTTATACTGTCCTTTATATCTTAATTTTTTTTTAATTTCAAGTGAAAAAAATTAAACTTTGTTGATTCCTACTGCCTATGTAATAGTCCCTGAGAACCAAACTTCTTGTGTGGATTTCACTCCATGTAAATTATACACAGAGGCACAGACATCTCTACTTCCTCCAGGAAGCCGCTCTTTATGACTTACCAGCTGGGCCCCCAGCACTCTCCCCTCACGCCACTCTGACAGCTAGAGAGTCCACCACCCCTCCGATACTTGGTTAATGAGAAAAGGTATTTCCCATGGTTGGGGAGTGTCTGCATCTCTACCCCTCCCCCCGCCCCGCCAACACACAGACCAGGACAGAGCCGTGCACTTCATCGCGTTCAGGTCAACAAAGGACACACGTCACCCGACACCCCAGCGCGGAACTCTGTGTGAGCACAGGCCACGTGCTCACATCCCAGGCTACCCTCACCGCTCTCTGCAGCCTGGCCCAGACCCACTGGACACTGGGAGAAGGGTCTAGGCCAAGGAGCTCAAGAGTGTGGCCCATCAACCAATCCCACGGCAGAGGTGAAAGCCCAAGACAGACCCGGCTGTGCACTTACTGGCTAGGTGACTGTGAACACATACCTTTACCTTCCTGAGCCTCTCTGTCTCCTCCCCATGTAAAAAGGAGGCAGCGTCAGCCTTGCAGCACCACAGTGAGAGGTGGATGCAACATACGTGAAGTACCTGCCACGTGCTGGACCACGGATACCACCGGCTGGCTCTCCACAGAGAAGGACTCCGACCCTACATGCAACCGGCCCCCCCTCGAGGACCTCACTGGCCACCCACCACGGTCCTTCAAGACCACCCACTCTGAGTTCAGGACCGACAGCTCCACACCTCACTGGTGCCATGTCCAGAAGTCAGGCATGTGCCAAGAGCAAGAGTGGACCACGGCCACATGAAACTTGAATTCATTTTCATAAAGATACAACTCAACCTTCCATTTCCCTTACCTCCCTCCACTGCCCGTTCCCCAGTAGAAAAGTAGACAGGTGAGATTGCTAAATCCTGCCTCCCAGTAACCTAAAAGGGAAAACATGTTCTGCAATGAACTGAAAATTTCATTCAAAGGTTTGTATCTCAACAACCCCTACGAGTCCAGCCGCAGGGCCCACTGGCCGGATGTCTAACTGCTCCCAGCACCACGGCAGCTCAGGAGTAAACCCATGCAGCCAAGGCATGCAGACTGCAGTATAATGCAGCAAAGCCTTCCTAAATAGCTCTGTGCTAAACACAGTTAACGTTTCTTGTCAAACTTCCTTCTCTTTCTTACTTTAAAAAACTTTTTTTAATATTTGCTTATTTTTGAGAGAAAGAGAGACAGAGCATGAGTGGGGGAGGGGCAGAGAGAGGGAGACACAGAATCTGAAGCAGGCTCTAGGCTCCGAGCTGTCAGCACAGAGCCTGATGCAGGGCTCGAACCCACGAACCGCGAGATCATGACCTGAGCCGAAGTCAGGCGCTTACCTGACTGAGCCACCCAGGCACCCACACCAAACTACACTTAATCCATGATGGCTCCAACATTCCAAAGAAACATTTTCAAAACTTCAAATTATGTACTGAGCTTGCCATAAAAAAGTATAATGCCATCACACACATTTGGGGGAAAAATGTTCAGACAAATCTGTGATCTAAAAGATGGTCAAAGAAATAGTGTATTTCTTAACACAATAGGAAACTTATTCTCAAAGAGAAAAAAAAAAAAGATCTATGTAAACCCAGCTCAGGATTTAAAGAAATCACCGAATGATGCTTTTTAAATATACCACATGCTGCAGTCAGTCAACGCTGCTTCCCCTAATGTGGCAAGCCCTGAGAACTGAGGGTCCGCATGTTACTCGCGCCACAGTCATTCATGCCACAAATGTCCACCTGCCTATTATTACTGGCCAGTACAGACCTAACACCTGGGGACTCCGATATTACAGGGAGCCCCTGCCTCCGCCTCACTGTGCTCCCAGCCCAGCAGAGGACCAGCAGGTGGTCAGCAATCACACCACGTGCGAGCAGCACCGCACGGGGCACTTGCACTCTGCGGGGCCGGGACTGGGACAAGGATGTAAAAGTAGTGCTGAGTTTCGAAGGACGGGGAGGACTTCGGCGGGCAAATGATGGGAAGAAAGGACGTTTGCAGCAGAGATAACAGGATCTGTGGAAAGGGAGAAACACTCGAAGTTCAGCGCGGCAAGAGATAAGGCTGAAGGGGTATGCAAGGGCCAGATCACAAGTTTGGACTTTACTGTGATGGCCACAGGGCCACTAAAGAATTTTAATCTGGTCAAACAGCCCAACTGCTCCCACTGCTGATAAGGAAAGGAAGACTCAGAAGAGAGAGCCAGGTAAATCACCCTTCCTGTTGTGGTTCAAAAGAGTTAATGAAAAATGTTAAAACCTGATCCCTCCTCCAACATTCAATAATGTCTGATAAGCATGGCCAAAGACTTCTTCCATCCGGTCACCTGCTCTGGGCCTCCTTCCTCATCTGTAAAATGGGCTGTGGCCACCCCAGAGGGCCGCTGTAAGGCCTGAATGGGCGATGCACACAAAGGACCCAGGGCACAAGAAAAGCTCCACTGCTGTTGGGTGCTGGTGATGGCGATGGGAGCAGCACACGAATCAAGATCAAGTACCCACAGGTGAAAAAGCAGATGAGCCTTTCCGGCCCCCTGCGAAGCCGCTGCATATGGATGCAAAGACGGAGGCTGTTCGGACCCCTTTGGGACTGACGGGAAAAGAAAGAGCACCCCACACCTCGCACACATGGTCCTAAAGCTGGGCCAAGAGGGCCTTCAGTCCGAGACAGGTCACACTGTTGCCAGCCCACACAGATGGGGGATGGGTCCGCTTCCCTTCCCATGTGCCTAGCCTGGGCCCCACTCACCTGTCCGGGCACAGTGGGCTTGCCGTCCCCTCACCTCTCCATACCCAGCAAGGCCTCCACAGTCACCTCCACAAATGAGACACTGCCCGGAACCTGCCCACCAGGAAGTCCTTAAGAGCTCAGTGAGCAGGGCTCTTAAGACCCAGACTGGAGGGAGACACCCCATGAGAGCCCAGCACACCTCTCCCAGCCCACCTGACCCAGGGAGAGGGCCTCTGCTGCCAAGGGCTTAAGTCACCAATGGAATGAAGAAAAAGCCAGGCTGTGTGAAGCTGATGAGAACAGTAACCAGTCATAAAGGAAGGAGATCTGGGTGCCTAGAACCACAATTCCCAGACCTCGGGATTTCTAACTGAAAATTTTCCCCCCAAATTCGAGGGACTTTTCACAAAACAGTGCTGAAATGGATATCCATCCACATGTGAGAATATAAACAGCAATTCATACCTCATCCCATAGGCACAAAAAATGACTCTACATGGATCACAGACCTGAATATAAACCCTGAAACTATAAAACTTCTACAAGAAAATATAAGAAAACACTTGTGACCCTGGATTACACAAAAATTCTAGCTATGATACCAACCTAAAAAATACAAACTGTAGAACAGATCTGATCAAATTGTTTCAACTTCTCTCCAAAGGACACTGGCAAGAGAATGAAAAGACAAGCTACAGGGGCACCTGGGTGGCTCAGTTGGTTAAACACACAGCTCTTGATTTCAGCTCAGGTCTTGATCTCACGGTTATTGAGCTCAAGCCCTGTGTTGGGCTCTGCACTGCGTGTGAAGCCTGCTTAAGATTCTCTCCCTCCCTCTGCCCCTCCCCCCCCCCCACAAGTGCATATACATGCACATGTGCACACGCTCTATCTCGCTTAAAAAAAAAAAACACGTAAAAAATAATTTAAAAAATAAATGAACTTTTGGGGCACCTGGGTGGTTCAGTTGGTTAAGCGGCTGACTTAAGCTCACAGTTTGCAAGTTCGAGCCCCACGTCAGGCTCTGTGCTGACAGCTCAGAGCCCGGAGCCTGCTTCAGATTCTGTGTTTCCCCTGTCTCTCTGCCCCCTCCCCCGCTCACACTCTCCGTCTTTCAAAACTGAATAAACGTTAAA
This sequence comes from Felis catus, assembly GCF_018350175.1. NCBI lineage: Eukaryota > Metazoa > Chordata > Mammalia > Carnivora > Felidae > Felis > Felis catus. Next base: position 135,906,209 of record NC_058374.1, read on the forward strand.
GAAATTTTTTAAAAAATTAAAAATAAAAAAAAATAAGTGAACTTTTTAGAATGGACAAATGGTTTGAATAGATACTTTACGAAGAAAGATATACAGATAGCAAAGAAGCACATGAAAAGATGCTCACCATCATTAGTCATTAGAGAAAAGCAAATTAAAACCACAGTGAGCCACCACTACAGACCTACCAGAATGGCAAAAGTTAAAGACCGACCATACTAAATGTTGGCAAGGACATGCAGGCACTACAACTCTCACACACTATGGGGCAAGCGTAACACGGTGCGGCACCTTAGAAACCAAAAACATCTTGGCGCCTGGGTGGTTCAATGGGTTAAGGGTCCGACTCTTGGTTTTGGCTCAGGTCATGATCTCACAGTGAGTTCAAGCCCCATACTGTGAGATGTGCTGATGGTGTAGAGCCTGCTTGGGATTCTCTTTCGCTCTCTCTCTCTCTGCCCCTCCCCAGCTTGCTCTCTCTCTCTCAAAATAAATAAATAAACTTTAAAATGTTTAAAAAAAAAAAAAGAAAAAAGAAAACAGCTTGGCAGTGTCTTAAAAGGTTGAACAAACATTACCATACCATCCAGCCATTCTGCTCTAGTATTTACCCAAGAGAAATGAAAGCTTCTGGACAAAGACCTGTACACAAATGTTCACGGCAGCTCTGTCTGCAACAGCCTCAAACCACAAACAGCTGAAATGTCCGTCAACAGGCAAATGATTAACAAACTGCGGCATCACCAAACACTCGACAGAAAAGAACGAAAAGTGATAGACGCTACATGTACAAATGTCAAAATAATTCTGCTCAAAGAAACCAGACTTAAAAACTACATACCGTATGATTCCGTTTCTGTAAAATTCTAGAAAATACAAACTAGCGTACAAGGGCAGAAAGCAGACCCGCAGTTGCCGGGGAGTAGGGAGTAGGAAAGGACTAAGGTGGCTCAGGAATACTTCTGGGGGTGAAGGATATGTTCATTATCTTGATTATGGTGATGGTTTAATGGGTGTATTCACATGGCAAAATTTATCACAGTGTAACCTTTAAATATGCACATCTTATTGCCTGTTGATTATACTCAATAAAACTATTTAAAATATGGGTGGAGGAAGGGCACCTGGATGGCCCTGTGGGTAGAACATGTAACTCTTGATCTCAGGGTCATGAGTTCAAGTCCCATGTTGGGCATGGAGCTGACTTAAAATTTAAAACATTAAAATTTGGGAGGGTAATAACATAAAGCTGCTTACCTTTTGTCAAGTAAGAATACTCTAAAAACTACCAGCTTGTGGGGTGCCTGGGTGGCTCAGTTGGTTAAGGGTCTGACTTCAGCTCAGGCAATGATCTCATGGTTCACAAGCTTGAGACCTGCATCAGGCTCTGTGCTGACAGCTCAGAGCCTGGAGCTTGCCTCAGATTCTGTGTCTCCCTCTATCTCTGTCCCTCCCCCATGCATATTCTCTCTCTCTCTCTCTCTCTCTCTCTCTCTCTCTCTCTCTCTCTCCTTCTCTCAAAAATTAATTAAAAAAATTAAAAAAAAAAAACAAAACTACCAGTTCTTTTCACAAACATGAAAAGAAAGGACAGGGGCACCTGGCTGGCTCAGTCAGTTGAGCTACTGACTTCGGCTCAGGTCATGATCTCACGGTTTGTGAGTTCGAGCCCTGCATCGGGCTCTGTGCTGACAGCTAGGAGCCTGGAGCCTGCTTCGGATTCTGTGTCTCCCTCTCTTCTGCCCCTCCCCCACTCATGCTCTGTCTCTCTCTGTCTCAGAAATAAATAAACATGAAAAAAAATTTTAATAAAAAAAATAAAAGACAATTTTATTTATTAAGTTTATTTATTTATTTGTGAGAGAGAAAGCCAGGGAGGAGCAGAAAGAAAGGGGGAGAGAGAGAATCCGAAACAGGTTCCACACTGTCAGTACAGAGCCCTACGTGGGGCTTGAACTCACAAACTGTAAGAACAGGACCTGAGCCAAAATCAAGTCAGATGCTTAACCGACTGAGCCACCCAGGCGCCCCTGAAAAGAAAGGGCATTTTAAAGCTAAAATCTAGGGGCGCCTGAGTGGCTCAGTCGGTTAAGCGTCCAACTTCAGCTCACGTCATGATCTCGCAGTTCATGGATTCAAGCCCCGCATCGGGCTCTGTGCTGACAGCTTGGAGCCTGGAGCCTGCTTCAGATTCTGTGTCTCCCTCTCTCTCTGCCCCTCTCCTGCTCATGCTCTGTCTCTCAATGATAAATGTTAAAAAAATTAAAAAAAAAAAAAAGCTAAAATATAGAATGGCTACAATTTTATACCAAAAGAAAGCCGCTCCCAAGAAAAGGTCATTGCTAATCTTAATATACAAAAAGAACACGGTCTTTTTTCTCACACTAGTGACAATACCATTTCAGACCAGCTTTTGTGACCCACTGGGCTGGGGACACCGCTGGAGGCTCCACAATCCTCAGGCAGCTCCCAGGCTCGTCTTCACGTCCAACTTGGCAGTTACTCCTGGAGGGGCAGCCCCCACCCCACCCCCACCCCGGTCCCAACAGCCCCGTGGAAGGTCACGTGTACTGTGGGACACTGTGGCTGCGGCAGTGACCCAAGACACTGTGTCCTCCCCTTCCAGGGGACAAGAAGACACAAGAAGTATGTTCCCCAAAAGGTTCCTGGAGTGCTGCTTGGCTGCTGAAGGAGTGAAACGCCTTGTTTCTGGAAGAGCTATTTACCCCAAAGCCAGTGTGTCTGTATTTTGCTGCAAGGAAAAGTCTCACATGTCAACATTAAAACTGTTCACTGGGAAGCTTCCAGGCTGAAGTCCACTGAGCTGATTCGGAAATAAAAGAAGGCCACGATCTAAACCGGAATCTTCCGATACCGTGCCAGAACGCTAACAAGATCCCCAAGATCTCAATTAGCCAAACCCCAGAAGGAGACTTCAGATAAAACGGGGCCCGGCCGGTGATCTCATCGTGTGCGGCTGCTCTAGTGGTCAGAACAGCTGAGAAGAGGCCAGGCCTGCTCTGGGGCCCACCTCCCCGAACCCCAGCTGTCAAGCAGGGAGGGACACGAGCAGCAAGGACGGACGGCAGGGCCCAGCACGCTCAAGTCCCCCGAGCAGGGACTTTGTTATGTCAAGAAACCTAACACACAAGGAATCCGGAGCAGTTCCCCGCACCACACGACCCCCACGTGCACTCGCGAGAACACGCCGGCCTGCACGCCCGAGCCCCGTCCACACAGACGCTACCCGGACGCAACCGCCATCCGGTCGCCTCTCGGCCTGAGGTGCGTGTCCACCGAGGCACGGTCCGCCCTCAGTAGGACGCGGCGGGGGAAGAGGCCCACACGGCTCTTACCAGTGGGCTGGGGAGAATTCCAGGGTCTCTGTCCCCGCGCCTGGTCTGCAAGGAGAGACACGGGTTCTAGGTAGGCACGGCCCCTGGCCTTTCAGGTTCCTCACCCTGTGGGGAGAGTCGCGTTGGGAGAGGGCCCCAGGCAGGAGTCCCCTGGGCCCAGTCTGATATACGCTGAAGTGTGGATGAAAGGTGTGTGGGTGCGCTGCGGCCCCTGAACACGCGCCCCCCACCCCCACCCCCCGGAGCCACAGCCTCCCAGCCAGGGCAAGAAGCCACAGAACTGCCTCCCCGCCTCAGAAACCCTACAGATTCTCTTGTCGCCCCCCACCGCCACCGCTTCCCCGATCCCCAGATCCCCATCTCATTGGACTTCGAATCTGGCCTCCCCCCCCCACTCCCTCCCCCCTTTCGACTGGAAACGCTTTAGAACGCCTCCCCGCTCTCTCTGAGCGCACGAAGCGATGACTTGCCCCTCCCAGCCTCGGGACTGCTGGGGACCCAACGACAGGAAAAGCGCCCGGACGCTGCAATGCTGACTTAGCCCCGAGCAGAACCCGACCCTCCACGGTATGAGCTGGCCGCAGAGAAACTTAACCCCGGCACTCAGTCACGTTTCAAAATAACTCTAAAGGTGCTGCTCTGTGTTTGGCACGAAGTCGTGGCAAGCCTTAGAAGGAAGCAGACTATGAAGTTATTAAATGTAAATATTTAAAGAACCAGCAGCTACGGATGCCAGGAGGACGGCGGCCTGCGACTTCCAGAGTAACGATTCTGTTATGTCAGGGGCCCCGTCGAGATCGCAAATGCTACCTCATCCCACCCTCCAGAGAAGAGAGGAACTTTTTAGAAGCAACTTTTCAGGGAGTCCCTGTGTCCTCCGGGCAGTGCCTCAGAAGTTAAAAAACAAGAAAACGACTCTCTGATGTGGAAAATCTGTTGTGCATATAAACCTCCTCCTCCTTTAAGCCAAGCAGTGAACAAGGTGCATTTCAAATGCCATTCGCGAGGCAACTGTCTGGGACTGGCGATGAGATCATGCCATTTTGCTAAAGGCGTAGACACGTATACACGGCAGCATTAAGTGTCTATAATGCCTACCATACGGGGGCCTGAAACCCACGTTTCCATCCTGGAACAAGACCACTTGACGGGACAGTCAGGCAAAGAAGACATTTCTGACTCAGCGCTGAAGGAAGCAATCAGAGAACGGAGATGTCCCGGGCAAAAGGGCGGGCCAGACTTCATTTTCCGGTGGCCTTTCTGACGATGCCCTCGGGCCTAGCTTGCTGAATTCCACAACCCCAAGCTGCTCACCAATCAAACACACACACTGCTCGGCCGAGCTACGAGGCCTGTCACTTAACCTAAGCCCAGCTTCCCACCTGCAAAACAAAGTTGTCATAAGGATGAGTGTAATCACGCATGGCAAAGTAGGGCACCTGCCACAAAGAAGCCTCCATAAATATTAAATTTTTAAGTATCATTATGAAAATGATGAAGTTATAAAAAAAAAAAAAAAAACAGTTTAGGAAAGTGAAGGCTGGAAGGAGCCAAGCCTTAAGCAGGCGGGATGAGGCCTGGACCCTCCAGCCCCGAGGCTGGCCTTCCCTCCACACTAGGGCATGCGTTGTCTAAGCATCCCTAGTCCCCTGATTAGTCGTCCCCCACCAGAATGTAAGGTCTTGGTCTACTGTGTTCCTGCTGTAACCCCAGTGCTAGGAATCAGGCCTGGCAAGAGACGGACATTCAAATATTGTTGAATAATCAAATGAGGATTTATGAACTCCCCGGAATTGCGCGCAAAAACGCTTGCAACCTCTTGGCGGGGTGGGGGAGTCTATTGTCATGAAATTCCGAAAGAGAGCTCAGAACTAAACCCAAGTCAGGATACACCGCTGAGTTCCACCCACATCTCAGAACACTAATGACCAAGGTTATGTTAGTAAGGCAGCAAACTTCACAGAGCAAAATCAACCAGAGGGGAACTTACCCAGAAGAGAAGGCTTCTCAAGGGCTGGCCACCATGCAGTCTTCAGCTCTGCCGTGGGCAGGCCCCAGCCTTTACATCTGCAGTTCGGATTCTGGAATGTACTTCGCAACAAGAAAGTCGAAAGCCAGCGAAAACCCTGTGTACAAACTACGCCTGGTGGGCACAGCTCTGAGTGCGCAATCCCTCTGGGGCCACACCCTCACCTCCTGGGGAGCCAGAGTCCCTGTGGGGACCACCAATGTGCTAGAGGGCTTTAAGGCAGATCTGTGAGCCTGTCCCTTCAACTGCATACACCTGTAGCAGAGGAAACGGCGCTGGCCCGCGACCAGAACTCAGCAGTCTCGTCCCCGTCCCACTGCTCAGAGAGGGGCCCTCCTACAGGGGAAGGCAACCCAGGTCCCCGGTGAGGAGGGTGAGGAGACGGCGGCGGCAGGACTTGAGAGCAGGGCTCTGCAGACTCTGAACAGGGGCAACGTGCCACCTCCACCCCGGGAGGGAAAGCCGCCTCCCCCCACCCAGCACCCAGGGCTGACAGAGTTCATCTCTCGGGAGTGGGCCTCCACCTCTTTCAATCATGCTGCTAACATTAAGTTTTTGTAAGGCAGGAATTTTTTTTTTTAATTTTTTTTTTTTAACGTTTATTTTTGAGACAGAGAGAGACAGAGCATGAACGGGGGAGGGGCAGAGAGAGAGGAAGACACAGAATCTGAAACAGGCTCCAGGCTCCGAGCCATCAGCCCAGAGCCCGACGCGGGGCTCGAACTCACGGACCGCGAGATCGTGACCTGAGCTGAAGTCCGACGCTTAACCGACTGCGCCACCCAGGCGCCCCAAGGCAGGAATTTAAAGGGGTCCCCTCATCCTGCCTATCAGAGGGCACATGATTCTCAACTATTTCTTTTTTTTTTTTTTTTTTTAATTTTTACTTATTTTTGAGCGAGAGAGCACGAGCAGGGGAGAGGCAGAGAGACAGGGAGACAGAGGATCCAAAGCTGGCTCTGTATTATCAGCACAGAGCCCAATGCAGGGCTCGAACTCACGAATGGCAAGATCATGACCTGAGCCAGAGACGAACGCTGAACTGACTGAGCCACCCAGGAGCCCCTGGTCTCAACCATTTCTGAATTTCGTAAACTACACATTCCTGCTGGAGGTTAGAGACCAAAAAGCACAGGTCTAAAACAACAATTCTGGAGACGAACACACACACACACACACACACACACACACACACACACACACACAAAACCTTCAAGGAGGGTCACATGACTGGTCTTGAGCTTTAAAGGGAGGTGATAAAACAGCCTTTCCCCCCAAATCAGGCAACTTCACACCCACCTGTAAGAGCAAGGAGAGAGAAATCCAAAAGGAAATAAAAGCAGCATTAAAGAGAAAATAACAGAAACAAGTCTGGAATTTATTATACCAACCACCTCATTCACTTTTCATAAAAAGAGACGTTAACTTTTTCCCCGTGACTCACTCGTGGCCAGGTCTACCCCTCTCGCCCCACCGCGAGGCCCTGTTTCCGTGGGACTCTCAGGTAAGGCCCAGCCCCAGGTCTAAGAAGCAGAAGAAACTTGGTGGGCCACCACCGTGCACCCTGTTGAACCCAGAATAAAGCGTGGCTCAAAGGCTGCTAAGGAATCATGCCTCAAGGTCAGGTATCAGAGGGCCTGTCTGAGACTCAGTAGCCCTCACACCACCCACCCAGCCAGGTCACAGCAGCTGAGCAGACATTTCTCGGGAAATAAAACAGGAAGTGTGGAAAAGACAAGGGGAAGCTAAGAGCGTGAGCCTCTGGGGCTTGGTAGTTACCATCCAGCTAGGCTGAGAAGCTGCAAGGATGCCTGAGCCTTCCGGCCCCTGCCAGAGCCTCTGCCACACACACAACCAAAGGCTTGGCAAGTTGCCTCGGCAACAGCTAACCTAGGCCCGTTTAGGCATCTGTGGAAACCAGGGCAAAGTACAGTTTCCATACTTGTGATACAAACACAGACTGCTAAGCACAGAGCAAAGCATGACTCTAAAACTGGGGTTGATTGGGGCGTCTGGGTGGCTCAGTCGGTTAAGCGTCCAGCTTCGGCTCAGCTCATGATCTCATAGTTCCTGAGTTCGAGCCCCACGTCGGGCTCTGTGCTGACAACTCGGAGCCTGGAGCCTGCTTCGCATTCTGTGTCTCCCCTCTCTCTGCCCCTCCCCTGTTCGTGCTTCGTCTCTCAAAAACAAATAAACATTAAAGATAAAATAAAATGTAAAAAAATTAAATTAAATTAAAATTAAATGAAAACAAAATTGACAGAATACACATGAGTGGGGAGGGGAAGCAGGAATGGAGGTGTCACCCAGCTGAGGGACCCAGAGAAGCCAGCCCTGCAGTGTTGGCAGCGAGGACCCACTGGTGCCTGGGAGACAACACTCTCCTTACGCTTCTGTGGTGTTGGCGATGGTTTCCTCTTACTTCCACCTTAGCTCGTACTAATGTCTCTCATTCTGTTCGGTTGTGGACGTCAGCCTTTCTTAGCCAGGATAAGAAGAACCCTTAAGAAAAGAGTTTTTGTCCTGGGGAGGACAGAGGACTCAAGGGGAAGCAGGCCCTGCCCACCCCAGAGATGGGAGGCCGTGAAGGAGGCACAGCAGGAATCCAAGGGAGGGGCTCCAGGAGGGGGAGAGCGAGGCCCCGAGGCCCAGCCCCGCTCCCCACCAGAGCCCCTCCTAGTTCCTGATAAGCAGGTCTTTTGCAGACCCTGGAAAACGAGCCACCAGGAAAACAGGACTCCACTCAGTCTGAGGGAGGATACCTAAGGGACTGTGGAAGATGAAAAAGCCAGCCATCCCTCGGGGAAGGGACACGGTGAGGGACAGTGAAGGACACAACAACTTCCGAACAGAAAAAAAAAAAAAAAAAAAAAACAACAAGGAGAGCAAGCACGACACTATAAACTTCCCAGTATGTTCTCTGAGATGTTGGACTCTAACCGTTCACAGGGCCAGGAACATCTCTGAGAGCTGCCTCTAGAAGGTACACAAGGCAAAATCTGCAGGATCACTTGATTCCCAGGCTGTCCTGACATCCCAGTGACACTGGCGGGGACGAGCTGGCACAGCAGAGCCCTTCCCGATATGCACACTGTCAGAGAACGAAGACATGCGGTGGCCCAGAGCGGCAGGACCACAGTACTGACGGAGGAATGCAGCCACAAACATTTACAACCTTGGGGACGTAGAACATTAGCTCGGGTGATCGATAAAGTAGCAAAGCCTTTTTCAAAGACTGTTTCCTGCTAATTCGAGTAAAACGATAGCCAGAAACCTAGAAAGGAAACGTGACTCATTTGAGAAAACCTCTCGAAAGTTTCTTAATCTCACAGATCCTTGCAAGTTCCAGAGGCCAAGGCATCTTAAAGAGAGAGAATCCCTCGACACTTTCACCCATAAATATCAGGAAAACAAACCCACAAGCAACAGAGAAGGCTTTCAAAACCTCTAAGACGTTCATACCCTTTAATCTGGGACTTCTATTTCTGAGAATTTATTCCCAGGAACTGAACACACAAATGGAGAAAGAAAAATGAAACTGTAAATTACAAATTCATCTACAATAGCCAAAAAAGTTGGAAATTACCTAAAATGGCCAGCATTGAGGAAATGGTTTAATCTCATTACATTCACAAGATTATAAAATCATTAAAGGTCTTGTTAAAGACAATGGTAAAACCCTGGAAAATATCAGATAAAATATTTCAGTGGATCTGAATAATGCATTCCTACCAGCGAAGATTAATGAAAAAGAGGCACATGCGGTTGGTGCCTGCCATTTACAACCCTGTTTACAACCTGAATGACCTTGGACTAGGCACACGGTCTCACTCCTGCAGTGTCCTTGCATTCAGACTGGTGACGTCAGAGGTCGGACAGAGGCAGTGCACCTCCCTGGCCTCCCCTGAAGCCTGAAACAAAGCAGGCAGCTAGCAGGTGGCAACTACTCCTAAGATAAACTGAAAACCCCTATGCATGTGGAAGGTAAAACACAGAAAGAGTTCTTTATTCAGAAAACTCTATTTTCTGGGACGCCTGGGTGGCTCAGTCAGTTAAGCGTCTGACACTTGCTTTCGGCTCAGGTCATGATCTCGCAGTTCAAGAGTTCGAGCCCCACGTCAGGCTCTGTGCCACCAGCACAAGATTCTTTCTCTCCCTCCCTCTCTGCCCTTTCCCTGCTAGTGCACGCTCTCTCTCTCAAAATAAATAAATGAACATTAAAAAAAAAAAAAAAAGAAAAACCTCTGCACCTTCAATATTTAAAAGAAAAAGACAAGAACGGGGTTGGTATAAGCCTTTTAACGATTATCACCAGCATACAAACAAACATCTGCTCTAATTTACCTCGACAACGGATCTTCATTTGATATCACAATGGCAACAAAATGTGAATATCTTTCACAATTTTACATAGTGCAAAATGAGTGCTTTACAGAAATGTAATTTCTCCTCAACTTGCTGTTTTTAAACAACATATGACACTTTTCAAAATACAGCCAGTGGGAGGTGAGGCAAGGGTACGCCTAAGCCGGGAGCTCTGGAATCCCCAGGCATGCTGTCCCCCCACCACCACCACACACACACACACACACACACACACACACACACACACACACACACACACACACACACACACACACACACCAGTCAGGAGCTGGACAGTGGCAGCGGACAGGTGGATGATGGACAGGCCATGACCACACACCTAGCAGCTGAGGTACTGAAAAGCCTCTCCCTTTCCTGCCCTTATCTCCCTGCTATATAAATTACAAACTTCCAGATTATCTTACCCAAGTTAGTGGCAGGCATAGATCCTATCTTAAAACAAAAGACCACGTGACTCACCTCTTTTCTGTTTCTGAGAGGTGGGGAAGGAGGACGAGCATGTAATGCTTATTTTCATAGGAGAGTGACTGACCCAGAATCTACTTATTCAAGGCGGCAGATGAGTGAGAAGAGTGTGGCTTCAGAGTCAAGCTGAGGGTCAGCTCTGACGGTGACCCCGTGAAGGTCACTTCATCTCTCAGAACTCTGATTTACTTACGTGGAAGTGGAGTTAACGCTCTCTCGTGGCAAGAATCAAGGGAGCAGGAATGTAAAGCTTCCTGTACGGTCCCTCAGGAACCCCAGAACCCAGAGGCCTGTCCCAGGTGGTGGCCTCCACCCTCGACCGACCCCCACTGTCGCGGGCCTCCTCGCTGGTACCTGCCCAGACTCCTGAGCTGAGGATGCGTTTACTGGCACTGGACGTCTGTCCCAACTGCTCCCTGGATTGAAACACCGTCACATCCAAGCTAAACGGCACCCAGGCAGGCCAGCTCCAGCCTCCGACAACCAGTCAGCTATAAAAACCCACTAATAGCGGGCCTGGAGGTCCGTGCGGGGGGCACGGCCGGCTCTGTGGTTCCTCTTGAAGACCACAACTCACAGACTTGGCACGCTCGGTTGGCGACAACATAATTGGGCACAACGGAACACAAATTGTAGTTTCAAATACGAGAATGTTCACAAAGCATGGTTTAGGCACCGCTTTATAATAAAATTTCATTCGGTTGAATAGGAAACGTCACAACACTGGACGCAGTCCGTTCTGTGAAGGCCGCCTGCAGGCCTCAGCACAGACCCCACACCGAGGCTCCCAGGGAAGCCCGGCTCAGGGTGGAGGCCCGGTCGGGGTCCTGGCCGGCTGGCCTCAGCCAAACCACCAGCCCCCCAGGCCTCCCTCTTTTCCTCCTCCAAACAATGAAGAGTGAGGCCAACCAATAAGGCTGCTCTGGAAACAAAACGAGAGCTCTAGGAAAGTTCTGGTAAACTGCAGATGCCTGCACAACCAGGCTGTTTGTTATATACTGTCATTATAAAATCAAGCTCCTGCACAAATACTAATTCTAAAAGGAGAAGGGTAATGGTGCAGTTTGGGACACAAGGAGAAACCGCCCCTAATTCTACAGCCCTAACTACCATCGCTGCACGTAGTCTAATACTTTCCCCATGGGACAAGTGTCCGTGTACCTTCACAACTGGCTTTCTCAAGTCGTGGTATTTTTCGTCACCTCAGTGACAGCCATCATCACCCTCACACATGCGCCTTCGAATCTGAGAGTCACTAAATCACAGCATCGGCCCGTCATCTCAGACTCAGGCTCTCCACCACCTAGAACGTTCAACTCAGGCACAGAATCGCCCTCCCAGAAGGAGCAAGGCTTCGGGAGAGGTTGGACCGCCCTCCGGCCTGCGCCCCAACAGGAAGGGCAGATTCAGACAGAAGCAGAGAGGCGGCAAGGAGACAGGAGCCAGGCCCTGCAAGTGCCAGGGCGGGCGGCACTCCATGCATGGCCAGAGGCCCTGCCCCCATCGACAACCCGACGTCGTCCCTATGACCCGGGTCACCAAGGAAAGGTCCAAGTATACCAAACAGACTTTCACTGGGGAAAAGAAAACATTGTAGAAGGATCTGCAATACAATTGGATAACATAACATCAAATTAGGCATTTTATAGGCACACTTGCTTACTCAGCGAATTCACTTAGGTAGACCTTGGACTCTGAGCTCGACCAAAGTTACTGAGCCCGCACCATGGAGCTGGCACAGGTGCTGAGCTCTCGGGGCCACACTGCCCTCCCTAGGTCATGTGAGGAGGGGGCCGTCAGCGGCCCAGTTCTGAAGATGTTGAAGCATGTGGCCGAGGAAGGCCACACGGTTACCTAAGGGTAGAGCGGAACTCAAACCGGGACTGTGCGACTCTGAAACCGTGTTACCTCCTATAGCTTAGTGCAATATGACCTTCCTGCAGGAACCAGAGGTGAAAGTTACCTCCTGACTGCATGGATTGGTGAGCAAAAACCACAGGGAAAAGGCAGAACCCAGGGAGCCACTGCATTACCAACCAAAACTGCAAGCAACACGATAAGCAAAGAGACTGAGGCAAGACGGTTGCCAATCCCACTCTGGAAGCCCCTGTCGTTAGAGAGTGCAGCCACCGCTTCCTAGAAACCTGGATGGTAATCCCTGAGCCTCCAGGGGACAGCGGTGACCTTGGTGAAAATGAGCTACCTAACCACCCGTCCCCATCTGCATCCCAGACTTCTCAACTGACGTTTCCTTTCTGTGCAGAGCTTCAACCTGCTGTGTCTGCTGCCCGGAAACAGTTCCCCACTGAACTCCCGTCCTCCAGGAAGAGGTCCAAAACCCGAGCCAGAGTGCCGGGCAGGTTACACAACCTGAAGCCTGCCCACCCAGCCTTCCCTCCCTCCACCTGAAGAGGCTCCTCTCACCCCAAGCCACTCACACTCCCACATTCTCGACAGCACCGTGCCTCCCCGACTGGGATTCTCCTTCCAGGCATCGTCCCCTGGAAAGCACCTGTGGATCTGGAAAACCCCTCCAAAGTCACCTCCCTGAAGGTCAGCTCTCTGCAGTGTTCTGAGGGCAGTCAGACCCTCCCACCTCTGTCCCCTCTACTTTGTACATGCTCCTATCTGCTACTGTCCTGGTGAAACGTGATTGCTTCCAGGTCAGCCTCGTTGACTGAGCTGCCTCTGCAGAGTGTGACAGTCACCTTCATCTTGGGATCCCAGAGCTGTGGGTGGAGCCAGGCACACTGGACACTCAGGAGCCAGGATGCCCCCAGCTTCGACCCCCCCCTTGCCCACTTCCCCACACCCACAAACATCTCTCCAAACGCTCTCGGCCCCAGGGAGTGAAATTAAAATAGAAAGTAGGCACTTGGACATGGCAGTCTAATGGAGCTGACAACCACTCTTAACGATATTTAAATCACAGAGAGCAGGCCACTGGAAGAGAAGCGCCAGCCTATAGATGCAAGCTTCCCGGTCAGAGGAAGGGCTTGTAAATACCAGCAGAGCTAATGAAGGAGCCATTATGGCAGGTCACGTTTAACTAGACACCATCCCTGCAAGGGGGCGGGCAGCCTGGGGCCTCGTCATGGGCCTTGCCCTCCGACAGCCTCATTTCCTGACCAGGCTGCTACTTCTGGGGACTTCCAACTGCTTAATGCTCAGAATTCACTGCTGCCTGTAGCCTCCACCAATTCCTCTCTCTGGGGAGTGATTCATTTAAGGAAGCCGACACATGGCATGAGGCTTTCTGTTCAGTGTCAGGGAGAAGGTGCATATCTGCCTCGCCCTTGTAGGTTTCCCAAAGAAGTGCATGGTGAAATGAACAAATAACGAACAAATACCTTCTTCCACCTCTGGACGATGAATAATAGTCTCAGATGCAACCTAACAAGAAGACAGGACCACACGCATATACTCACACCACATTTGAGGGATACCTACTGTATGCCACCCTACACCTCCATCTGAGTATTCAAAACATCTTCACTGCAATGATTCTTTCCGTCAGTAATAAACCACCTAACATCCGTGAGTCTTTAAAATTCAGTGTTCTTTTGCATACATGAGCTGAGACTCTGTACTCTGTTAATAAACTGAAAAAAATCAGTCCCTAAAATATTCAAACTCTGGCCAGAAGGCCGCAAGAAGCCACTGTTGGAAAGTCATGGTCATTGGCACAATCCACACCCAACCCTCAAACCCACCCAGGAGCTCTGGGCCCAGGGAGGGGCCTCACAGGCTGCAGGGGACATCTCATCTGAAGTACATATTTGGATGGACAAGTCAAACATTTGGAGTTCTGACTTAACATTGACTTCACACGTTTTTCAAGTGCTAAGCAACTGAGAGGTAATCATTTCAATGTACCCTTTAATCAATAAACATTAAACGAGTCTGCTCAAAACACCTAAGTCCTACAAACGTGTCCCTATGAAAAATATGACAAGAAAAACATAACAAAAACAAAATAATCCTTTTGACAGTCAGGCAGAAAGGTGTTCAGTGATCCAAATTCCGACAAAAAAAAAAAAAAAAAAACAGCCCTTTCAGCAGATGAGCAAATAGTTTCCTCTGTAAGTGACACATCCTGGGATATTTACACTGCCAAACATAACTGGTAATGACAACCACCAAGGAAGCAAAACCTAATGGAAAAACCCCAAGCTGGCAACCAGGTGCCCCAGTTCTGGTCCCAGGACAAGCCTCTGGCTGTGTGATCCTACCAAAGGAATAGCCAGCCCCCGTACCCCTCTCTTCATCATGAAAAAGACTATCCATCACCACCCAAACCAGTCAGAAACATTTTAAGGACCCAAAAAAAAAAAAAAAAAAAAAAAAGAGAGAGGTGAAAATGCTTTGGAATGTGTCCTCTATAAATACAAGTCATTGTTATTATTAGCTCAAAGATGACCGAGAAAATAGGATTACAGAGTATCAGCAGTGAAGGGGGTTAGAGATGGGGTGATCCCAGAGACCTCAATCTGGCCCAGCCCTCTGAAGCTGTGTGCTTTCTGGGAAGGAGTGCCCAGTTTTTATTAAATTCTCAAAAGGTGAAGAACCTCTCAGGCCTTCACCTTACAAATATAAAACCTGAAGGGCGCCTGGGTGGCTCAGTCGCCTAAGTGTCCAACTACAGCTCAAGTCATGATCTCGTGGTTTGTGAGTTCGAGCCCTGCGTCGGGCTCTGTGCTGACAGCTCAGAGCCTGGAGCCTGCTTCAGATTCTGTGTCCCCCCTCTCTCTGCCCCTCCCATGCTCATGCTCTGTCTCTGTCTCTCCATAATAAACATTAAAAAAAATTTTTTTAGAGAAACACATAAACATATGTCCAATATATCTCAATTAAAAACTAAAGATTTGGGGGCAACTGGCTGGCTCAGTCGGTGGAGCGTGTGATTCTTGCCCTCAGGGTTGTGAGTTTGAGTCCCACGCTGGGTGTAGAGATTACTTAAAAAAAAAAAAAAAAAAATCTTTAAAAAAACAGAACAAAACAAGGGCTCCTAGGTAGCTCAGTCAGTTGAGACTCTGACTCTTGCTTTCAGCTCAGGTCATGAACCCAGGGTCATGGGATCCAGCCCCATGTTGGGCTCCACAATAAGTGTGGAGCTTTCTTAAGATTCTCTCTCTCTCTTTCTCTGCCCCTCTCCGCCCCTCTCCCCTGCTCATGCTCTCTCTAAAATAGAATAAAAATAAAAATTAAAAAACAAAATATTTTATTCTAGGAATTTAAAAAATACATGGTGTTCTATTAAGCAAACAGATTAATGTGCAGAATGAATAAATTGTTATTCTGGGAATAAACGGAAGCCAACACATAACTAAAGAAAGGACATCTCTGTTGTTGTTTTATGTGTGTTTTTAATCAAACTACCAACGTGTGTGCTCCCAGATGGCCGCTGTTCTTTAAAGAGTTACCTTTGGAACTACACACACGTCAAGAACATTGCATGGCACAGAATACCTCTGAGTATACTTGGAGAATTCTAAGACTGTCTGCAGTCAGCAGACAGAACATAATCATCGCAATACCAAACGTCTGAAGGAATTCCTACACAGCCGCCCCAGGGACCACCACTGGGACCCATCAGGAGTCAGGTTTCAGGCACCAAGATACTTTCAGGTTTGTGAAGGATCACCGCCAGGGCCGTAAAGGTCGGTCTCTACCTGCGGAATGCACACTGACTTCATAACTGAGGCCCTGCCACCCTGCCTTCAGGTGCGCCAACTGCAGTTCCAAACAATCTAACTGGAAAAAAACTGAGCCAGCACCACGGCTCACATGAATGTGGTCATTACCCCCATAATCTACGGGGAGGCCTCCGTACAGCGACCATGACAATCTGATGGCAGATAAGGCAGGCACGAGGCAGCGCGGAGGTTCCACTGAGTGTGGCCTAAGAGCACTGGGTAACAGGTGCCCCATCTCTAAACGCAAGGCACCATTACTATTAATTAAGGCATCTGTGGAATCTTTTTGATATTTCTTAACATCCCAGAATCAACTGATGACCCGGTCAGAAGCAGGAAGCCTGAGCATCGTGTCCTTAAGTCGGTCAATGCAATTTTCAAGTGAATATAGAGAAGAAAATGAAAAGGACAAATGCCCCTCAGCTCCCACCCCAGAAATGGCCTGGCTATCAGAGATCTGGATTGGGCATCAAGGACAAGGGAAAGACAACCTTATCTCCCAGCAGCAGGCGGGGCCGGGAACCCACACACTTTTTCACAGATGCATACTTTTAGGTAATTTAAATATTACAACCTCTCATACACCTGTGACTGAAAGTAATAAAGTTCCAACTCCCAAACACCATGAGCTGAACGTGCCACTTCCGTTCAAATGAGTTTTTAATTCCTCTCCGAAACCTGAATAAAGAGTACAGACCGAATCACCCTTCTGCTCTTCCCTGTTATGTTACTTTCCCGAGTAATCAATATCACCGGCCCAACAGCCAGCTTCTTTAAAGCCTGAAGACAATTGTCAAAAGAAAATCACACACCACAGAAAAGTTTTTGATGTGGTGGCCTCATATCTCAAGTAGCATAACCTCACCAAGGAGAATGCCGAGCGCCAGAAGAAAGTTTAGATGCACGCAGATGAGTTTCCCACATGAATCAAGAGAAACCCCAGTTGCCCTGGCTCCTATTCAATGCCTGTACGTGGAGGCTTCAAGCAGGCTTGTGAATCAAGTGCGATAAGAACATCTGGGGGCAAGAACGGGAGGGCTGGCATTCACCAGCGCCCACCTGGTTGGTTTCCTTGCCCTGGGCTCCAACCTGGCAATCCCAGGAGGGTTAAAACAGAACTTCAGCCTAAAACTGCAGAGGAGGGAAGGAAGCTATGAGCTCACCGTCAGCAACTCAGGTTTGAATTCTTTTAGCTGTTCTCTTGATTTTCATCAGCACAGCCAGGGAGTGTTTGGTAAACAGTGTAATGAGTAGCCGTGGAGATTCTGGGCAGCCTACCCTCCTCAACCACAAAAACACAGGACAGATGCAGTAGAGGAGGGAAGACCCGGGAACGGTTACACACACCCCACCTCCAAGGACACCTTCCCCTGGGCACCCAACCGGAGGGCAGCATCCTCAAAGACAGCAGCTGCGTGGGCCCCAAGGAGGCAGCACAGTTTGCCCTCCCGACCAGCTCCATCCAAAAAGCAAAGTCCCCCGCCCCCCCCCCCCCCCACTCACCCGCCTCCAGTGGAGCCAAAACCCAACGAACCACTGAAATTAAGGGGCAGAAATTGCTACCTCTCCAATCCGGGACCCCTCTCCAATTCCGATGCCCGGGCAGGCTCGGAAACCCCAGAAGAGAGAACGTGTTCACGTTTCTAAGAACCACTGACAGTCTGGGAAAACTCCGAGGGTGGAACGGGGGCCAAGAGCTCCAGCCTCTCCTGCCTGTCCCTGCTGCCCCAGGACCTGCTCGCCAGGAAGGCCTCGCCGCCCTCACCCCCGTGGAGCCAGGAGAGACACGGGGAGGGTGGGAAGGAAGGAAATAGAGGGCAGTCCTCAAAGGGCCCCCAAATAAGCTCATCCGCGTTGGTGTCCCGCCTGCCCTCCAACTGGCGCCTACCAGCCACCCCGCTCCTCCCCCCGCAGCCGCCCTCGCCCTCGCCCCCCACGGGTCCCCCACTGAACCTCCGCGCCCCTCGGCCGGGCGGCTTCCCCGGAGCGCGCCCGCCGCTCCTCCCCGAATGTCTGCGGAGCGCCCACCTGCCCCCTCGGCAGCAGCCTCCAACCCCGCCAGCCCCGTCGCGGCGCTGCCCTCCCCAGCGACCCCCACCCGAGAACCTTCCAGCTCGCGCTCCGGCGCCCGCCGCCCCCGAACACGCCCCCTCCCACGGAGACAGGAAGTCCGCGCGCCGGCCGCGCGGCCGCACAGGCTTCCCCCCGGGCTAGCAGCGCGGGCCGGGCCGCCCACCGGCGCCCCCGTGGCCGCCCGCGGCGCCCCAACCGTCGCGGCGCGCCCCTCACCTCGGCCGCCGCTCTTCTCCCGACTCGCCGCTCACCCCGCTCCCGCCGCGACGGCGTCTCCGGCTCCGGCTCCCGCCCTGCCTCCGGCCGCGCTCCTCAGCCCAGCCCTGCCCTGCCCCGCCGCGGCCGCCGCTGCCGCCGCTGCCGCCGGCCAGGAGCGCACCGCCCCCGACGCGCCCGCCGTGCTCGCCCCATTGGCTGCTGAGCGCCTGGCCCCGCCCCACGGCCCCTTCCACACCTCGGATTGGACCAGGGAGCCGGGAGGCGGCACGCCCCCTGGCGCCCAAAAGGACCTCCTCTGGGCACCATTGGCGGCGTCTCCTGTCAATCAAGGGGGAGTGCCTACTTAACCAACCGATAGGGTGCCGGGGGTCACTGTCCCGGGGTCGCTCCCAGGCTGTGCTTCGCCGCGCTCACGTCCTGGGGCCAGAGTCCTGAGGCTTCGCTGGCACCCAGGCGTGGGGAGCGCCGTAGGGCAGCGCCTCACCCGACTGGGAATTCAGGGAAGTAGTTGTTCTGAAAGTTTCCTCTCCTAGGGCGCTCGGCGAAGCCAAAGTCAACAGGGCTTCCTCAGATTCCCGCCACAAGAGTACATTCCTCTTGAGCCGCTTAATTTAAGCCCTGGGAGGAGTGGTGGTGGTGGAGGGGTGTGTGTGTGGACAGAGCCGCCAGGGAGGGCACATGGATGGCCAGGCACCACACAATGGAGCGCTTTATTTCTGGTTCTTACCTGACCTTGCTTGATGGGAGTATTAGCCCCATTCTGCAGACAGAAATAACAATGAGTACAAAATTGCCAACATTCGCTGACCACTTTCCAACCATTGCTTCCGAGGATCCTGGTGGAGAGGATGATCCGAGTATGCCCAAGGGAGGGTTTGGAGACAGGCCAGGCAATCTGGGGAGCTGAACGGCGGAGGGGGGGGGGGTGCTGGAGTAAAGAGGGTAAACGGCGGAGCCAGGATTAGAAACCCAAGTCCGCCCCGACCCAGATCTGTGCTGGTTCCACGGGAGAATAACCCTGAGGACCGTGCAGCGATGCTGGAACATGCTTAAGCTAGAATGGTAAAAGGGGAAGCAGGACACAAAATGGTGGAGACTGTATAATTCCACTACCAACAGGGGCGCCTATAGGTCAGTTGAGCATCAGCCGGTTGATTTCAGCTCAGGACATGATCTCAGTTGGTGGGTTCAAGCCTGGCCTCAGGCTCTGCACTGACAGCGCAGAGCCTGCTCGGAATTCTCTCTCTCTGCCCCTTCCCTGCACTCTCTCTCTCTCTCTCTCAAACAAACAAACAAATTCTACAAATTCTGGGAGAGTCCGCAAAGAGAGTGTTTTTTCACTTTCCAAACTGTTCGTTCTTTTGCATTGTTTTTGCTAATTGTGACTAGAGGTTTGCCCCGAAACCTCCAGTGGGTCACCTCTGTCTCCCGCCTCCTGCTCTTCCCCACATACTCCTCGGTCCTTGCCCTCATCCCCTTCTCCCTGCACACACATGCTCACACATATCCCCCTTCACGCTGCACACTTGTGAGGCTAGAAGGGGGTCCCTGCAGACGGGACACCACGGGGAGGCACCGAGCCTGGCACTGGCTGGCAGTAAGACACCTCCCGAGCCTTTCTGGCCTCCAAGCCCCAGAAGCCACTTCCTAGCCACCTGACCCAAGCAGCGCTCCAGCCTCCACACATTGGCTCCTTTCTTGTCTCTTCCTTTCCGTCTTAGGACAAACCCAAAATTCCCCCCATTTTCTCGCACTAGCAATTTGAGCTAGTGTTGTCGAGCCCTTTGAGTCTTGGCGCTCCGTCCCAGCAGCTTAGCATGGTATTTTTCCAAAGAGCGCTCCCCTTTGCCGGGGATGTGAATATCCCAACTTCGATCCCCACAAACATTTCACAAAATTGTATCCAGCCTCCTTCTTCAATCAGATTCAAACTGGCCTGGAGCCAGATCCTGTCTCTGACCCTTCCCCACTGAGGGGCCTTGGGCAAGTCACTGCAGCTCCCTGTACCTCCTTGTCCCGATCTGTGTGACACGGGGGTGATAACAGAGCCCATCGTACGTTGTGGTAAGGAGTGAGTGGGACAAAAAAGAGTGGACGGCATGCATGTAGGAGTGAGTACTCAGTATCTGAGCAGTTAACGTCAGCCATGCTTTGTCAACTGACATTGTGGTCCCTCCTCCCCACAAAATGTGCCCATTACCTGGGTCGGGAACCAAGAGCGACCCAGTTAGTCCTTTATTAGCCATTCCCCACTTGGCAGCCTGGATAAACTTTACATAGCCCAGGTTAAAACATTTTCACTGAGATCCAAACACTCTGCAAAAAAATAAAAACACCCAGATATAGTTGTATGGCTGGTAAATTGTCTTATACAGAGATATATGTTCCTTGTACGAGAAAAAAAAAATCAAAAGCTGTTACAGACATCCGTTCTATAAATAATTCCAACGTCAGGGTGCCTGGGTGGCTCAGTCTGTTAAGCATCTGACTCTTGGTTCCAGCTCAGGTCATGATCTCATGGCTCGTGGGTTCGAGCCCCACAGTGGGCTCTGTGCTGACAACACGGAGCCTGCTTGTGATTCTCTCTCCCCCTCTCTCTCTGCCCCTCCTCTGCTCTCTCACTCTCAAAATAAATAAATAAACTTTAAAAACAATAAGTCCAATGTTTAGGACGTGGCGGGGTGGGGGGAGTTGGCAGTCTGGGGAGGGACGGACCTGAGAAGACCCAGCAAAGACATCGAGTCTGGAAGAGACCTCCCCGTCAAGGGACAGCAGCGATCCCGGAGAACCAGAACCCGTCCAGTGGGAGGGCCACAATATTGAAGGCAGTGATATTTAACTGAGCCAAGGCGAACCGAAACAATGAGAGCAAAAGCCCAGAGGCAAGAAATCCTGCTCTCCAGGAAGAGAGGAGGGTTCTGCTCGGCCAGAGCACTGCAGGCATGAGGGGAAATAAGGAGAATTAAGGTGGGGAAGGCAGCCGCGCAGGGAATAGCTGTGGGTGCTGGTAAGTCACTTCGCTCCCCCCGGCCCCCCTGCCAGGCCTCAGTTTTCTCAAATGTAAAAAGGGGGTGCGGTGGGAGTGGGGCACCTGGGTGGCTCAGTGGGTTCAGTGCCCCACTCTGGATCTTGGCCCGCAGTTCTGCAGTTCAGGAGCTCACTGACAGCAGGGAGCCTGTTTCGGATTCTCTTTTCCTCTCTCTGCCCTTCCCCCACTCATGTTCTGTCTCTCTCTCTCTCTCAAAATAAATAAACTTTTAAAAAATGCAGAATGGGGGAAATCATAGGATCCAATGCTTAGGGAAACCTCAGGGATCCATGAGATCATACCTGCTCTTAGGACGGATCCTGGCAGTCAGCACTGGTTGAGTGAGTGCCTCGGGATATATTTAATGTTTTAAATTTTTTAACTGTGACCCGATACACCAGATGCAGGAACGTGTACTCCGCATCGACTATTAATATTTTAGAGACACCAAAGCGTTAAGTGGAGGCTAGAGGAGCACGTTTCTGGATACACCTCAGAATGAAGCTCTTCCCTGCCAAGTTGTATCAAGATCTGGATTCCTTGCAAATGTGTCATTGATTAGGAGGCAATTATCCCGGCCTTTCTGGCTTTGCTCCGTTTTGTTCCGTTCTGGCCTGTGCACGTCGGCTCACGTAAAACTGTGCCATCAAGTACATAGCTGCACTCACTGAGCGTGCCACGTTCAAGCTGACTCTGCGGGGTGGGAGCCTGCTCCCGCCCAAAGTCAGCAGGATATGGTCGCATCAGCTGGACGGTGTTTCCCAAAGTGGGCATCTCCAGGACACCCTGCATCGGGATCACCCCATCTTCCACAAGCTCCTCGTATTCCCAGAAGGTTCTTCTGACTCTTACTCCATGCAAAAGCCAGTGGGGCGTGTTCAAGGTTACAACGTTGCCATTTGTACTTCAGTACGGAACAAGTGGCAACAAGGAAATCAATACATAAAGTGAATGTTTTGAAACTGGAGGAAGACCTAACAATGCCCAGGCTTAATGTGATACATCATACCCTGCAAGGAACACAGCCGCGCATCCCGAGCTCCCTCTTTAAGTTCCTGCAGTTCAGCAGGATGAGAGGTCCTGGGTGCCGGGAGGGATGCCATGCTGAATCCAAAGCGTCATCTTTCCCTTGGCAGGCTCCTGGATCAGCCAAATGGAAGGGTGTCTCCTGGTTGTAAAACAAATTCTTGTTTTACAAAGTTACCATATGCAACTATTTCTGTGATTCCAGATTTCCTTGATGCCAAATGAAATTAGATACCAAAGCTAATAAAAAAAAAAAAAAAAAAAAAAAAGCTGCAGCGGTCACAGAATGTGCGTTCATCAAAAAAGTGACATTGCTCTTTTTATTTTAATGTTTATTTTTGAGAGAGAGAGAGAGAGAGAGAGCACAATCAGAGGAGGGGGCGGAGAGAGAGGGAGACAGAATCCGAAGCAGGCTCCAGGCTCTGAGCTGTCAGCACAGAGCCCGACGCAGGGCTTGAACCCACGAACCGAACCGGGAGATCGTGACCTGGGCTGAAGTGGGGTGCTTTGACGGAGCCACCCAGGCACCCCAAAAGTGACATTGCTTTTATTGGATCGCTTTATAACAGATGAATGCTAGAAACTCACACTTACAGAAGAAGTTGTATACCAGGCTTATGTTACAAAATAAATGCTCACCCATAGAGCGCCGCTTTTCACCAGACGTAAAATTTCACGGAAAGAGTGCCACAGATAAAAACGCAAAGAACTAGAAGACGGTGGGGAGCCATCAAGGGCTGCTCTTGGTCCCCAGACCAGCTGTTACCAAAGGTCCCGCTGAACGGGCAGGACCCGCGTCCGTGTGTCTGTGGCTGACGTGTTCAATCACCATCTGTGACATACTGGGGTGGGCGGGGCACTTCCTGGTGAAATGGTCTTGGGCCCAGGATTTTACGCAGCATAATGTCACCACTGTGGCAGTCGTACAAGAGACAGCAGTGAAGGTCAGGCTTCCAGGGACACCCCACTCAGGATAATATTTAACTGGGTCCCAGTCACCTCATCGTGTCCGAAGAAAGGAGGAGGAGAGGCCTGAGTGACACAGGCCATTTAATCTTTTGCTAAGAAGAACTTTTCCCCCCAGCAATTAGGAGAGCCTGGGACTCAGTCACAGGCTCAAAAGTTCCTCATTCCTTGTATTGTGCTTTGCTCTGTTTTTGTTTTAAGAGACTTCTTTTTTTTTTAGCATACCTTTAGGGATACAGCTTTGGGCAACTCACCTCACTTCTCAGCCTCAATGTCCTCATCTGGACAGGGGCATGATGGCTCACCCCTACCTAACAGGATGGCCGTTGAGGAATTAAATGCGGGGATAGAAGCAAAACCCTTCACGCGGTGCCCAGAATGCCATGGGCACCTGCTTGACTGATGCCGGTATTGGCCCATACCATGATGCATCTGCTGGCCAGATCCACTTGCTGGTCTGTGAAAGGGAGAGGGAGCAGGCGGGGTGCCTGGCCCGCCCGAATGGACGTGCTGGCTCCTTCTCCCACTCCTGCATTTCCTGTCGGGGAGATGTTGTTCCCAGAGAGGTGGCCTTGCTGTCGGGTTGTTACCTGCGGAGGAATGAGGAATGAGGAATGCGGCACCGGCACCGGCTCTCACAGGCTGCCCCACCCTACTGCCTGCATTCTCACCCCCACGGCCCTCTGCTCCTGCCCCCGCTTCCTCTCCTGCCCCCCCCCCGCCCCTCCTCCCTCTGTGGGAGCCTCCAACCAAGTCTGAGAACAACCCATCAGAACGCACCTTCCGATCCAAACGGCCCCAGTGGAGGTGGGAGGTGGGGAAGGGCCAAGACCCTCCATATGAGGTTCAAGCAATCCCCCCCTGGCGGGTGGACCGCGCATGCCTGCAACTTTCTCTTCTCTCTGGGTTTGGGCAGCAGATGATACATCCAAGCCAGAGGTTGCCAGGGTAAGGTCAAATGGTTTCGAATGTGAACGCCTTGTGGCAGAGGCTCAGAATATTCCTTTTCTTCTCCAGGTGCGTGAATGACAGACACTAGATCAGGATAAAGGATCAGCAGGTTAACAGGCATAGGGGGCGACGGTTTCACATTAGCACTACTGGGCTGGCAGTGGGGCAGGTGGGAGAGATTGGCTGGAGTGGGGGGGGAGACTGGGGACAGCATCTGGGACCACAGAACATCAAAGCCCCAAGACCCCACAGGGCAGCCAGGTGAGTCCTACACTCCTTGTAAGGTGAGGAAGCAGAGGCCCAGGGAAGGCCCAGGGCCACGGATCCTTCCCAAACTTGGGGCTCCTGGCTCCTTCTCCAACGTTCTTTACCCACACTGACGCCACCTCTCCCTCTAACACAGCAGACACATAATACCGGGGACCAAGGAAGGCATGAATGAAGAACACACGTTATCTACATCTGAGCGCCTCCTGCCGGGTGGGGGGCTGTGGACAAGGCTCCCAAGGGGCCCGAGCAAGCCCTGGGGGCCCTGGAGGCTCCTGCGGAGGGCAGAATTTGAGCAGATCCTCCAAGATGATAAGTAGGCCTCGGGAGGACATGTTGCAGGGGCAGGTCGTGAGGGCATCGAGAGTGGAGCTGTTGGCCTGAGGTGCAGGGCACGCGGATTCCTAAAGCGTGAACAATCCTCACAATTGAAGGCCGAGGTCAGGGATGGCTGGCCAGGGCTGAATCCAGCACCCTGCCAAGGACACGCTCCCGGTAGCCGTGTTCTAGGCACCTGCGGCCTCGCAGCTCTTGGGTGGCCTGGGGTGTGGGAGAACAGGGCCCAGGCCCCCTCCACTGTCCCTCTGGCAGCCTCCAAACACGCCCTTCCTGTTGTGACAACTCGGTTCTCTGTGCAACTGGTTCCAGCCTGTGGCTGGGTTTCAGATTGCGGCACGTGTGCTCATGGAGGCTGACGGAGTATCACGTGGGCACCAGGGAGAGCCTGGCCGCCCGCCCAGCCGGGCCTTGGTTAATTACGGGTCACGGCCTTCCTGCTATGGGTCCACAGGGCACCCAGTGACAGGCCCTCCCCGGGGCCGGGTCTGGGGACAGAGCCACCGCTCCCCCATTCGTGCAGTCGTGGGTCCGTCAGCCTTCACCGGGCACCTGCGGGGACGCATCTCAGGCTGGGCACCCGGGGAGGGTCCAAGGGGTTCAACCGGCCCTGGCTTCTCCCAGCCCCCAATAATAATCATGGCTGCCACCCAAATGACCCCCTTTCGTGGTGACAGGCCCCGTGGCGGTGCTGTATATGTTGCAACTCACAACCACCCCCACTTTGCATTTGGGGAAATTGAGGTTCGAGGGGTAAAGTGACTTGTCCAAGGTCATGCAGCTCTTGTCTGGCTCCCAAACCACGCCCTTCGCATCCCCAGACCCTGCTGGGTCTCCCAGCACAGACGGCTCAGGAAGAGCAGGGGTCGTGTCACTGGCCAGTGTTCCTGCTCTGGGGGCCTCCCTGAGCACTGGCCTCAGAGCCTGTCAGACGTCGGAGGCTGCTTCTGGACACTCGCTCTGTGGTACTCTCTCCCACTTCCTTGTTTTGGCTCTTGCTGGCTATTCCTCACTGGCTGACGGCTAACGTCCCTTCCCAGACAAGCACACGCTTCCTCGGAGGCCCTCCTCTGGACACTTCCAGAAGACCTCTCACATGGCCCTGTCCCCCTTTGGAAACCACTGAGAACACAGAAGTCGTCTCCAGCAACTCTCCTGCTATATCTTCATTTGTCACACTGCGGATGTGACATTTTTTTTTTTAAAGTCCGTGGGCCTTCCCTTCCCAACCAGATAGAAGGGCCCTGAGGGCAGGGGTCACGCCCATGCCTAATGGGAGGGAGCAGCCCAGACATGCATGGATCTAACCCTCCCAACTGTGGGGCAGGAACTGTGCTCCCCATTTACAGATGAGAAGAGCGAGGTTCAGAGAAGTGACAAACCTAGCTGAAGGAAGGGAGGGGGTGATGCTGGGACCTGGACCCGCCATTTCTGCCCAGCCTTTGGGGGTGTGAGAGCCCTGCCCACATTAGGCCCAACCCAGGCCTCTCAGTGCCCCGCAGCCCGCAGCCCCCTAACCTGGGCTCAGGAACTGTTTGCTGCCCGAACCCTCTCAGTGCAGATGTGGAAACCTCTCACTGCACCCACTGGGCATGGTAGGAAATTCAGCCAACGGCCCTGGAGCGAGAGAGAGACAGAGACAGAGACAGGGCATGAACGGGGGAGGGGCAGAGAGCAAGGGAGACACAGAATCGGAAGCAGGCTCCAGGCTCTGAGCTGTCAGCACAGAGCCCAACATGGGACTCGAATGCTTGAACTGTGAGATCATGACCTCAGCCGAAGTCGACGCTTAACTGACTGAGCCACCCAGCTACCCCTCTTTTTTCTTAATGAATAGACTTTTTTTTAAGTGTATTTATTTTAAGAGAGAGCGGGGGAGGGGCAGAGAGAATCCCGAACAGGTTCCGCACTATCAGCGCAAAGCCTAACACCCAGTGCGGGGCTTGAACCCATGAGCCGGGAGATGCTGACCTGAGCCAAAATCAGGAGTCCTATGCTCAACCGACTGAGCCACCCAGGGGCCTCAATGAATAGACTTTTTTTAAGTTGATTTGTTTACTTTTGAGAGAGAGACAGAGAGAGAGCAGGGGAAAGGCAGAGAGAGAGAGAGAGAGAGAGAGAGAGAGAGAGAAAGAAAGAAAGAAAGAAAGAAAGAAAGAAAGAAAGAAAAAGAGAGAAAGTGAAGAAGGAAGGAAGAAAGGAAGGAAGCAAGGAAAAAAGAAATAGAGGAAGGAAGGAAGGAAGGGAAGAAGAAAGAAAGGAAGAAAGGAAGGAAGGGAGAGAAAGAATCCCAAGCAGGCTCTGAGCTGTCAGTGCAGAGCCAGATGTGGGGCTTGCTCTCATGATCTCATGAACCGTGAAATCATGACCTGAGCAGAAATCAAGAGTCAGACACGCTCAACAGACTGAGCCACCCAAGCGCCTCGATGAATAGACTTTTTTATGCGCTTACATTGCCTCTACGTCTTTTTTGTGACTCGGCAGCTCGCGTCTTGTTATCTCTGATAAAATTCTGTTCCGTTGGGGCGCCTGGGTGGCGCAGTTGGTTAAGCGTCCGACTTCAGCCAGGTCACGATCTCGCGGTCCGTGAGTTCGAGCCCCGCATCAGGCTCTGGGCTGATGGCTCAGAGCCTGGAGCCTGTTTCCAATTCTGAGTCTCCCTCTCTCTCAGCCCCTCCCCCGTTCATGCTCTGTCTCTCTCTGTCCCAAAAATAAATAAACGTTGAAAAAAAATTAAAAAAAATTCTGTTCCGTGCAACACAGTGTATCCATTCGGCCCCCGAAGGACACCTTGGTAGCTTCCAAGTCTGGGCGATGGGGAGTAAAGGTCCTATGGGCGTCCAGGTGCAGGATTTTGCGTGGACCCGAGTTGTCAGCTCGTCTGGCTCAATACCAAGGGGCGCTAATGTATTTTTTCAGTGGGCAGTTATTTTGGACCCTGGAGACGGAGGGTCAGAAAAAGCACCTACGAGACGAGACCTGTGGGTAAGTACGTGTAGAGTTACACGAAAATGGGCGAGGCCACCGGAGCACATTCGAGCTGGGGAGAAAGAGAAGATGAGCCAGTGTGGGAGAGGTTGAGCCTGTGATGAGGGAAGTGTGCAACCCCAGCTGACCACCAGGCCGTGGTCACCGAGGCCTGAAATGTCACCTGCAGGCAGAGGAGGGGGGCAGATGCTGCATCAGAAGATGGTTTGAAGCCTCAAGGACATGTTGTCTCTTTTTAAATTAGCTTGTTCTTTTATTTTTCTTTAAATTTTTAATGTTTTATTTATTTTGGAGAGAGAGACAGACAGAGAGACAGAGCATGAGCAGGGGAAGAGCGGAGAGAGAGGGAGACACAGAAATCCGAAGCGGGCTCCAGGCTCCGAGCTGTCAGCACAGAGCCCGACGCGGGGCTCGAACCCAGAACTATGAGATGAGATCACGACCTGAGCCGAAAGCAAGAGTCGGATGCCCTAAGGACATGGTGTTTTAATTGGGCGTCAGGAAGGGGCAGGATTTCAGCGGGTCGAGGTGGGAGGGAAAGAAGACGCCAGGTTGTGGGCACAGCGTTTGCTGTGGCCCTGGGACTAAACACTGCGGAGCAAGGATGGCTGGGGGGTGGGGGGATGCCTGGAGGCTCACCTGTATTTACAAATGGGGAAGCCACTCTAGGCCAAGTGACGGGGGGGGGCCCCGGTGCCGGTGGGGAGCTGATGCTCCAAAGACAACTGATGCTCCAAAGACAACCCCAGGCCAAGGGGATTCCTGGGTGGCGGTCGGTTGAAATTTTCCATCCACAGTCCTGTTTCCTTTCTTTCTCAAAGCCTTTCTGTTTGGGCTTCCTTGCCTTGGGGCGTGAGACACAGCATCCTCCTGGCCGGAACTGGGGTATCGTATCCCCATGACACGCCCCTCAGTTTTTGTGGCCGTGACTCAGCCTTCACCTTCGCCCACATTCTGGCTCCACTGGCCAGGGTGACCTTCTCCAAGAGTCAGTGGGCGGGACCTGGAAACTTTTTAAAGTTTCCCTTGCCCAGGGGACGGTGGGAATGGGGGAGGCGGGTCCCGGCAACAAAGACCTACTAAGAATAACAGAAGAGCAACCCCCTGGCCGGCAGGGATGACTGTCACCCTCCTGTCACCACCCACACTGAGGAAACGAGGAAAACAGACTCAGAGGTCAAGGAACCGAGAGCAATGTGGGCGGGGATTCTCCCAGGGAGGTGGCTTCCAGAACTGGGCTTTGAACTCAGGTCTATTGAGCACCAACCAGACGCTGGACACTGTCCTGGGCACCGGGGATGCCATGGTGAATGACACAAGCCCCTGCCCTCGTGGGGCAGACCTGCTATAGGGGAGAGGGATGCCCCACAAATCAGCGAGCGAGCAGCAAAGTCACTCTCAGGGCCTTGGAGGGAAGCCCTTCCTCTCCCTGCTGGCCGGTTCTGTGGATGCCACGTGCACGCTGCTCTCCTTCCTCCCCACCCCCCAAAGTGGCTCTTTCCCCTTTTCCAGAAGCACCAGATCAAAATTCTAGGCCACCTCGGGACGCTGGCACAGTGCGGCACGCACCCTTCGGCTTAGGGGATTCCTAGAGGCTCAGAGGCAGAAAGGTCCAGCGAGCCACCTGTCCCAACCTTCTTCTCCATGGTGTATCCCCTCCACCACACCCAGGGGTGACTCTCCCTGGGACAGGGGGCTCACTGCTTCAGAAGATGAGCCATCCCAGAGCTGGACAGTGCTAACAGAAAGGTCCCCCTTATGCCAAACCAGCACCTACCCCCTCATTTCTTCCGCCCGCGGCTCCCCGTTCTGCCCTCTGCCCATTACATAGGACTCTTCACCTTACGGCCCTTCGAATACGTCACGTTGCCCTTAAATCTTTTCTTGGGAGGACCTTTCCTCAACTTTTAAACCATTCCTTGGACCCCGTCTGGTCTTGCCCTGGCTTGTCGGTGCCCCCAGCACCTGCTGCTCTAACACGGTCCCAAAATGCTTCACCAAGTGACCGTCGAGGACACAGAGGATGGAATGTCACCCTGATCTCGAGCTGTGCCTCGTCTCCGCCTGGGGATGGATGGCAAAGGCCCGGGCAGCGGGAGCCACACGGCTGGAGGGTGAGGACAGTCACAAAGGAGCAGGCACCTGCGTCCCCTTCGGTCAGTCATCCAGCTGACCCGTATCCCATGCCTGCTGCCGCCGGGCCAGGGCCGGGGGGGATGCTGGAGTGGCCCTCGCAAAGGTTTTGCAAGGGGGAGAAAAGAAAAAAGCAAGCGAACACCTGACTAAGATTGTTCTAGCCGGTGATCAGTGCTTTGAGGCAAACAGAAGGTGAAAAGAGACCGTGGAGCCAGTCCTGCAAAGAGCGAGGGGAAGAGAATTCCAGGTAGAGAGGCCCGCCAGTGCCAAGGCCCTGGGGCAGGGAAGAGTGTGGCACACTCAGAGGCTGCTGCGAAACGAGCAGGGGCAGAAATGGGAGGGCGGTGGGAGATGAGGCCAGAGGGGTGAGGAGCGTGAGTTTACTCTAAGATCCAGGGGAAGTTCCTTTGGAGGGCATGAGGCCTCAGATACGATCTGACTTATGCTTTAAATTCTAAGAGAAAGGGGAGACCAGTGTAGACAAGAGCTGTCAGTAAAGCCTTCATGGAAGAGTCAGTGAAACCTTCCACCGCGGAATTAGAGATAAGTCACCATCTCCTACCAGAACTGAAAAATTCAGCTCTTTACTGGAGGTTCTCTCAAGAAGACATACAAATGTTCCATAAGCACATGAAAAGGAGGTCAACATCCTTAGCCATCGGGGAAACGCAAATCAAAGGCACAGAGACCCATCACTTCCCAGCCACAAAGATGGCCAGATGTAAAAGGAATGTCAAGGGGCGCCTGGGTGGCTCAGTCTGTTAAGCGTCCGACTTCGGCTCAGGTCACAATCTCGCGGTTTGTGAGTTCGAGCCCTGCATCGGGATCTGTGCTGATGGCTCGGAGCCTGGAGCCTGCTTCGGATTCTGTGCCTCCTTCTCTCTCTGCCCCTCCCCCGCTCACGCTCTACCTCTCTCTGTCTCAAAAATCAATAAACATTACAAAAGGTTTGTAAAAGACAGTCGGTATTGGCGCGGCCGTGGAGAAAAATAAATCCACACGCACCGCTGGCGGGGACGTTAAATGGCGCGCTGTGCTTTGGAAAACAGTTTGGCAGCTTCCGAAAAAGTTTATTTATCTGTGATTCAGCCACTCTACTCCTAGATATCTACCCAGGGGAAACGAAAACCTTTGTCCACATAAAGACCGTACACAGATATGCAGAGCTGGTGAGTAGTGTTACAATGGCTACGAACCGTTACACTGGTTACAAAGTAAAAACAACTCCAGGGCCATCAGCTACCCACCCCTACCCACCCCTACCCCAGCAGTCAAAAGGGGGGAAACGCTGGGGTATCCTGTCACCTCAAACACATCATGCTAAGGACAGGAAGCTAAACATACAACATCACATGCTGTAGGATTCCATTTACACGAAATGCCCGAGAAAGACCAATCTATAGAAACAGAAAGCAGGGTAGCGGTTGTCAGGGGCTGGGAGCAGGAATGGGGACTTCCTGTAAACAGGCAGGGGGGGTCTTGCGGGGGACGGAGACGTTCTAAAATTGGATTGTGGTGGTTGCCCAACTCCGTACGTTTGCTAAAAATCATTGAATTGAGTGTTTTTGGTACAAATTGCAACCTCAACAAAACTCAAGCACCCGCTGGATTTTATGGTCCGTGATGGCAGGGACTGGCCCATCTTTTTCTGCGAAGTGTCCCCAGCACCTAAACAGCTGGGCACACAGTGAGCACCCAGTAAATATTGGCGGAATGAACAAATGCATGCTTGAATGAACAAAGCCATAAAAAGTAATAACCTTTAGTTGGGCAAACGACCCCGCAGAAGGTTCCGCCCTCTCTTCTCTCCCGCATCTCCCTACTTGAAAGACTTGTCTACGTGGCTGGCCCACTCATGGGTCTCCCTGCCCAGCTGTGACCTTGCACTCCCAAGTTGTGAAGTCCCAGTGTCCCCCCTCCCCCCCCTCCAGGTCTCAGCACCATGACCCTGTGCAATGCTCACCCCTGGCTTTCCTGAAATGCCGTGCCCTGCCTGTTCCTGTGGGCTGACCTAGGACAGCTGCCCTCTGCCCTCAGGCCACCTGCTGGGGCACCCCTCCCATCTCCACGCTGGTGGCCCTCGGTTCTGTGTCACTGCCCAGCCTAATCCTCAACTGCCAGCGTGACAGTTCAACGTCTCTAAAACCGAAGGTCCTCATTCTGCTGAGCCCTGCTCCCCCGCAGAGCCCCTGCCTTGAAAGAACCTTCCAGAAACCTGGGCATCCTCCTTGACGCCTCTCTCCCCCTTCCTCACTCACCCCCTCGCCAAGTCCTGTCTGCGCTATTTCTAAGCATCTCCTCTATCTCTCCAGACCGCCGCCTTCCATCATCCAGGTGACACTTCTCTCTGTGTCCCTTACTGAAACCACAGTGACCTTTTTATAGGTGAGGATGCCGTGGGCTGCGGGCATCAGAGGCCGTGTCTAGACAGCTCAGGCTAACGATAGCACAGAGAGGAAGGACAGTGGAACGGAAGGAAGAACTGAACGGTCGGGACCAGGGAAATCGAAAAGTGGGCAGCCCCCACACCCTGGCCTTGCAAGTTCATGGTCCTTCTTGCAAGGGGACTCCGCCTCAGTAACTCAGCCTCACAGTCTCTCCGCTCTGGTCTCAACTGGGCCAACGTGGGGGAGGGGCCCATGTATCGCAAGCATCAGCTCTTTCCAGACCCCTGAGGAAATCACCTGTGTCCCGCAGCCAGCCCTCCCAAAGCCCCAAGCAGCTCACGCCACCCCCCCCCCCATCCTGACAACCCTGAGGGCTGGCCTCTCTGGCCCACTGGCCCCGCCCACCCCTGCCCAGCCGCACTCAGCTCCGGCCCTTCATGGCACCTCCTTCATAACCTTCAGTGCCTGCCCTCCGTCCGCGTCACTGCATTTCTCCCCGTCCTTGGCGTTGTTCCTTTCTCTCCCCTTTAGGATGACCTCTGCTGGGGCGCCTGGGTGGCTCAGTCGGTTAAGCATCCAACTTCAGCTCAGGTCATGATCTTGCGGTCCGTGAGTTCGAGCCCCGCGTCGGGCTCTGTGCTGACAGCTCAGAGCCTGGAGCCTGTTTCAGATTCTGTGTCTCCATCTCTCTGACCCTCCCCCGTTCATGCTCTGTCTCTGTCTCAAAAATAAATAAACGTTAGAATGACCTCTGCTAAGCGAGGACTTGCCCGTCTTGTTCACGGTTGGGCCCCAGGGCCTGCTGATCAAACGGCCGACGCCCCTCCAACACCGGGGGACTCCGTGGAAAGGCAGGGACGTCGGCTCGCTGGAGAGAGGTTTCTGCCGGGGACACCTTGGTACCAACAAGAGTTTGCCTAGAAGTCAGTTTTCCGGCACATTTCTTTTCCTTCTCAGTCGGAAAGCTCTGACTTCCTTTTCCACGAGTCCCCGATTCAGGAGCCGGTGACCTTCTCACTGTTCGCGACCCAGCGCCGTGACCCGGAAGCGGTGTTATTTCACGGTCACGAGGAGCGGGGCCTCACTGAACGGCTCCTGGAAAGCGCGGCTGACACTGAACGGTGAGGGGTCGGGCGAGCGGACAACCGCCCTCCCGCCACGCAGTCGACACTTCGCCTGTAACTTCTGGCTCTCCCAAAGCGTAACTCCTGCTGCTGATCAGAGGTCTGACTGGTAGTGCAAACAAGCCGATCAACACACATTCGATATGTATTGGTTATATACCGTGTTCTCACAGCAAAGTGAGCTAGAGAGAAGAAACTGCATCACAGGCAAGAGAAAATAATGTTTACGGTACTGTACTGATGGAGAAAAAGCCACCGATGATTACGTAGACCCCAAGGATCAGATGCGTTTGAGTTAACTCCATTTTGCCCCGTTTACTTAACTCTGCTTTCAAGGCTCAAACCCCTTTCACACAAACGCCCCCTGCTGGGCAACTGAGAATCGCTCCTGCCTCCCGAGCCCCTCCCGCCCAGGTGTGCCGAAGCCACGCCCGCCACCCCCCACCCTCCCCCCTGCACACCCTGAGTTCACCTCCTCAGCTCTCCGCTGCTGTGCTTCCCTCCCGCCCCTTCCCATCTCCATCATCCTCCAAACCAGCCCCCAGACTCACATCTCTAAGGACCCCAATCTTGTCCCTCCTCAAAAACATTCAATGGCTCCCTAGTGCCTGTGGAATAGGTCCAAGTTCTTTAGCCTGGCATCCAGTATCCTTCGTGATATGGCCCCGAGCCATCTTTCTGCAATTAGCCCTCACCATTCCCCTGCCTTCCATGCAGTTTCCACTCATTCTTTAAGGCACAGCTCAAACTCCTCCTCCAGGAAGCTGCCCCAGGTTGCCATGCTGTTTCTCTAGCACTGAGCCTCTGCTGTCTCTTTCATTGCTGCACAGGCCTGGTCTTTACAAGAAACAGCTCGTGAACTCCTTGAGGGGCAGGCGCGGATACTTCAAAGTGGTAGCAAAAATGTGTAGCAAAACAGTTGTAGCAAAAAGCTGATAGTGATTTGGCATTTTTACAGCCATTATCTTCCTTTTCTCTCCATGACTCTCTGAGGTGGGCGGGCACAGGCTATTATCTCCACCTTGCAGCCGGGGAAACAAAGCTCAGAGAAGCTAAGTAACTTCCCCACAGGCGCACAGCAAGAAAGCAGGGGGGCCGGGAGAGAGCTGGTTCTTCTGCCCCGATTCTGTCCTTGTTCCGTTACCCCCTGCAGGCTCCCTCGTGTGCCTCCCACACCTCATCCACGGAGCGTGACAGCCAGGATCTCTGGATTATCATCTTCAGCGTCAGTTCCTGGACCGTCCCGTGGCGACAGTGACCTGCTGTTCCCACGTGAGAAGGGCTTCCCTAGCAGACAGCGCCCTGTGCTGGAAAGAGCCGGTGGGAAGTTACATTTGCCAGGTCCGTGCCCTTCAACGGCTGTGTGACCTTGGGAAGCTCCGCCCACAATGAAGGACCAGCCGCGTCCCCTGGTTCCCAGATGAGGCGCTGGCATTTGATGATGATGATGATTCTTAGCAGGCCGCTCAGGCTTGGTGACAGAAGCAGTTTGCAAGCTGCATAATGTAACCGTAGGGGAGGGAAGCGTGGGGCTCGTGTGCAGAGAAGCCCCGGCCAGGTATCCCCTGGCTGATTCTCCGCTCGCCGCTCACAGCACCTGCTGAAGAGAAGGATGTGTTTCCCTGTCCTCCAAGATTAAACGGGGCCCCTGCCGACCTCGGGGAAGAAGCCCATCTTTCTTAACACTTGGCCGTGTGAAAAGTGACGAAGTCCGCCACAGGAACCTGTTACACGTTCTCTGTGTTCTTGCGTTCTCCCCACCAAGGCTGGAGGGGCGATCGCCTGGGGCCTAGAGGACCCCAGCACCTGGTTCTGCCCAGTGACCAGGCACCCAAAGGACCTGTGGGGTGTGGGGGGGCTGAAGAGGCGGGGGTCTGCTCCAGACCGGCCGCTGGCAGGAAGGGGGGTTCTGGGTGACCCTCACCCACAGGGAAGGGAGCCTGGACTGGTCCTGTCCGGAGCCGGGGCTGGTGAAGCAGCCGGTGCTCCTGCAGCCGGGTTGGGGAGGTTTGGTCCTTCTGTGGCCTGAACGATGTTCATGCGGTCGTCCGTGTTCAATGATGACCCAGGGGTCTTGTCTTCGTCTCGATGATCCGTTAGCGGCCTGTCTGACGCCGATATTCCCTGTGTTTATATTCCACGGGAGGCCCCCGAGCTGTGAGGACCAGGCCTACTCCTCCTGGCCGTCAGGGCTACTTTCTGTTCCTCGGGGACAATGTCAGAGGACAGAAGTCCTCTGGTCTCTCCAGCTGGAAGAGCTCTCGGCGCCCCCATTTTAAGATGTCTTTTCCTCACCACCGCGGGCCAGCAGGGCCTAAGGCCTGGGACGGAAGATGGCCACAGCACGCTGCTCCGTGGGCGGGTGGACGGGGACACAGTTGGAACCCTGTGCCAGTCCGCCTCGCTGTTCCAGCCAGAATGGGAATCAGGCCACCGTGTGAGTGGTGAGACCCCTGGCAGGCGAGAGCCCTCACGGGGGCCTCCTGGGGAGAGGGGACCGTGAGGGCTCTCTCCTGCTGGGGGTCTCAGCAGGTTCCAGCACCTGACCCCTTAGGGGTGCTCTAGGTAAAGCCGCTCGGGGTAGGGGGATGGGGGGAGAGGCTGGGGGCAGTGGGGGATGGGGGAATGGTCACGAGGGACGAGGCCAGCGAGGCCCCACTGGCCCCTGCCACCGCAGTTCTGTGGAGCATGCCTGGTCCCACCCCCACCCAGGAAGCTGCCACCAGTGGTGGTCAGTGAGGCCTGCTACACTTGGGCCAGGGCCTACACGGCCACCTGGGCCGTCTGCCCAGCCACCTTCGAAGTCCCGTCCAAGCTATAGCTTCCTCGACTGAGCCCCGGAAGGGGCTGTGCTCAGGAACTCAGTCTCTGAAGATCCACCCAAGGACCTGGAAAGAGAACCTTGGGGTCCAGCTGGAGCTTCCAGGCAGCGTTTTTATGGAAGGAAAATCAAGGGGGTTAAACTTGAAAATGAAAAAAAAATTTTTTTGGACAAGTGGCAGTCAGGCGAAGCCTGTGGCTCCCTACAGGGGACACCGCAGTCCCCCAGGCTCTGTTTCTATATGGGGCACCAGCCACGGCGGGAGTGAGCATGAGACAGACCGCTCCGAACACTTCCAGGCGCCAACGTATGGAAATTCTATTTGCAACTTAAAAGCACAGGAGATACAATATAATTCAGGCTGGGATAAAACAGAAGATATGTGAGAAGAATGTAAAAATACATTGTCTAGGGCGCCTGGGTGGCTCATTCGGCTAAGCGTCCAACTTCCGCTCAGGTCACCGACTCGTGGTTCATGGGTTCAGCCCCCGCGTCGGGCTCTGTGCTGACAGGTCAGAGCCTGGAGCCTGTTTCAGATTCTGCGTCTCCCTCTCTCTCCCTGCCCCTGCCCTGCTCACGCTCTGTCTCTCTCTCTCTCTCTCGCTTTCAAAAAAAAATAAACATTAAAAACATATTAAAAAAACACATCCCCCTCCCAAACGAGAAACAGGCAACAAAATCAGACGATGGCCCTGTTGCCTCAGGAAGGGTCCTGAAATGCCCTGAGGGCAGCACCTGTTTGATGACACAGTGGACACCTTGTGGGTGCCTGGTCACTGAGCAGAACCAGGTGCTGGGCCTGAAGACAAGCTGGCAGGGTGCCTGCAGCAGACCCTCCTCTGCCTCCCTGGCCTGCGGGAGGGTGACAGCCTGATGCTGGGGAGACCGAGGGCCAGGTGGCCTGGAGGAAGGCCCCCTGGGCTGGCCGGGAGAGGAGGCAGAGCTGGAAACAGGACCCAGAGGGAGGAAAGATGGCCCAGGCAGAGAAGAGTCATGTGGGTTTGGGGCTGGTGGACAGAGTGTGCACGGAGGGCTTCCTGAATCCCCCCAAGGACAAGAGGCTTGTAGAACCACCACACGCTGGGGAGAAATGGCTGTAATTCCGGAAAAATCCTGCTGGCTGGAGGGTGGAGCCTGACTGTCTGGGAGGGGGCTGCAGGCTGAGACCGGTGGGGGCTCTGGCAGGGGTCCAGGTGGGAGGCGGGGGGGGCGGGGGTTGAAAGGGGGGAGGGAGGGGAGGCTAAGTGAGGAGGCTGTCACCAGGCTTAGGGGCTGGGGGGGGGGGAGACTTTCACGAAGACATCTTCGTTCCCAGCTTCAGCACCCAGTTTGCCAAGTAGGCAAATGATGAACGTAGCCTGGGAAAAACCAAACAAATCAAACCAAGAATCATTGCGGGGGCGCCTGGGTGGCTCAGTCAGTTAAGCGTCTGAATCTTGATTTCTGCTCGGGCCATGATGTCACAGTTGGTGGCTCCAAGCGGACAGTGTGGGGCCTGCTTGGGATTCTCTCTCTCTCTCCCCCTCTCTCTCTGCCCCTCCCCCCCCGCCCCCCCCCCCTTGGGTGCACGCATACTCACTCTCTCTCTCTCAAAATAAACTTTAAACAAAAAAGAATCACGGTGAAAATGACCCTCAGACTTTGGGAAACTGCCCCCCCCCCTCCGCCGCAGTGCCCATCCAAAGGGAAATAATGGAAGCTGACAAGAAAGTGGCAAGTGCCATCTGGACGAATCCACGCGAGGACCACTGCTGGAGCCCCGGGCCCGGCCATGAGCCGCGTTTACAGCCGCTGTTCTCCCGGCCTGCTTCGGCCATCGCGCACTTCCCACCCTCCTGTGTTCCAGAAGCTCAGAGGAAACATCTGATGTCACTAATGGAACAGTCAACATGTGACAAATCTATTTAGCAGACACTCGCTCTCACCTAGCAACCCGGTCGTCGGCAAACTAAGCACCTCACTCCTGATGTGACCGGGCTGCCCTCCGTGCTCAGGCTGAGGTCACCGCTCCCCGCCAGGGACCGACTCCGCCCTTGTCCCGGATACACTGAGAGCAGAACCACAAGTAAGTGATTAGCCGGGTTGTAGGAACTCGTTGGGGGAAAGGCTGCGTGCAGGAGCCTGGAGCCAGGCCCGGGGGCCGCCCCCGCCCCGGGGTGAGCG
This sequence comes from Felis catus, assembly GCF_018350175.1. Taxonomy (NCBI): domain Eukaryota; kingdom Metazoa; phylum Chordata; class Mammalia; order Carnivora; family Felidae; genus Felis; species Felis catus. The sequence continues at coordinate 135,944,626 of NC_058374.1, forward strand.
GCCGCAGTCAGAGCCAGGACCCGGGGACCAGGGCCCTGCTTATTCCTGAAGCAAATATACTTAATCCCCTTTCTGCACGCTAGGAAGCGGAGGTCCCAAGATCCACCGGCTGACTGCCTTGGGACAAACTAATAAATGGCAGAGCCAGGCCTCAAGCCCAGGTCTGACTCAAACTCAAACTCAAACTCAAAGCCGCACCCGCCGTCAACACTGGACGTGACATCGAGGGCTGCACAGGACGCACATGCAAGTCCCGTCATTAAGGGGGAAGCTTCTCGGGCTTAAAGTGAACACCGCAGGCAACCCCCGCCCCCCCCCCCCAGTGCAATTCATCCGGATGCTGGTTTGATATTCACACTGTACCTCTCTTCCTTTCCGTCCTACCGCGTAAAAGGCCCTTTTCCCTAACACACGGGAGCGCACAGACACATGCGACACGACATCCAAGCCTGACGTGCGTTCACACCTGGGTACGGGAAAGATCCCGATCTCTTATGTCCTCGGGACAATAGCATGAGAACAGATCCTGTGACTAACACCGGAACCAAAAGGCAGGGGGGGAGTTCTAAAGATAGATTCAAGACGGTGACCGAAGCATCAGCAAACAGGTGTCCGGCAGGAAGGTCAAGTGAAAGGCTCTTACTAAAAGTAACCCACAGGGACGCCTGGGTGGCTCAGTCGGTTGAGCGTCCGACTTCGGCTCAGGTCATGATCTCACGGTTCGTGAGTTCGAGCCCCGCGTCGGGCTCTGTGCTGACCGCTCAGAGCCTGGATCCGGTTTCGGATTCTGTGTCTCCCTCTCTCTCTGCCCCTCCCCTGCTCTCAAAAAGAAATAAACTTAAAACAAATTAAGAAAAAAGTAACCCGTGTCTCAAAGTTAGAAAACGCGTCAGTCACTCTGCCCAACTGACTCAGGTGTTCCCGTGTCTTCCTGTGGGTCACTTAGCGTCCAGGGTGGCATCGTGTCCACACACCACATCTAGAGCTTGTCCTGGCTGATGGCCGCGGACAGTGCTTACCCCCCCACCCCCCAGGCCTGCGGCAAACCCAGATGCTGACGTCATGTAAGCCACGAGGCGGGAACCGTCTGGGCCCATCTGACAGACTCACCTACAAAACCCAAGTGACAGAAACGGGTCTCTTCCGACAGCACTGACAGACAAAGGCCTTCGTAAAGATAAATTACGGACAAGTATTTCCAGGGGCAGGTTTCCCTCAGAGTCAAGTGCAAGGGAAGGAAGCCAAGACGGCGGTCAGGTTCAGTGCCTCGCTTTGGCACAGCGGCAGGGGAGAGGGTCAGGTTTTGTTTTTAAGTTAGTGTGGTATTTTCAAAACGTGAACACCTCGTAAAAAACCAAATCACACGCCGAGGCTGGTACGCTCTGCGGAAGGGGCTGGTCTCCTCCACTTGTGAATCCATTCTTCCAGCTCTAATGAAATAGAATGGGGCGCTGGGGTTTATAAGCAACATGTATTTGGTTGTCACACGGTTCCTAAAAATACCCTTGTTAATTTGCTTTCCAGGAGCTACAGGGACATCATTTTGTTTTCACATTTCGTGTTGTTCCCAGTTCCTGAAATAGCTCCAGATAGCAAAGGTTGAAATGGGCGTTTTTCGGATTCGAACGAACCAGTTTGTGCTAAAGGCTGAGCGGTGGCTGGGGCTCCTGGGTGGCCTGGAGGGGGCTGGTTGCGGGAGGAACCACTCAGCGATCCCAGGGTTGGCACTTTCAGCCCCGCCCACACTGGGGAGGAGGTGGGGCTAAAGGGTGGAATCAATTCACCCATCAGTGGTCCACAGTTTAATCAGTCGGTACCATGTGAGGAAACCTTCATACACCCTGAACTATGGGATACGAACTACAGAATTCGGAGAGCTCCCGGGCTGGTGAACACACTGAGGCGGGGAGGCCGGTGCACCCGGGGAGGACACGGCCGCCCCCACCCCTTCCCCGCACACCTTGCCTTCTGCCTCGCTTTAGGGGGCTGACCTGGTGGCAGCCCCCATGATGAATCGGTAACGTACAGCGAAACTGTTTTCCTGAGTTCCGTGAGCCACTCCGGGAAATTAATCAAGCCCTCGGAGGGGTCTGAGAGGTGGTGGGAACCTCCAACTTACAGCAGGTAGGTCAGAAGTTGTGTGTGACATTCCCCGGGCACTCGCGGCCGCCCTAAAGCTAAAAAAGGAAATCACGAATGGTTACCTGATAGAGATCGCGGTCCGGCAGGACAGGAGGCTCCGTCAGTCTGCAACTGTTTTAACGATTTACAAGAAAAACAGGGCAAGCTCCAGAAACCTCGGAGCCTCCGAGCCTCCGTTTCCTGGAGCCCTAACGTCACCCTCCCCTCCAGAGTGATGTGGGGAACTAAGGCAAGAAGAAAATGTAGATAAAATTACGTGTCCTTGTAACCTGCAGCACACTGACAGATACCTGAGGCAAATACAGAGGAGAACATTCCTCCAGGAAGTCCCTAGGGTCTTAAGGTTAATGCTTTGCTTGCTGGAGGGAAAAAAACAATCTTAGCTTGACAATAGCAAAGGCTCAGGTATCCTAGGAATCCTCCTTCGCAAAGAGAGTCCTTTTGTTTTTTAAAAGTTTTAAATGTTTATTCATTTTTGAGAGAGAGGGGGCAGGGGAGGGGCAGGGAGAGAGGGAGACCCAGAATCGGAAGCAGGTTCCAGGCTCTGAGCTGCCAGCACAGAGCCCGACGCGGGGCTCGGGCTCAAGAACCGTGAGATCATGACCTGAGCCGAGGTCGGACGCTTCACCGAATGAGCCACCCAGGCGCCCCTGAAAGTCCTTTTGGAGGCCTCCCTTTGGCCTTCCCTCACCTCCCCTAACTCTGTGGTATAGAACCAGTCACGCCTCACGACCCCAGCGCAGCTTTCTGCCCAGGGTCCTGTCCACGTGCTTTAACAGAAGCACCTTTTCGCACCAAAGACGTCTCAAGAATTCTTTCTTGGCCGTGGGCCCCGGACCCCAACCGTCACTTCAAAAGCGCATCAGTGGGGGCGCGGGCGGGGCCGTCTCGCGGGACGTGGGCCCTTCACCCGTGGGATCCGACGCCATCTCCAGGCAGATGGTGTCAGAATTGAGTTAAATCGTGGGACACCCAGCACCAGCCGGAGACGCGCAGAATCGCTTGGGGTGGGAAAAAATCCCCCCCGTCTGGGGCCCGCAGTACCGTGCGAGAGTGACGGAGAAGCAGGGCCCCTCTCCCTCGCGAGACACCCCTTAACCTTTCAAAGAAGTGCCTTTATTTATTTACAGGGCTTACGAAAGGAAAAAAAGCTCTAGAAAAAAGGAAATTTCAAAATAGGCCCAGGTGCGGGGAGCATTTGGGAGGGTCGGGCTGCGGTCTTCTGCGCCTCCTGGTGGTCACTTCCAGGTTGTGAGGACGGTTCTCCCCGAGTCTCTCGATCGGCCCCCTCTGGGCCCCAGCGACTGGCCCTGGCGACTTCTCAGCTCCCGGTCGGCCCCGTCGCCCTGCGCCAGCTCTTCGTCATAGCTGCAAACAGAGGGACATCTTCAGGGTCCAGCAGCAGCAATGCCACGCACGGCCACCGGCCGCTGAGCGGCGGCGTGGCGAATCCCGCAGCAGCCAGGGAAGCGGCCCGGCCCCCACCCTGCGCTCCCCCAGCCCACCAAACCCTGCCCGAGGCCACAGAGCGCAGGCGTGCTGCCTTGTTAAACTGTTTTCAGGAACAGCTGACATCTTATAAAAGGCTACCAGATGGAACGGCGCAATGACCCCAAGGGACACATGAGTGAGACACCAGGGTGGTGAGGGAGAAAGCTGACGTCCGGAAATATTTTTACGCACAGCATCGGGGGCAGGTTATGACTGACCCAGGTTGAGATCGGGAACGGGGTGTGAATGACCCACCCGGGAGGAGGGGGCCAGGACAGGGAGAGGCTCACAAGAAAGCAGGGCCCTCCCAAGAAAGGCTAGATCCCGCCTCCACCAGCCTCGACTTACCTGCCCCTCTCCATTAACATTCGCGCACCAGGCCTGTGTAGGAAAGCGCATGATCTGTGTAGGAAACAGAGCCTGGGCTTTCGCCTTGGAAAGAACTGAGCTGGGACCCTGGACGCGCCCGCCCGATGATGACATCTATCGGGGCAGTCCCTGGCCCCTCTCGCCACGATGAGCCCCTCTTACGGGGTCCGTGAGGGTGGAGAAACCCCACTGCACCGCTTGCCGGCCCTGGCAGGTGCAGGCTCTGGCGAACGAGGTCTCCTACCCCCACCGTGACTTCACATCACCCTCCTGACTCAGAACAGCGGGCCTTATGATCCCCACTTTCTGTATGCTGTGAAACCTCGTTCACGGGGGTCATTTGGTGGCCACGCCCTGACCGAGGACCCTCTGTGATAAGCAGACATTCGTGCCAAATGCGACAGGGACTAAGATGCTGAGTTATGTCGCGTTGGCTGAATTTTGCTCACTTTGGGAAAAGGGTCTATTTCTGTTAAATAACTGTTTATTCCCAGAATCAGAACCTGCACGTCGAGTGTGGTGAGGGACGGAAGCTTCTCAAGCTGCAGAACACAGTCTCTGCATCGTGCTTCTGGTGGCAAACTGGGGGCTGAGAAGGAAGGGCAAGGAGGCGGAAGGCCAGTTTGTTGGGCTTCTCTCTGTCGGGATGGGGATCAGGGCAACAACGGCGGACCCCCGTCTCCCCCGTCTCCCTAAGGAGAGATGATGCCGAGGGGAGGACTCCCCAGGGACGCCGGAGGGTCCGCCTGTGGGGGGTCCTCCCAGGAAGCCTCCCGGGCCCCTCTCCACCCCAGGGACTGCTAGAGCCCCTGGACGCCCCGTCCGCATGTCAGCACCCACCCGTTGGCACCTGCTGCCGGTTCTGTGCCTGTGCTGCTGACCTAAAGGCCGGAGGGACCCCATCCACCTGGCTCGCAGTTGCCCCAGCACCTCGCTCTGGGGCGGGTGTGCAATGAGAAGGTACTGAATGATGGGGGGGGAGACCCACACAGGGATTACCAGTCTCACTGTGCATTTGTGCTGGTGTGTGCAGCTTGCAAACATGACAGAAACAAGCATTTGGCAAGCAGCTGGCATCTGGGACGAGCTGTTCCCAGGGGCGGGATGGCCCCCGATGGAGCTAATGTGGAGGAGAATCAGGCAGGAGGGTTTTCAAGGGCCCCCTCCCATTCTAGCAGGCTTTCCTCCTGGCTTTTTTTTTTTCTTTTTTTTTTAGCTGACTTATTTTGAGAGAGGGAGAGAGACTGAGAGAGCTCGCACAGCAGGGGAGGGACAGCGGGAGAAGGAAAGAGAAAATCCCAAGCGGGCTCTGTGCCGGCAGCTTGGAGCCCAGTGCAGGGCTCGATCCCACGAACTGCAAAATCGTGACCTGATATGAAATCCAGAGTTGGTTGCCCAACCGACTGAGCCACCCAGGCGCCCCTCCCCCTGGCTTTTTGACAAGTGGATGGCAGTCATCGGCAGGGTTCAGGCAGTGTTTTAAAGCCTGTACGAGTATACCCAGCACCTTCAGACCTGGGCCTGGAGGCCGCAGGTACAGAGGGCGGGGCCTCATGGCTTGAAGGCCAATCAGGGTGACGAGAGCGCCTATTTCTGGGGGCCGGCGGCAGCAGCAGCCCTGTGACCCTGGGGCAGTTAACTGGCACCCCGGCTTCCTCCTCCTCCTGCCGGCACCCCCGGAGGACGGCTGGGAACAACACTCCAGGAAAGCAGAGCACCTAGCTGGGCAGGAAGCCGGGGCCCGCCCTCCTGCTGCGGGAGGGAGGCCGAGGCTGTGAGCCACAAACAGGATTCCTGCCTATGAGGTCATCTGAAGCACAGGGAGCAGTCCTGAATGGAAGCGTCTGGAACTATCAGCTCTGTGCTGGAGCCTTCCTTACATATGGGGTGGGGTGAGGGCAGCTGAGTGGGTTGGTGGGGGGCGGGGGGGTCACCTCTGTCTCTTCACCTAACCGCAGGGAGGCTCTGACCTCCGCACCTTCAACAGGGAGCAGAGTGCCGCCCTGCCCCTCGGGCTCCCGGCAGCCCCGCCACCCACCACCCTGGGCTGGTAGCTCGCGGATCCGGATCCGGGTCCCTCACGCTGCTGGCGAGAGGCAAGACTCCTCCCCACGCTCTGCCCCCACCTGTCTCAGAGGCTGTCGGGGCTCAGCCCCCGTCTCCTCCATGTCACCCTGCACGTCCCTCGCTGCCACTCCCAGAGGCCCCACACACGCTCCAGTCTGACCCTCCCCTCCAAACTCTTCCTTCAGGCCCTGCACTCAGACCAGGCAGCTGACCGGGGCTGGAGAAAACGGTCAAGGGCACCGAGCGCTCGCGCTTGAAGCTCCCCTCCGCCGCCCTTGGAGGCTCCACGCTCTTCTCTGCGGAGCTGACCTTCCACCCTCCCCTGTACCGCTCGCCCATCATCAACACCAGGCAGGGCAGAGGCTCTGCGGTCCAAGCCCCCGCGCCCGCAGCGCCTCCAACTGGGGGCCTGGGACCTTGTGCTGAGAGAAGTTCACTACAAATTTCTTCCCTTGTTTTCTTGAAACATTAAACACCCGTTTTTACTTTCACAGAAATACATAACGTGAACCTGACATACGGGCCCCTTCCAGTTCGGGACACTATCTCCCTTTCTCTCCGGCTCCCTTCCACACCTCACGGCCTGTGGCGGCAACATCCGTGTGGACAAGCTGATGCGCAGCCCTCCACATTTCTGGGCTCGCCCACGCTCACGGAGGCAGCCCGACACACAGACGTACGTCCATGCTGGGGTGGGGGCTGAGGCCACTGCCCATTTAACAAGGATTCTGGGATGCGCTTTCCTCCCTCAGCGTCCCCGGCCCCACGGCAGAGCTCCTGGGCCACGTTTCAGTGGCCACCCACCACCCCGTGGTACGAACGAGTGGTACTTCACGTATCCACTGCCCTCCTGACGCTGCTCCCACTTTTTGTCACTGCCGATGGGCCACACCACCTCTCTAAACCTTTGTTTCCGCATGCCTAAGGTGGAGCTAATGACGACACTGACCTCAGGAGGGTGCTGGGGGAACGAAGCATGGGAACACGTGAGTAAAGGCCTTGGCAGTTTCTGGCATGTGGTCAGCCCTCAACTGCCTGCTACTATTGTTACCATTTCTTGTCCTTCCCTCTGTACAACAGCCCCACTCAAAAGGCGCACAAACTGAGGCTCAAAGAGTTGCAGAGTTCCTCAATGTCATCCAGCTCCAAGTGGTGAGGCCTGGGTGCGAGCTGGGCCCGGGGGGGGGGGGGGGTGGAGGTAAGCCACAGAGATCTCCTGTTCCCACCTTACAAGGTGCCCAGCATGTGGCAAATGCTTCATGAATAATTATCAAACAAAAGGCCTAGACAAACACCTAGTTTAATACCCGTTTTTTCGCTACCACGTGATCTATCCCGGAACACCGTTAGTAAAAGAAATGCTCGGCCCAAACAAGGCAAGTCCACACACAACCAGAAAATCCAGGCTGGGCCTTGCCACCCCTCCGTCTGACACACGCGAGGACGGCTGCCCGGTCTGCACGCCAACTTACAGAATTTCGTAATTGCCAAGAACTTCCTTCGGGGGTGATTTGTTCCATTTACAGTCTGGAATCTCGCCATTAGGGACTGCGATATTGAGGGTGTCATTGATCAGGTTATACTTAAGGATTCGGTCATTGGCGGTGCTGGAGGTGAGAGACGGGGACGCGTTCACCTACGAGAGGAAAGGAATCACTCTTCACGTGGATCACTGGCTCCTTTGGCATGAACACACACACTGCAGAGGAAAACGCTGGCTACCGCGCCTTTTAGGCAAAACTGTCAATTCGTCCCCTTAACGTATAGTATCTTTAGGCACCTTGTATAGGAAGCGTTTTAGGATCCTACTTGCATCAGCTGTTAGACGAAATATAAAAAGTCAGACACAGGTTGGGATTACGACCTACAAATCGCTCAGCGCACAGATAGAAATGTTGAGTGAATGCAGATCATAAACCTAACCTCCGTGTCTACCTGTGTGGACACTCTACCCCAAGTATTGGAAGCCACTCAGAGCTTTGCTAGAATCAGCAAACCCAATTACCCTAAGTAGCATCGTGGGGTTGAAGTAAAAAGTCATGTGTCCCCGGGGCGCCTGGGTGGCTCAGTTGGTTAAGCGTCCGACTTCGGCTCGGGTCATGATCTCACGGTTTGTGGATTCAAGCCCCACGTCGGGCTCTGTGCTACCAGCTGGGAGCCTGAAGCCTGCCTCTGATTCTGTGTCTCCCTCTCTCTCTGCCCCTCCCCTGCTCATTCTCTCTCTCTCTCTCTCTCTCTCTCTCTCTCAAAAATAAATAATAAAGATTAAAAAAAATTAAAGAAAAAAAAAAGGAATGCGTCCCCTCTGCTCCGCCTTTTAAGCAATCTCAACACCCAACGTGGGGCTCGAACTCACAACCCCGAGATCAAGAGTCGCGTGTTCCACTGAATGGGCCAGTCGGGCGTCCCCAGTGGGCCCCTTTTTGGCGAAGAGAGTAATACCTCACCAATAAAGCAATATTCTGACAAATGGAACCCATCTGATAAACGGAAGGTTAGTCCCCTAAGGCCTCTGAGGAGCTAAGCAACGTCGAGTCCTCAGGTTAAAATGCACGGACTGGGTGGAGAGTCCTGCAGGCCCTCAGTCACCAGCTATTTACTCCACTTCAGGCACAGCTGTAATGACCTTGGTTAGCTGCTTCCTCAGGCCACGGCAGAGTGGAGGCAAAAACCTGCAAGTTACTCGGGTTTCTCCCAAACAGTCAGGCCGTGTCTTCGTGCTGCTGGTAGGGCATCCAACGTATACAGTCAAAGGGGCTGCATGAACCTCAGGCGCCCTTGAAATTACCACTGTAGCATATCATCATGCCCTAATTATCATAAATAGGCTACAATTAAGGTCTGTTATGTTAGAAGGAGTATTCGTCACATTCACAATTAAGGTCCTGGCTCATCAAGGAAAGCTTGACTGCCATTCAAGTGAGTCGCTTTAAAATGGAAAAAAAGGGCTCTGTAGCGCAATGGCTAGCGCACTGAACTTCTCAAATGGAAAAACAGAGCACGTAAATATTTTACACACGCGTCTGTCGATCTCTCTACATATCTGTGTATGTCTCTGCACACGCGGGTTGGGCAGCGTAAGAAGTAACCCGGGAAGAGCTATTTTGGAAGTTTGCTCTCTGATAACCTGACTCTTCCGGCAGCTTCCCGCAGGGACGGCTCCCACTGTCCACCATCAGCAAACTTGTCCGACCTGCCCGTCTGTCCCCGTCACCTTCCAGAGCCTCACGTGCCCCGGCCCTGCCGCCTGGCCTGAGAGACGGGGCAGAGGCAGTCGGGAGGGCGACCGGCCACACGCGCTCCTGCGGGCGGTTACCTCAATCAGCCAGGGCTTCAGCTTGTCGTCGATGATGATGTCATAGCCATAGCACTCGAAGCAGTGTTTGTCGTTGTTCATCACCGGCTGTAAGACAGGAACTAGCGTCTTGTACAGCCAACCTCGGGGGGGGCCCGGCTGGGACCGCCGCCCCGGACACACAGCAGGTCACGGGGCAGGACCTCCTCGCGGTCCCGACGTAGCGTGCGGGGTCTCACCACCAAGATCAGCGCTCCCCACCTCCACCCCCAGTGCCGCCTCCCATCCTTCCCCGGCTCCTCCCACAGGACCCAGACTCGGAAACCTCCCTCGGCCTCTGAGGGCACTTCCTGAAGCGATTACCGGTGTCTCCGGGTCTCGCTCATCAGAGGCTTGATCAAAGCAACCATGTGTCTGCTGGCATGGGACTGTCCTCAGAGTGGACAGAAGCCCAGCTCCAGAGTCCAGGCCTGTGCAACCTCGTCACAGGCCCTTCTCAGGTCCTTAGGGATGCGGGCTGCCAGGCTACGAACCTCCGTTCTCTTTGACAAGCCAATCCGTTTACTAAAAATTTGGGGACTTTCTTTTTAACTTTTTTTGTTCCATTTTTATTTTAAAAACTTTTATATGTTTATTTATTTTTGAGAGAGAGAGAGAGAGACGGAGCATGAGCGGGGAGGGGCAGAGAGAGGGAGACACAGAGCCCCAAGCAGGCTCCAGGCTCTGAGCCGTCAGCACAGAGCCCGACGCGGGGCTCAAACCCACAAACCACGAGATCCTGATCTGAGCTGAAGTCCGACGCTTAACCCACTGAGCCACCCGGGTGCCCCTCTTTTTAACTTTCAATTCCACTTTATAAACCGTTCTCCAGGTACATAAAAAACCCTGCCAGCCGCTCGCTTACAATGCAGGTCCCCAGGCCCCACCGAGGCTGCGTGGATGAAAACCTGTGGGAAGGCCTAGCAAGCAGCCATGTCACATACACCTGGGGACCCTGCTGCCCCCCACAGTGAGTAAAGCCCACAGACACAGCAGTGAGGCCTTCTCACACATTAGCGGGCGTGTGGACTCTACTTCAAACACTGGATCTAGAACCAAAAACTCCTGAGGGGGACACAGGCCAGTCCAGCCTCACTCACTGGAGGAAAACTAGGCTGGGGCGGCAGAGGCTGGTTTCCCAGGGGAGTCAGTGGGCCCGCATCTTGCCAGGGAGTGGTCCTACCCCGGCCACTGCCCACACCACCGTCCCAGCAGCCCGTGCAGGACAGGAGGTTGCTAGCTCCCCCGGCCCCCACCCCACTGTCTCCTGGTTTCCCAGAGACGGCCTCCGAGGCTCAGAGGGGCCGGAGCACCCTCCACGGGACGTGCCGCCTACTCTCTGGGCCGGGCCGAGCGCCCTCGGGCATCACACCCACTGGGCCTGTCTGCTGGGAGCCCCCTCGGCAGGCCTGGGCCCCAACGCCTGTCCCCGCGCTTCCCCATTCTGGGGCCGGGCCTCCCTTTTGCTTCTGAGTCACGGGGTGATGAGCATCTGGGAGCCCACATGTGAAGCTCGGGGCACAGCCGCCCGCGCACCAGTGGCCTGCTGTTCATTCCTTCCCGTTCCCTCAAAACCAGCCGCACACCTGCTTCGGCACAGCAAAACAAGACACCGACGGGGACTGCGAGCCAGCCAATGAGGACCACGTTTGGGACAACAGGGAGGCGGGTTTCTAGCACCCCGACGTCCATGACGCCACAGAGCGGGAGGCCCAAACTCGAGGAGGCCACCGCGAGTCCACCTCTGACCAGCAGCTTAGGCCAAAACACGCCCCCTCGATCCGATGGCACGGACGGGCTGCAGGGGACACCGGCAGGACTCGCCTGGGCCGGCGGCTGCCGCGGGAGGCCCGGCAGCCGGTACGCCCTGGGCGGCACCCGGCCGGAAGCTGGCCCCTCTCCCTCCGCCAAGCTGCCCCGGCCTCTGGCAGACGTGTGGCCACGCGGGAGGTGGGCCCGTAAAGGCGAGTCTCCGTAGCCAAAGAACCAGCAGCCCTCCCCGCCCCGCTCGGTGGCTCCCGGGCCCGGCCCCTGCCCTTCCCTCACCGCCACGGCCTTCAGCGACTGCACGATGATCCAGTGGATCTCGTCGAACAGCTTGCCGGTCACCTCCTTGCCTCGGGTGCTCTCCAGGTACAGCCGCAGGTTGTTCACCGTCCACTTGCCCCCGTGGATGTGGTTGTAGTCCTCCTGGCGACGGGAAAGGACACGGGGCCCCAGGCAATGCACCCCGAGGACCCCAGCACTTGCTCTCTCACCCTAGGACGGTGCTGGGTGCTCCTGCCCCGTGAGGACCTGGCCCTCCTATGCGGCGCTTGGTTCAAAATACCCACCTGTGGGCGCCTGGGGGGCTCAGTCGGTTAAGTGCCAGACTTTGGCTCAGGCCGTGATCTCACAGTTCGTGGGTTCGAGCCCCGCGTCGGGCTCTGTGCTGACGGCTCGGAGCCTGGAGCCTGCTTGGGATTCTGTGTCTCCCTCGCTCTCTGCCCCTCCCATACTCGTGCTCTGTCTCTCTCAAAAATTAAAAAAAAAATAAAATAAAATACCCATCTCTGGGCGCCTGGGGGGCTCAGTCGGTTAAGTGCCCGACTCTTGGTTTCTGCTCAGGTCACAATCTCAGGATTCACGAGTTCGAGCCCCACATTGAGCTCTGTGCCAACAGTGCAGAACCTATTTGGGATTCCCTCTCCTTTCTCTCTGCCCCATCCCACTCGTGCTCTCTCGCAAAATAAACTTTAAAAAAAAATTAAAAAAAAAAAAGAACCACCACCTCTGTAGTTCACTCATAATTAGCAATTCATACCCTGCAATGAGGGTGGAGTATGTCACCCAGACCCCCCTTCAAGATCACGACACTCACTCTTCTGGCGGAGACCCTCGCTGGGAGCTGCCCTTGGCTAAGGGGAGCAGAACAGTCCAAGGTCACGCCCGCCCCAGCGGCCCGTAGTCCGTGACGGGCTGATGCCAGGGAATCTCGGTCCCTGCTGCAGCTGCGCCCCAGCTCGACCCTCCCTCTGCCCTGTCCTCACCCCCCTTCCCTCCCCATGTTGCCCCAGCAAACCCCCCATGCACTCATCTCTGCCTCCGAGTCTGCTTCCAGAGAACCCAACCTGAGACAGGCCGGTGCCAGGCACCGTGGTCCAAGAGCACCCCACAACTGGTCACAACATCCCGTCTGCGCGTAAGAGGGCTCGGGCTCGCGGAGGTTACCTGACCTGCCCAGGGTTCCACGCAGGCTGTGAGGGAGCTGGGACCCGAGCCTGGCTTTCCCACCCCCCATCCAGAGCGCTCTCTATTTCTCTGACTCTAAACATGAAATCTCTACCCCACTCCTCTTTTTTTGGAGGCAAAAAGCTAAAAATCCCGAAGTACATCTGGAGGTTGTGAGGCTAGGTTTCACTCTCCTAAATAAAAAGTTGAGAACTTTTGAAAAGAAAACCAGCCTAAGAAAGGACAAACACCACTGACTCAAAACGGACTTGGTTTTCATAGAAAAACAGAATTAACCACATTAAAAAAAATACCTTTTGAGGTCAGAGACACATTTACACGTCAGTTTCACTCAGATACCTTCAAAGACGAGCTACGCAAGCATGTTCACCTCAAATGGTCTCTCTAATAACTCAGCGTCTGTACCCCAAAAACAGGGACTCGGAGAAGTTACAGGGAAGCCAGGCTACCTGCCCACCCACACCTTCCTTTTTCCAGTTACAGATTCTCACTAGCAAGGAAAGTTTACTTAAAAGATAAAGTTCTGGGGCGCCTGGGTGACTTAGTCGGTTAAGCGTCCGACTTCAGCTCAGGTCGTGATCTTGCGGTCCGTGAGTTCGAGTCCCGTGTCGGGCTCTGTGCTGACGGCTCAGAGCCTGGAGCCTGCTTTGGATTCTGTGTCTCCCTCTCTCTTTACCCCCCCTCCCGCCCCCACTCGCCCTCAAAAAAATAAATAAATAAACAGGGGCGCCTGGGTGGCTCAGTTGGTTAAGCGGCCGACTTCGGCTCAGGTCATGATCTCACGGTCCGTGAGTTTGAGCCCCGCGTCGGGCTCTGTGCTGACAGCTCAGAGCCTGGAGCCTGTTTCAGATTCTGTGTCTCCCTCTCTCTGACCCACCCCTGTTCATGCTTTGTCTCTCTCTGTCTCAAAAATAAAAACGTTAAAAAATTTTTCTTTAAATAAATAAACATTAAAAAAAGAAATTAAAAAAAAAAGATAAAAGTTCTAAACATACAGAGTATACACGGCAAAACACTGTCTTCCACAAGCACAGACCTAAAAAGCGAGGAAATGTGTCCTGCTGTTAGGACTGTAGCAACACTAGTTTATCAGATTTACTCCAGGACACTCTATCAAATCAATCTGCAAATACTGCCCATGTCGGGATGCACCCCTGATCTCTCCATCCCCTTCTCTGCCTGCTGGATTGATCCCGCCTCCCAGTGCCCCCCGCCCCATACTCCTGCACCCCCTCTGCAGCCCTGCAGCCTCCCTTATCATCAGTCTTCTGTGATCTGCCTCCCCTGCTGGTCTCTGAGCCTCCTGAGGGCAGGCTGTCCAAGGGCATCTCTGTCCCAGGTGTCGGGCTATGCTCTGCACCCAAGGACACTCGGGAGATGCAGCCGTGGACTGCTTGACGTGTCAGCGTCCCGTGTAACATCTGTCCTTCATGCGATTCTGAATCGGAGCCACGTGAGGCTACCAGCAAGTAGTCTCCTCAGAGGAAGGACTTCCTCACGTTAAAAAGCTAAGCATTTACCAACAGAACCGACAGGGACGGCACAGAGGCTTCTGGAACACTGCAACGATGCCAAGCTAAGGTCCTGCCTTCTGCTCTCTCCTTCCACGGATTAAAAAAAAAATGACTTCTGTTTCTTATTGATGCAGCAGTGACTCAGCTGACTGGTGTCCTGAGAAGGCCCATCAAATGGAGCCTTCCCAATGTCAGTGTGGCCCTGCAATCCACGGGGGGGTTGGGGCAGGCCAACATATTCTGCACTGTCCTCAGAAACCAAGAGGACTGGAGGCTGGTCACTGGCCACACCCACACCCACTGGCCACACCCACACCCAGGCCTCACTAACTTGGCTACAAAGGGCCTGATGTCATTGCTCAGCTTTCTCCAAACGGCTGCGTCCCCTGAAAACTCATTTTCCCAATTCATTTTTTTTTTCAAGATTTTATTTTATTTTTTACATTTTTTTTGATGTTTATTTTTTGAGAGAGAGAGAGACTCAGAGTGTGAGCGGGAGAGGGGCAGAGAGAGAGGGAGACACAGAATCCCAAGCAGGCTCCAGGCTCCGAGCTGTCAGCACAGAGCCCGACACGGGGCTCGAACCCACGAACCGTGAGATCATGACCTGAGCTGAAGTCGGACGCTTAACCGACTGAGCCACCCAGGCACTCCAAGATTTTATTAAGTAATCTCTACACCCAACGTGGGGCTCGGACTTAAACCCGGAGATCAAGAGTCTCACACTCCACTTAACTGAGCCGGCCAGGCGTCTCCGTTGTTCCAATTCTTCTGAATAAAGTTCTGGCCAAGCCATCCTTTCTCCTCTAATCTTGACCATGTAACAGTGATGCTCAGAAGTTTGCTCTCAGGGAAACCCGAGGGACAGTGAACCAGGGCTGGCCTCACACAGAAGACCGTCAAGGCCCTCAGTAAATGGTGGCCATTGTCATTTCATTACCAGCAAGGTAATACCAGGGCTCTGTTTGCAGATGAGGAGGCCCAGGGAGGCCGTGTGACTTGCCCAAGTCACACAGAGAGAAGTGACAGACGGGGGACTGAGCCCATGCTGCTCTGAACAAACCCTTCAGTAGGTGACTCAGAAAAGCTTGGTTTGGGAGCGTCTAGCTGGCTCAGTCGGAAGAGCATGCCACCTTTTTTTTTAATATATTGTTTTTAATGTTTATTTGTTTTCGTGGGAGAGAGACAGAGCCTGAGCGGGGGAGGGCCAGAGACAGAGACGGAGACACAGAATCCAAAGCGGGCTCCAGGTTCCAAGCTGTCAGCACAGAGACTGACCCAGGGCTCAAACCCACAAACTGCAAGATCGTGACCTAAGCCAAAGTTGAATGATTAACCAACTGAGCCACCCAGGTGCCCCAAGAGCCTACAACTATTAATCTTGGGGTCATGTGAGCCCCCCAGTGGGCATAGAGATTACTAAAACAATAAACTTAAAAAAAAAAAAAAAGAAAGAAAGAAAAAGAAGCTTGTTTTCTATCAATGCTTACCCTCTTTCCACTCCAATTATACAAAAAGGACCAGGATACTCAAGGCCTCCAATCAAGCAAGATCCAAACAGAAGAGTCTTTCATAAAGAAATGAGACCTTCAGAACATTTTTGTTAGGACCAGATTAAAGCCCCAAAGCCCACACAGAACCGACAAGGTCCTGGGGCCCGGCCTCGCTGGCCTCACCAGGTACCTCTAACTCCACCACCCTCGGTCTGGGGGCTCCAGCCACCCTGGCCGTCTCTCAGCTCCTGCAACGCTCCTTCCTGCCACGGGATCCCGGCACAGGCTGTACCCTCTGCTAGAACGTTCCTTCCCCACCTCCACCCGGGGAACCCCCGCTTATACTTCAGGTCTCTGCTTGAGCATTTCTGCACACGGAAGCCTCTCCGGCCACCTGGACCAGGGACTTCATTCCATGCTCTTCCGGATCTGCGTCCCCTAGCTTGAGAGCACGCGGCTCAGTTTGTGATGACACATTCACCACTGTGATTACTTGACGGCCGTCTTCCCCTACGGGCCAGGCTCCGTGAGTGGGGACCATCAACGTAGCCCTGGCCACTCAGCACGAGACCAACCCAGACAGGTGCTCAGGGAGACTTTGCTGAACGAATGGCCACGCAGGAGCCCTCTCGTGAATCCTTCCGCCACCCCCATGAGGGGGTAACGGGATCTCCTTTCACAAATGGAGAAACCGAGGCTCCGAGAGTTCCAACGGACGCGCCCACGGCCATGGAACCAGAAGGGCTGATGTGCCAGGTCCTTAAAGCTCCCACCCCTCACGAGTGCCAGGGCATCTGGAATCCGGCTCCCGGACCCGCTTCGCCCGCGCACGCAAAAAGAAGGAGAGAGAAACCCACAAAAGCAGCCCATTTCCGTAAGCTGCAGCGAAGGGACGCACTCACCCCGTGCTTCTGGATGGCGACGTTGGTGAGATGAACAAACATGTTGTCCAGCTCGCTGGTGCTTGGGGTGTACTTCACCGTGCAGAAGCGGCAGAATCCAAGTTTATACCTGCGTGGGAATTCAGACCACTTCAGCACGCTGAGGAGATGCACAGATAAGACCGAACACTTTGTTCTCTTACAAGAGCCGCTTTTTGGAGCATCTGGGGGACTCAGCCGGTCAGGCGTCCGACCTCAGCTCAGGCCAAGATCTCACGGTTCGCGGCTTCGAGCCCCGCGTCGAGCTCTGTGCTGACCGCTCGGAGTCTGGAGCCTGCTTCGGGTCCTGTGTCTCCCTGCTCTCTCTGCCCCTCCCCTGCTCACGCTCTTTCTCTCATAAATAAACATTAAAAAAAATAATAGAAAGACCTGCTTTTTGATTTAGGCCGTTAAAAGAGCTGCTTTTTCATTTTTTACGGTTCTTTTCTTTGAACGGTCATGCTAAGGTACAATTCCTAGGCCACAGGACTCCCCCACCTAAAGCGTATGACTCAGTGGTCCTCGGTATACTGAGATCTGTGGGGCCACTACCACGATCGAGAAACCCTGTGACCGCCAGCCGTCACCCCCCACGCCGCTAATCTACTTTGTCTCTGAAGGGCTGCGTCTCGTGAGCTGCCGACCAACAAGACAAAACCCCAGCGACTCTCACATGTAACAGCGCAGTGGGCGGTACGTAGACACCAGCACGTACAAGCGCAGGTCAAACTTCCTCCCGCCGATCAGCAGCGGGTTGTTAATGTACAGGGAGATCACGTAGGCCTCCTTGGTGGACTGGGTCACAAACCTAAGGGCGGCGGAGACGGTCAATATTAGATGGCAGAGTCCAAAGACCCCCGTCGCGTCGGGGGGAGAAGACGGCGGTGAGCTGGCGTCCACGTGGGAGCCCCCAAGCCTGAGACCCCGCCCCAGAGGACAGTGCCAGCAGCCCCCCCCCCCCCCCCCCCAGGAACCCACCAGGGAAGTGCTCCCTGGGCCTGACCCACCTGGGGGCCGGCAACGTGCACTCAAACTTCAATGCTCCGCACAGGGAGGTGACCCTGCCACGCCCGGGAACGGTGAGCCACCAGCCCTCCGGGAGAGAACCACCTCCAGCATCTCTGTACAGTTCAGGACCCGCAAAGGCAGGGTGGGCCCCAGACAAAACCGCCTGGCCTGGTATCTCCGTTCTGGGGAGCCCTCGAACGCTGGGCAGAGACCTGACCTGACATGGCCTCGCGCTACCCCTGCTACTGATCACAGACACTCCCGTGTTCGCCTGTCCCATCCCCGTCTTGCCCCCGTGATGGTGCTGCTACTGTCCCCAGTTTACCCAGGTGAAGCATGTAAGCGTCCACAAAACAAAAGGTACTCAGACGGTAAGTGTAGACAGGGATTCAGACCCACACACCCTGGGCCCCGATCTTAAGCAGGCGCACTCACGAAGATGTTTTGCTGTCCCGGGACCACTTTTTGATCTGCGAGAGCTTGTTGATCAAAAAGATGCCCTTTCCCTGGGCTTTGCCACAAGGTTTCATGATCCAGGTGCTGGAGGGGCTTTTCCTGAACTCCTCCACGAACAGGTTGTAGTCCGCGGGCAGCATGTAGGTGACCGGAACAAAGTCTGCAAGGTGAAAAAGAGGGCGACGGCGGGTGAGCTAGCCCAACGGCGGCCACGGACGGAAACACACTGCCACGGCCTTTCCGGAGGCTGCTTCATGCCCTCTGCCCCAAGCCAGCGTCTGAAGATCAAGGCCCTGTGCCGTTCAGTTCCCGTACAATAACCTCATCGCCCGTGTGCTAAGCGCTTTACAAACCTGTAATGCCCACAGCAACCTGTTGTCATTCCCATTTATCAGATGAGGAAACGCAGGCCCAGAGAGATTGGTTATATAATTTTTCCCAGCTAGGTAAAAGGATTCTGGAACTATCCGGCAGGCCAGCCCACCAGATGGAACCGGGACACGCCGTTCCGCCTGGGAACAGCCAGATGCGGTAGTGACCGTGAATTCCAAAATGCAGCTTGCAGCTCACGCCGTTTCCCTCCATCCACACACCGGGGACACTCTCTCCCTCGCATGCACCACATTCCCTGGGCACCCATGGAAACTCAGATCCCAACGTGAGCCCCAGCCTGCCCATTCCAGACACACGTGGAATGAGAGAGGCGCCTGTCACAGCTGGCACGAACATGTTCACCCACCAAAGCCAGCAGTCGCCATCCCGGTAGCTCGTGTGACTAAGGAACTCTAGGATTCATTTAACACACGAGCCCAGTGAAAAAGGCACAAACCCAGATAGAGGTATTTCCCGTTTTCATCTTTTTCTGCCAGGGGACTCCCTTCTTTCTCCAGCTCCTTCCTGTATCTTTTAATATTCTTCACCATCAGATCCTTCCGGGTCAGTTCATAGTGGTTCGGAAAATGGTTGACTATTTGATCGTCTGAGAGCCGATAGCCAGTTTCGACACTAAAAACGTTTCGGATGGTTTGCACACTCATCCTAAAAGAGAAGCACAGAAGGGACGTGCAGGGCGAAGGCTCAGAGGAGGTCCCCGTGGTGGCAGTTCTCATTAAAGCTCGCGACCAGAAGGGCTGGCCCGTTCCCTGAGTCCCAGCACCCAGACCCGGAGATGCCCGGGCCACAGCGGCACAGCGTTGGGTCTGGTGACCGGCTGTGACCTGAACCTGAACTGAGGCAGGAACAATTCTGAGTCTGTCTTACAGTGGGCGGTGTCATTGCCCAGCACAGAGGAGATACTCGATAAATGCTTACTGATGAATCAATGATACCATTGACTGCTGATTACAAACTAATGAAAAATGGCCTCCTTCAGACTCTGAAATCAGGAAAATCATTTACACAGTATTGCACCCAAAGTCAAGAAGCACCCGGACCACTTTAAACCAAAATCACAGGGCAGGGGCGCCTAGGTGGTGGCTCAGTCAGTTAAGCGTCAGACTCCTGGTTTTGGCTCAGGTCATGATCTCACAGTTCGTGGGTTTGAGCCCTGCGCTGGGCTGACAGTGCAGAGTCAGCTTGGGATTCTCTGTTCCTCTCTCTCTGCCCTTATCCCGGTTGCGTTGTCTCATCTCAAAACAAATAAATAAACTTTAAAAGAAAATCACAGGGTGATTTCAGGGCTCTGGGTCATATTCTTGTAGAAACCGATGACAGGACAGCACCCGAGTAAATGAGGACGGTTGAAAAAGAAATTGATTCCCTCTAATCCTCTAAGAAACCCAGCCTCCCGGACACACCCCTCCACCCTACCAGCCCCTCAGAGAGGCAGGGAGGGAGGGAGGGGGCAGGAAGGACTGGACTGGCACTCACAAGGGAGCCACAGGCAAGGCAGGCTGGCATGGCTTCTTGCTCTAGGCCCCCACCCCACCCCACCCCGGGCACCAACCTACAGAGGGCCCCAAGCACCCAAAGGGTCTCTTCTGATTCTATGATCATTAGAATGATGGGGGAGTTTTCAAACTTTTAATTATGAAAGAGCTCAACCACAAGCAAAAGCAGAGAGGAGAGCGTAAGAGAATCCATTGCTCACTTTAGGGGCTGCAACCAGGCACCCGGTCTTGTCTTGATTGTACCCCACCTGTGCCCCACGGCACTGGCTTATTTGGAAGCAATTCCCAGACACGAGATTCCAACCAAAATGCTCCTGTAAGAATGTCTAACAGTTACGGACTTCTTAATATATGATATCCTACTAGGGTGCCTGGGTGGCTCAGTCGGTTGAGCATCCGACTTCAGCTCAGGTCATGACCTCGTGGTTCATGAGTCCGAGCCCCACGTTGGGCTCTGTGCTGATGGCTCAGAGCTTGGAACCTGCTTCGGATTCTGTGTCTCTTTCTCTCTGCTCCTCCCCCACCTGTGCTCTGTCTCTCAAAAATAAACAAATGTTAAAAAACAATTTTAAAGAGAGATACGATATCCTACTTCATACTGCTATCACAACTAAAAACAAGCAGCAGTGATTTCTGGATATCATCAAATATTAATCAGTGTTCACATTTCCCAAGTCATCTGATAAGTATTTTTAGAGCTTGTACAGATAAGGGTCAGGCCTTCTGATGAGTTGTTCTCTCTCTCCCGACTCGTTTAACCTACAGTCTCCCTGCTTTCTTTTTCCCTAGGCCATCTGTTTCTGGAGGACCCTGGGCCACCTGCCTTCTACGTCCTCACACGCTTCTTCCTCAGCCCAGTGCCCTGGCTCCCGTGCCACCTGTCAATCAGGAGTCAGACCGCAAGGCCTGGGGAGCTGCAGGTCCATTTGGGGCACACCTACAACTGGGCCCGCCACGCCGAAGTGCTCGTCAGCCCCGAGCTCAGCGGCTCCCATACTGGGCGGGCCTAGACCCTTAGGTCATTAGGGGAGACGAGATGGTGGACCCTCTGCTTTCATTTCTTCATGTGTTAGCAGGAATATTTCTACAAGGAGAAATGTCCCTTCATCAACAATCTGGACACCCCAAAACATAGCTCATAGAGGAAAGACTAACTAAATGCTTGATTCTTGCCCTTTATTTATCGGTTTTCAAGATAATGAGCTGCTTCCCTACCACTCTCGGGTATGTGATGATATATTCTGGGTACCTCTTACTGCAAAGCAAGGTGCCTGGTGTTAGCAACTTAAGACAACAACCATTGGATCAGATCTTGTGGTTTTGTGGATCAAAACATTTTTTTAAATTTCTTAATCTATTTATTGAAAGAGAGAGAGAAAATGCGTAAGCAGGGAAAAGACAAAGAGAAAGGGAACGGGAGAGAGAATCCCAAGCAGGCTCTGAGCTGTCAGCGCAGAGCCTGACGTGGGCCTCGAGCCCACAAACCGCGAGATCATGACATGAGCCGAAGTTGGATGCTCAACCCACTGAACCACCCAGGTGTCCCTGTGGACCAAAATTTTGGGCAGGGCTCAGGCGAGCCTGCCTCTGCTCCATGGGGCACGGACTGAGGCCACTCGGTGGTATTCAGCCAGCGGATGACCCCATTTGGAGGGTCCAAGAAGGCGTCGTTCGTATGTTTGGCACCTTGGTGGGCACGGCTGGAAGGCCAGGAGTGGCTGTAACTACCACACACAACACAGCTCCTCCAGCCAGAGAGGCCCCACCTGGCAGCTTGGGGCTCCCGCAGACAGTTCCCATAAAGGAAGGGGAAGCTGCTAGTTTCTTAAGGCCTGGGCCCAGACCCGTCTCACCTCGGCTCTGCTTTGGCCAAAATGCTTCTGAGACTAGCGCCGAGAGGCCTTGGGAGCTTCCTCCCTCCCTCCTGGACCCCAGCCGCCCCAGGAGGGCAAGCCCAAGCCAGCTGGCTGGAGGGCCACGAGAGATCTGTGGTGAGAAGCCACTGTGGTCCTGGCCAACGGCATCCAAGACCAGACAAGCCCCGGCTGGACCCCCCAGGTGACAGCAGGGGAAGCCCAGGCAGGATCAGCTAAGTCCTGCTGGACGAAAGGAACCGACCAGCCAAACCGATAAATGCGCGTGCTGTGCAAATGGTTGTTCCAAGCCTAAAGTTCTGTAGTGTTTGTTACACGCCATCAATCTGGCAATCGGTGATTAATGCATCTCCCTAGCGCAGCCCTGACTCCCATGTTTCACGTGCTCCTACTTCCTGCCCTATACTCAAGCTGTGATCAGAACACAGATACAGTTTCATAATATGTTTTTCTTCAGACTTTTTGTTACGCGATTTTCCAAATTGCTTTATAATTGTCCTAATTATTTTCACAGCTGCACCGTAATCCACTCGGTTAACTTGGTTACCTTTTCCTAACCATTTGACATTTAGTTGTTTCCGGTATTTTACCCTAACCAACTTTTTTTTTAACTTTTTTTTTTTTTTAATTTATTTTTGAGACAGGGAGAGACAGAGCATGAACAGGGGAGGGTCAGAGAGAGAGACACACACAGAATCCGAAACAGGCTCCAGGCTCTGAGCGGTCAGCACAGAGCCTGACGCGGGGCTCAAACTCACAGACTGCAAGATTACGACCTGAGCAGAAGTCGGCCGCTTAATCGACTGAGCCACTCAGGCGCCCCTACCCTACCCAATTTTTAAGACTCGATGGTACACAGAGTGCTTAGGACAGGAGCTCTTAAGGCACCAAAGGGCCAAAGTTACACAGTTCCGCTCTTTTCTCTCTCTGTCTTGTGAAGACTGGCTCCAAGATGCTTCTTCCGTGGTAGGAAGCAGGGAGTCGCCCGACACCCTCCCCAGCGCCGATTAATTACCCAGAGAAGCCAAAAGGGCTCGCCGAGAACTGGCTAAGCCCATGGCACAGAGCCGTGGGACGCAGAGCGAAAGTACCAAACTCTCTTCTTTCAGAGCTGCCATGAAGCAGGGCTCTGGCGACATTATTTCGCTCTACCTTCGAGGACGTGAACCCGATGCCAAAGCCCACGCAGGGGCTGCACTTCTCTACCAGCCTCTCCCCGTCTGCATTCCGTGCTCCCCCCGGGGAAACGTGATCGTGGTTTAAAGCACAGGTATCCTCAGCTGCCAGGGGAGCAGAGAAAGGGTCATCCCTGCAGTGGCTGCTGGAGATGGAAGCGGGCTGCCAGTCTACACCGCACCTGGGCCAGGGCCGGGCTCTGGGAGGCTGGGACCAGCCAGACAAGGTCCTCACTGTCATCGGGTTCACAGCAGCGCAGAAAGACGGGACAGGCGGGGAAATCCCAAATCCTGGCACGCGGCACTTGCTGCAGAGCACTGAGGGGAGCCGTCTGCGAGGCTGGAGGGGCACAGGTGGCTTCTAGGGCAGGAGGCTCGAGGAGTGGTGTGCGAAGGCCAGCAACCGCTGGCCGCTATCACATGCCACACGCTCTGTGCTTTACTGACTCATTCAGGCTTCCGACAGCTGTGTTTGAAGGGAAAGGTCAAGTCCTCTGCTAAGGGCCACGCAGGCAGCAGCGGGGGAGCCAGGGTGTAAAGCCAGGCACGACTTGGCTCCGGCGTCTGGACGTCTAACCGCCGGATGCGTGGCGTCCCCGAAGGATGGGCTGAGGAGGCAGAGAGCACCGCCCGTCTTAGCGGGTCGGCAGGGGAAAGCGTGCCGGCGGCTGCACTGGGGCGTGGGGGGGAAGGAAGTGGCCGGAACAGCAGGGAGTGGGTCTCAGGGAGTGGGGGACGCATAGGGTAAAAAGGCCTCCGGAGACCCACCAGCTCCCCTCCCTCAAAGGTTCGCTCAGGGCTCCGGGCCCGGGAGCTGCGGAGGATGGGGCCCGGCAAGATGACCACGGATCTGTGTTCGGGCACACGACCCTGCCAGAGGGTGGAGGCCAGCCTGCGGCGGGGAGCACACCAGGCCCGGACAAGGGAGGACACGGGACCTCAGCCCACGAGGAGGGGGAGGCGGGGCGGGGGCAGGAGGCGAGGACAGCTCCCAGCTTTCTGGCTGGAAGGAGCACCACCGGGGAGTCAACACCAAACACATTGCTCTCCCGTTCGTGCGTCTCCCTCGCTTTTCGGTTGTCGTTACCCAGTCCAGCCAGCGCCCTCTGCCCTGCGAGAGGAAGCAAGGGAGGCACAGGCCCCTCCCCCGCGGTCCCCTTCCCCAGCGCCGGGCAATAAGGCACGGACTGGCGCCGCCAGGAGGGGCCTCTGGCTTCTCACCCGACCCCCCACGGGATTCGCCAGGCCGAGTTGTGCAGAACCGTCCTGGGACTTCTGACGCCAGGCTGGTAAACGGGAGTGTGAGGGCACCCCACAACGCGTGCTCCCAAAGAACTTGGGATGAAAGATGTGTCGGGGGGGGGCGCCCCTCTGAGAACACAGCCTGTGCCTGGGCTGCCGCCATTCACAAGACTGGTAAGAAGCCTTCAGGGGCGCCTGCGCGGCTGAGTCAGTTGAGCGGCTCTTGATTTCCGCTCAGGTCATGATCTCGCGGTTTGTGAGACCGAGCCCTAGGGTCGGGCTCCGTGCTGACAGCGCACAGCCGGCTTGGGATTCTCTCTCTCCCTCTGTCTCTCCCCCGCGCGCACCTGTGCACGCTCTCTCTCAAAAATAAATGAAAATAAATGTTAAAAAAGAAAAAAGCAGGCTTCGGAAAAAGAATCAAATCCTGCGTTTCGTACTTACCAGTAGAAGTTCCAGTCCTCGTTTTCTGTCACTTGGACCCATCCTCTCTTTTCAAAGTTATTTATCAGCACCGACTTCTCGATATCAGTGACCCATTTCACTTTCCCTGCCATAATCCTGGAAGAAGTCAACTTGTTAGAGCTTTGAAACGGCAGTGGCCACAAGCTTCCCCTTCGCACACCCCAAGTTCGACCTGCTGGGCAGTGGTTCTCAGCCAGGGGCCACTCTGGCCCCCAGGGGACATCTGGCTGCGTCTTTTTTTTTTTTTTTAAGTTTATCTATTGATTTTGAGAGAGAGAGAGAGAGAGAGAGAGAGAGCAGGGGAGGGGCAGAGAGAGAGTGAGAGAGAGAGAGAGAGAGAGAGAGAGAGAGAGAATCCCAAGCAGGCTCCACACTGTCAGTGCAGAGCCCGATGCGGGGCTCAAACCCACGAACCTCAAGATCATGACCTGAACTGACATCAAGAGTTGGATGCTTAACCGAGTGAGCCAGCCAGGCGCCTCTGGCCTCGTCTTTTGTTGTCACAACTGGGGGCAGGGAGGCTTCTGGTATCTAGTGAGTAGAGGCCAGGATGTTGCCCAATACCCTGCAGTGGACAGGACGCCCCCCCCCCCCGCCCCAAAGCAAGTCCCCCAGGCCAAAATGTCAACTGGGCCAAGACTAAGAGATCCTGGCCTAAGCGGGGGAGAAAGACAGCAATCAGATAATCGCCACCCAGTGTCCATCACGAGGCACGAGGCAGGGACAGCACTGGGGCTGTGAGAGCCACGGCAGGAGCTGCCCATCAGGGTGGCTGGGGAGAACCACCCTGAGCAGGAGGCCCTGGAGCTGACTTCCAAAGGGTGGGAGAGAGCGCCTAACCCAGCGTGAGCACCCCCAGCGCTCCCTGCCTCTTCCCCTGCCCCACTCCAATTCACTCTCTGTAAGTGCCGGTGACGCTTACGTGTTTATCTGACCCCGTCACTCCCGTCTACCAGTCTCCGTGGCTCCCCAGTGAGCTTAAGATACGCAGACCCCTGCCCCTCACCCGCTTCGCCTTCCCCTGCTGTGTTCTCACCACACTGGACTGCTCTGCCCACACTCCACCCCGGGGCCTTGGCACATGCTGGTTGTCTCTGCCTGCAGCACTCTCCCTCCCTCTCAGCCTGGCTAAGCTGCTGCCCACTCACCTGCCAGCATTAGTGAATGTCACCTCCTCCACAAGGCCTCCCTGACGCCAGGTACACAGGCACACAGCCCCTCCGCACTCCTGCAGTTCTGTCCCAGCTAGAGGGCAAGGGGGCCGGCCTTCTTCCTCGCTGCTTTGTGCCCGGGGCCTAGCACTGTGCCTGGGATGTGGTGGATGCTCCATTCAGACTGACCGACTATGGCCCCAGGCCTGTCAGCACCACGGTGTGACTTGGACAAAGTTAAAAGGTGGGCACCCAGGTCTGTGCTTGCTTTCGGAGAGGGAAAGAGAAGGCGCTCCCGTGGGGCTCTCACACGAAATCAGCCCACTGCCTCCTCAGAGGAGGGACTGTGGTAAGAGCGCGGGCTCTAGGGCTTGAGTCTGAGGCCCAGTTCTGACACTCACTTGCTGTGTGACTCTGGAGAAGTTACTTAACCTCTCTGAACTTCTGTTTCCTTAGGCGTAAAATAAGAGGAACGACAGCAACCACCCATCTCACGGGGTTATAGTAAGGATTAACTGAACGAACACGTTAAGGCACTGAGAACAGGGTGCTCAAGAAATATCTGGTGTTATGACTGTCATCGTCCCCCTTATGGGTAAGGAAGCTGAAGCTCAAAGATTAAGAACCTGTATGAGAATCAGACTGAACGCTGGGGCGCCCGGGTGGCTCAGTCGGTTTAGCGTCTGACTCTGGCTCAGGTCATGATCTCACCGTTCGTGAGTTCGAGCCCCACGTCGGGCCCTGTGCTGACAGCTCAGAGCCTGGGGCCTGCTTCGGATTCTGTGTCCCCCTCTCTCTCCGCACCCCGCCCCTGCCTGCACTCTGTCTCTCTCTCTCTCAAAAATGAATAAACATTAAAAAAAATTGAGGGGTGCCTGAGTGGCTCAGTCGGTTAAGTGTCCGACTTTGGCTCAGGTTGTGATCTCATGGTTCATGGGTTTGAGCCCCGCGTCGGGCTCTGTGCTGACAGCTCAAAGTCTGGAGCCTGCTTCGGATTCTGTGTCTCCCTCTCTCTCCGATCCTCCCATGCTCACACTCTGTCTTTCTCTCTCTCTCAAAAATAAATAAACATTAAAAAATTAAAAAAAAAAAAGGAATCAGACTGAACGGGGCGCCTGCGTGGCTCAGTCAGTTAAGCATCTGACTCTTGATTTCGGCTCAGGCCATGATCTCATGGTTCGTGAGATCGAGCCAGCACAGAGCCAGCTTGAGGCTCTCTCTCTGCCCCTCCCCCGCTCGTGCCTGTGGGTGCCCACGCTCGCTCTCACACACTCTTTCAAAATAAATAAATAAACATCAAAAAAAAAACCATACTGAAGGGACCCATGGTGCCCTGATTTGAATTGAGGGTGACCCGACTCTGAAGCACCACCTCTTTTCACACAGCCCTCTGCCTCCCTGGCCTTCATTAGGATGATGCCAGTGGCCATGGGGTCAAGGTAATCGTCCTCTGTGAGCCAGAAGGTGCCATATGTTAACGTGGAGAGTCAGCAGTCACCGCACAGAAACGACGGTAGGGGCAGCACGGGAGCCAGGTCCCCACGGCTGTTACCCCGCACCCCTCACCGAGCAAACTCCCCACAGTGTCAAGACCCACAGTGGAGCCCGGGAGCCCGGTTCCCCCCTTGAGTGCGGCCTCTAGAGCCTGCATCCCTGCCCAATCCGGCTCCAGCTCTGCTCTGCCCCCTCCAGTCCGACTGCAGACTCCAGGCCGGAAACGCCCACATCACCACCACCACCACCAGCAGGGGCGAAGTCCTATATCTCAGTGTGCCCCTGCCCCCTGGCACAGGTGCTGCCCCACCCCGGGTGACCCAGCACAGTGCCTGATACCTGCCCTGTGCTTTAACAGTCAGCAAATACTTCTGGGGGGCCGGGGCGGGGGGAAGGAGGGAGTTGTCCTGGGTGGCTTAGTCGGTTAAGCATCCGACTCTTGATTTCCGCTCAGATCACGATCTCGCAGTTAGTGAGATCGAGCCCCACGTCGGGCTCGGTGCTGACAGTGCGGAGCCTGCTTGGGATTCTCTCTCCCTCTCTCCCTCTGCCCCTCCCCTGCTCATGCTCTCTGTCATACTCTCTCAAAAAATAAGTAAACATTTAAAGAAAATGCTTCCCAGGCACGACCCCCAAAACCAATAAGGCAGACAGGACAGATATTCTCATCCCACTTTACTGAGCAAGGACACGGAGCCTTCAAGGGGAGGTTTTCCTGGTGCGCCCCCACCCCCCGCCCCCGGCTCCCCCTTTCCACTGTGTGGACAACGGGTGCTAAGGAAAACCAATCACTCAGGCCGGACCCACCATAGGTACTTATGGAGCCAACAGGAACGTCCAATTTCTCTCCTTCAGTGACTCGTGCTGCGGGTTCTTACCTAAAACAAAACGAACACGCAGACGAAATGTACACAGCACAAGACCGAGAGACAGAGAACACCGCAAGCCCGCGCCTCGCCACGGTATCCGGGACATACGTCTTCTGCAGAACAAGGGCACGCCGCCAGATGCTTCGGGGCCTCACTGTGCTAAGTATCTCTGAATTCTATTACTTTCTGGCTCCCGCGGCCTCATTGAGCTGCCGTGACACTCCTTCATTTCGCGCACCCCTGCTTGGGCGAAACACCACCACCTCCCAGCTGCTGCTCCGGATCCAGCTCCGCCAATCACACAAGGCGCGGTTCAAAGGCCGCCTCCCCCAGGGAGCCGCTCTGGTCACTTTTTCCCTCCACCAAACTTCCTGTATCCCTCTCCTGGGATACAGTCGGCACACAGAACTTTCTGGCTTGTGTTTTAGTTCTCTGCGTACGTTCCTTCTAGAAGTGTGCGAGGTGAGGGCTCTCTCAGTCACCTGTTTCCTTCTCATCCCACCGATTCTTTCTAGGTTCAGGTGGGAGCATTTGCAACAGAGCTCACAGTCCCTTTGGCAGGCCCCATTATCTCCAGATGGCGGGCTCAGTCGGTGAAACACGCGACTCTTAATCTCCAGCTTATGAGTTCAAGCCCCACACTGCGTGTAGAGATTACTTGAAAAAAAAAAAGGAGGAGGAGGAGGAGGGGCGCCTGGGTGGTCCAGTCAGTCAAGGGTCTGACTCTTGGTTTCAGCTCAGGTCACAATCTCACAGTTTGCGAGTTCGAGCCCCACGTCGGGCCCGGTGCTGACACTGCAGAGCCTGCTTGGGATTCTCTCTCTGCCACCACCCCGCTCACTCTCTCGGTCTCTCTCTCTCAAAAATAAATAAACTTAAGAAAAAAATTAACAACAACTAAAAAGGAGATCTGGACACAGACACAGGCAGAGAACGCCATGTGACGACACAGGGTCGTACAGACACACGGGGAAGACGGTCACGGGAACATGAAGGCAGAGATCACAGCGATGCTGCCACAAGCCAAGAAAAGTCTGGGTCCGCCAGAGGCTGGAAGAGACGAGGAACCCGCCCCAGATTCTTCAGAGAGACCGTGGGTCCACCGACACCTTGATTTCAGACTTCTCGCCTCCCTGAGCCACCCACTTCGTGGCCCTTTGGCAGTACGGCCCTCGGAAACTTACGCAAAATAGAACCGTCCCAGACACGAGGAGACGAAGAAGAACCTTCCACCCATAAAGGGCTTTAAATACGCATGTGGCAGCGAGAGCACAGCACAGTGATGGGCGACAGGGCAGACCAGTTATTGATGGTTAAAAAAGAAGAAAAAGAAACGAACTCAGGCCACCTCTCCTTTAAAGACACACAGGACTTTTCAGAAACGCACCGAACCAGCACGGTCACCACCACGGAGAACCAACGATGAGGCAGCCTGGGAGGGGCCAGAGCACCAGTTGGCAGGTTCCTCTGCACCTGAACCCTGGAGACGGTTCGTTTCCGGTGCTCGCATGCCCACGGACGCTCGCTAGTTCTCTTGGGGGCCTCGGCACTCCCCC
The DNA here is from genome assembly GCF_018350175.1 of Felis catus. NCBI lineage: Eukaryota > Metazoa > Chordata > Mammalia > Carnivora > Felidae > Felis > Felis catus. The sequence continues at coordinate 135,974,366 of NC_058374.1, forward strand.
CCAAAACGGGAATGAAAGCCACAGGTCCTTCATGGTATTGCGGGGGTCACGGCACGGTCGGCAGGGGTGGGCCTGGCACACCACAGGGACTCCGGTTCACTGGGTTGGAAATGAGTGCCTCGGCTCTCCCTGATTCGGCCCTGCACACTCCTCCACTCCGCCCCACCTGCAGTGGGCCCACCGGGCCCTTGGCTGGGTGCTGGCGACCCTCCCCACCCTCTCGGGGTCGGTAATTGCATTTGTATGCTATCACTAGAAACAACGGCTACCATTCACGGAACACCAGGACCCACGGGGCACAGAGCTGGGCAGTTTGCCCCCGCTCTTCTCTACCACGGGTACCGTTCTGGCTCCCGGGCTGTCGGGGGGCAGGTGTTCTCCCCATTTATAAGATGGGGACAGTGGGGCTCCGAGAATAACGGGCAGAGCACAGATAGCAGCCTGAGGACACCCACACTCGCCTCCCTCCCACAGTGTCGACTGTCAGTTCACCCACAGGGCCGGGGGTGGGCTGATTCGTCTCTGTCCCCCAGCACCCAGCCGGGGCCAGGCACAGTGAAGGGGGCTCAGAAATGGTCTGCGGAACAGGCGAAGGAGCCAGCTGGCCAATCCGCCCCCGGCACAGAAGCTGGGGCTGCCTCCTTCCCAACCCTAAGAAATACTAAGCCCTTTGCCTTAGAAAAATCAAGAAATACCTGACGTCAGATGGTCTTCCTGTTACTTCCTCCTAGAAGAGGGGAAAAAAAAAAAAGAAAGCTAGGTTAACAGTAGCCTGCATTGAACTTGATAGGTCGCCTCTCTAGTGGTTCCCAGGAATGCGCGTTAAAGCCATTCGGTCTGCTGCTTTTCAAACCGAACATCAGAAAACCTAACCCAGAAAAACAGTCAGTTGTGTGCTGATCTCTACGCTGACCGTGCTCGAAATCATAGCGGACTGTTGTCACCTCCTAAGGTACGTCAGCCAGGCAAAGGCATTCGGAAACCAGGCAGTTGGCAATTTTCAGAACACGGCGTGGGACCCACTCCTGGGGCCGGTGAGTGGGACCTTCGTAAGCGTGAGGACAGGCTGGCACAGGGATGCCCTGGGGTCTGTGCTTCGACAGCCTAGCTTCTTTCTCACCCACCCCCTCAGCACCGACAGCGGCTCTGTGCCGGGTCCGTGACGGGAGCCACAAAGCTGCCTGGAACGAGGTGCCCGTGGACGGTGTTGATCCAGGGAGGCAAGAAACACACCCCATCCGCTGAGGGCCCCAGCGGCAAAGTACGTCGGCGCCCCAACAAAGCTCAACTGTGGTCCTGAGGGGGAAGTGGCTACTAATTCATCCAGCAGCAAATGGTGCCAGCTCTACTCCAGAAGATTCCAGATCTGTCTATATATCTCTCCCCAGCGTCCCCGTAATCCCGGATGACCATGGCAGGCTCCCACCGGCTTCCTTAGTGCCGGCCGCACCCCAACGCACCCATTCTCCGCCCGGCAGCAGACTGACCCCTTTCACACGCACCTAGCAAATCGCGTCACCCTGCCCCTAAGCCTCCAGGGGCTTCCAGAACAAAGCACCCAGAATAAAGCTGTCAGTCTGCCGATGACTTGCAAGGCGGACCCCGTGAAATCTAGGCTTCCCGTCACCTCTCGGACCTCGTCTCCAGCACCCTCCCCACGCGCCAGCTCTCTTCACCTGCTCACACCCACCAAGCCGCATCCTGTCTTGAGGCTTTGCTCTTCCCCCTGCATCTGGCCCCTTCGCAAAGGTCAACCTTTCCGAGTGGCCTTCCCAATTCCCAACCACTCACCACGCTGTCGCTTTGCTGCCCGGTGGCACCCCGGCTGTGCCCAATCGTTCGGTCCCGGGCCAACTCAAAGCATGGCCCGTGAACCCGCAGCAGCCGCACCACCAGGAGTTTGTTAGAAAGACACATTCCTGGGGCGCCTGGGTGGCGCAGTCGGCTAAGCGTCCGACTTCAGCCAGGTCACGATCTCGCAGTCCGTGAGTTCGAGCCCCGCGTCAGGCTCTGGGCTGATGGCTCAGAGCCTGGAGCCTGTTTCCGATTCTGTGTCTCCCTCTCTCTCTCTCTGCCCCTCCCCCGTTCATGCTCTGTCTCTCTCTGTCCCAAAAATAAATAAACGTTAAAAAAAAAAAAAAAAAAAAAAAAAGAAAGACACATTCCTGAGCTTCCCCCAACCCCTACACCGACGCACATGCTCAGACTCTCTGGGGGTGGGGCCCAGGAATCTGTATCTTAATAAGCTCTCAGGTGAGATTCCTACCCCTGCCCAAGTTTGAAAAGAACTGGTCTAGGGGCGCCTGATGGCTCAGTCGGTTGAGTGTCTGACTTCAGCTCAGGTCGTGATCTCATGGTGTGTGGGTTTGAGCCCCGCGTCAGGTTCTCCGCACTGTCAGCACAGAGCCTGCTTCTGAACCTCTGTCCCTCTCTCCCTGCCCCTCCCCTGCTGGTTCTCTCTCTCGAAACTTACCCAAGAAACGTTTTACAAGAATCTTCAAAAAGAACCGGTCTAGTTCATGAACTCGGTTCCCCGGTGACTCCCTATCTTTGACACACACACCTCCCACCAGGAGAGCAGACATGTTGTTCCGCATTATTGCCTGCTGAATCCCCTGCGTCCAGAATAGTGTCTAAAAACAGCAGGTGCTCAATCAATATTTGACAAATTAACTAAACTAAGGGTGGGAGTTCCCTCCGCACACCATCAAACAAGTGCTGTCTGCGCCAAGTAGAGAACGAGGCACGGCCCAGCCCCACAGGGGCCGTCAGCCCTGCAGGGGACAGAAAACCAGTAAAAGCACCCACAGATCCCAGTTTTTCCAGGGGCCTGAAGCAGACCTGGAGTTGGGCGGATTTCTGCTGAGCGAGAGAACATCTCGGGGAATAGCTGGACCTACAACCCCAGGAGGACAGAGCTTTGCCAAGAGGCCTTTCACATCCCGGAGTAACGACTACATCCAGTTACAGCCAGGACAGCCATTCAGGAGAAAAAGCAGACAGAGGGAAGAACTTCCATTCATAGAGTCACTGCACTTTTCTGCGTCCAGCCATAAAAACAACAACAACAACAACAACAACAAAAACCGAAGCCCTCTCTGTCTCCATCCCCACTACCCTCCCCCCCCCCCAAACACTCTGGTCAGTATCACTTTCCACAAAGTCCCAACGAGCCCAGGATTCTAAGGGCATTTCGATTCCTTTCCGGCCAGTCTTCCTTGAGAAGGAAAAAAAAAAAAAAAAGCCACCCTTAAAGAAAACAATAGCTCATAGTGAAAAACAAGGACTTTCCGCACCGCTGGATGGCCACCATCCATGTCCACACCCCACCGGGAGGCAGTGCCAGCCTCCACAGCAACTACTCAGCACTCTTGGTAATCCCCCGGGCACAGAGCAAGACCAACCTTTCAGCGCTGCCACAAGCCAGCACTGAAATGTGCTCATTAAATGTTTTCGTGAACAAAGAACCTCTCTGCAAACCGTAAACGGCTTACAATAGGATACTTTTACTTCTCGAACGAATGCCCTGTAATGCCCCAGCTACTCTACGGGGTGCATGGCTACCTACCCACTCACTCCCACTCCCTTTGAGTGATGAGGGCACGGGGAGGGGCAGTGCCTAGGTCCCATCCCTCAGAGAAGGGCGAGCAGGGCGGGGGACACGAATCTGCCTCCAGACCACAGCTGCCGCCACAGGTACACCGCGCCCTGCAAAAGATGCCGAGAGAAACAATACAGACTGCAAATGAATGGGAAAAGCCCAGGAACGATGAAATGCGGGGATAACCCATATGAAGAAGAATGCAATTACAACGAGCGGGCAGCGCAAGGAAAGTCACAGGAACTCGGAGGAAAAACAGGGGCACAGTGATCGGCGCAGGCTTCCCGGGGGCCGCGGGTCCGGCAAGCAGCACCTAAACCACACGGTCGCGGCCGCGTAGACCCGGGCGCCCACGCTCGCTCGCGCATGCGCACCCGCCCACCAGGAGCGGCCACACCCTCGTCCGGGGAGGCGACGGCCTCGGCGGCGGGACCTCACCTGCGGGACCTCACCGGGCAGGGCGGCCCCGCGCCGGGCCCCGGCCCCGCCTCCAGCCCCACTCCGGCGCCGGCAGCAGGACGCCGCTCGCCGCCCCGCGGACCGGCCCGCCGCGCGCCGCGCTCTACTTCCGGGGCGGCGCTCTGGCAACCGAAGACGCGGCCGCTGGCGCCGCGACTGCTTCCGGGGTCACATTTTCCCGGCCGCTCCCTAGGACCCCCGCCCGCCGCGCGCTCGGCGGAGATCCTAGAAGAGCCGGCCCTCCATCCCCGGGAACCTCGCAGCCTTCAGGACCCAGGAATGAGGTTGAGAAGGGTCGGGGCGCGAGGTGGAGCCTGACAGTGGGAGGCAGAGCCGTGGGGTGATTAGGGCCCGGGGTCCGGTCCCCTCGGCTGCTCAGCTAACGTGTGTGTGCGCTTGGCGCTGTCGGTAGTGCCTCCCTTGGCGGGTGCGTTGTCCTTAGGTGACATGTGCTCGGCACGTAATAATCAGTACGGGGCCTACTCAAAGGTCACCTCATTTGCGAAATGTCCCCTGACCGTGGCGCAGGTCTAGTTTCTCTAACTGTATTTTGTAAACTCTATCAGGAAGAGGCAGCTTGGCCCAGTGAGAAATTTAAAACCAGAGCCAGACCTGGATTGAGCCCTCGCTCCAAAGTCCACTAGCTGATGTGGCTTTCGGCAGGTCACTTCCCTTATCTGACCTTCAGTTTTCCTGTCTATAGCCGGAAAGAAGAGAAGCAGAATTTTACGTCCCTGCTCTGATACATTCTAGCTGTTTGGGCACAGGCACCTCCGATCCTCTCCATTACAATTTCTCCCCAGAGAAATCTCCGTCTCTCAGGGGTGGAAGAGATTTTAAATTCCTGGTGCATGGCACCTAGGAAGTCGCATCACTTGGCTTCCCACATCCTCCTGCCTTATGCAGCATACGTGCCATTCCAGATGCATCACCAGCAGCCAAAATACTGGAAGGCTTGGCGACAGCCAATGGAAGGAGACCAACATCACAGGGAAGAGCAAATAGTAAAAAAAAAAAAAAAAAAAAAAAAGTTGTGGCCAATATGGAAAATTAACTGGGAGCTAGGTGATCCCAGAGGGAAAAGACAAACTGAGATCACGTAAACGTAGTTTAAAAAGTTTTCAAGGGCTAGGGGCTCCTGGGTGGCTCTGTCGGTTAAGCATCTGACTCTTGATCTTGGCTCAGGTCATGATCTCGCCAGTTCGCGAGTTTAAGCCCCGCATCAGGCTCCCCACTCTCAGTGCCGAGCCTGCTTGGAATTCTCTCTCTCTGCCCCTTCTCTGCTCATGTGTGTGTGCTTTATCTAAATAAATAAATAAATAAATAAATAAATAAATAAATAAATAAATAAAAGAAAATGTGTTTTTGAGAGAAAGAGAGAGGAGGAGAGGCAGAGAGGGAGGGAGACAGAATCGCAAGCAGGCTCTGCGCAGTCAGCACAGAGGCCAATACAGAGCTCAAAGTCACGAACCATGAGATCATGACCTGAGCAGAAATCAAGTCAGATGCTTTTCCAACTGAGCCACCCAGGCAGCCCCAGCCTGTATCTTTTATTGTCTGGATTTTAGTAGCACAAAAATATTATTTTGTAATTTTTTAAAAGCTACAATAAAATAAAGTTAAACTTTTTTCAATTTTGAAATGGCAGTCTGAACATACGTATTTCCCTTCATACCCCCAAATCGCAATGAAAAAGCAGAAGAAATAGACAAATACAGTAGAAGATGAATCATTCAGGATTCTAAATACCAAAGGCATCCAAACCAAAGAATTACTCTATCAGGTTTTGTCTTAAGATCATCTGTTTCTCATGGAAATGCAAGCTGGTGCAGCCACTCTGGAAAACAGTACGGAGGTTCCTCAAAGAACTGAAAATAGAACCACCCTACGACCCAGCAATAGCACGACTAGGTATTTATCCAAGGGATACAGGTGTGATGTTTTGAAGGGACACACGCACCCCCATATTTATAGCAGCACTATCCACAATAGCCAAAGTATGGAAAGAGCCCAAATATCCATCGATGGATGAATGGATAAAGAAGATGTGGTATATATACACGATGGGATATTACTCGGCGATCAAAAAGAATGAAATCTCACCATTTGCAACTACATGGATGCAACTAGAGGGTGTTATGCCAAGCGAAATTAGAGAAAGACAAATATATGACTTCACTCTTGTGAGGACTTTAAGAGACAAAACAGATGAACATACGGGAAGGGAAACAAAAATAATATAAAAACAGGGAGGGGGACAAAACACCAGAGACTCTTAAATATGGAGAACAAACAGAGGGTTACTGGAGGGGGTTTGGGAGGGGGGGATGGGCTAAATGGGTAAGGGGCACTAAGGAATCTACTGAAATCGTTGCACCATATGCTAACTAATTTGGATGTAAATTTAAAACCATAAAATTCAAAAAATAAAAATAAATAAGATCTTCTGTTTCTCAGTCATGCCTCTGGGTTTGCTGAGGATCAATGGCCATATCCCATTGTCACTGGTGCTGGAAGATCCAGCAGGCGGGGCGAGATTCATTGCCCATGTCAGGTGGTCCCCGTGGGTAGAGTGACGACAGGAGATATTACATGGTGAGGTCACAGCACGGGTTCTGGAAAATCCCAGTTTGTGTGTTTTTGAAGGATAACAATTGTATAAAGTCCTAAGCTGAAAGTGTGCAAATGTAAGTGCATTGGTTGTTAAGTTCTTTTCAAGGACATTACTCTCTTTAGGTGCTAAAATAATGGAGTTCCAGAAATAGTCTTTACCCAGGACGGATCCGCTTCCAGAACTGGTTCTCTGCATGAATGACTACCTGCTCTAAATCTGTGACATAGTTGGGAAACTGGAAGAGATGCTCCCGACAGACAAAACAGTGAGGAATTCCTGGAAGATGTGTTCAGAACCGATGAATGGGCGGCAACCCCGATAAAATGGGGACAAATACTCCCCACCAAGCAAAAGAGAAAAGCTCCTAAAAAGGTGCATTTTCTTTTTTTTTTTTTTTAATTTTTTTTTTCAACGTTTATTTTATTTTTGAGACAGAGAGAGACAGAGCATGAACAGGGGAGGGGCAGAGAGAGAGGGAGACACAGAATCTGAAACAGGCTGCAGGCTCTGAGCGGTCAGCACAGAGCCTGACGCGGGGCTCAAACTCACGGCCCCCGACGCGGGGCTCGAACTCACGGGCCGTGAGATCATGACCTGAGCTGAAGTCAGACGCTTAACCGACCAAGCCACCCAGGCGCCCCTTCTTTTTTTTTTTTTTTTTGACAGAGACAGAGTGCGAGCATGAGCTGGGGAGGGGCAGAGAGAGAGGGAGACATAGAATCCGAAGCAGGCTCCAGGCTCCAAGCTGTCAGCACAGAGCCCGACGCAGGGCTCGAACTCACAAACTGAGATCGTGACCTGGGCCGAAGTCAGACGCTTAACCGACTGAGCCACCCAGGCCCCCCAAAAGGTGCATTTTCTGAACAAAACCCTGGCACACCTCAGATAAGAAGCAAGAGGGAAGGTGAGAAAATACACATGTGGACAGTTGGCCAGAAAGTTAATCAATGGTGTGGCTGGGTCGTTGGTCTCCCCAGAGAGCAGTCTCCCATTTCAGCTGAAATGCCTTAGACCGTCTCAGATTGCCCAGACCACCATCACAAATCCCCAGACACTGGTTGCCTTGCACATGCCACAGATTTATTTCTCAAAGTTCTGGAGGCTGGGGAGTCCAAGATCAAGGCACCAGCAGGTTTCGTGTCTGCTGGGAACCCACTTCCTGGTTCACAAACCATCATCTCCTTACCCTGTCCCCACAGGACAGAAGAGGTGAGGGAACTCTCTAAGGTCCTTTTTTTTCTTTTTTTTTTTTTTAATGGGCACTAATCCCATTCATGAAGGCTCTACCCTGGTGCGCTAATCACTCCTCAAAGCCCCCACCTCCTGTCATCATCACGTCGGGGATTAGAATTGCAGCACATGAATTATGTGTTGGGGGGGGGTGTAAACATTCAGTCCACTGCCCCATGAGAATAAATAGTTCATGAAAGAGAGAGTTTGGACGAAAATATTAAAGAACAACAATGGCACAAAATTCAGCCAAAGGACAACTGAGCACCAAGGAAACAGAGTTAATACAGTTAATACGCTAGGTCAGGAGACAGCAAACCACTGGCCACATCCAGCCTGCCACCTGTTTTTTACAGTTCGAGAAAGCTAAGAATGGTTTATACCCATGACCATTTGCAATCGATTGGATGACAGGGAACATGCTAACTTTGAACCCCAATTTAGTGAAAGTTATCCCCTCTCCTCCCCCCAAAAAAGGAAATTCATCCTACTCATTAGTAGACCCATATTACAAAAACATATGTATATTCTCAATTATGTTTTTAACTTAATTCAAAAGTTGTGAAAATGTGTGGACTTTGTAAGTGGCAGAGCCTGGATTTGAACCCTGGAAACCTGACCATTCACACCACTGCCTCCCCAGAACATAAAGAACCGCCTTCTGGAGAAGACAGGTGCATTTTCTAGATGGTGCTCTGAGCTTCGCTTAGGGGCATTTCTGAAACCTCCCTACAAATCTAGCCAAGGTCCATCATCATTTCCATTCAGCGCCACCTAGTGGAACCAGCACTAACCGGGAGCCTGACTGGCCGAGTTTGCACCCTCTACTGCCCCTGTCCCTCCGTGCCTGGTCTCTCCGGGGCTCCAGGCCTTGGTGTTGTCACCTTAAACCAAGGAGGTGAACGAGAACAGCAAGATCATGCAGGTGAGGCTTTCCGGCCTCGCACTGCTGGCTCATGGGTGTTCAATAAACCTTATCTCCTGGATGAAATGTACCAGCAACGGCCGGTTTCCCAGGCCGGTTCCAAGGGACACTTGAAATACTGACTTGCGCATCGTTAGGGCCTTTTTTGGGACGATCTGGACCCAGCCCCCTCCCAACCTCTGCTCTCTGTGGCCCTCTGCCCTCTCTGCAGGTGGCCCCACTGCTTCTCAACCCCCCCGCCCCGAGAGGTCATCATGTGGCCCTGATTCCCTTCTCTACCCCCACCATCCGTGTCCCCTACACTGAGCTCTTCCTGCACAGAAGTAGGGACAAAGTCTGTCCAAGTGTCCTTCTTACTAAGAACCACCAGCTCCTGTGGTTCTTAGGGGCCGAGGGCCAGAACCAGCTCCATCGTTGGAGGGGCCCAGTGCAAAATGAAAACGCAGGTACTCTTGTTCAAAAATTATGAAGCATTTTAACAGTTACAGTAGCATTAAGCCAGCTGTGGGGCTGCGGGAGCATCAGTTGCCCAGGTGACAGCCCACAAAGCCCAACCCACCGTGTGCAGGACACCGGCCAGAACGCCCCTCACCGAACCCTCACAAGAGTCTTGCCCAGCAAGTGGTGTTCTCCCACCTTTTCTTTTTTTAAATTTGTTTGTTTGTTTGCTTATTTAGAGAGACAGAGTGCGAGCAGGGGAGGAGCAGAGAGAGAGGGAGAGAGGAAGAATCCCAAGCCGGCTCCAGAGCACGATGCGGGGCTCAAACCCGCAAACCATGAGATCGTGACCTGAGCCAAAACGGAGTCAGACGCTTAACCAACTGAGCCACCCCGGCGCCCCCTCCCACTTTTTACAAAAAGTGATGGCAAAATACGTAGAACATAGAATTTGCCGTCTTTACCATTTTTAAGTGTACAGCTCAGCCGTGTTAAGTATATTCATGTTGCTGTATAATCCCCAGAACCTCATCAGCTCGCAAACCCGAAACTTCATCCACGAAATGATGACCCTTCCTACCCTCTCCCCCCAGCCCCTGGCAACCACCTTCCTACTTTCTGTCTCTGCAAACTGGAAGGCTCTGGAGACCTTATATAAGTGAAATCATACAGCATTTGTCTTTTTTGTGACTGACTTATTTCAACTTAGCATAATGTCCTCACTCAAGGTTCCTCCCTCCTGTAGCCCGGGTCAGGATTTTCTTCTTCTTTTAAGGGCGAGTGATATTCGATTGTATGTACAAGCCACGTTAGGCTTATCCATTCATCAGTGGATGGACGTTTGGGTTGTTTCCACCTTTTCATTGCTGGGAATAATGCTGCCGTGAACGTGGGTGTGCAAATATCTGTTCCAAAACCCTGCTCCCGATCCTTTTGGATATTTACCCAGAAGTGCGTTTGCTGGCTCACGTGATACTTCAATTTTTTTTAGGAACTGCTGTACTGTTTTCCATAGTGGCTACATCATTTTATTGTCTCACCGATAGGGTGCAAGGATTTCAATTTTTTCCACATCCTTGCTGATCTTTATTTTTTCCTTTTGTTTTTGTTTTATTTTTTTTAAGTTTATTTTTTTTTAAGAGAGACAGTGCGCATGTGCAAGTGTGAGCGGGGGAGGGGCAGAGAGCGCGGGAGAGAGAGAATCCCAAGCAGGCTCCCCACCGTCAGTGCAGAACCCGATGCGGGGCTCGAGAGATCATGACCTGAGCAGAAATCGAGTCAGATACTTAACGTACCGAGCCACCCAGGTGCCCCTTTGTTTTTGTTTTAAATACCAGTCATCCTAATGGGTATATTTCCACTATGGTCACGCTGCCACCAAGGAGGTCTGCTCACCATTGTCAAGGTGCCAGCGGAAAGCACAGTAGAGAACTTTGAAGGAGCCCCAGCGCCTTGCTCCCTGAGGCCATCGTGAGCCCCCAGTGGCTCCATATGCTACTGTGGAACCAGCGACTCACCCACCCAGCGCCCAGGCTCTCACAGACCCGCAGGCCCTGTCCTGCAGCAGGCACAGACCAGTGGTCTAGCCAGGCACTGCCCCACCTTCAGAGCCTCCAGCGGCCCCAGGGCCACCCTCGGGCTTTGGCTCACCGGTGTTTCTAGCACCCCCACGCCAGCCCCTTGCAGCGTGGAGGCCATGGGCTTGATGGTGAGAGTACCCGGACCCAGACTGGGCACCTACCAAGCATGGGGAGGGGCTGCATACTAGGGCCCAGCTCTGGCTCAGCTCTGCCCACTTCTGGTAGGTGGTGAGGCGGGAGGGAGGGCGTTGGTGGGGGGAGGGATTGAAGCCCAGAGGGCAGGCTGCCTGGCCTGGGGCCAAAGGAGTGGAGTCCTTGGGGGCTCAGAAATGATGAGAACAGAGATGGGGAGGGGTTTGAAAGCAGGGAGCCCCTGCCTACCCCCCTCCCTGCCTCCCCCCACTCCTGCCACTGGAAAGAACGCTCTCAAGAATAGTCTCTTTCTTGGTAGTTGTCCAGGAGTGGGAGACAACCCCCTGGTGGGCTGTGAGCTCTGTTTAGAGGGTCATGACCAACATTAAAAAGCAAACATTAATTCATTCAATAAATAATTACCGAACGCCTCTCCCATGCTTGGCTCCGGTGGGGACAACACACATTCCGCGGGGCAGAGGAATGATCGGCAGGTAAATGAATAAATACAAACATACCAGGTCGTGTATAAGAGAAGACACACAGGCTCTGTGGGGCTGTGACTTCTGGCCTCCCGGAGGCTGTCACTGGAGGCCTTCATTCCACCCCCTTGTCTGTCACGTCCTCTTTCCTTCCTCTCTTTTATTTATTTAAAAAAAGTTTTTAAATTTGGGGCACCTGGGTGGCTCAGTCAGTTAAGCGTCTGACTTCGGCTCAGGTCATGATCTCGCGGTTCGTGGGTCCGAGCCCCGTGTCGGGCTCTGTGCTGACAACTTGGAGCCTGGAGCCTGCTTCGGATTCTGTGTCTCCCTCTCTCTCTGCCCCTCCCCCGCTCCTGCTCTGTCTCTCAAAAATAAATAAATGTTAAAAAAAAAAAAGGAAAAATTTTTATTTTATTTTAGAGAGAGCAAGCGCGAGTAGAGGGGGAAGGGGGGGTAGAGAATCCCGAGCAGGCTCCACACTCACTGCAGAGCGCGGGCACCCCACTCAGAACTGCCTTCAAATCTCAGTCCTGCCAGCTCTCTGGCTGTGCAACCCTGGGCAGCAAACATAACCACTGGGCACCTCGGTTTCCTATCTCATGACCCTTGTCCCAGGCCTGGCACACAGCAGGGAACCTGGCCCAGGGGTAGCCAGAGGGGCCTGGAATGCCACGGGGCCCCATCCAGGAGCCTGGGCTGTTGGGAGCTGGGCCCAGCCTCCTCCCGTCCCCAAGTCAGGGCTGGCACGGGGTAGCTGAATGGGGAATAAACATAAGAACAGGGTTTTGGCGACACCTGGGTCACACTGCCACGTCAGCCTCATCTAGCTAGGTGACCTGGGCGGCTCGTGGACACACAGCAGAGGGCGGAGACAATTCAGCAGAGTTGTGGGCCCGAGAGGGCCTTTCAGACATGAAAATGCCCTCCCGGCACTTCTGTGTTCCTGGCTAGAATCTTCAGTGCCTGGAGCCGGTGGGAGGCAAAGGCCACTCCTCAAAGCCAGCTGGGTGGGCCATTTCCGTGGGGGGCCCCGCTTTCTCCCACCCCGTCCTTCCCTTCTCATCCATTTCTGCGCCTGCAGGGACCCCGCCCCTTTGCCCTCATGCTGGGATCCCCCAACTGTCCCCCAGCCCTGGGGGGGCCCCAGGTGTTCAGACCCTCCACCAGGTAAGGCTGAGTAGGTGTTTAGTCAGCAGTAGAGGAAAAACAATGACAAAAGAATCAATTTATATCCCGGAAAGCCGCCCACAAGCTGTGGTTTTGAATTCTTAGCCTCTCAGGTGCTCAGTTCCTCCTCTTTAAAATAGAACCAGCTGGGGGGTTGTGAGGTTCAATGAGGCCGCATGGAACAGTCCAGCAAGAAGCCGGGCCTGGGGGCGGGGGGGGGCGGTTTCTATGATCATTCCTGTTATTACTATTATCATTCATTATTAATGAAAGAGAAGCACTCAGATGAGGACCACATTCTGTGTGTGTGTGTGTGTGTGTGTGTGTGTGTGTGTGTGTGTGTGTGTTTACCCCATGGCAGGACTGAGGTTTGATGGGTTGGGATGGGGGTTGAGAGAGAGTCTAGAGTCCAAACCTTCTCTCCAGACAAATCTCAGATTCATGGGAAATGCTCCCCCCCCCATGTTAAGGCCCCAGGACAGACACAAAGCCAGTGAGAGAGATGGGGTCCTGTCCCCCCACCCCCCACCTCTGAGTGCCCGTGAGCCAACCGCACACATTCGTATCCCGTCCTGCTCAGTACTGCTCATATGGGTAAACCTGCACCATGGAGGGAGCCAGCTGGTGCCAGAGGGGATCTGAGCCCAGGTCTGGGGGACTCTGAGTTTGCTGCCCTTTGTCTTGGGGCAGCTGGAGGCAGGCAGGCTGTGCACCATCGGTGGGGGAAGGCAGGGTGTGCGGGCGACTGCCGTGGGTGGTGGAGGCCGAGAAGTGCAGCTGGAGGTCAGGGAGCCCATCATAGGAGGCTGGCCGATCACCTGTCTCCCTCTCCGACCGCCTGTGACTATTCACGGCTGTGCCCCCCGGGGGCCTGGCATGGGTCTGGCCACGGAAGGTGGCCAGTGAGGACTGGGAAGGACCAAGAAAAGAACAGCTCCCTGTATGAGCGCGCGTCTAAAATACCCAGACATCTCCCAGCCCTGGGGCCCCTCTCTCTCAGAAGAAAAGGTCTGAGTACGTACCTGACCATCTCTTCTGGACCTGAGCTCGCCCTTTCGGGCTCCTGGGCCTTGGTTTCTCCATCGAGAAGGGTCCACGCACCTCACCTGGCAGTGCTTTCGACGAGATGGAATTTAACAGAACCGTGTGAGCGTATGGACCCTAATGTAATAAGCCCTCGATCCTCCCTCCGGCCCCCACACACTTGACCCCTCACCCCCTCAGACTGCCAGAGGCGGTTGCACCAGACGAGGGAGTGAGGAGGAAAGCATCTGCAGGTGGCGAGGAGGGACCGGGTGTTGGTGAAGAGACCCAAGAAAAGTTCCTACCAATGAATTAAGCCACCCGGCCTCGAGCAGGAATATCTGAGCCCCGACTCACATCATGATATCTGCGACGGCCTTCTGAGGTTCAGAGTTACCCCTGTTCAGCACTGAAGGGAACTGAGGCAGAGGTGAGGAGGCTGGCCCAGGCCCCACAGTTCATCTGGGGCCCACACAGACCTGACGCGGGACCTGTAGAAAACTCTGGGCAGATGCCCTAAAACGAGCACGTGCACCCGAATGGGCTGCGCTGGGTTCCATTTCCGCCCCTGCCCCGAACTTCCAACCCCATCCCCCCCAAAAAGACCCACATTATCAGAGGAGGATTCAGGCCCCTAAGCCTTTGGCTGGATACTTTTTCCCATTTTCGACCTCCCCTTTGGATGCTGAGTCCCCTGAGGGCAGGGCTTTCGACACCCCGTGTTGTTCCCAGAGTCTCACTGCTCAGTGGAGATGCCATGGGGAGGTTTGGGCATGAATGGATGACCTTGAAATCGGGAATTGGACACAGCTGAGTGCAAACTGTTTTTTTTTTTTTTTTTAATTGCATTATGACTTCAGGCCTGTTGCTGAAGCCTCACTGAAGTCAACTTCCTCATCTGTGAAATGGGCTCTAGATACAAATTTCACCAGATTGCACTGGAGAAATAAAACAAAGCCTTACTGGCCAAACGCAGGCCCTCACCGGCCAAACACTGAGGGGTCAGTTTCCACCCCCCCCCCCCCCAGTGGGCTCCAGGCCCAGGCCTCCTCCAGCCAGGATCATTGGCTCACTGAGTGCTGAGCCCAGTCCTTGATGGGGGTGATCCGTCCTGCCACCGGGCTTGGCTAGCAGCTCCCTCCTTCTGGAAACAAAGAGCCAGGTCAAACGTCTGTGCTTTAACTCTCCAGCCTTCATACCTCTGCTCACGCTGTTCCTTCTACCCTGAGTGTCCTTTGGTGAAATTTCTGGGTCGTAGACGTTTTGAGATGTTTACCAGGCTGACCTCCAGGCTTCATCTCTGTGTGTTCCCAGTCCCAGCGCCCAAGGAGACGGGGCTCCCCACTCCCCTGTGGTCATCAAAGGCTCGACTGCTCGGCAGTATCTTTATTGATTCAATTTGGGGGAAATGGGGACACCTACACTTCTTTGGAAGAGAGGACAAGACTGCAGAACTTTTTTTTTTTTTTTTAATTTTTTTTTTCAACGTTTATTCATTTTTGGGACAGAGAGAGACAGAGCATGAACAGGGGAGGGGCAGAGAGAGAGGGAGACACAGAATCAGAAACAGGCTCCAGGCTCTGAGCCATCAGCCCAGAGCCCGACGCGGGGCTCGAACTCACGGACCGCGAGATCGTGACCTGGCTGAAGTCGGACGCCTAACCGACTGCGCCACCCAGGCGCCCCTAGACTGCAGAACTTTTAAGTAAGAAGAAAAATGATCTCTCTCCGAAAGAAAAATTCCCAAAATGCTGTGGTCTCTCGGGGTCCTCCTCACTTTTCGAGGCTGGAGCAGGGGCGTTTGGGACAGCTGTGGTTAGCAGTCCTGCGACGGGGAAACCTGCAGGCCTGGGAGGAGAAACGGGGTCCCGCTCGAGTGGCCCGCATCACCTCCTGCTTTCAGTTTCTTCCTCTGTAAAATAGGAACGGCACTGTTTGTCTCCTAGGTTGTTGTGAGGACAGAAAGGGATGGCGAAGGGACATTCCCTCATTTGTAAATCAGAGATCTGCAGAGGGTCCGGGGTGCGGGGTGCAGGAGAGGGAAAGGGAACCCGGGCCCCGCCCCCTCGGAGCTTACAGACCACAGGAAGCCAGACTGGGAGAGGTCCTTCCAAGGGTGCCTCCTCCCCCCAGAGAAGAGGTGTGGACAGCCGCTGCCCTGACACCACAGGCCAGCCCCTCCTTGTGGACCGCGGGCATGTGAGCCGTAGAAACTGCTGTTACTGTTTTCAAAAAATCTGCTATCACTGATAAACTGAGCTGTCAGAAGGGATGTTATTTCTGGGTGAAAGGAGATTCTGTAGAACCGGGGCTCCTTCCTGCCTGCAGCCACGCGGGCCAGGTCCCTCTCGCCAGACCTGACTTGAGTGATAACCTGGGGCCTTGAACCTGCTCCTGGCATCGAACGGCGGTGGCCGTCGCTGCAGGATGTCCACGGCCTGCGGCTCAAGGCCCCCACAATGCTTCAGGAGCACATATCACCTTCTCTCTGACCCTGGATTCCTGGAATTGTCTGATGGAGCGGAGGCCTGTTCTCTGTCCCCCTGACAGGTTGCATGAGATTAGGTTATTTTGGTCACTCGGGGCCATTTGGTTTTTTTGGCCCGAACACGTGTCTATTAAATTGTTGTGGCACGAGTTGAGTGGCCTGGCTGGTTAAGCCTCCTTAATCTGCTCTGAAATGCACGGGCTCTGTTTTCAATTGTGATACGACCCTTGTCACCAGCAAAGGGGGCCCCTCGGGTTCCCATCATGGGCTCCGCCCACCAAGTAAGTACCCCTGGCAGCCGGGCATCTGGGTCTTAATTAGAATCCTTGCTCTTGGCTATTTTAAGTCTGATGTGTTGTGCTTTGTGTTGTTTAATTTTATTTTCTAGTATCGAGTTTTCATTTACATACCGGAAAGTGCGCAAATCTTAAGCGTTCAGCTGGACGCACGGTCACATAGGTACGTACCCCGTGAGCACCATTTGCACCACCCCAGAAAGTTCCCTCATGCCCTTTCCCAGCCAGTACCCACCCCCACCTCGAGACCTAGCCAATAGTCTCACCTCTATTACCATAGATTAGTTTTGCCTGTTCTTGAACGTCACCCAAGTGGAATTGTGCAGTATGTTCACTCTGATGTCTGGCTCCTTCCACTCAACATAATATCTACTAAAAAGTTATTGTTTTGGGGCGCCTGGGTGGTTCAGTCGGTTGAGCGTTCAACTCTTGATTTTGGCTCAGGTCATGATCTCTCGGTTGGTGGGATCGAGTCCTGCGTTGAATTCTGTGCTAACAGCTTGGAGCCTGCTTGGGATATTCTCCCTCTCTCTCTTTCACCGCCCCCCACTCTCGCTCTCAAAATAAATGAACATTTGGGGCGCCTGGGTGGCTCGGTCGGTTGAGCCAGCGGCTGACTTTGGCTCAGGTCATGATCTCGCGGTCTGTGAGTTCGAGCCCCGCGTCGGCCTCTGTGCTGACAGCTCAGAGCCTGGAGCCTGTTTCAGATTCTGTGTCTCCCTCTCTCTGACACTCCCCCATTCATGCTCTGTCTCTCTCTGTCTCAAAAATAAACATTAAAAAAAATTAAAAAAAAATAAATGAACATTTAACAAGTGTTATGGCCAGAAACATAATACATCTTCATTGGAAAACTTGCAAATAATGTACAAGAGAAAGAAAAAAAAAAACACTTGATAATATCTGCACTTATTAACCACTCTTGACCTTCTAGAATGTTCCTTACAGACCTTTCAAGGCAAATGAAAAAAAATTTTTTTTTCTAATGGTGGAAAAATTTGTATTTAGATTTGGCCAGCTCGCCTCAGTTTAGATGATCCCCATTTTGTTGGCAACATCCAAAGCATCATGGTCGGGAGCCAGTCGAACATATGCCGTCTTCTCTCTATCGGGCCTGATCCGGGTGTTGACCTTGGCCACGTCAATGTCATAGAGCTTCTTCACAGCCTGTTTGACCTGGTGCTTTGTTGGCCTTGACATCTATGGGGAACACAAGTGTGTTGTTGTCTTCTATTTTCTTCATATCTGACTCCGCAGTCAGGGGGAGCTTGATGGTGGCATAGTGATCAAGCTGGTTTCTCCTAGGGGGCCTCTTTCCAGGATATTTGGGCTGCCCTAGGAGACACAGTGTCTTGGGCCATAGGAAAGTAGGTGACGTGCGGATCTTCTTTTTTTTTTATGGCTGTGGACGCCTTTCAGCGCTGCTTTCTTGGCCTTCAAAGCCTTTGCTCGGGCTTTGGTTTCGGGGGGCGGGGGTGGGGCAGGGGCTTCCTTCGTCGCCTTTGGCGCCATCTTTGTGAAGGGGGAAAATATTTTTCAACTTAAGTCAACTCCTGTGATACATTTTACCCTAGAACATTTTTGTCTCACTCAGCACAGCCGAGGTGCGATGCCTTTCCACGTCAGGACGTGTAGACCCACGGCTGCACGGCATGGCATCTTTCGTCCCCGGATGATGGGGACTTAGGTTGTCTCTCCCGTTTGATCTCCTCTTGCTTCTCTCTCACTCCCGGGACAATATGCTCCATAAGAACAGAAAACGTATCTGTCTGTGTGCCGCCTCGCCCACACGGCGTGGGTGCGGGAGGGAGCGGACAAGTTTCAGAGAACGTGCTCGCACACACACCTGTGACAACTAGTTTAACTATGTTTGCAAGAAAATTCCTGAAATTCGGATTGTTGGCCCCCAAAGAATACACATTCTTAAGTTTTTGGGTTTTCTTATAAATATATTTTTTTTAATGTTTATTTACTTTTGAGAGAGAGAAAGTGCACAAGCGGGGGAGGGGCAGAGAGGAAGGGGGACAGAGGATCCATCTGAAGCAGGCTCTCTGCACACAGCAGGGAGTCCCATGTGGGGCTTGAACTCAGGAACTGCGAGATCCTGAACTGAGCTGACGTCAGCCACTCAACTGACTGAGCCACGCAAGAGCCCCCACATTCTTAAGTTTTTTTGTTCTACATTGCCAAATTACCTTCTGGAAAGATCTGTCTAATCATGTGTTCATTCTAATTTTTAGTGAACACCTACTCTGTGCCAGATACGGTCCCAGGCGCTGTGTTTATAGCGGTGAGCAGCCCGCGTCTTCATGGAGCCCGTGTGTACCCCCCCACGAATCGGGAAGGCCCAAGGCCACTTTCCCACCGCTCATCCTCACTCAATTACCTCGTGCTTTTGAAACATTCCCCATTGGGTGAGAAGAGATATCTCACCACTTTTTAAAAAAAATTTTTTTTTAACATTTTTTATTTATTTTTGGGACAGAGAGAGACAGAGCATGAACGGGGGAGGGGCATAGAGAGAGGGAGACACAGAATCGGAAACAGGCTCCAGGCTCTGAGCCATCAGCCCAGAGCCCGACGCGGGGCTCGAACTCACGGACCGCGAGATCGTGACCTGGCTGAAGTCGGACGCTCAACCGACTGCGCCACCCAGGCACCCCAACACCACTTTTTTAAAACGTGTATTTATTTTTGAAAGGGAGAGAGGGAGAGAGAACGAATGGGGGAGGGGCAGAGAGACGGGAGGGGGGGGCAGAGAATCCGAAGAGGGATCCGTGCTGATGGCAGAGAGCCCGATGTGGGCTTGAAGTCACAAACCGTGAGATCACGACCTGAGCCGAAGTCAGACACGTGACCGACTGAGCCACCCAGGAGCCCCTCAACAATTTTTTCAAAATGTATTTATTTGGAGAGGTGGGGGGAGGGGCAGAGAGACAGGGAGAGAGAATCCCAAGCAGGCTCTGCGATGTCACCACAGAACTTGACACGGGGCTCAAGCCCACGGACCGTGAGGTCACGACCTGAGCGGAAACCAAGAGTCGGACGCTCAACTGACTGAGCCACCCAGGCACCCCGAATGCCGACTCCAAGTTAAGCCTTGTTCTAGGCTCTGAGGATACGGTGGTGAAGACGGGAAAAAGGATAGACAAAGATCCCTGTCCCTGTGGCGCTTTTATGCCAGTTGGGGGAAACATACCATAAACAAAATTGAGAACTATAGTGCCCGTAAGAGGTCATAAATGCAAGACAGTCGTCAAGAACTCTAGGAAGCCAAGGATTGCAGGGTTAGGTGGGAGTGTCAGGGATGCCTTGCTGACAAAGGTGACGTTTGAGCCAAGATTTAAGGAGACCAGAGGACCAAGCTGCAGATTTCTAATGGAAGAGCAATCCAGGCAGAGGAGTACGTGTAAAGGGCCCGAGGCAGCCGAGAACCTGTGTTTGAGGAATCGCAAGGAGGCCAGGGTGGCTGGAATGAAATGCACAATGAGAGGAGTAGTTGAAAATGAGGCCAAGGGGTGCCTGGGTGGCTCAGTCGGTTAAGATTCTGACTTCGGCTCAGGGCATGATCTTGTGATTTGTGAGTTAAAGCCCCGCGTCAGGCTCTGTGCTGACATCTCAGAGCCTGGAGCCTGCTTCGGATTCTGCGTCTCCCTCTCCGCCCCTCCCCTACTCATGTTCTGTCTCTCTTCCTCTCTCTCTCAAAAATAAATAAACATTAGAAATTAGTCCCTGGAAATCAGTCCCTGGCTGGCTCAGTGAGTAGAGCAGGCGACTCGTGATCTTGGGATTGTGAGTTCAAGGCCCACGTTGGGGGTAGAGTTTACAGGAAGAAAAGAAGGGAAGAAGGGAGGAGGGGAGGAGGGAGTTGAACCTGGCCCACATTCAAGGAGGTGGCAGGTGTAAGAGAAGGAACCATCGAGGACAACTCTGAGGTCTTTGGCCTGAGCACCTGGAAGGACGCGGCTGCCGTCAGCTGGGACGGGATGTCAGCTGAGACTGGCGGATGCCGGTGTGGGAGCAGGTGAGTTAGCGGGGCTGTGAGAAGGCCAGCGCCAGACTCTTGGGAGAGATCTGAGGGGGTAACTAAGCTCTCCGGGTTTCCAAGGCATTACTCAAGCAGCTGAGAACCAGCCTTGACTTTCAAAAATACTCTTACTACCGCTGACTCTTGTCCCCTGAGGCCTCTCTAGGGCCTGGAGAAGTATCTGCCTCCAGGCTCTGGGCACCCAGGGACCCTTCCCCACCTCCACCTTCCCTCCATCTCCAGCGGCTCCCCAGCTGAAGACAGATGCTTGGTTCTGGCCACTGACCTTGATCTCGGTCATTCCTGAAGCTTCCTCGAATTCTCAGAGAAGCCAAGTGCTATTGGCTGTATACAGCCCGGACTCCAGATTCATGTGCCCCGGGGCCCCCACGGATGCATGGTCACACAGCCCTACGGTGACCTGTAGAGACTGCCTGGACCTGCTCCCCAGAAATTCCAGGCAGGGCTAGCCTGTGGGGATGTGTCTCTTAACCCAGTGACCCGGGGAAACTCCCCCCTGCACAAAGGTTCAACCCCCCCCCGCCTCCCCCCCCCCACCATGTCATTGGACTCCAAGGGGGACCAACCCCCAGAGGTATCTGGAGAATGTCCCCATCTTCCCCCCTACAGTTCCATAGACAACATGTGAATATGCACACACATACCCCACTCCCCAGGTTGTAAAGCCGCAGTTCCTCCCCCACCCTCACTTAAAGAAGAGGGAGGAAGCTGCGAGCTGCCATAGAAACTATTGTAAAATGTGGTTCTTGGGGGAGAAATGATGTAAGGACACAGGGAGGAAACTGACTCAAAACAGACAAGCCCGGAGGTGCTCATCCTCAATGCATTTGCTGGCTCAGCAAGTACTGACTGAGCCCCCACCCTCGAGCCCTGCCCAGAACAAACCAAGCCCGGCTCAGTCTCAGTGGGGAGCGGGGAGTCCGACAATAGACAAACACATTTGTAAATAAATACGGGCGACAGCAGAAGGTGTGGTGGAAGGACAGAGCAAAACAGGTAACAAGGGACGCAGTAGCCCCACCAGCTGCTGAGTGACCTGGGACAGTCATCGCATGACGGTCTCTTCAGGCACCCGCTGCCGTCCTCACAACTGGGTGTCACTGTCCCCCACTCCCTGCAAAGTGAGAGAAACAGGCTTGGATGCAGTAGGTGAGCTCCTGCTCACATAGCTGGGAAGGGAGCCCCCTCCCCTCATCCCAGTGCAAAGGCACCTCCCTATCCTACAGCTCAGCTGGCCTCTCTGAGCCTCAGTCTCCTGGCCTGTAAAATGGGAATGTCATGAGGTTCCCAAGGGCTTCACAAGAGGTCCATCCATAGGGGGCCGCACTCACTGTGGACTGCAGTATCGTCTGGGCCAGATGAGCAAAGTAAAGGAGACCCTGCTGGCCAGCTGTGAGGGGGGGGGCGGGGGAGGGTAACCTGGGTCTTTCTACTAGTTGGATGGAAGCTGGGATGCCCTCCCTCCCCCCAGTTCAGGAGCCCTGGCCACTCTCAGAGACCCCAGGCTCCATCTGCCATCCAATAACATCTCATGTGGCTGCCGGGTCCAGTTCCTAAAGATCTAGTCCTGCTCAGAGCCCTTCCATCGGCCCCCCCAGTACCCACAGGACAATAGGACCAGACTCATCTTTCCCTTTTGGTCGAAATCCAGCCCTTTCTGGCTCTCAAACCTAGCCCTTCAAAGACCTCTTCCTCCAGGAAGACTTTCCTGATATGCTTGCGTCTTCTCTAAGGAGCCTGACTCAGTTTTCCCTCTCCCAAGGCCCGGAGCTTTCTGCCTGAGAGCCATTATATTCTTCTGTCCTGCTTTTATCTCACTTGGAGCTATAGATTTGCCCATTGTCTTTGGCTCAGCTCCAGTCTGAGACAAGACCAAACAGTTTTCTTTCTCTTCCTGAAGAAAAAAAAAAAAAAAAAAAAAAAAATTTTTTTGATTCCCAATACACATCTGTAGAGAAAAAAAAAAATCTGGAAAATACAGAAAAGCACAAGGCAGAAAACCATACCAGTTATCCGTGTGCCCAGAGATGACCACTATTGCAGGCCTATATTTCTTCCCAGACTTTTCTATAAGGATATTTTCAAGATGTGGGATTGTAGTGAACGCACTGGCTTGTAAAAGTGCGTTTTCTCGTTTAATAGAAGCTGTACCTCCGAGATACAGTTTCTTTGGTGAACATGCCAAGTGGATTCCTTCAGTAATAGCCTCTGGGTTTCCTGGCCTCCAGCTGTGCGCGGGGCACTGAAGTTTTCCTATGCTTCCATTTCCTCAGCAGCCCGAGGCCACACAAGTTATAGAGTCAGGATCCAACCTCAGTGCTGAGTGATCCCAGAGTCCCCGTTCTCGACTTTCTCACTCATCAGGCTGCAGCCTCCCTCTCTGGAAAAGGCAAATACCCCAACTGAAAGTTTACTTCGTTAGAAGGGGTTCACAGACTTCCTGAAGCCTTGCTACAGACCCCCAAGTCAGATGGGACAGAGAGACCAAGGTTCAAGCCCCAGTCTTCCGATCTCTTGGCTAGGTGACCTTGGACTCTTTAGGACCCCTCTCTGAGACTCAGTTTCCTCGTCTGTGCAGTGGGGAGACCTACCTTGCAGGAGCACATGAAGGTGACACGAAATCACCCAGGAACACGCCCAGCCCACAGAGCTCTCCACAGCCTCCTGGCGAGGAGCTCAGGCACAAGTCAGGAGAGAACAGCAAAGCCCTTTGATGGGTCCCTCCTGATATTACGAAGCCTCTCAGAGCGGGAGAATTTTCCAGATCAGGTGTCCCAAGGCGAGGCCAAAAGTCTGGGATGGCAAGTGGAAAGACAGGACCATTGAAAATCTCACCGATGCCCGGTTCCCCCACCTGGGCCCCGGTCACTGAGGCTGGCACTTGGCAGACACACTTGGCCAGCCCTCCTCGCCCCTGCCGCTCCCACCTCCCCTGCCCTCCCCTCCCTCGCCTTAGGCAGGGGAATGTTCTCATCTAGGGAAGGCCCTGTCCTCATTTCTTTCCTCCCTCCACCACCTTGGCTAGAAGACCTGGCCCTCCCCCTCTCCCCACTCACCGCCTGGCTTTACTGTGCCCCCTCCAGCATCCACGTGCTCCAAGCTGCCCCGCTCTCTGCTCCCTCTTCCCACCGCCCCTGTCTCCCCACCAGCCCCCCGCCTTGGGTGAATGTCCTGCTAGAATGTGTCATCTCTAGACCCCCATCAGCTACCACCCTGCCTGGCACACGGTGAGAATCAATATTCGTTAAATGAATGATCCAGAAAAATGTCATATCAAGGACAATACTCAATCCTAAGTTGGTGCCAGAGAATCTACTGAATAGTGGATCCCTAAACTGCTGAGAGAAGGGGGCGGCTGGGGCTGGAGGATCCCAAGGCCCCTGGAGGCAGCTCCTTGGGATGGAGACCCTCCCCCCTCCCTGGGAAGGAAGGGGCTGCCCCACCAGGTCGTGGTGTTCTCTTAGCAGGATTCACGGCATGATGGCCCTGGGACAGGCCAGCAAATCCCTATGGAGAAGGGGAAACTGAGGCCCAGGAGGTTTGAGCCCAGCTGTGGAGGGGTGGAAAGGGCACTGAAAGGACCTGGGCTTGTAACTGTCTCTGCACACAAAGGCTGGCTGCGTGATCTCCTGCAACTGACCTCCTTTTTTTTTTTTTTTTTTTTTTAAGGTTTATTTATTTATGTAAGTAAGCTCTACACCCAACCCCGGGCTCGAACCCGGCACCCTGAGATCAAGAGTCGTACACTCCTCCGACTGAGCCAGCGGGGCGCCACTAGCCTCCTTTTTTAGATCCTCAGTTTC
The DNA here is from genome assembly GCF_018350175.1 of Felis catus. Classification (NCBI taxonomy): domain Eukaryota; kingdom Metazoa; phylum Chordata; class Mammalia; order Carnivora; family Felidae; genus Felis; species Felis catus. The sequence goes on from NC_058374.1 coordinate 135,998,652, forward strand.
CTGATCTGTAAAATGGGGTCGCAAGTTGTCTCTTGCCTGCTCTGGGACCCGTTGTGGGTGCTCTGGTGTCTGTGACACCAGGATGCTCATTCCTGCTGCATCAGGCAGTCCTAAGAATGACAGAGGATAATAAAAAGTCGTTAGCCCTGGGACGGGGGGACAGAACAGATGGTTGTGGATGCCAGCATTCTCATTACTGTTATTATCTAACCCAGGGCTTTTTCTTGGACTAAAAGGAAGCCAAGGCCTTCTACAGGCCCAATTTTTTTTTTACTTTTTAAGTTTTTTTTTACTTTTGAGAGACAGAGAGAGAGAGAGAGGGAAGGAGGGAGAACAAGCTGGGGAGGGGCAGAGAGACACAGAGACACAGAATCCAAAGCAGGCTCCAGGCTCTGAACTGTCAGCACAGAGCCCGATGCAGGGCTTGAACTCCTGAACCGTGAGATCATGTCCCGAGTCGAAGTCGGAAGCTTAACCGACTGAGCCACCCAGGTGCTCCTCTTTTAAAAAAAAAGTTTTTTTGGGGGGGGAATGCAAGCTGGTGCAGCCACTCTGGAAAACAGTATGGAGGTTCCTCAAAAAACTAAAAATAGAACTACCCTATGACCCAGCAATTGCACTACTAGGCATTTATCCAAGGGACACGGGTGTGCTGTTTCGAAGGGACACATGCACCCCCATGTTTATAGCAGCACTATCGACAATAGCCAAAGGATGGAAAGAGCCCAAATGTCCATCGATGGATGAATGGAGAAAGAAGATGTGGTACATAGACACAATGGAGTATTACTGGGCAATCGAAAAGAATGAAATCTTGCCATTTGCAACTACGTGGATGGAACTGGAGGGTATTATGCTAAGTGAAATTAGTCAGAGAAAGACAAATATCATATGACTTCACTCCTATGAGGACTTTAAGACACAAAACAGATGAACATAAGGGAAGGGAAACAAAAATAATATAAAAACAGGGAGGGGGACAAAGCAGAAGAGACTCATAAATATGGAGAACAAACTGAGGGTTACTGGAGGGATTGTGGGAGGGGGGTTGGGCTCAATGGGTAAGGGGCATTAAGGAATCTACTCCTGAAATCATTGTTGCACTATATGCTAACTAATTTGGATGTAAATTTTAAAAAATAAAAAATAAAATTAAAAAAATTGTTTATTTTTTTAAATGTTTTTTAATGTTTATTTATTTATTTATTAAAAAAAATTTTTTTTTCAACGTTTATTTATTTTTTTTGGGACAGAGAGAGACAGAGCATGAACGGGGGAGGGGCAGAGGGAGAGGGAGACACAGAATTGGAAACAGGCTCCAGGCTCTGAGCCATCAGCCCAGAGCCCGACGCGGGGCTCGAACTCACGGACCGCGAGATCGTGACCTGGCTGAAGTCGGACGCTCAACCGACTGCGCCACCCAGGCGCCCCGATGTTTATTTATTTTTGAGAGAGACAGAGAGACAGAGTGTGAGCAGGGGAGGGGCAGAGAGAGAGGGAGGGACACAGAATCCGAAGCAGGGTCCAGGCTCCGAGCTGTCACCACAGAGCCTGATGCGGGGCTTGAACCCATGAACCATGAGATCATGACCTGAGCTGAAGTCAGATGCTTAACCGACTGAGCCACCCAGGCGCCCCAGGTGCCCCTCTTTAAAAAAAATTTTTTTTGTGGGGGCGCCTGGGTGGCGCAGTCGGTTAAGCGTCCGACTTCAGCCAGGTCACGATCTCGCGGTCCGTGAGTTCGGGCCCCGCGTCGGGCTCTGGGCTGATGGCTCAGAGCCTGGAGCCTGTTTCCGATTCTGTGTCTCCCTCTCTCTCTGCCCCTCCCCCATTCATGCTCTGTCTCTCTCTGTCCCCAAAATAAATAAACGTTGAAAAAAAAATAAAAAAAAATAATAAAATAAAAAAAAATTTTTTTAATGTTTATTTACCTTTAAGAGAGAGAGACGGAGCATGAGTAGGGCAGGAACAGAGACAGAGGGAGACACAGACTCCAAAGCAGGCTCAAAGCTGTTAGCGCAGAGCCTGTCGCAGGGCTAGGTGCTGGGCTCGAACTCACCAACCAGGAGATCATGACCCGAGCTGAAGTGGGAAGCCTAACCCACAGAGCCGCCCAGGAGTCCCTCTACAGGCCCAGTTCTTATTCAAAAGCTTTTGTCTCCTTCTCATCTATTGGCTCAGCATATTGTTTTAGGACCTCGCAAAGCAAATATTTTTACATACCCCTCCCTCGGGGACACTTATCCCTCCTCTGTCCCCAAACTGTCCTTCCTCCTCCATCCGTTCCACTAATGTTTGTTCAACACCTACTATGTGCCTGGCCTCTGCACCTTCAGCCTCGAAGCCCCTCTGGAGGTATTCTCCGGCACATCGGGTCTTTTTGGCCCACCAGCCTCTGTGTCATTACTTTCCTTCTGAGTGAGGCATTTGGAGAGGGTCCCCTATTTTATAGGCCTCCTCACTCCTGCCTGTAAGGCAGCCTGTGGCTCTCAGAGAAGGTTGGGATGATCCAGTCTTTGTGGGGCTTACAGGTGATGGGATTTGGGGGTCCTCAGAGGATTACAAAATGTAAGAGGTCAGAAGAGCCCCCAGAGAGGGGCCCCTGAAGCTTCAGCTCTGTTGTTTACTAAGGATTATCTGTTGGTGGTCACAGATCATTATCTCCTCTGATCCTCCCTATAGCCCTGCCTGGTGTGGGGTGGGGTCAGCCCATTTCACTGATAACACTGAAGGAAAAGTGGGCATCACTGCCTGTCACTCCAGAAGTGGGAGGAAGGGGTCAGGGGGCCCCAACGGTAGCAAACGGCAGAACCAGGGGGGGAGGGGAGCTCCCCTGGACCCGCAGTTCTGCCTTCAGAGACTCGTAAACAAGCCTGTTGTGTTCTTGGAAAAGCGGTTACTTTGTAATCCTAGCCCGACCTCTGCCTTTCTCTGCCTCCATCACCCTCCTGTGCTGCAGTTCTGGGATCGGTCCTACCCCTCCCTAACCGGCCCCAGGGCTGAGTCCCACCCTACTTAGAAACTTTCCCATTCTCCTCCCTCAATAGGGGCTTTGCCCCCCCACCCCCATTTCTCCCCAGCCCAGGAGCCCCAGGAGCCCCAGGGCAGGGCGGCTGCTCCCATTTGGAAGGCAGCAGGGGAATGGGGGGGGGGTGCCGCGATGGTGCAGGTAGGAGTGGGGTAGGAAGCCCCAGCCTTGGATGCTGCTGATGCTATTTCTACCGGTCTTAGTTTTTTCATATTTGTGAAATAGGTTCAAAAATACCTAATTCCAAGTGGGTGCCAGAGCCTGGGGGAGGGGGGAATGGGGAAGTGTTTGTTGTTTGGTAAGCAATCTCTGTACCCAGAGCGGCGCTCCAGCCGTGGACCCGGAGAGCAGGAGTCCCTAGGTCTGCCCACCGAGCCAGCCAGGAAAGGGGAGTTTTTAATGGGTCTAGAGCTTGTTTTACAAGATGGGTGATGGTGATCGCTGGAGATTATGAATGTATTTAATACCACTGAACAGTGCACTTAAAAATGGTCAATATGGCAAATTCTGTTATGTGTATTTTACCACAATGAAGAAAATTGAGAGAAGCAAAACAAAACCCAACTCCCGAAACTGCTAGCACAGAAAGCATGTATATATTTGAGGATTTCCACTGCCCTTTAGCCAGTCGTTTGGTCCTCTCTAACCCTCAGTTTCCTCATCGGTAAAATGGGCACGAAAAAGCAGCACCGAGCGCTTAGGACTGCGTGGAGGGCGACGCGGGACCATCCATGTAAGGATCCTGGGTCATAACACCCAAATTCAGCCAGCGGATCGGCCCACGAATCCTCCCCGGGGCCCACTGTGCGCACCGCCGTGCGGGGAACCCGCGCACACGCCAAACAAGCTTGCAGACGGCCGCGGGCAGGCAGCAAACAAGTAAACATCACACTTGTAGCAGTTCTGTTACCACTGGGACCCGGGTCCCGGGTTCCGAGCTCCTCGACCGGAGAGGCGGCCCCGGGGCGGGCCGGGGCGGGGCCCGGCGGTTTATACGCTCGCGCGCCGGCCGGCGGCCGCAGACAATACGCTTCCCGGCCCGAGCGCTCCGGACGCCGCCACCATCGCCGCCGCCGCCACCGCCACCTCCGACTCGAGGTGAGTCCGAGCCCTGCCGCCCCCCGGCTGTGGCCCCAGCCCCTCTGCCCTGCGCCCCCGCGCCAAGCCCGAGCCCGGCAGGTGAGCGCGCAGAGAGCGGCTGGAAGGTGGGGGACCTGTGCCCAGGGTTTTCCGTCCCGGGCGGCTGTCGGTGTGTCACTTTCGGGCGACGTTTCGGGACGCTGGCTGCGTAACGCACCCTCTCTGGCGGGGTCTCCAGGCCCCCGCCGGCGACTGTACCAGCCGCAGCCCGCGCGGGCCTCAGTCTCCGCCTCCGTGCAATGGGGCGCCCCGCCCCGAGGGCCGGATACCCCGTCGCCCCGCACCGCCCACCGGCTCGGCCTCCCGGGGCCCGGCTCCCACCGCCCGCGAACCGGGCCGGAGCGCGGGACCGCCAGCCCCCGGCCGCACGGCCCGGTGTCCACCCGGAGTCCGGGAAGATGGCGTCGGGCGCTGGCCCCCGCCGGGACCCGGGGCGCCCCGAGTCGCCCCGAGTCGCCGCGCACCTGCCAGGGGCCGGAGAAGGGCTTTATTGTGGCCGCGGGGAAGTCCGGAACAGGAACTGCGCGCGGAGCGGGGGCGCGGCCGCCGCCCGGCACCTGCCCTCCGCCTGCACAGGTGCGCCCGCCGGTGTCGCAGACCCGCTGGAGGGGCCGCGGGCGCGGTCCAGCCGGTGGCCCGGAGGGGTCCCGCCGCCAGCCCCGCGCGGCCAAAACAAGGCCGGGGACGCTTGGTGTGTGTGTGTGTGTTGGGTGGGGGGGGGTGCGCCGGCCTTGGTTCGCTTTCGCTACGAGCCCCGGCCTCCTGGGCGCGAAACCGCTTTGTAAAACCGTTAATCGTTACTGTAATTTTCGCTGGCAGGAGCCACCCCGGGGGGGGGGGGGGAGGGGACGGCGGGGGCGGGACGTTGTTGCTGCGGCTGCAGTTGTAACACTTTCCCCAGCACCTACGGTGGCCGGGCCCTGGAGCGGGTCTTCTTAGAGCTGCGCTCCAGCTCCCCAGGAAGGGAGGCTTATCAGTTTTCTCCTTCCCGCGCGAGGAGGGGGGCGCACAGGGGAGCTCTGTGCCGGCCTCGTTTGCGCATGGAGAGTTGGTTCCAGGAGGCGGCCTGCAAGCCGTCAAGCCAGAAAGCCCAGAGCCGTTGTCTGGAAGCCCCGCCAGACCTCGCCACCCGGCCACTTTCCAACGGTGTCTGTCTTAGACGGGCCCCTCGGCCTTCTGAGCCTCAGTTTGCCCGTTCTGTGAAATGGGTCTGCGAGGCTTCCCACCAGGTGTGGGCAACGCCCACCCAAGTGATGGTGGCTGTCAGTGGCCTCCCTTAGAGTGAACACTCCAACCTTATTTCTACTTATCTTGGGCATGCCTTTGGGGTGATTCTTCGGAGTGGCGCATCGTAGGAGTTTACTAGTGTGGTTTTGCACTGGCTCTTTAAATGGTCTGTCTGAGGCTGTAGCCGGGTCTGGATCCCAGCTTCAGCACCCGGCTGGTGCCGCCCCTCTTGCCTTCCCGCTCCAGGATTTGGGGGATTTCCCACCATTTTAACCTCAAGGTCACAGGGCTGTCACCGATGGCTTTGGCTGTGGCCGCTTGAGCTTTACCAGCCTTAACGCGGTACAAGTTTATTTTTGCCTGTTTTTGGTTTAAAGTGTCTAAAGCATCTGGGGAGACTGGCTTCCAGGGTGTGGGCTTTCAGCCAGGGCCTCAGAACGCCCTCTGGGCAAGAAACCTGTTTCATCAACCTTCTAAGATGGCTGCCAGGTGACTTTTTTTTCCCCCCCTTTTTTTGGTGGGAACTACCTCGGCAAGGATGTTTCTGCAAGCACCAGGGATCCTGTGAGGCCCTCTCTCTATGGGATGGCGAGAGGCCTGAAAGAAAAGGAGTGATGATAGACTTAGCGCAGTCCCTAGGGGCATGTGGGTATCAGACTCGTCATCTCTTCCCTATCTCGGTTCCATGCTGCCTCCTCTGAGCAGTCTTTCCTGATTACCTCATCAAAGGTGCAGCCCTTCCTCTCTTTCTGCCAGTGCCTCTGAGCAAGGACCCCGGTTTACATTTTCTCGGGACACTAAAGAGATTGTGCTACCCTTTTGTGCTTAGTGACCCTGGCCTGCAGCTCCATGAGAACAGGAGGACCAAATGTCACCCTTAGTGGAGTATCCCCAGCAGCTCACAGCCTGGGCATGCTGGGAAGAAGCTGGATGGAGGGTTGTATGCATGTTCATTATCCTAAGTTTTTTTTTTTTTTTTTTAAACGTTTATTCGGTTTTGAGAGCGAGCATGAGCGGGGGAGGGACAGAGAGAGAGGGAGACACAGAATCCGAAGCGGGCTCCAGGCTCCGAGCTGTCAGCACAGAGCCCGACGCAGGGCTCGAACTCACGGACTGCGCGATCATGACCTGAGCCGAAGTGGGCTTAACCCACTGAGCCACCCAGGCGCCCCCGTATCTTAAGTGCTATTAGGTGGGTATGAAAGCTGGGTTCACGGAGCTGCAAAGAAACCAGCGAGCAGTGTCAGCCCAGTTCAGTTCTCTTCCGATGGCCCTCTAACATATGGAAGGGGCTGCTGGGGGATGGCTCCATCCGCTGGTGAGCCTTGAAGCTGACCCCCGAGGTATTTTTCCCCTCTCCCTGGAAAGCATCCTGTTTTTAGCGAACCCTATTAAGTTTGTAGACAATTAATGGCTTCTTGCTTCCCCTTGCCTCCAACCTAGTGGATCCCACGAGAGTCCGGCTGTTTGTTCTCCCTGCTCAGAACAATTCCAAGAGGTTTCAAGGAAGTTCCCGGCACGCTCGGGTTTTATTGTGGGTCGCGGCCAGGAAGCCTGCAGCGGGTCCGGAGTGGACACAGGCAGCCACTCCCTCAACTTTTTGTCCTGCCGCTGGTTGGCCGGGGCCAGGCCCTGGGAGACATACAGAATGTAAGCAAATAAGGCCACGGCCCCCAGTTCCTTGTTGGCACCGAGGCCGGCGGGAGCGAGGCCGGGGCTGGGTGGGCAGCTGATTTTTGTAGTGTCAATATTAGGATGTGACAATACAAAACACCCACCGGGCCTTGCCGGGCAGCGCACGGTAAACCTGTTTTCCTGGAGGTGGGAGAAGGTACCTTGTCACCCGGACTGAGAGGAAAGTGCAAGCTTAATAGCCAAGAGCGACCCGTCTGGCTACTTGGGGGGGCGTCCCTGTGACATGAAGTTTTAGGCTGGCGAGTTCCTGCCCCCCCCCCCACCCCAAGTTGGCACTTGTGTGCCTGTGGCTTGGAGCTCAGAAGAGGCAGAGTTCAGAAGGGGAGGGCACGGGTCTGCCGGACTGCCCATACGCAGACAGTGACGCATCAGGAAAATCCCAGCTCTGACTGGGAGGTGGTTAGCATGGTATGCACCTCTCCCGGGCCCCGGGTCCCAGGTTCGTGATGGTTTCTCATTAGTGAGCACTGACTGTATACCATGCACGCAGCCTCCGCCTCCTTCTCAACAACTACCCTTCCTACTGGGCTCTCAAAAGGTGAGGGTCTCCTAGCCAGGAATTGCCTGTCCCTGTGATCTGTCCCTCGATCGGTTTTACAGTCTATTACCTGCCTCCCCTGCCCCCTCATTGTCCCTGTTCACTAGGTCCCTGCTCTGAACTGGGGCAGACAGACAGGTAAACATTGAATGAGACTATCAATGGGCTAGGTGCCCAATCCAGGTCTGTTTGCCCAAGGTGCTGGGATAACTCAGATGAGGGGCAGTTAATTCTGTCTTGGGGAGGGCAGAGAGGAGGTGGGCTCTGGGCTGGGTCTGAAAGAAGCATCAGGCATCCTCTCCCCCCCCCCACCCCCGCCCCCGGCCATGCCAGCCTGGGGAGGCAGAAGGAGGCCAGAAGGTCAGGTTGAGGGTTCAAAAGGGCCAGGGTGGCTGGCCTCTGGGACCTGAGGACTTTGTCCTAGGGAGGAAATGGGAATCCCTAAAACTACTGACCAGGATTCGGGGAGTAATTAAAACTCCTCTACACTGAGGGAACACCCAAAACTCTGGAAGAAAGGATCCCTGAGGGCTGTGTCTCTCTCCCTGGGCCCTTCAGACCTCGGGCCTAGCAGGGCACTGTCTTTGACTCCTTTTAAACACATGGTAAGAACTTATTGTAATTAGTTAATGCTTCTTTAATGATTTTATTTGTTTATTTATTTTTCATGTTTATATTTTGAGAGCAAGAGAGAGCAGGGGAGGGGCGGAGAGAAAGACCAAGGATCAGAAGCAGGCAGCCGGAGCCCAATGCAGGGTTCGAACTCCTCAACGGTGAGGTCATCAAAGCCAATGCTTAGACTGAGCCACTCAGGAACTCCTAAAGATTTTATTTTTATTTTTAAAAAAGATTTTATATTGTAAGTAATCTCTACACCCAGCGTGGGGCTTGAACTCACAACCCCCAGATCGAGAGTCACATGCTCCACTGACCGATCCAGCCAGGCACCCCCACCGCCGCCAGAACTCATTTTAAATACATGCTTTTTAAACTTGAAAACTGCAGGCCCAGGTAGTATCTTGGCACCCTGTCCTTTTTTTTTTTTTTAATTTTTTTTTTTTTCAACGTTTATTTATTTTTGGGACAGAGAGAGACAGAGCATGAACGGGGGAGGGGCAGAGAGAGAGGGAGACACAGAATCGGAAACAGGCTCCAGGCTCCGAGCCGTCAGCCCAGAGCCCGACGCGGGGCTCGAACTCGCGGACCGCGAGATCGTGACCTGGCTGAAGTCGGACGCTTCACCGACTGCGCCACCCAGGCGCCCCACCCTGTCCTTTCTAATGGTGATGGAAAAGCCCAGAGATCCCCTTGGGCCCCCTTTTGGATACCAAGGAGGACTTTGGGATCCCTTGGATCCTCCTTGCCCTGTTTCCACACCTGCTTTCTGTTCACTCTATTGAACTGTGTATTATAACAAAACACCACAGCCTGGGTAGTTTATAAACCACAAATTTATTTCTCACGGTTCTGGAGACTGGAAATCCAAGGTCAGGGTGCCACAGACTTCCTGTATCCTTGAGTGGGGGACTGGGGGACCGGAAGGGAGCTTTCCTGGGCCTCTTTTAGAACAACACTGATCCTGGGGTGCCGGGGTGGCTCTGTCGTCGGTTAAGCGTCCGACTTTTTTTTTTTTTTTTTTTTTTTTAAATATTTGAGATAGCACAACTGGGGTGGGACAGAGAGAGAGGGACAGACACAGAATCCGAAGCAGGCTCTGAGCTGTCAGCACAGAGCCCGATGTGGGGCTTGAACTCACAAACTCTGAGATCATGACCTGACGTGAAGTCGAAAGCATCCCACTCCTGATTTCAGCTCAGGTCATGATCTCTTGGTTCCTGGGTTCGAGCCCCATGCTAACAGGATAGAGCTTGCTGGGGATTCTCTCTCTGTGCCCCACCCCCCCCCCCCCACCCTATCGGTGCATGTGCGAGCTCTCTCTCGAAATAAATAAGTAAACATGAAAAAAAGCACTAATCCCATTAGTGGAGCCTGCCTGATCTAATTGCCTCTCAAAGACCCCGCCTCCCGATACTGTCACCCTCTGCATTAGGTTTTCAACGTATGAACTTGGGAGTGGACACAAACACCCAGAGCACAGCAAACTGGGGTAAAGCCAATTGCAAAATCAGTCGCCAAGAGAATTCTTGTGTTGTACTTCCTCTAGGTTGGAGTGTCTTGAGCAGGAAAGGACATAAAAGAAAATCTCCCCAAGGCCTGTTTTCCAAACGCGGAATTAGGGGTCCAGAGGGGCTAAGGAACTTGTCCGGAGCCAAACGGCCAAGCTGGACTAGGACCCAGGTGGCCCAGCAGCCGAGTGCCCCGTGGCACAGTGTCCCTGTGCATAGGTAATGAACAGAAGCAGTGAGCCGTGGGTATTTGCATAAATGCATCACAGAGGATCCTCATCTTGCCATGACTTCTTTCCCTGTTGCTGCGCCGACCCACCTCTTTCCATTTTCGTGGTGGCCGACCTGACCCGGTGTGGATGGGATGGCGGGGGAGGGGGGGGAATGATGCACTGGTTTTGCATCATTTCCACTAGCAAACATTCCTGAGCGTCCTGATGAATCGGGACCAGCCTGGGGCTCCGGGGACCTGGAGTTGAATCAAGCCTGAGCAGACTCCCGCCGGACTTTGACCTAAGCCGGCTGCAGGGGCCAAGAAAGTGTCTCGAGTCGGAGGCCAGGTTTAATGCAGCTCCCGCCCTCGCCTCGGGTGCGGGACAAGCCCTTCCCAGTTCTAAACCTCTTCTGAGTGGTGGGTGATGTTTCTCTGCCTCCCGGAGGGGTCAGGCCTGTAAAGTGCCTGATGCCGAATACTGCACATGCGTGGTTTACATTCGCCGTCATGCCGGCCTCCCCACTCATGTGCTCAGAAGGCACGATGCTCAACGATGTATCGGGCCGTGACTGGGCCCTACACACGGCCCCAGCATGTCCGTTGCGTCACTGTTCAGTGGGGAAACTTATCTGGCGTTTCAGGCCCCAGCAAGGCTTTTTCTTCTCGTAATGGTCAAAGCTGCCTGCCTTTTTCTAGTATCGTCAACCTGCGTTGCTAGGCCGATGTATTTTTGGAGCCCGGGGGTGGGGAGCATGATTGGGTGGCCGAGAGGCTCTGAATTTCCGTTCTCAACCTTCCTGATCCCCCGTCGGTGAAGTGGGGCAGACACCTCCTCCTGAGGGAGGCTGGGCTCAGCAGCGGCACCAAAGAAGGACGTGGGATCCCCGAGAGCCCTTAGCAGCAGGCCCAGAGAGGACAGTCCTTGCCCGAGGCCACAGAGGCCAAGCCGAGATGGGCCACCTGGGTTCAAGTGGGTCAGGCCAGTATCTGCGCTGGGGTTCCGGGGGCGGAGGGCTGCGGGGCTGTGGCTCCCGGGGCCCATTCCAAGCTGCCACTTTCCAGATCACCGAACAACTCCCACAACCCTCCAGGGGTGAATTTCCAACTTGTCTTTCTACCTGAAACCCCTTTCTGCCTCCTTCCATCTCTCTCCTCTTTCTCTCGCTGCTCCCTGTCTCCCCCCCCCCCCCCCCCCCCCCCCAGTTAATTTCTCCATCACTCAAGGGAAGTGAGCCCTGCCTGCCTCAGAGGAGCGGTTTTGGGCATCTGCAGGTTCCTAAGGGTGGAGGCTGGAGGCCAGACTTCCCCCACCAGGTGGGGAGGGTGGGTTGGCGACTTGATTCCTGAAATAGACCCTCAAGACAAATTATTTCCATTTCAGAAAAATTCCAGCTGTTAACCCCAGAACAGTTTTTGCTTTATTTTTTGAATCTGCGATCACAGCACGTGGGTGATAGTAAAGGTTCGAGAACACAAAAGCGTACAGTTAAAAAGATTCAGTCCCCTTCCCCGCCCCTGCTCTGTCCCAGAGTGACCCCTTCCCCTCTTCACTAATCTCCTTGCCTCTTGCAGGAGATGATCTGTGCAGATAGAAGTGTTTGTCTGTTTATGTCCTTTATTGTTTACACACGCCGGGCAATACAGTTACAGTTACGAGCTGTTCTGTTCCCTGCTGTGTGCATGTAGCCATGTGCTTTCAAGATCCTGGCACATCAGCGCTCACAGGTTGGTTGCTTATGTTTTTCAAGGCTGCCGGGTACATGCAGGGGTCTGTACAGGAACAGTCCTAGAAACCAAAGGTTCTGTGCACTTGCTACTTTGGTGGATACTAATCTCCCACTCTCCTGGGTTTGTTGATTCCTTAACCAGCTTTGGAGCCCCTGCTGCGGGGCAGAAAGGGGGCAACAGCTGTATCTGTTAATCTTACTCTTTGCTCTGGAGGCTGTGCTATTTCCATGCAGAAGAGCCCTCTCTGAGCTAGGCTCAGAATTAGGTGACTGGTCCTGGTCACACAGCGGTGGCAGAACTGGGACTGGAAGGAACCTGGGTCTGTCTCGGCTGAGGTCAGGGCTTTAATGCTTGAGCGAGCACCTGATGCTTTGAGCGCTGGGTGCTCTGTAAACCAGGACCCCACCCCCGTCGTGGGCAGCGGCAGGGCTGGGGATTGGGTCAGGTGTGGGTGAGAAGCCCCGATGGAAAAATACTGAACTGAGGACCCAGGGTTTCTCGGCTGGGTCCACCCCGCAGCCACTGGCCCTGTACCCAGGACTCCAGTGACCTGTGGGAATTGATGGGGCTCCAGGGGTGTGGCCACCTGTTCCAAGGCATGCAGGGACACATGGCAAGGCTGGGCTTGGGGAGACTCAGGAAACCGCAGGCTGCTGGGTCCAGAGCCCGCCCCTCACCATCTCCCAAGCCCCGCAGGTGTCCTTGTGGCTGTGTGGGCTGCACTCTTCTGCCCAGAGGCGAGACTGGCATCCCCAGCTCTGCCAGTAAAAGAGCGCTCCTGGCTGGTGTTTCCACGGAATGTGTAGGAGGGTGAGCGTGTGGGCTGCAGCCTGGGTGGGGACGCATGGCTAGGTGCGCCTGCCTTTTTGCAAATCTGCTTGGAAGAAAAATAGGTGCTTAAAAGCAGTCCAGGCCCCTGGGCCACCAGTGACCTCAGTAACGGCCTTTGTTTGGTCATTTGACAAACGTGCTCTGTGCCGTGTGCCGGAAGCCAGAGATCAGTGACTATGGCAAATGCCCGGTTTGTCACTTTACGTGGTGTTGGTGTCGGGACATTAACATTACTCTTTTATCTCTCGGTTGTTATTTTTTTATTAAAAAAAAATTTTTTTTAATGTTTTATTTAGTTTGAGAGAGACAGAGCATGAGCGAGGGAGGGTCAGAGAGAGACACACACACAGAATCTGAAGCTGTCAGCACAGAGCCTGACGCGGGGCTCGAACCCACGAACCACGAGACCATGACCTGAGCTGGAGTCGGAGGCTTAACCGGCTGAGCCACCCAGGCGCCCAAGTATCCTCATTTAGAAGGGGGAGAAGCTGGAGGCACAGAGAGTCCATGCTCTAAACCCCCAAAGAGGAAGAAACAGCAACTCAGTGTGGTCGGTTGGAGATAGAAGGGACCAGGGACAGGGCTGCCTGAGCTCCCTGAGCGCCCCCCTAGCCTGGCTCAGAGGACCTAGGAAGGCAGTGCCGGGGGCTGAGCTCTCGGCAGAGCGTGGTTCACGGAAGCACGTGGTCTTAAGTGTGTGGGAACCTTGGCCAAGGTTGGATTGGCAGTGCTGGGGCCGGCGAGGTGGCCAGGGGGAGAAGAGAGGGCCCTGATAGCCACGTGCCACAGCTCCCGAGGGGACTGGGGAGCCGAGTGGAGCGGTGGCCGGGTCAGATCTGAGGCTGCTGCACGGAGATCAGATTGGAGAGATTTCTGGTGGAGACTGGAGGCCGGCTGGGCATCTACAGAAGAGCCGGGCGGGAGGTGACCAGCTCTGGGCTCCCCTGGGGCGGTGGGACTGCTTCAGGGACCTTGGCTCCCACCTCCCTGACCACACTCTGATTTCTCCCCCTCAGATCTATAGCCCTAAGGCCCACCCAGGCCTGGCTGGGTGAGCATTTCGTGAGAATCCTTGCACAGGGCTTAAGTCAGGGCCAAGTCGGGGCCGGACAGAAGTAGGTGCTCAGACATCAGTCTGGATTATCGTAGGCAGTCTGTGCTGCTGCTTGCCTGGAGAATGAACCCTATTAGTTTGGGGTCATTAATCCCCAACTGATAGATGAGGCAACTGAAGGCCTTGCCCGAGCAAGTGAGCACCTGGGTTAGGAGGTTCACCCAAGACTCCCCCCACCTGTCCAGAGGGTCCCATGCTGGAAGCTTAGCTCCAGGGAGCAAGCACAGACCTGGAGAGGGGAGCCTGTCCCCGGTGTCTGTCCCCGGCCAGCTCAGACTGGAGGTCAGTCTGGTGGGCTCGGGGGACCCTTAGGAGGGGACGGTGTAGACCCTGCCCCCAAACAGTTTCAGTCTGCTGGGGCCGTCCCACCCCACCGCACACCCAGCCCTGGAGCTAGTGAGACGCAGGCCTCCGCCTCCCCCCTACCCGCCCGCCCCACCCCCTCCCCTGCCAGCTGGGGTGCTCATGGTCACTGTCCCTGGTCAGGCACATGCTCCTGCAGGGCTCGGGGGCCCCATTCCCATTTGGTGCCCAGGGATCCTGGGAGGGTCTGCTGGAGGCTGATGGATGCTGGGACAGTGGATGAAGGGGAGGCTCAGGCTACGTGCCCACCCACCGAAGTCCCGTAGTGGCCCCTTGGCTGCGGGGAGGCAGCGCTTTCCATGGGAGCACACCGCAGCCTCTGGGGAGAGAGCAGGCCCCTTGCTGGGGTGTGGTGTTGAGGGTGAGGGCTGCTGGGGGCGGATGCAAATGAGGGCTGGGGCTGCTTTTCTTGGGGGATTGCCATTTGCATAGACACCAAGCTCCCTGGGGCCTGGGGGCAGCCAGAGGCCCTGGTCCCAATTCCTTAAATGCCCCCCCCCCCAGTGCAAGCCGAAGGGTGTACTCAGTCCTCAGACTCTGTGCGGTGTTAAAATAGCTCAGCTGTGAGAGTTGTCTCTCTCCGGGTCCTTCATGCCCTTTGCTGAAGTTTGATACGTTTTTCTTTTTAAAAATTTTTTTAAAAGTTTATTTTGACAGAGTGAGTGAGCGGGAGAGGGGGAGAGAGAATTCCAAGCAGGCTGTGCACTGTCAGCACAGAGCCCAGTGTGGGGCTTGAACCCACAAACAGCAAGTTCATGGCCTGAGCTGAACCAAGAGTCAGACACTTAAGCAGTTGAGCCACCCAGGTGCCCCTTACATTTTTTTCCATAAAAGCTTTAAGGATTTAAAATTTTTTAAAATTTTTATTTGAGAGAGAGAAAGTGAGTGAGTAGGGGAGGGGCAGACACACAGAATCTGAAGCAGGCTCTGAGCTGTCAGCACAGAGCTTGACGCGGGGCTCGAACTCACGGATCGCGAGATCATGATCCGAGCCAAAGTTGGATGCTCAACCGACTGAGCCATCCGGGCGCCCCAGTCATGTTTAAAAAAATCAGATTCGTTCCTGGGGCGCTTGGGTGGCTCCGTGGGTTAAGCGTCCAACTTCAACTCAGGTCATGATCTCGCGGTTTGTGGGTTTGAGCCCTGTGTCAGGCTCTGTGCTGACAGCTCAGAGCCTGGAGGCTGCTTCAGATTCTGTGTCTCCCTCTCTCTCTGCCCCTCCCTGGCTCATGCTCTGTCTCTCCCTGTCTCAAAAATAAATAAAAACATTGAAAAAAAAAAAAAAAGATACAGGGAAGGGGTGCCTGGGCGGCTCAGTCGGTTAAGTGTGTGACTTCAGCTCAGGTAATGATCTCGCGGTTCGTGGGTTCAAGCCCCGCATCGGGCTCTGTGCTGACAGCTCGGAGCCTGGAGCCTGCTTCGGATTCTGTGTCTCCCTCTCTCTGTGCCCGTCCCCCACTCGTGTTCTGTCTCTCCTTCAAAAATAAACATTATTTTTTTTTAAATCAGATTCATTCCTGACTGCAAGCCTTCTATGTCTGCAAATACAGATTTATTTGCTACTGTATTTTCTGGTTGCCTTGTTGCTGTTGGTTTTTGCATGTTGATCTTGTATCTGGCAACCTTGAAACTCTTCCGTGATTCCAAGAGGTGATTCTCTGTTTCCTACGTGAAAGTTCATTTCATATCTGCTAGAAATCGTCTTTCTCTGATCCTCTTGAAATGATCGCATTTTGTTCCGTGGCTTGAACATTCTGGGTCTTTTATTATTTCAGCAGTCTAAATGATTTCACTGGTGAGTTCTTTTTTTCCTTAATGTTTGTTTATTTTGAAAGAAAGCTCGAGCAGGGGAGGCACAGAGAGAAAGGGAGAGGGAGAGAGAATCCCAAGCGGGCTCTGCACT
The DNA here is from genome assembly GCF_018350175.1 of Felis catus. Classification (NCBI taxonomy): domain Eukaryota; kingdom Metazoa; phylum Chordata; class Mammalia; order Carnivora; family Felidae; genus Felis; species Felis catus. The sequence continues at coordinate 136,014,559 of NC_058374.1, forward strand.
GCCAGCACAGAGCGCATCCGACGCCCGGCTCCATCCCACGAACCGTGAGATCGTGACCTGAGCGGAAACCGCGAGTCGGACGCTTCACCGGCCGAGCCGCCCAGGCGCTCCTCTTTCTTTTTTTTTTTTTTTTTAACGTTTATTTATTTTTTGGGACAGAGAGAGACAGAGCATGAACGGGGGAGGGGCAGAGAGAGAGGGAGACACAGAATCGGAAACAGGCTCCAGGCTCCGAGCCATCAGCCCAGAGCCCGACGCGGGGCTCGAACTCCCGGACCGCGAGATCGTGACCTGGCTGAAGTCGGACGCTTAACCGACTGCGCCACCCAGGCGCCCCTCCTCTTTCTTTTTTTTAAAGTCCGCTCTATGCCCAGCGTCAGGCTTGAACTCATGACCCCAGTATCAAGAGTCATGCCCCAGAGACTGAGCCAGCCAAGTGCCCCACACCTCGTAGCTTTTAGCTGCTACCTAGCGTTCCCCGGAACAGATGAATAAGGATTATGCACTCAGAACGGTGCCTGTGCTGCTAGGTTGCTGGCAGCAGCGTTTCGGGGTTTTAGAAATGCCACCTGACCCTCCCTGTTGGGGGCGTGCTGGCCTGATGGTGTGGGAGGGAGTCGCTGGGTCTCAGGCCTGCAGGTGCCCTCAGCAGGTGGTAGCACCCCCGCACCCCCCCCCCCCCCAACCAGGTCTGACCCGACGGCTCCTTTCAGCCCACAGGGGATGGTGCTGCCCTGACAGGTGCGGTGACATATGTCAGGCCACGGGCTCTTTGTGGCCGTGTTTACACGTCTGATTTCTCCAGCCCTTGCTCCTGCTACAGCCGCCTTTCGAGCCGGGCTTTCATCTGGAACAGACGTGAGCCTACTGGCTTCCCTTTAGGAAACTGAAGCAGCCCTCTTGAGGCCAATTCTGGGCATCTAGTCTCTCTGGAACGATGCTGTTCTTGTGTGGTGTCCTTTCTCAAAGGCCAGAGTGCCCCAGCCCCTCAAATCTCAAATACCTGTCTGCGCCCTTGATGACATCACAGCACGCCCAAATCTGACCGCGTTTTGGATGCTGTGTTGAGAATAACCTGTCTAGACTCGCCCTTCAACACCTGGAGGACCCAAACTCTCTTCTCTGCTCCCGTGAACCTGTGTCCTGTCTTTGTGTTTCCAGTCATCACCCTTTAATGCTGAAAGCAAGTTGTGTGCGCACTCTGGCGTAGACCCGGTGTCCCCGGAGGGTCCCCGCGTGCGGGATCCGCTTCAGGGAGGAACATTGTCCACCCTGGACCTGGGGAGCAGTGAGGCTTCACTCTCTCTCTTCTTGGCTTAATCCTGAACTTTTCTAAGCCGCCAGTGTCCTCTTACTAAATACCTGCCTTGAAGGTTAGGGATCCAACGAGATGACGAGAAGGTTCTGTCAACTCAGGGCAGGCTAACGTGAAGAATCAGGAAAAATCGTAAAGCCCAGGCCCTTATCGTAAGACAGTGGGTTGAAGTGCAAAGGTCATAACAATTGGTGCCCGTTCCCGCAGCATCACACCTACTAAGTGACACAGCTGGGATTTGAACTCGAGTCCTTTGGGTCCACATCCTTCATCATATTCTGGACCTACGGCTGTTCGGTACAGTGTGGGGTAAATTGTGGTGAATCGGGTCACAGAATCCTACCTATCACCGGCGATGACTTGGGAGTCCACAACTGGACTAGGAGTGCTAAATATGTGAATGGTGATTTGAACGTGTTGAGTTTTCTTTTTAAGACCTTTTTTTTTTTTTTTTTAATTTTTAATGTTTATTTTGAGAGGGAGAGAGACCGAGAATAAGTGGGGGAGGGGCAGAGCAAAAGGGAGACAGAATCTGAAGCAGGCTCTCCACTGTCCGCACAGAGCCCGACGTGGGGCTCGAACTCACCAACCGTGAGATCATGACCTGAGCTGAAACCAGGAGCCGAAATCAAGAGTCAGACGCTCAACAGACTGAGCCACCCGTGTGCCCTGGGTTTTATTTTTCTTCCACAGCTGGGCTGGCTGTGGCTTGTGTTTTTGCGAGTGTTGGATCATGCCGTCAGAGAGCCGGGCTCTGTCCCTGCCTCCTCTGCATATTCTTGGCACGCTGGGTATCCTTAATGTTCAACACCCTGGGGTCATAAAATGGCTGCTGCCGCTCCAGCCTTCACTCCTGTGTTGAAGGCAGCAAGGAGGGGGAAGAGCCGCCCTGGCTGAGGCCGCTCCCTTTCAACTCCCGCGTCAGACTTCTGAGGCCTCGTTGACCGGAACTGGGTTATGTGCTCCCCACCAACTGCAAGGCATGCTGGGAAAGTGAGGACGGGAGAGTCCCGGTTGGCTTAGACGCACCAGGACTCAGTCAGTGTCTCTCTCCCCCAGAGAAGAAATGTCTCACGCAGGACCCCTCTCCAGGAACGTCTTTTTGAGCACCTTCCTGCAGGAGCATGGCCCGGAAGTTCTGGACGTTCCTGGCATGACCGATCTCGTGGAGTACTATGATCCCGGGCCCTCCCCTAACAGGTAGGTCCCAGTAACCCTCTGGGAGCCCCACCCCACCCCCCATTTCTGGTCAGTGACTTTCAGGATATGGTTAGAAGAGCAGGCCTTGTGGGCTCCCTAGGCAGGGATCCAGAGCGGAAACTCCCTAGGTGTGGTCGTGGAGGCCTTGCCCTGGGCCCGGCAGCTCTGCTCTGATAACCAGCCCCCAGAGGCCCTCGGCATCCAGCATATTCCCAGGACGGGTCTCGGCACTGCTACCAAAATGGCTTAGACCTGTGGCTTTAGGGCCGGGTGTCTCCTGGCCCTCAGTGACCACGATCGCCTCTTGACGGCCTTCTGAGTTGGTTCCGCATTTTAGAAAATCAAGATGGAGCCTGAGGCGACTTCCCACATGGCTCCTGTTAGGGCGGCAAAGGAGGGGTCTTCCCAGGATCAGCCCCTGGCTTCTGGATGGTTCTCTTCTGCCTTAGGCCTCAGGATTGATTCCCTTAATCTCTATTAGGCCCTGGACCTGGGCACTGGGGCTGGTGGGGATTTTAGAGCTGGAGGGACCTGAAAACCTGCTTCCTCTTCTGTCCCTGCTCCACTCGTAGATGGCAACAGGGGACGTTCCGCCTGGGGCAGTGTTTTGCTGAGGTCCCACAGGGTATTGGGATAGAGGTGGGCCCTCAACCCTCCATCGGACCTTTCAGCACCGCTGGAATAAGAGAGCACGGACCCCGGGGAAACGTGGGCAGGTGGCCGGGGCTGAGCCGGGATCCGCTGGGAGGCCTGTCTGCCTGGAAATTCCCAGATGGAGGGTGCGGGCAGACCCCCGAGAGCAGGGCTGAAGCCGGCCCACTGCCCGGAAGGTGTCGGATTTGGAGATCAGGTGTGAGCGCGGGCACCTCTTTCCATCCGCGATTCCAACCAGTGAGCGTAGGGGCCCGGGACCCCCTCCTTTCTGAAAGGAGTGAGGACACCAGGAGGTTTGAGGATTGGGAAGCAGGGAGCAGGTCCTAGAACCCCTCCCACCAGGAGGAGGGTAAGTCGAGGCTTCATAGGAAGCCAGTCCCAGTGATCCAGGGGGCTCAGAGCCCCAACCTGCCTAGCCCCCGCTGGGTGGTCTCTCCAGCCTTGAGTTATCCTTGGAGGGGAGAGGGAGGCTGGAACAGAGGGGGGGGAGCAACCCGCTGTTTATGCAGCCGCTAAATGGCTCCCTGCCCTCCCTTGAGGGGCCTGCACGTCAGGCAATGCACCTGCGGACTGGGCCTCGCTGGCTTTTTCTCGCTGACAGGTTCTCTGCTCCCACACCTCGCTCTGTTGCCCCTGGCCTCCCAAGAGGCCCGGTGCCTCTTGGCACCTGGCCCGGTGCCTGGTGGGCCTGGGTGTGTGGGGTCAGTGCACAACCACACCCCTATTCCCCATGCCCTCCCTACAGCAACAGCCCCGACGATGTGGCCATGCGGCTGGCCTTCATCGGGGACGAGATGGAGGTGAGGTGGATGATGCCCCGCGTTGGCGAGCTGCCCGGGATGGCCGTGTACAGGTGAGCGGCGCCCCCAGGCCCTGGGAGGAAACCGCTCCCCTCCCAGGCAGCCCCGAGCCCTCAGCCCCTGCTCCCGGGCACCAAGTGCCTTTCTCTGCTTCCTCATGGAGCTGAGGCCGAACGTTTCCAAAAGGGCCTTGACCTCACGTGCAGATGGGGAATGCCGAGTGTGCTCGGCGGGAGCTGTCCGTGCGTCCTGCGCGGAGGTATCTGTCCTGAGCACGCTGTGCCTTCACGATCTGCCAGCATCTCTGTGGGTTCTCAGAACCTCCCAGAATTTCTCAAGGTGGGGGTGTTTGAGACCAGAGTGAGAGTGGTTTCTTCTTGGTCCCCAGAGAGGCAGCCTTCTGTTGGCGAGCCTGGGCCTCCATCACAACAAAGATCCTCTGGGTGGAGGACGTGCTCCCCTGGACCTGCCTCCTTGGGCCTGCGGGCAGAGGAGCGTTTTCCAAGGGCCAGCTCCAGAAACCAGATCAAACTCCCAGTGGCCTGGAGGGGCGGGGGAAGGAAACAGGAAACTGGATGAATCTTAGGCCCAGAAACCGCCCATGGAGAGAGGCCCTCATCCATGGAGCCGCCCGGAGAAGGCTGGCGGTGAACGCGAGGGGACGAGGCCCTCTGCTCCCCACAGGGGTGCCCTGAGATGAAGGCCGTCTCTGTCCCTGTTCCTGCAGTAATGGCCCCGCCTCCCCTCCCATTTGTCTCCCAGCTTGGCCTTCACCTACAACCAGACGGGCCTGAGAGGTGTTCTCAGAAGTCTCATGGATGGTCTGGCCAACCTCAGGGAGAACATATGGATCTGGGGCTTCCTGACCCTCAGGAACAGGGTAAGATCTCGTGACCTTGACTTCTTCCCCGCCTGCGTGTGGTGACACGCTCCCTGGGGCATGTCCTCTCGGGGCGCCACGGACCCCACTGACTGCCTGTTGTCTTGTCTTGCCTGCTTCTCCTCCTCGCTACTCGTGCCCGGTCCCAGAGGCCTCTGGCTTTGAGGACTCCATGCTCCAATTCAGGAGTGTGTTTGCCGGCTTCCCCGCCTGCCCTCGTGCTTTGTTGGGCAGACGTGACTGGTTCCTCCCTCCTCTGCCCAGCAGGCGCCTCCTCCCCTGAGCACCTCTCCTCACCCCTCCTCCTTCCTCCGGGGCCCGAGTCCCCAGCAGACTGGCAGCCCGGGTGGCCTGGCTTCTCCTCCTCTGCCCTGTCCTCGGGGGCCTTTGCCCCACCCCACCTGTGCTCTCTTTCTGGCCACCTCGGCCCAGACCTGTCCCGTTCGGAGCGGGGCGCTCCTGTGTCCCCCACCTTCCCTGACTCGTTCTTCCCACCCGACGTCCGCCACGCGGGGCTCATCCCCGTGTCCGCGGAGCCGGCGTAGGAGGCGTTGTGGAATGGGCACCCCTGTTCCGGGCTGGGGGTCCTCACCTCTCTCCCCCTCCCCCTCCCCCTTCGTCCCACAGGTGTCCCCCAACTCGGGGCGCGGGCTGGCGCTGTCCCTGCTGCTGCTGGTGTTGCTGCTGGGCTGGGGGCTCCACCTCCTCCAGTGACTGTCCCCTGCTGCTCAGCATGGGGGCGGGGCTGGCCTCGCCCCCCCGACCACCACCCTGGAGGTGGCCTCAGTTGGTTTTGTTGTCTTTTTAACTGTTTTCTGATGATCCTTTTTTTTTATATTTAAACTCTGAGTGCTGGGACACTACTGAGGTTTCATACTAGTTTTTTCTTTTTCTTTTTGTAAGAGAAATGAATTCATTATACCTCTGGGGTCGTTACTGGGTAACTGCCCGCGCCAAGGCCTGGCTGGGCCTGCTCTCCGGGCCCCACACCGCGCAGTGGCCGGTCCTTCCTCTAGCAGGTCGGTTACACGGCGGGCAACGGGGGGAGTGCTGGCCGCACCCCCGTGTCTGTGATGCCCGCAGCAAAGAATCTGCTGGAATAGATTTGGGAGGGGTAGGAGAGCTCAATAAAATGTTGGTTTCCAGCTGGTCTCTGGTCCTCTCTGGGGTCTGCAGCATGGGCTCCTCTTGCGCCGCGCGGGAGAGTCAAGGTGGGCAAGGGGGGGCAAGGGGAGCGGGCGGAGAAAGGGCGGGGCGGGCGCCCAGCCACCTGCGCGTGATCACACAGCCTGCAGGCTCTTTCCTGCACCTGCTCTCAGAGTTAGGCCCAACACGATCAGGTTTACTCCTCTGCCCTGCCTGGTGCCTGAAACCTACTGTTAGGGATTATTTCCTTTGGGCTGTCAGTCTCTTATAATTGGGCTGCCTACCCTCCCCGTGTTTGGTCGTGTGGCTTGTGGGGCTACTCACATAGGTGCGGAGGCGGGGGAGAAGGGGCACCAGTGCCAGGCTTCCCACCGTGCGGGCTCAGAGTGCCCCAGGCCTAGGCCTAGTGCTCTTTCTAGACCACCAGGCCCTCCTCCCAGAACTTGTGCTCTGACTCCCTGCACCTCCACCCACAGTCCCCGATCTCAGATGCCAACGCTGGGCTGGGGTGAGCCACTTGCCTCCAGCCCCTCAGCCCCCCATCTTCTCCAGCCTCCCCTTGCTGTCCCCTCCAGGGCCTAGGCTTGGGGAGCCTTCCCTGCCCTCCTCCATTCAACCGCAGAACCGTGCTGTGCCCCACCCTCCAGCCAGGCTGGTCAGGTCCTGCCCACTCCAGCTGCCCCCTCCCACCCTCACAACTGAAGGGACCCTCCCAGCCACCACTGGGCCTCCCAGGCTGCAGCTCTGTAAGGTCTGGCCCTTCACAGTCTTGAGGCCCGATTTCACCTCCTTCTCCTGTGTCAGTTGTCCCTTGGGGCTATGTCAGGCCCTCCCCAGGCTTCACAGGGCAGGCCCAGAATCCCCCAGTTCCCAGGTCCTCGCTGGGAATGTTCCATCCTGACCCCTCGCTCCACCCAAAGAACACTCCATCCCCAGACAGGCACCACTGGGCTTGGAGACCTGGGAGTGACCCAGGGCTTGCTCTGTGTGGGTGCCCTGACCCTAAGGCCCTGGGGATCCACTGTACAATCGGTAGGTCAGGCCATGGCTTAGACCCGTTCTAGAGGCACCTCTTGTTTGTCTTTTTTTTTTTTTTTTGCATTTTTTTAATGTTCTTATTTATTTTTGGAGAGAGAGAGGGAGACACAGAATCTGAAGCAGGCTCCAAGCTCCGAGCTGTCAGCCCAGAGCCCGACGCAGGGCTCGAACTCACGAACCGTGAGATCAGGCCTGAGCCAAAGTTGGACGCTTAACTGACTGACCACCCAGGTACCCCTAGAGGCACCTCTTCTAAGAAGTCTTCTGTGACCACCAGCTTGCTCTCCCCTAAACTGTGGGGACAGAATTGCCCACCCAACCACGTACCCAGCTTAGATGTTAGATGTGGCCGGGGGCGCCCATGGCTTCTCCAGGAGTTTGGGGTTCTTCAGAGAGAGGAGGGAAAGGAAATGCTGTTTATGGAGCCCTCGGGTATAGCTGATGCAGTGGCTCCTCCCTGCAGGAATTTGGGGACCCCTTCCCCAGCGTTCTAGGGTTTGTGATATTCGCACCCATGGACATCGGAGGAGCCCCTACTGTGCTAGGCTTGGGCACGGGTCCTGGGGGTGTGAATACCTGGTCCCTCAAATCTCCCATTGTTTTTTGGGAGGAAAAAAAGCACACGCAGATGAGCTAAGACCTGTGGGCTGTGTTCTGAAGGCGGGAAAGGACTGAGAAAATGGCGGGGCCGGGGTGGACGAGCCCCAGGAGACCAGGCCCGTCTGGAGACGCTGGCTGTGGCGAAGAGGAGAGGGGAAGGGTCACCCAGCTGCTGGGAGCAGCACGTACAAAGGCCCCAGGCCAGGGAGACTCTCCTGAGCACGAGGGAGGTGGCCGCGGCCAGTGTCTACTCCGTGCCAACCCCGGGGCCTTGATGAGCTGGCCCCAGCGTCTGCGCCCCCGTGCGAGGTGGTGGCCTCTCGACCCCCAAAGCCGACGCAGCTGTGGCCGTCTGGAGCCAGCGCTTTACTTGTCTCCTCAAGAAAGCCCACCCCTCCAGGTGCGGAAACTGAGGCCCAGAGAAGGAGGAGGCTCGACCAAAGTGGCACCAGGATCCACCAGTCCCCGATCCAATTGGGGTCCTCTGACCACCAACGTGAGCCGGTCCGGGTAGTAAGACGCCGAGGTTGAGGCCCATAGACGGGGAAGGGGGCGCAGCCAAACCCAGTCTGGTTCATCCACGTGGCAACTTGCACGAGCTGCAGACAGATGCTGAGCAACAGTGTTACCGGAAGTCACTCTCCCAACAACCGCCAAAAGGCAGGACCGGAGGCCCGTCCCTCCCCGGCAGGGGGCAGACCGCGTGGTCGCCCAGGGGCCTCGTGATTCCTGAAGCATCTCTGCGTGATGCCCCTGTCTCCTGGGCCTCTGCAGCAGGTCCCAGGGGACCACAGGGTCCCACTGCCACAGGGTGGGCATGGACCCTGACCCCCTGGGGAGACAGGAAGTACTTTCCCAGAGGAGGGGATGAGGCTGTGGAGGCACGAGGGGCCCCCTCTTTGCGGTTTCAGAGGCTTTTGATCAAGGCCCTGGGTCCAGGCAGCATTTCTGCACGTGAGGCAGCAAGACCTGATTCTCTTAGAAGGTGCCCAGGGAAACCCGGTCCCGCCAGTCAGGGAAGCGGCCCCTGGCCCCCGGCGGACTGAGGGAGGCAAGCTGCCGGGAGGACCAACGGGCCAAGGGTCTCTGGTGGCGAGGGACCCGAACGCGGTGGCAGGTGGGATTCCTGCCTCAGGGTGGGCCGGCACCGTGGGACCAACTATGGCAGAGGGTATTTTCCTCGGGGTGGGGGTGGGGGGGCGCGAACCAACCCGCATCCTGCCCAGGAGCCGGCCGCAATTTCCACCACCACCCAGACCCTGGCTCCCCCATGACTCCCCGCACCTCGTGACTCACCCAGACTCCAAGTCTGCGGGAGCAGGGTGGACGAGGGGCCGCCCGGCCCGGGTCTCCCCCAGTGGAGGTGAACACTGCCTGCTTTCATCTTTCTGTTCCCCCCCACGGGGCAGAGATCTTGCCAGCTTTCTGGAACCTTCTTTAAGGTAGGACCATATGTCCCTTGACTGCTGTTCCATCCCCCTCCTCTGGCTTGGACCTGAGGACCTAAGGACCTGGTAGTGCCATCCCAGACCCCCGAGAAGGGCCGTGGCCCAGAGAGGCAGTGAGGCCTGCCCCGTGGGAAGTCTCGCTCCCGCCTCTCCAGGTCCCTCCTGTGGGACCACGTTCCTCGGGGCCGAACGAAAGTCTGCGGCACCATTCCGCCTACCGCACGGCCAGAGAACGAAAGCCTGGCCTGGAGAGCCTGGTCTCCCAAGGCTGCCTGCGAGGGAAGCCCTCCCTCGGTGAAGAGGGTTCAAACGGACTTGGCAATTATTTAAAAATAATAGCAAGGTTCTTTGTGAATATTTGAAAATTTCCACAACAAAATTTTAAGAGAGAGTTACTTCGTCACTGAACTCCAAAGAGCGGTCACCTTCAGGCCAGGGTGAAAACCGGGTTCGTGGTCGTATCTGCAGGGGTTCTCTGGGGCTGCGGACACACGTGGGCGTGTGGGGGTCACGATGCCCGGAAGTGCTGTGGGCGTGGAGCGGCCAGGAGCCGGGACGGCTGTCCACGTTGTGCGCCACAGTCCCCCACGATGCAGTCCAGTTCCGCCCAGAGGCCAGCGGGGCCCCTGTTGAGAAACACTGCTGAATTCAAAAGGAGAAACCTATCCAGGATTTGACATGTGCCCACACAACAGCAACATTTCCAAACGCGGCGGTTCTTACCAATGTTTTCCCGCTATCGCTGATCCACGAAAAAGCCACCGAGAAGCTTAGGATAACCCCTTAGTATCAGCGCAGGAGCTGCGTCCACAGAGAACCCGCACTTTGCTCCCGCTGTGGGGCCGGCGGGGAAGCTCAGTGAGGCTCGCCCGTGCCAGTAGACCCCTGGCGATCACCGTGTGAAGGGACGCCTGGGGGTGGGGGAGGCAACAGGGCCCCCGGCCAGCCTCCCCAGACCCCTCCCGCCTCGCTAAGGACCCTCTTCCCCACCAGGGCAGGGGCCACTCGTTCACAGGCATACAGCAGGCACTCAATACTATCTGTCGGGTAAGCAAACAAACGTTGCCCCGGGTCTCCCAACTGCTGAGTGACGGGGTGGACAGAATGGCTGCCAAGGCCGACTGTGTCTTGAAGCCCTTTGCATTCAGTGACGAAAGCGCGAAGGTTCTGGCGGTGGGTGTCCACGGGCTACCAGGGCAGCGGAGGAGCCCGCGTGGCACCGGCCTGCCTCGTGGCCATGCCAGTATGCCCATGGCACCCACAGGGCAACAGGCCAAGCCTCCGCGGTCCCTAGGCCCCCCTGCCAGCCTGGCGGTGTCTGCCCTCTTCAGAGAGGCGCCCCGTGCCCCCAGGCAGGGCTGGCGCGGGAGGAGCCAGACCCCGCCAAGACTTCCTGGCATCTTTCCCCCCAGCACCGCACAGGCCCCGGGGGGAGAAAAGGAGACGTGCACCCCGTCAGCTGGAGACATACTTTTTATGCGGCACTCAAAGCGCTTTGCAGACCACGCCTCCCCATCACTCCGGGAGGAGCAAGCCAACAGAGGGGCCGGTCCGGCCCCGCCCCCCGCCCCCGCAGCCCCTCCCGGGGCCCCCTCTCCCTCCCTCCTGCAGGGCCGGGGCTAGGTGCCGTCGTCCTCCGGGTCCTCCAGAACCTCCACGTGCCCGTAGGACCTCCAGGCCTGCAGGTTGCAGCTCTTCAGGATGCTCCCCAGCTGCTTCCCCGGTCCTACTTCAAAAGTCTCGGGGAACCCCGTGCCCTTCCTCCTCCCGTAGACGGCGTGCATCGTCTGCTCCCACTTCACCGGGGAGACCACCTGCTGCGCCAGCAGCTTCCGGATGTGTTTCGGGTGCCTGTATCTGTTCCCATCGACGTTCGAGTGGACGGCAACCAGGGGCTCCTTCACCGCAACCGACTTTAAAACTTGGGCCAGGGGCTCCAGGGCCGGCTCCATGAGGCGGGTGTGGAACCCACCGCTGACCGGCAGCATCTTGGTGCGTCTGAAGTGATACTTGGAGGAATTCTTCCGGAGGAACCGCAGGGCCTGGAAGGAAGGGAAAGGGAGAATCAGCCAAGGCCGTCCTAGGGGGAGAGACACGGGGGGGGGGGGAGGCGGCCCCGCACGGAAGCTGCTACCCCCGCACGCCCACACCTGTCCGTCCCGCAAATGGCTGTGAAGGACAGGCTCCCTCCCCTCTTTGTTCCAGTTCAAACCAGCCATGCAGCTGGCACCCTGCGAGTGCCCCTCTGGGGCGCGGCCACTCGCACGGCCTACCGTGCAGGTGACCACCGCGGGGCTGGGAAGCGCGGTCCCTCCCAGCGCGCCTCCTACGCACCTTGGGGGCCCAGGGGAAGTCACTCAACCTCTCTGAACTGTTTGCATCCATAAAACGAGCACAACTGCACCTGCTGCACCAGGCTGCTGGGAGGTGACCCGACGGGGGACACACGGCTGGCTTTCAACGATCTGTCAGCCACCCTCCGAAATTGTTCGTGAGCCTCTTTCCTTATACTCCGTAAACCTCAAGAGAAAAATTCGGGAGGCTCCAAGCCTCGTTTCCTTCTATCGGAACCCCCTCTTCCGAGCTTTCTCTAGAGAAGAAAAGAGCTCTGTCTCCCAGAAGCCAAAAGCCTCCTCCTGAAGGGGGTCTCAGCTCAGAAGGGGCCTCCCTGGCTAACCCGCCCAAACTTGGGACTGTTTGCAAACAACGGCATTTGCAAATATTTAAAAAGTAGTAGATACTCTTAAGGGACCCTATACCCTCTGGACACAGCCCAGGTCCTGCCACCCCGACGGCCCTCCACTGGGATCTGCTGCAGGGCTTCCAGGGCACCAAACCGTCTGTCCGGCCCGGTCTCTCCAGGCTGTCCCCACCCGCAGCGGCTCAGAGGCTGGGCAGCCGTTCCTTAGAAGACCGAAGGGAAGCCTCGGTCACAGCAGCTGTATGACCTTGGGCAGTTTTGCCTTACCTCTCCGTGCCTCAGTTCCCTCTTCTGTGAAATGGGGATAATGACAATAGTTACCTCCCAGGCTACTAAGGAGAACTCTGCTTGGCACATAAGCGCTATATAAGGGTTAGCAGGGATTTTGTAGGCCAAGCCCATCCACATCCACTGGAAAAAAGTACGTAACAGGATGGCTCTTTGTGTCCCCAAAGGGCAGGAAGGATTCGAGTTTGGCTGGATGGCACTCGTTCACCCGTCCCTGGGGCCCTCCCGGCACAAGTGTACTTCGTCTGCCCGGGCACTGCCGATGCAGACTGTGGCCCGCCGCGTCTCGGTGTCCTGTGCCGGGAGCCCGTCAACTCAGCACAGCTCAGCACGCTGTACCCGAAGTGTGAGCCACGTCTGCGGGAAGCAGTGAGGGGTCGGGCTGGCTGTCACTGCAGCAGAGTCCAGCCTGTCCTGACAGTTCACATCACCATCCCTCTCCCTCGTCCCCACGCCACTGAGGGGCACCCAGGAGCCCCCTCCGAACACAGGCCTTCCCACCGTGCCCGGACCGCCCGGGCAGCGGTGTCGACACGGATGGCTACTCTGCGGCACTTCCTGCATCATTCGGCATCCTTCCACGCGAGGTCTCTGGACTCATCCAGCTCAAATCCGAGGTTAGTGCCACAGGACTCGAGGCCACGGCCTCGGTGCAGCGGGCTCCTCTGTGGCTGCCCTTGGCCCAGGCGCCGGTTTAGCAGAGGCCAAGGAGTTTTGTCACATCAGCCGTTGCACAGGGACTGCCTGCTCAGGGAGACCCCGCCCTCGCCTGAGCTCTCTGCTGTGGCACTTCCGAACCCCCCACAGGGCCAAACCCGGGAGCCCGTACCCGACTGTCCAGGAGCTCCCGAGGGAGACACCGGCCCTGACTTGGAGCCCCTCCTGGCCCACTCCAGGCCCTGCCGAGGCTGTTAATGGGAATGAGAAAGCAGCTCCATGGTGAACGTGGGGCCACAGTCACTGGTCTTCCCGTATCTCAGAGCACAAGAGGGACCGTGGCTCTCACTGGTTCAGAGGAGATTCACAAAGACATCGGGCACACGGGCAAGGCCTCACAGGGATGATGGATGGAGCGCAGTCAAGTGGAGGAAGAAGGTTCCAGAATGAGACAGACCAGAGCTCCATTCCGCCTCCACCATCTCTAAGCACCGGCCGCTCTCTCTGCCTCAGCTTCCTCATGTGTAAAACATGCTTCTGTGGAGCAGAGACTGGCCGCAGGGCCGGGACGAGTCGGGGAGGCACAGGCCCGTCCCTGCAGCCCCTGGTGGGACCCTGTGCGGACCCACCCGGCATCCCCTGGGCCAGGCCCTTTCCTGTGGTGGCTCCCTGCCTCTCCGCTGAGACGCCCTCCCCCTGCAAACTTACCCTCCCAGCACCACTCCTGGTGGCGCCTCAGGCCCTCTGGCAGCCAGCCTGACCCTTGCTGTGCCCCAAACCTGAGGCCACCTGTTCACGGCTTGTCAGTTTGTGTACCCTCAGTGCTCATTACAGAGGAGCTGCTCGGGAGACGTCTGGAAACACAGTGAATGGAAGGAAGGACAGGAGGAAAGAAAACGAACTCGGGACAAAAACAGACACCTAAGAAAAGACACAGCAGGAGGGAACAACCTGGCAAGAATGGCTTCTCTGTCGCCAAGCAAGCAAGCAGATCAGAGGTTGTGAGGATCGCAGAATTTACAGGAAGGCCCTGGATCATCTGCTCCAGCCCCTTACCTTCCACGAGGGCCAGGTGATCTGGTTATTTGCCCAAGGTCCTCATCTATGCGTGGCAGGGTGGGGACAGTAGCCCAGCCTCTCGCCTCTTTCTGCAGTGCTACCCCTGACTCTGCCCCCTGCTGGCCCTCGAGTACTTCCCAAAGGCCACGGCTGGGCAGAGCGCCCATCACGCCACCGCGGGCTCACGGGTGTGGGTGGAACCTTCCAGGCTGGACTGGGGTCTATGAAGGCTATTCCCATCAACACCAACCTCCAGGTGTCCTGAGATCACCCTGCAATCAGGAAAGAGGTAGCTGGCCACCTCACACACGGGGTTCTCTATGCCCAACGTCTTGCAGTGCTCCCGGGCTTCCAAACAGGCGAAGGTGAACTTGGACTGAGGCTGGCCAAGGACAGACAGCATCCCACTGGGGACAGCTTCCGAGGCTTCCTGCATGGCCTCGGCTCGGATTTTCACCGCACGCAAACCTATCCGGAGAGAAGCGCATTTGGAACGATCAGGGCACATGAGGAAGGAGGGATGCCCAGACCCGAGAGACAAAGCACAAGTTCCACACTGCGGGCTGGAGACGCAGACGGTGGTACCTGTCACCAGTCCACAAGGCCACAGTTCCACTACATCTGTACCCATGACACAGGGGTGGTGCTGCCATCACGAAAAGGGTGGGGGCGTCCTTGGCACCATAGAAATTGAAGCACGGAGCTCCCGGCCTTAAAGCCGGCTTGATGTACGATGGTGGTTCTTAACCAGGGGTGATTCTGCCTCAGGGCGGTATCTGGAGACACTTATTGTCACAAGAGTGGAGTGTGGGGGGCCGTTGGGGGGGCATGTGCGCGTGCTACCGGCATCTGGCGGGTGGAAGCCAGAGATGCTGCTTGACATCTTACAGCGCACAGCCCCGCCCCGAACATGGAATATCCGGCCCCAAACGTCAACAGTGCTGCTGCTGAGAAGCCCTGGTGCAAAGGAACAGACTTTGAGCTATACTGCTTTGGGCAAGTCATGACCTTCCGGGTCCAGTTTTTAGTAAAATCAGGATGAGAATATCTCATCTGCCTGGATTGTTGTGAAAACTGGGAATTAGTGTTGCAATAGTACAGGATTCTCATAAATCCGGCTTTGCTGCCCCCACTTGGGGCTGGAGAACAAGGACACCGCCAAGGCAAACAAGCTGAAATGCAGAGCTCCCGGGTCAGTGCAGCTCAAGTGCAAGGTGAGGGGACAGGCCAGGCAACTCCACTGACTGTGACGTAAGAAGGGCCTGTAACCACTGGACGTCCATCATCCTGGTCCTGGGTCTGCTCCTCCCTGGCGGGTGGGGGGTGACCGGGCCAAGGAGAGGGTAAGGGCCCAGTCCGGGGTTTGCTGGGACAACAGAGGTGTGAGGGGCACCCCCTGCACCCTTTCTCACGCACGTTCCTTCACTTGGCACATACACTCATTTGTACTGGCTTGCCGGCCCCTTACACAGGTAAGGCTGCGGAGCGGATACAGAGACGGCCTGAGGTAGGAGGTAGGAGAGAGTATTGCAAGTCCTCCCGTGCAGGCATTAAGTAACCATGCAAAGCGTCAAGTGAAATAAAACCAGGAATACACATACGCTCTAATTCTGCAAATTATGTGCACATAAAACTACGTACGTATAAAATAGTTTTATTAGGATGTGTGAATATGCAACATTTCTTATCGCTTCCTTAATAGTGCCATAACGCTGCATCAAAGTAAAATGCAGTAAAAGTCAGTTTCAAGTGTATAATTCAGTGGTTTTTGTTGTTTCCATAAAACACCCCGTGTCTGCTAAGTAATCTCTCCCCACTTCTCCTTTCCTCCACCTCCAGTAACCTGTCATCTGTTGTCTCTGTGGGTTTGCAAATTCTGAATATTTCATAGAAAAGGGGTCACACAACATGTGACCTTTTGTGTCCAACTTCTTCTACTGAGCATGCTTTTGAGGCTCATCCATGTTGCACCATGTATCAGCACTCTACTCCTCGTCATGGCTGAATAATATTCCATGACGTGGCCAGAGCACAACTTGTTCATCATCTGATGATGGACATACGGGTTGTTTCCATCTGTTGGCCATTGCAAATAATGAACACTTTTATGAACATCCGTGTACAGGTTTTTCTGTGTGGACACGTTTTCATTTCCCAGGTATATACCTATGGGTAGAATCACTGGGCCACAGGGTAATTCTATTTGTAACTTCTTCAGGAACACTGCCAAACCGTCTTCCGCAGAGGCTGCACTGTTTTACAGTCTCACCAGCGATGTCTGAGGGTCCTATTTTTTCCTTCTTGCCAACGCTCATGATTACTACTATTATTATTATTATTTTAGTTAAAGCCATCCTAGTGGGTATGAGGTGGTATCTCAGTGTGGTTTTGATGTGCATTTCCCCAATGCTGAGTGATGTCAGAACATCTTTTCATGTGCCTGTTGGCCATGTGTATGTCTTCTTGAGAGAAATGTCTGTTCAAGTCCTCTGCCCATATTTAACTATAAGTGAAACAGTTTATGAGCAAAACTCTTAGGAAGGAAAGGAAATAGGAAATAAATACATATTAAAAAAAAAAAAAAGAAGTGAAACTGATAGGTTCAAGATCAAACAGTCAGTTACCCTTTTTCATTCCAGGACTGTCTGCTGAACACCTATCACGTGACGGGCACTGTGGTGTGGGAGTGGACTGAGAACACCCAGGACAGGGTGCAGGGCAGGCAAGCAAGCAGAGTTCGGGAGATTCCAAAAAGAAAGAAAATCCCCAAGGAACCCTTCAGGCTTAAAAGGGAATCAAGGGAATCAAGTCTGGTCCTCGGGTTCCCATGCCATTCTCATCTATGTGCTCCTCTATCACCCGAGTGGCTCTAGAATGGTTTCTGGCAGTGTCCTTTGTCCCCAGTTGAGCCCAGCAAGAGAATACCCCAGCACAAAACCAAACCCCTTCCTGGGTACCTTCAGAAAATTCCATGGCTCCGGCAAACACTAGGGCTGCAAATTCTCCCACACTGAATCCGGCAGCAGCAACACAGTTCTCAATAACCTGTGGTGACAGAGGCAGGACATGAGGCCAAGTTCTTGGGGGGGGGGGGGGTTCAGTCTGGGGCTCTGCACCTGAGAGCTGGCAGGGTGTGGAGAGGCTCCAGAAGCCAGGAGTCGCTGGCCCGGTGCTCCAGCTAGAAGCGGGCACTCCTCCTACTGATGAGGACCTTTCCTGGCCAGGCAAGTTAAAGCCTGCTAGCTGGTTCTGTGGTGAGCTGGGACTCCAACCCAGGGCTCTGGAGTCTCTTGCCTCCACCCTGGAGATGCCCCTAAGGCCCGATGGAGCTGGAGGGAGCTAAGGAGAGAAGAACATGTCTCAGAGTCAGAGCTGGATTTGATTCTTAGCCTGGGAGAGTTCCCTAACTTCTCTGAGCCTCAGTTATCCCGTCTGTGGAATGGGGACAGGGCAGAACCTACCTCACAGGACTACTGGGAAGCTTATGCAAAGATCATGTCTCTGAGGTGCTAAAGCACAGACCTGGCCCAGGGTGAGCAGTTGTTACCGCCACGACTCAACAGGACCACTCGACTAAGTCTGTTAGTGTCTCTGAGTCACCTTCCCTCATCCACAAAGTAACTGTATTTACCTCACCAGGTTGTGAGCACGGAGTAAAGGGGGTAAAGTAGCAGCTTCGCATTTACTGTTCCGATATCATTAAATATTAACAGCAGTCAATTCACACCTTCAAGTGAAGTGACATTCTCACACATCCTCCTCCTCATGATCCTTCATTTAAGGTTGAAGTTTAATCCTTCTAAAATAATTTAGTAATGGGGCGCCTGGGTGGCTCAGTAGGTTAAGCAGCTGACTTCCGCTCAGGTCATGATCTCACAGTTTCGTGGGTCCAAGCCCCGCATTGGGCTCTTTGCTAACACCTCAGAGCCTAGAGCCTGCTTCGGATTCTGCTTCCTTCTCTCTCTGTCCCTCCCTCGCTCATGCTCTGTCTCTATCTCTCAAAAATAAATAATTTAAAAAAAAAAGTTAAAAAAACTTCAAAAGAACTTGGTAGTCAACAAATGACTCGGGTTATTTAAAATTGCAGCCCAGCCCTCGACTTCCCAACCCCCTTCCCTGCTCTATTTTCCTTTCTAGTACACCCTATGTAACATGCTATGTCATTGACACAAATAGTTCTTCATTATCTATCTCCCTTCCCCGAACACGCAGGCTCCCCTAGGGCACGGATCCCTGTTTTGTTCAGGGCTGTATCCCCAGCGCCTAGAACAGCGCCTGGCGCCGAGGGGGAACTCGGTGAGAATGTGCCCCGTGCGTCGTACGTGGGAGCACTGGGGCCTGGCAGGTGCGTCCTGGCCTGGCTGGCGGAGCTCGCGCAGGGCCGGGCCTCACCGCGGGCTGCAGGTGATGCAGTTTCTCGACGGCGGCCAGCGAAGCCACGAAGACAGCGGGCTGGCAGTGCACGGTGCGGTCCAGGGCCTCCTGCGGCCCGTGCAGGCTCAGCTCCAGCAGGTCGTAGCCCAGCACGCTGCGGGCGGCGGCGTAGAGCTCGCGGACGCGCGGGTAGCCGAGCAGCCCCCGGCCCATGCCCACCACCTGGCTACCCTGGCCGGGGAAGAGCAGCACCGAGCACTGGCCCGGCGGCCGCCGCCGCGCCGCCGCCTCCCGGGGCCCTTCCTCCGCGGCCGTGGCATCTCGCAGCAGCTCCGCCACGTTCACGGCGCCCGACGGAGGCAGCGGGAAGTTCGAAACGCCCCGGCGGCAGCCAGCGCCCCAGTCTCGGGCCCACGCAGCCCGCGCGACCCGCACGCTCATGGCGAGGCAGCGGCCCCCGGTGCGTTACCGTGGCGACCGAGGCGCAGTGAGGGCGGCGCGGCGCGGCGCGGTCCTTGTCGCATTTCCCGCCGGGCGGGCCGGGTCTTCCAGGGGGCGGGAAGAAAGGTTCCGCGGCTACTGGTTCCGCCCCGGCTCCGCGAGCCTGTGCGGCTGCGCGCCGGGGCCTGGGGTGACCCAGGCGCTCGCGGGAACCCGCGCCGGAGCGAGTAAGGGTGGGCACCGCACAGCCGTCCGCCGGCGCAAGTAGTTATTGAAGGAACGGCGAACGCGCTGTAATACTCACTCTTTCTACCTAGCTTGTGAAGGGCGGTTGAGACGCTTCCACGTTGTTCCTCCTGCCTGATTTCTCAGCAGCTCTGTGCGGTAAGCCAGAGAACAGCTCTCTCGAAGAATCTTGTCTACAAGCCAAACAGGCACCTGTAAGCATCCAGTAAGTATCTGTTCCATTGAACAAAGTCCTGGATGTTTTTCAGACCTTAGCTTATTTTGTATTATGTATATATGCATGTATTTAATTAATTGATTAATTTTTTTATTAACGTTTATTTATTATTGAGACAGAGAAACAGAGCATGAGCATGGGAGGGGCAGAGGGAGGAGGAGACAGAATCCGAAGCAGGCTCCAGGCTCCGAGCTGTCAGCACAGAGCCCGACCCGCTGCTCGAACTCACAAACTCAGGGAGATCATGACCTAGCCGAAGTCAGACGCTTAACCGACTGAGCCACCCAGGCGCCCCTTAATTTATTTTTAAAGTAGGCTCCATGCCCGATGTAGGGCTTGAACTCATGACCCTGAGATCAGGAGTCGCTTGCTGTACTGACTGAGCCAACAAGGCAGCCCGTGGCATTATTGGCTGATTCAATTCCTCAGGGCAACGAAGTGATGGATAGGTGCTATTATTATCCTCAATTTACAGGTGAGTGGGCAAAGGCACAAAGACTGAATGATAGGTGGTTGGAGACAGAAGGGGCATTCGAAGTGGGGGTTATAGGTTTCTGAGCAGTAGTGTGAGTCTGCTCAGGGAGAGTGTAACTCTGACCTCACCCCACTTACCCTCTGCTCCTCTCTCATTTCCTGCCAGCCCAGGAGACAGACAGACAGACAGACAGACACACACACACACACACACACACACACACACCATAATGAGAAAGATTCAGATAGAATTACATCAGCAAATCTACTTCAGTGAGTTGGTCCTAAGAATCACATGTGCAAAGCCCTAACTCTCAGAACATCCAGTGCAGCCTTGCTTTTAACAAGGAAAAAGTGGAAATAAGCCATATATTCGACCAGAGGAGATTCCTTAAATGGGTTACGGCAGATCTATATGACCCTGTGGTCATCAAAGATGTGGAGGAGGTTTTCAGGTTAAGACATGAATAGAGCACACGCTGCCTCCAGAAGCCTATAAATCCACAGTAAAGGAATCTTTTAAAGACGTAAGTCCGCAGAGACAGGGAGAACAAGAAAGAGGGCCCTTGCAACAGAACTTCTGGAAGCTGAAAAGAAGGAAGACCAGTATTACCTGACTTCGTAAACTCCGGATAGCCAAATCCCTCCTGACCGTGGGGAAAGGCGACCAAGTCCTGTTTATCAGCAGATTCCTCAAAAGCTTAGGGACTGGCAGCTTATAGACGTAGGGGTAAAAGAAGGTCAAAATAAGGAGGTATCTTGAAGGTATCTTTGAAGAACAGATCTTTATTTATTTAAAAAAATTTTTTTTAGTTTTTTTAATTATTGTTGAGAGAGAGAGAGAGAGAGCGAGAGAGCGCAGGGGAGGGGCAGAGAGAAAGAGAGACAGAATCCAAAGCAGGCTCCAGGCTCTGAGCTGTCAGTACAGAGCCCGACACAGGGCTCAAACTCCACAGATCATGACCTGAGCCAAAGTCAGACACTTAACCGACTGAGCCACCCGGGTGCCCCAAACAGTTAGATCTTTAGGCCCCTCTCTCGAGCCACTGAGTGGAACCCCTCCCTCATCTGGCAAACATCTGGGGTTTAGCTCTGGAAAGGACTGGACAGGGACAATGGTGAATGTGGGTACTCTGCTAAAGTGGGTAGGCCGAATGTAGAGATCTCCAGTGCTCTCCCCCACTAAGCTCTCAGAAACCTGGAGCCAGGCCCCTACCCTCCACGGAAGGGACTGAAGGATCGTGGGGGAATCTGACCAGTTCAAGAGGAAATCTGAAAGATATTGACAATCCAGGAAGTTCCCAGACAAATGGCCAGAC
The DNA here is from genome assembly GCF_018350175.1 of Felis catus. NCBI lineage: Eukaryota > Metazoa > Chordata > Mammalia > Carnivora > Felidae > Felis > Felis catus. The sequence continues at coordinate 136,035,416 of NC_058374.1, forward strand.
AAGTTCCAACTTACAGTGATGTTAAACCAACAAATACTATCCTCACACGTGTTTTCTTTCCTCATAATCATGAGCAGCCAGCCCAAAATTCCCAAGCATCTGAGGAAAGCCTCTTACAAACAGAACACACACACACACACACACACACACACACACACACACCCACAATACATGGGATTCAGAGACTATGGTAAGAGAAGAAAATCATTGTTTTAAGAAAACTATCACAGATAGTTGAGAGGTAAGAGAAGATGCAGTATCCATGAACAAAATCAACAAAAAATTATATATAAAAAAACATTTAGGAAACAAATAAGAATCTCTTGGAAATTAAAAAGAGGACAGCAGGAATGGAAAGCTCAATAGAAGGCCAGGAGGAGAAAGTTGAGGAAACCTCACAGCAGGTAAAATATAACAATCCTGAAATCCGAAAATCAAACCAAAACCAAAAGCCCATGAGAAGTGGAAGAGAAAAGGAAGTTACGGGACCAGCCTAGGAGGCCGAGGATTCTGAGTAACAAGGGTTTCAGAGAGAGAAGTGAGAAAATGGAGGGAAGGAAATCATCCCAAAGAAATTCAATTTCTGAAAAACGAAGGGTATGAGTTTCCCATATGGGAGGGCCCCCTGAGCACAGGCACAATGGATGAAATTAGACCCCCATAGAGGACTATCCGTGTGACAGTCCAGACCTCTAGGGACAAAAGTCTTAAAATCTTCCAGGAAGAACAAAATAGGTCACATGCAAAGGCTCCAATCTCTGAATGACTCTGGCCTGCTCATCAGCCCAGCGTCAGCAGGAAGACTGAATGTCTTCAGGATCTGGATGGATAACGGTCTCCAACTTTGAGCTCTTCCTCAGCCAAGCATCAGTCAACCATGAGATAGAAGGCAAGATTTCTTTTTTTGAAAAAATATGTTTTTAATGTTTTTATTTTATTTTTGAGAGACAGAGCATGAGCAGGAGAGGGGTAGAGAGAGAGAGGGAGACACAGAATCCGAAGCAGGCTCCAGGTTCCGAGCTGTCAGCACAGAGCCCGACATGGGCCTCGAACCCATGAGCTGTGAGATCATGACCTGAGCCAAAGTTGGACGCTTAATTGACTGAGCCACCCAGACGCCCCTGGATTTCTTTTCTTTCTTTCTTTCTTTCTTTCTTTCTTTCTTTCTTTCTTTCTTTTTTTTTTTTTTTTTTGAGTTTATTTATCTTGAGAGAGACAGAGACAGTGTGAGAAGGGGAGGGGCAGAGAGGGGGAGAGAGAGAGAAAATCCCAAGCAGGCTCCACACCGTCAGCATGGAGCCTGATGCGGGGCTCGAACTCAGGAAACCGTGAGATCATGACCTGAGCAGAAACCAAGAGTTGGACCGTTAGCCGACCGAGCCACTCAGGCGCCCCTAGAATGCAAGATTTCAAAATGGCCCTTCCTACACAGTCTTTCTCAAGAACCCCTGGAGGATGGGCTCAGCACAAACATGGGTGGAACCAACCAGGAAATGAGGAGCCAGCCAGCAGAAGGGGTCGAGGGCATCCCCGAGGTGGTGGCGAAGAGAGACCCGGAATGATGTGTGCCCCACGCCTGCGAGGGCTGCCATCACCAAGACCCTAGCAGTGGCTCTACTGCCTCCTTGGGAACAGAATCCCCAGTGAGCCCGGCCCAGATTCTTGTCTGCACTTGGCCGATCTGGATCACAGGGTGGTGAGACCCTCTTGTCCCCTCCATTCCCTGCTGCCTGGCTCAGCTGCCTGTTCCCCCCCTCTCAGAAGTGTGCACCCCTACTCCTGAGAGCTGAATACAGGTCCGGTGAGCTCACAAGCAACGAGGCAGAAAAGCCCAGGCCTCTGCCCATTTCCTGCGAAATGCCCATGTCCCAGCCACAGACGTGCCGGCAGGGGAGCCTCACCCCCAACCTTACCCTCTGCCCCTTCAGGGGCTCTTGCCAATGTCTGTCAGAGGCCTGATCCAGTCTTCCCTTCCTAGGGGTCTTCCTCTGGTCTGACCGTCATGCCCACTCTCTCCAGCCAGTTTTGTGCTGCCCCGCTGTTCAAAGCTAATCAATAGGGTGCTCAGGGAGTCATAGCTGGGTGGTATTAACAGAACCCTAAAGGAAAGCACGGCCATGTTTAACACACAAGTCCAGTTAGAGGTGATCTTGGGGTGGCGGGGAGGAATCAGAATACCAGGAGGCCCCTGGGGCGCTGGCAATCTTCTATTCCTTGACCTGGGGAGTGGACACTCAGGTGCCTTTTTATTTTTATTTTAAAGTGTACACAGCATTTTATATATATTTCTGTTTGTAGGGAACACTTCACAATTAAGTAAAAACACTGTAGGCAAACGTTTGCTAGCGTAGAAAGAGGCTTCTGGTATTTTGTAAGGGGAAGGAAGAAAAACTATAAAACCATTTACAGTGTGAAGGCGTTCTTTTTTTTTTTTTAACATTTATTTATTTTTGAGACAGAGAGAGACAGAGCATGAACGGGGGAGGGGCAGAGAGAGAGGGAGACACAGAATCAGAAGCAGGCTCCAGGCTCTGAGCCATCAGCCCAGAGCCTGACGTGGGGCTCGAACTCACAGACCGCGAGATCGTGACCTGAGCCGAAGTCGGACGCTCAACCGACTGAGCCACCCAGGCGCCCCCGTGAAGGCATTCTTGTAAAGGAATGTGTGACGCCCTTAGAAAAGGGCGTGGACAAAGTCACTCACTGAAGTATGGGCAGTGTTTTGCTCTAGGCGATGGGTGAGTAGGTGGCTTTAGGTTTGCCTCTGTGCTTTCCAATTCCTTTACAATAAATGTGGATTTCTCATGGAATAAAGTAAACTCATAAATAACATATAAGGAAATACTGTGCCTGAATCGCGCTTGGAATTGGGAAGCTGAGTGACACACTGGTTAAGAGTGCAGATCCTGGGGGCGCCTGGGTGGGAATCCTGACTCCATCCCTCTGGCGCTGTGTGACCTTGGGATGTTCCCTCCCCTCTCTGAGCCTGTGAGGGTGTTTTCCATGCCTCCTTCCTGGATCGACTGAGGCCAAAGGTTGGGTTTGGTTGTGTTGTATCCTCCAGGGTTCAGCCCAGCGCTGGGCACCTTGCAGCGCTCAAGATACAGGCCAAATGCCCTGGAGAAGCTCCAAGCTCGGTGCCGTGGAGTTCAGAGGTCACTGCCCACTTAGAATGGGGGTGGCACCGAGTTGGGGTTCTGGAAGAACTTGCTGGCGCAACACTGGAGAGCAGTCAGACTCGGACACGAAGAGGTGTCCAGGTAGGGGGTGAGGGGTGCTTTGGCAGGGACACAGAGGAGGGAAAGGGTGGGGTAGTCGGCTTGACCCCATTTTGAAAGGGCCTCCGGTGCCAGTTTGGACTGGATCCTAAGCAGCTGGAGGGTCCTCAGCAGAGGAGGGCAGTGGAAGGGACCAGAGGGGAGCTGGGGGCCAGCTAGAGGCTGCGGCTGCTGCTCAGAGGAGGGACGGGGACAGTGGCCCAGGCTCGAGTGGGGTCTGTGGGGCTGGGCAGGAGCGAGGCGGAAGTGATGGGAGGTTTCCAGGCACACCAGGTGCGGCATCGCGGTCTGCACGAAGACCTGCAGTGTGAACCCCTCGGGCAGCGGCTGGCCCCTCCAAACTGCAGGGTCACATCTGTGAAAGGTGTGCACACTTCACACAAACCTTGTGTGTTTGTTCTCAGTCCCTCCCTTTGGCCCTGGCAAGCAGCAGACATGTGGGGGCAGAAGTCTCTTGAGCCTTGAGCCCCATGTGTAGTAGGGGTGAGGCTGGGGGGAAGCTGCATTGTCTCCTCCCCACGAGTCTTCCGGGGGAGGTGAGCAGCGGGCCACTTGGCCAAGCCACAGGCACCTCCTTACAGGAAGTGGGTGAGGGCTGCCTGGCAGCTCGCTGGGAGGTGTGCCCAGACCGATTTCATCAAGGACAGCAGTCACAGGACCAGCTGCCACAATACTTTAAGGGACCCAGGAAAATGTTTTAATTTCTTTTATTTTAATTAACTAATCAGTTAACTTATTTTAATTAACTAATTAGTTAAAATATTTTACTTTTTAATGTAAGCGCTACACCCCACATGGGGCTCGAACCTACAACCCTGAGATCGAGACTCACATGTTCCACTGAGCCACCCAGGCACCCCATCTTTTTTTTTTTAAGTAGGCTCCCCCTGCCCAATGTGGGGCTCAAACTCGCGACCCTGAGGTCAAGAGTTGCATGCTCTACGGGCCAAGTCAGCCAGGAACCCCTTGTTTTAATTTCTTTTAAAATCAGAAGAAAAAGAAACAATGTAGCCTGGATTATACTTGTCTTTTTTATCAAAGCAATCAAAGGAGGAAGGGGCTGCAAAGGCCCAAATCATTTGTGCTGCAGCCGGGAGGCTCCAAGCTACTGTGGTTGGGGAGAAGGAGCTATATATAGTTCATGTTGGTCCCCCGAGGACCAATTTGGGCAACTTTGGCTCCTGCAGGCTGAGGGTCCCTCGGCCCAAGGACAGACTCTTGGCTTCAGGAATAAAGCAGCACCTGTAGATGAGGAGGTGAGGGGTCCAAGGCCTGGGGCTGGACATGCTGGGCCCATCAGGGTGACTCTGACAAACTGGAGGTCACCTCTGGGCCGTGATGGTTGCAGTCTCCCCTGAGTGCCAAGCGTCTGCAGGGCTCCCTGCCCACATTGCTCTGTGGCATCCTCATTAGTCCCGAGCTGTCGTGCCCATTTTACAGATGAGGAGATGGAGGCGGAGAGAACCAGTCACAGAGCGGCTGAGCCAGGACTAAGAGTCCAGCCTGCCTCGTGCCCGGGGTACCAGTTTAAGGAACTGGGGTACTCTTCCGGGGATGGGGAGCCAGGGCTACTGTATAGGGGTGTTCGGGGCTTTGCTATCAGGGGCCGTAATTCCCCTCCCCGAGGTCGGGCCCTGTTGCCCCATATTATAAACGGGAAAGGTGAGGCTCAAGAAGAGAAGCGACCTGCCAGCCGGCGCAGCCGGGAAGGTCGCCAGGGGAAGGCCTGGGGTTGACGGAGCCCCGGGCGCAGAGGCGGAGGCGGAGGCGTGCCTCGCTGGCGGGAAGGAGGCAAAGAGTGAGCTCTCCGGCGGCTTCCAGCCAAGCGGGGCGGAGCCAGGGCGGGGCGGGACCGGGGCGGGGCCTCGCGGCCGGGGCGGGGCGGGCCGGGGACCTGGGCCACCGCCTCCCGCCGCGCAGTGCCTTCCCGGAGCGCGTCCCCGCGGCTGGTGAGTGGGGCCCGGGCGCCGAGGGGGCAGCGGGCGGGGCGGCCCAGCGCAGGTGCGACACCCGACGGCGCCCGGCCGCCTGCGCGGGGGCCGGGGGCGAAGTGAGGCGGGAGGAGGCGGGCGGGAGCGGCGGGGCGGGGATCCCACGGGCGGCCGTGGGGCAGCGCTAGGGGCTCGGCCGCCGGGTCAGCGGGCAGGGCGGCCCGGGCCCTGACCTCCGCGGTCGGGGCTGCCGTACGGCGGGGTTCCGGTGGGCGAGCGGGAGACGGAGGGGGAACTAGGGCAGCCTCGCCGGGGCCCGGCCCTCCTCGTCCCGCTCCGGCCCTCTTCGCTCCGCCCCCGCCCCGCCCCTCCTCTCCGCGCCCCTTCCCTCCCCTCCCCGCCGCTCGGGTCTGGAGGGAAGCGCAGCCCCGGGAGGGACCGGACGCTCCCGGCTCCCGCCCATTCCGCAGATGTGGAAGCAGGGGTGGGGATGGGAGGAGGGCGAGAGTGGCTGAGCGGGGTACCGTGAGGACCACAAAATGCCCGAGAGACCTCAGGCTGCTGATCAACTTGAGACACTCCATTTCTAGGGGAGGAAACCCAGGCCAGATTGGGAGGTTACTTGCACACAACCGGTTGAGGCCCCAGAGGGCCTTAGAACTGGGTCCCAAGATTCCCAGTTCAGTTCTCAGGTGCGCTGTAGCCTGGACAGAGGTCTGGTGTGGGCAGAACATCGCCTAGGACCTGCCTGTCCCCTGGCCCTCCTGCAAAGGAGCTCAGAGCCTGGGTGGGTGGGTGGGGGGCTCCCGCTGTGAACACACTGCCAGTTCTGGGGTCCACCCTGCTGGCCTGGCCCGGCCTGCGAGCCTCTCTGGCTGGCCTGCTAGTGCCCGATGGTACCTGGTGCCGGCCGCGAGCTCTAAGGTGGATGGCAGAAGGGTCTGGGCTTGGGCCTGCCCTAGGGGCCATGGACTGGGGCTGTTCCAAAAGGGTCATGGGGCTAGCAGAGGGTCAGAGGAGGCTGTGCACAAGAAGGGTGCCAGGGTGCCTGGCACACAGCAGGCTGTCGACCGAAAGGCCTAGCTGGAGGAATGTGGGCCTGGAGCCTCTTCCTCTGCGGGCAGAAGTGGGGAGCCTCTGTGGGGGATGCGGGACAGCAGTGGCCGATGCCTCCTTCATGGAGCAAGGGTGTTTGTCCACTTGCCTTGAAAGGAACCGGGGAGCAAGGGGTGGGGGTAGCAAGCCTCTTGGTGGAGCAGGGGATAGGCTGCCTCTTTCTGTCTCTAGAAGGCTGCTCAGCACACCCAAAGGGAGTCTCTGAGGGAATCCTTTGAACTGAGGGAAACTGAGGCTCACCCAGGGGCCCTTGTCCGGGGTCACACAGTGACAGCGGTGGAGCCAGGGTTTGAACCAGTGTGGTTCAAAGCCTTGCTTCCTCCACCAGGCTCGAGAGGCTACTTTCTCCGCCTGCTGTGTGTGTGTGTGTGTGTGTGTGTGTGTGTGTGTACGCCAGGCACACATTTGTGCCTGGCAGTGACTGAAACAGCTGGCTGGATCTGCCAGAAGCCGCTGACAGTGGGTTCCTTGGGGTGGGGTGGGGGCTTGGGCTCAAAGGGAGGGAGCCTTCTTTTTGCTTTTTCACTTTTGCTTTTTCAGTATTTTATTTTCAAATCTGTTTCTCTCTCTTTTTTTCAAAGTTTATTTTGAGAGAGAGGGAGGGAGGGTGGGAGAGAGGGGGGCAGAGGGAGAGGGAGAGAATCCCAAACAGGTTCCACGTCCATGGAGCCCCACGCCGGGCTTGATCCCAAGACCCTGGGATTATGACCTGAACCAAAAACAAGAGTCAGATGCTTATTAACCCATTGAGCCACCCAGGTGCCCCTATTTTTTCTTTTTTTTTTTTTTTTGTTTTTTACTTATATCTGATTATGCAAGCCATGCCTGAATATGCTCTTTGTGTTTAAAAAAGTAGTCATCTGCCCCATAAAGCAAATACCCCCTTGTCACTCCCAGCCCCACCCCATCCCAGACCTCCCAGGTCACCAGCTGGATGGGGATCCTTCCTGACCTGTTGTCTCTTATGCTGGGCACTTTCATAATGAAGAAGATTCACAAAGGTTATGAATGAGGAGGATTCGCTGTGAGTCATTTAAAAGTAGAAAGGATCGGGGCGCCTGGGTGGCTCAGTCGGTTGAGCGTCCGACTTCGGCTCAGGTCACGATCGCTCGGTCTGTGAGTTCGAGCCCCACATTGGGCTCTGTGCTGACGGCTCGGAGCCTGGAGCCTGCTTCGGATTCTGTGTCTCCCTCTCTCTCTGCCCCTCCCCCACTCATGCTCTGTCTCTCTCTCTCTGTCAGAAATAAAATAAACATTAAAAAAAAAAGTAGAAAGGATCTTCTGTGTCTCCTTCTCTCTCTGCCCCTCCCTTGTTCGCACTCTGTCTCTCTCTGTCTCTCTCAAAAATAAATAAACATTAAACAAAAATTAAAAAAAAAGTAGAAAGGAGCTTTAAAACAAGTCCCTGGACAGCAGTGGCTTGAGTGAGAGATAAGGCCGAGGAGAGCTGGGCATAGCTGGGGAGGCGAAGGTGGGAATCAGAGAGACAAAACTCTTTTTTTTTTCCGGGGAGCAGTTTCTGCCACCCCCAGGGAACAGGAGGATCCCCTGAGACTCACTAGCTCAGTCCGCACTTCACAGATGGGGACATAGAGGTTTAGGAGGTGAGATCTTAGGGCCAGAAATGGGTCTGGAGTCTCTTGGCCAGGAGCGGGGCATCTTAAGGACAGGTCCTGACTCCCACCCTGAGGGGAAAGGAAGGATTCAGATCCTATAAGTGCCGCCCCTGGGCCAAGGTGGGGTCTGATGCCCTGTGGGGGCGGGGACACTGGTGCTGGGGCTGAAGAGAGTGAGCCTGTTGACCCTGACAGAATCTTCTGACACTGGGCACAGGGTGGGACCGCTGAGGCCAGCAGACTCCCAGCTCAGGGGGGGGGGGGGTGCTTTGGGCCTCAGAGTCACACAGATCTGGAAAATTCTGCGACTCCCTGTGCCTCAGTTTCCTCATCCGGACGGTGGGAATAGTGACGTCCACCACGGAGGCTGGGAGGGTGTGGCTCAGGGTCCCCGGAAGAGAAGCGGCTGGTCGCCTCCCCTGCAGCCACTGTGACGAATTAAGTGATGACCAGCAGCATGGGCCTGGCCCACACGGCTTGCCATCCACCAAGCACCACCCATGATGCTCATTCCCCAGAGGCCTAGAACCTTCTCCTGACCCAGGTCCTCAGCCCTCTGTGTTGGAAGTGCTCCTCTGGGAGTAGCCCCTGGCCGTCTGTGTGAAGCATCTTGCCCCATTTAGCGCCCTGTGCCTGACTGGCTGATGTTTTCTCAGCCTTGGGTCTATGCCACGGGGCTGTTTCTTCCCCCGGAGGAAATGGGGTGAGTGGCCCCAACACTGGCAGCACAGCGCCTCGCTCATCTGGTCCTCGCTTGGGCCTCCCCGTGACCCCATGAAGCCGGCCGGGCAGGTTTTCCACGCAGCTGATCAGCCCTCGAGCCCTTTCCCAGCCTTGGGTGCTCCCTCACCTTCCCCGGCCCTCCCTGGGACCCCATCCCAGAGCAGACCTCTCTCAGGCCAGCCCAGCCCAGCCCAGCCCAACCCAACCAAGCGTGACTCAGCCTGGTGGGTCCCCCCGTCGTCGGGTGATTCAAGGGCTGAGCAGTCCCCGAGAGGCCACAGGAAGCTCCCTGCCCGGGCTCTCTGCGTGGGAGGCATCTGGCCTTTCTGTGTTCGACCTTCGGGGCGGGCAGACTCTCAGATCCCCTAGGCCCAGTGAAGCATAACCACAGCCAGGCTCTGGAAGGCGCAGCCGGGGGTGGGGGCAGGAACACGGGCTCAGACCCTACTCTGTCCCTGAGGCCTCAGGGAAGCCACCGCCCTCTGGTGGCCCTTGGTTTGTCCTGTACCGCAGGGACCGGGTTGGTGGGCTGTAGGGCCCGCTGGCCCTGTGAGCGAGTCCTGTGTGGGATTTCCTGGGCACGGATTTCCTGCTGTGGCAGGGTGACACGGGCGCCCCTGCCCACAGCACCTTGGGGAGGAGTATGGACCCACGCGGCAGTGTGAGCACGCCTCAGAAACATCACGGTCAGGCCCCAAAGGCCCCGTGGCGTATGATGCCATTTACATGAAATGTCCAGAAAAGGTAAATCCGCAGAGACAGAGGGCTGGTTACCAGGGGCCGGGGGAGGGAGGAGCAAGGAGTGTACGGGGGTTCATTGAGGGTTTTGAAAACGTCTTAGAACTTGGTGTGGATGGCGATCACACGACATTGGGAGCGTAATACTGTCACCGAATTGTGCGCTTTAAGGGGTTAATTTGACGTCATGCAGATTTCACCTCGATTAAGAAAAAAAAGTAGGAGAGAAAAAAAAAAAGCCAAAACCCGGGACCGGAGCCACTGACAGTCTCAGAGCAGGAGTCTTGGGGTGGAAATGGAGGCTCGGAGGCTCTTGGTGGCACTTGCAGCGGGGTCTGGGGCCCGGGCTCAGGGCCTGATGCAGCGACAGATGCCGAGCGTAATAAGCTTGGGATGGTGCAAGCTGTTATCCAAACCAGGATACTTCTTTTTGAACGGTCTACTTGGAACCAACTTGGGACTGGTAGAAAAGTTATAAAAGTGTCCCGAGAGTCCCCACGTAGCCTCCACCCAGCTGGGAAGTCACTGTGGTGCGGCGCTCGCGACCACAGACCCCCAGTCACCCTGAGGAGACTTGAAGTCTGACATTCAATGCCTGACCCCCAGCCCCTCCCCTCGGTGTCCGGGCCTCAGTTTCCCTGCTGGCATGTGAGGATCAGGACGGTGTGAAGGGCTCCCACCTGCTCAGCCATGTCCCAGTCTGGGGGAGACCTAGGGCACTGACCACAGCTCCTGGGGTTGCCAAATGCTGTCACTTTACTGTGGATCCAGCATATTTGTTAGGCAGGCTGGGCTGTGTCCCCATTGCACAGATGAGAAAGCAGCTGAGGAGGCCCGAGCCCGTCACATGTGTCACATGTGTCACCAGGTCACATGCTGGTGAGCCCAGCGGGACGGCTGGGTCCCAGGGCTCTGCGTCCAGAGTTCCACATCCACCTGGCAGGAGCACAGGGCCAGGGGTCCTGTCGCTTGTGGTGAGAGAGACCCTCAGGCTCACCTGTTCTGTGCTCTCTGGAAACCAGAGGGCAGCGCAGGAGGGCGGGGGAGGGAGGAACCAGTCAGTCCCCAGATGGCAGAGCTGGAATCTGCTAAGCACTCTCTTGATTGTTCCCTTTAAAATGGGGGCGCCTGGGTGGCGCAGTCGGTTAAGCGTCTGACTTCAGCCAGGTCACGATCTCGCGGTCTGTGAGTTCGAGCCCCGCGTCGGGCTCTGGGCTGATGGCTCAGAGCCTGGAGCCTGTTTCCGATTCTGTGTCTCCCTGTCTCTCTGCCCCTCCCCCGTTCATGCTCTGTCTCTCTCTGTCCCCCAAAAAATAAATAAACGTTGAAAAAAAAAATTAAAATGGTGGTGGGCGGTCAGTCGTTCCCCAGCAATGTTAGCTTGTGATTATGACGGTTGCTAACAACTTCGTGAATCTGTTACAGGTTTTATTTTTGTATTTTATTATTTTTTTAAGTTTATTTATTTATTTTGAAAAGGAGAGATCACAAGCAGGGGAGGGGCAGAGAGACAGGGAGAGAGAATCCCAAGCAGGCTCTAGGCTGTCAGCATAGAGCCCAATGCGGGGCTTGAACCCACTGACCATGAGATCGTGGCCCGAGCTGAACGCAAGAGTCGGGAGCTTAACCGACTGAGGCACCCAGGCACCCCAAATCTATTACAGTTTTTTTTTAATTAATGTTTATTCTTGAAAACAAAATTTTTAAAAATGTTTATTTTTGAGAGAGAGAGAGAGAGAGCGAGAGAGAGAGAGAGAGAGAGAGACAGAACATGGGCAGGCAAGGGGCAGAAAGGGAGACACAGAATCTGAAGCAGGCTCTAGGCTCTGAGCTGTCAGCACACAGCCTGACTCGGGGCTCGAACTCATGAGATCATGACCTGAGCTGAAGTCAGATGCTTAACCAACTGAGCTACCCAGGCGCCCCTGTTACACTTTTTAAAATGCTTATTTGTGTTATTTATTTATTTTTAAATGGGATCATTCTGTAGTCAATTTTATATTCTTTCCTCACTTATGTGGAGAACAATTTTCACGTTATGAGAGTCGTCAACAGCCGGCTTTGGGGATTGACTGGGCCCTGATGGCTCCCCATTGCCTCCAGAGTGAGCACACCCCCCCCTTCCCTGCACCTGCTCCCCCGCAGCCCGACCCCCTCAGCCCATGCCCATCATTCTCTTCACCCTGACCGGCCCCGCCCCCGTGTCCCTGTGCAGGAAGGGCGCACTGTGCCGCCACGACCTTCTTTTCTTTGAGCCCGGGTCAGGGGTGCCCTTTCTGACTGAGGTCTGTGTGCCTCTCCGGGACCCCCACTCCGTCTACCCTGGGCCCCAGCCCCCGCCCCAGGAGGCCGTGCTACAGGTTTGCTGAGCTGAATCTGGGTGGGTGGCTTCTTATCTCCTGCATACAAGCATCCCCATCCCCAGATTCTCCAGTTAGGATCAGGCTCTGTCAGCGGGAGCCCAGCCTCCTCATTTTATGGTAGGGAAACTGAGGCCCAGTCAGGGTGCTCACAGGCTTGGAGTCCCACAGCAGGTGCGGTCAGAGCTGGCCTGAGATGCCCAGCTGGGGGTCCCCCTTGCTGTCACTCTGGATTCTCAGCCCCAGTGAGCAATTCAGTCTGCTGAGAGCCTCACTGGCTGCTGGGCGCCTAGTAGGTTCTCCGAGACCTCAGGGCTGCGGGGCAAGGGGGAGTAGCTGTTGAGCACAATGTGCAAGCCTGGTGACTGGGTCCCCAGCCCTTGAGGTGGCAGCATCCAGGCCTGACGCAGGGGGCCTTCCTTGCCCTGAGCCCTGCCAGCCTCTCAGGGCCGCCGAGGGGACCTCACCAGCCTTGAACTCTTGCTAACTCCTGTTCTTTCCCACCGACCTCCTCAATGAGCCTGGTTGTCATGGAGGGAGCAGCTTTTGGACTGGGCAGAGCCTGGCCCCAGAGTGCTGTGTGACCGCTTTCCCTCTCTGGCAGGCAGGGCAGGGATGGTGATTTTAGGGTGGGCCTGAAGGTTGGTGGTAAATTACCTGTGTACTGGGATGCTCCCCTACTGAGCTTGGCCTTGGTAGGTAGGCAGTGTTGATATCCCATTCTGCAGAAGGGGATACAGAGGCCCAGAGGGCTGAAGTGATTTGCCTGAGGTCACAGCGAGTCAGTGGAGAGCCAGGGTTTGAGCCACGCTCTGTGTGATCCCAGCTACTGAATGAATGAGTGAGTGATGAGAGAATGAATGAATGAGAAGTACTAGAACATAAAGTAGAGGGTGTGGACTGATGCAGGCTTCCTAGGGCACCGAGCTGTCAACTGGCCTGGGGAGGAAGGGTTGGGAAAAACTTCTTGGTGGAGGAGACACGAACTGGTCTTGAATCCAACTTGACAGGAGCCCCAAGGTCAAGGGTGAGGGTAAGAGAGAGGACAGGGCCCTGGCCGCTGAGGCAAGAGCTGAGGTTGGGGCCACCTGTGGGGGCAGGGGTGACCCCAGGCTCCTGCCAGTCAGGGCAGCCTTCTGGGTTGGGGGGCAGGAGTTTGGGTGGAAATGCATTCGTTGGAGCCAGTGCACTCGGCTGGCAGGGGCTGCCTGGGTGAACCTGGCCCCTCCCCGCCCAGTGCTTGGGGAGGCCTCGCCCCAGTTCTGGAGTGCTGCCCCGCCCCTCACCCCACCCCTCACCCCCACCCCTGTCTTCTCTTTCAGAACTTTCCAGAACAGCAGCCGCAGCAGCAATGGCCCCGCCTTGGGTGCCCGCGGTGGGCTTCACTCTGGTGCCCAGCCTGGGGGGCTTCCTGGGCTCCTACTATGTCCGCGGGGAGGGCCTCCGCTGGTATGCCGGCCTGCAGAAGCCCTCCTGGCACCCGCCCCGCTGGACGCTGGGCCCCATCTGGGGCACCCTGTACTCCGCCATGGGGTAGGTGGGCGGGGCCGTCCTCCCCCTTCCGAGGCTGAGGCTCGAGTTTAGAGCCTCTCCACGTGCTCCTGGGGCCGCAGGCACCGTTTCCTGGCCGGGTTTGCCAAGCGAGGGTGGAGGCAGCTTCGGGACCGTTGCTCCAACAACTGAACTTTCTCCTCCAAGGCCTCCCGGGAGGGGCGGGCCGGATGGCGCAGCCTCACGCTGGCACCCTGGCTGTTTTCGCAACTCCGGGGAGTGGGGGTGGGGGGGGGGAGCCTGGCTCAGTGTGTCAAGTCCAGACCTGGGCGGCTTCCAAGACCCGCAGCGGCAGCAACAGGAACGGCAATTCTCGCGGCTGCCATTTGTCGAGCACCTGCTCCGTGCTAGGCTGGGTCTGGGTTAATTTGCAAGGCCACCCATTTGGCAAGGGGTCTGGAGAAGACACACAGCTAGCAAGTAGGGACCCTGCAGGAAACCCTGTGGCGAGACGGCGGCAGCTGGGCGGGTGAGGGCACCCTCCTGGTGGCTCTAATGGGAACTGCAACCGGCCGCTGCGGCCCGCTTCCTGCCCTGGAATGTTCGTTGCCTCCCTGCATCCTGAGTCTATGCCAGCCCAGGGTGGGGCTGCAGATGCCAGGCGCCCGGGGAGCAGGTGGCACAAGCCAGGCTGGATGCCCCCCGGGGTTCTGATGGGACCGAGACACACACAAGTCCGCACAACCCGGGTATCACGTGGGCATCACCCCCAGAGTCCCAGGCCCTGCCCATCAGGCTCCCAGCTCTTCCTGTGTCCTGCTTTCTCCTCCCCGATCCTGGCCCAGGCATCACTATGTCTACCTCATCTTGCTTCAGTCTCCAGGCCTCCCACTCCTTCTTGGCCTTCCTCCTCCCATGAGATCCTGATAAAGCACAAATGCAACCCTGGTCTCTCTGTCGCGGGACCCTGCGGAGGCTCCCTGTGACCCTGATGAGCTCGAATCTCTCATGGAGCAAAGACTTCGGGCTCTGGCCTGGCCACCCGGATTCAAATCCTGACTTTGCCTGTTGGTTGCCTGCTAAGGGGTCTTGAGGGAGTCACTTCACCGCTTTGTGCCTGAGTTTCCTCACCTGTAAAAGGGGGGTGACGATACTGCCCACCTTCATTTATCACGAAGATAAAACAAGTTAACGCTCGGAAAGTGCCAGGGCAGGGCCTGCGTGTGTAAGAGCTGGAGGACGTCACCTGTGCCTGTGCCGGTCCCCTCCCCGGCTGGGCCAGGAGCCTCTTTCTCGCTTGTGTGCCTCACGTGCTTTCCTCTTCAGAGCCTGATGTGAATGATGGCAGATATTCATTGAGTGTTGCATGTGCCAGGCGCTGACCGAAGCACGGCCAGTGTGTTAACTCACATCCCGACAGCAATCCTGTAGAGAGGATGAAGGCCCAGAGAAGTCAAGCAACTTCCCCGAGGTCACAAGGCAGTCAGCGGCAGAGCGTGCCTGAGCCGTCACTGTGTCGCCCCATAGGTGAGCTTTTGGGTCTCTTCCCTGCTGGTGCCCTGACCTGTGGCCTCTGTTTCAGGTATGGCTCCTACATGGTCTGGAAAGAGCTGGGGGGCTTCTCGGAGGAGGCTGTGGTTCCCCTGGGGCTCTATGCTGGGCAGCTGGCCTTGAACTGGGCGTGGCCTCCCCTCTTCTTTGGCACCCGACAAATGGGTTGGGTAAGTGTGGCCTTGGCCAGTCCTCTTGGTCCCTGGAGATGGCCTGTGGAGGAGTGGCCTTTCCGTGGGGGACATGGGGCATCACATCCTAGATGGAGTGAGGGTCTCGCGACGGGGGCGGCTCATGGTCAGGATCTCTCAGAAGCTCAGGGGGCCGGCAGCCCTCCACGGCTGCTCCTCCTTCAGTGAAGGGAGCACTGCGGACTCCTGATGGAACCAGATGGGCTGGCGGGCTTGGTTGGGGGGCCATTGTATGCTGAACACAGCGCACCTGGTGATGTGCCTCCCTCACCCAGCAGGGATCTGGCGGGGGTGATCGTTCCCATTTCACAGATGGGAAACGGAGGCACATAACGAGGGAGGGGCTTGGCTGGGTCGCTTAGGGGTGGAATGGAGGAGTGTTCCCTCGATCGCCGCCTATAAGCGGCCAGCTGGGACACACGTCTCGTGGCTACGTGAGCCTCAGGCCTCCCTGACCTCTCTGCCCGTGTCTCTGCAGGCCCTGGTGGACCTCCTGCTGACGGGCGGGCTGGCAGGAGCCACGGCCGTGGCCTGGCGTGGGGTGAGCCCACCGGCCGCCCGCCTGCTCTACCCGTACCTGGCCTGGCTGGCCTTCGCGGCCGCGCTCAACTATTGCGTGTGGCGGGACAACCACAGCCGGCGCGGCGGCCGGAGGCTCGTCGAGTGAAAGCGCGCCTCGTCCGAGGACTGTGGCCGCCCGCCGGTCAGGTGGTGCCCGTGGTGGCGGCCCTTCTACTTCTGTGGCCACCGGGCCTGTAGGTGTGCCCGGGTCTCAGCCCCGGGGGCTCACCACCCGCTTCGGAAGTGCTCTAGGCCAAGCTCCTGCCCCAGAAACAGCGTCCTGTGCTCTCTGCACCTGCTCCAAGCAAGCTCTCAGAACGTGGAAGGTCATAAGGCAAATAAAGTTTTTAACCTCCTGGCAGCGGCCCTCTTACTTGGGCAGGGGCTGCTGGCTGCGGGTGGGGGTGGGAGGGACTAATCCTCCTGCGGGATCTGTCCAGGCTGAACCATCCAGACGGGGCTGGACCAGGTCAGTGCTCACCCACGCTCCTCGCGCCTCCCCCCAGACTCTCTGAGAGGCGGGGTGTCTTGCCTGGCCCAGAGCAGCCTGGGTTCAACCCGGAGCCCACACCGGCTATGCCGCGGCTTGGCTGGCGTCCGGCAGGCTGGGACCTCAGTCCTACCCACTCTCTAAGCCCCCCGGGAAGCTCAGCCTGGGGCGTGGGCCCACAGTGGGCCTGGGCCAGCACCTCGGCACCCTCAGCTGGCCTCGGCCGGGATGGGGCTGGACCTAAAGCTGGGGACACCGCCTGACCTGCCCCTTGGGTGGTGGGACTCATGCCGGCCTCACCCCACCAGAAGCAGCCTCACAAACACCAAATCGGCAGGAGGGCGTGTCAGAGGCAGTAAGGCCCGTGTCCCGGCTGTTGGGAGTCGGTGAGGTTGGCAGGGCCCCCCCTCGCCCCACAGGCAGTCTCCCCCTGGTCCCTCTGCTCCGGCTGCGAGCTCCCACATTCCGTGTGCGTCCTGCCTCTGCCGCTCGGCCGCCTGGCGCCCGTGACCTGCCGTGCCTTTTGTTGCCTGGTTTTGCTTGTCGATTACCCAAATTGGCAAAACTTTGGTGTTTCGCTCTGTCATCTCGGGAGGCCGGATGCTTCACGGCCCGTCTCCCCTTGTTCTCTCCCCACTTTACGATGTCAGGAAAGTTCGGGGAGAGCCAGCTGACTGCATTGTTCTGAGAGAAGGGGCGGCTGTCTTCCGGGGCCATCGCCCTGCTGCTTACCCTCAGCTCCGGAGGATTTTGGAGCCCAACAGACGATGCTCTGCAGGAACCCGGCAGCCTGGCAGCCGGGAGCACCTTGGCCAGCTCCCCACGCTGCTTTCCTGATGCTCGTGAGAGCAGAGGGGTCAGATGGGGGACTCTTTGAGCATCCTCATTATTTCCGAAGTTCTCCAAGAAGGTCAGGGGGCCCCTGGATGTGTCACAGCCACCCCTGCGCCTGCCAGATGTCCTGCACTGAGGCTTTTTTTTTTTTTTTTTGTACTTAGCACTTAAGTGCACCCGAGACTTCTGCAATCTTTTCTGTGATGCTGGTGCAGGCGATTTTTTGTCCCTTCCACTCACTTGTGGGTCCGTTCATCCCTAGCAATAGCCCACACACTTCCTACTGGCCACATACCACGCACGGCCACAAAAATGCCTGGCGAAACAGACGAGAGGCAGATGCACTTTGCCATTTTGTTTGCTGGCTTTCTTGTGATGCTTCCCCCTCCTCCCACCCCCTTCTTCACACACAGCGTTCTCTTCCTTTCTGGGCTGTTGTCATCCACTAGGAACGTCAGGGTGCTGGCAATTTCCACGTTCGTTTAACAGGAAAACCCACACCTCATGGATGGGTCACGTCCTTCTGGGCTGTGCTCTTCGCTGGAGCTACTTCGTGCCGTTGAAATCTTAAATCTGGGCATTTGTCTCCTTCTGCAGCTGACTGGCCATAAAGGACACAAGGCCATTCCCGCAGCCCAGGAGGGCTCGGCCGACTGTCCGCAGGGGCACAGCAGTGACTGGGTGTGAGCTGAGTACTTTAAAACGTGTGGTCGGCCGCTCTGAACCCCACAAGTGGAAGCCTCGTCTCTGGTGCTAAGAGGTTCTCCTACATTGGCGCCTCTCCAGGAGAGCGCCACCGAGTCCGGGGGTGCCGCTGTGGCCACGGAACATCACGGAGGGTCTTTCTAGATGTCACTAGGAGCATCTTAAGCTTCACCTTTCGGATTTGTGTGGCTCTGTGGAACATTGGTACAACTGATACCATGGCTGTGGCTCCCCGGTCAACTCCAGATGTCCTGTGCTTACAAATTCTCCGTTTTGATGAATTCTCAATGCAAACAAAAGGACTCCAGGGAAGATAATACCAGAAAGAGGCATTCCCCGGGGATAAGAACCGTCTCCATGGCAAGCGGTCTGGGCTTCAGGGACGGTGGAGGCCCTGCTTGATGCCCTTCCTTGGGGGTTGTCTGCGTTTCACTGATCAGAGATGCGAGGACAGCGAGAGTGGGGGACAGCCCATTTATAATTAAGGAAAGTCTGGATCACGGGGTCTTCTGATCCCAGCCGTGCCTGCTCGGAGTGTCCGGGTAATCAGGTTTTAAGTGGACTGGGAATGAGCAGGAGTGCCACCCCTGATAGGCAGCTGGATGAACAACCGGGTGTGAGTGCCCACCCTGAGGGGCGCAGGAGGCCCCTTGCAGGGCACGCTGGGGAGGGGACCTCTGCCTTCCTGTCGTCAGCTCCATCACCACCAGGGGGCGTCGCTGTGCAGGCTAGCGGCGCTCACGCCCCTCCTGACACTCTGGCTGTCCTAAGAGCAGTTAGGGTCTCCTCTCACCCCCGTCCTCAGGGTGAAGAAACGGGCAGAGATTCCCATTGCCTGAGGCCCCAGAAGTGTGTGCCGGAGCCGGGGTTTAGGGCTCGCGCGAGGACAAGGCTCCTGGGCGTTGCCTGTGATGCGCCTCAGCTCCACGTCTGTCCCCACGGCGCTCCGCTCCGCAATGGAACCGGTGCTGGGAAACCCAACTTTGGGTTAGGAACCTGCTGTGGTCTGAGTGTCCCCCCCCGCCCCCGAATCCCTCTGTTGAATTCTAAGCCCCGATGTGATGGTCCTAGGAGGTGGGGCCTTCGGGAGGCCTTTAGGTCACAAGACGGAGCCCTCATGAGCGGGATCAGTGTCCTTACAAGAGACCCCGCAAAGCTCCCTTGCCCCTTCCCACCTGTGACCAGGAAGAGGGCCCTTATGACATCGTATCCGCCGCCCCCTGATCCTGGGCCACCCCACCCCCGGCCTCCGGAAAGGAAGGAAGGAAGGAAGTCCTGTTAAGCCCCCAGTGGGGATATCTGGTCACAGCAGCCCAGACGGACCGGGACGGGGAACCTGGAAGCCTCACCGCGATCCCGTCTCTCCCATTTTTCAAAGCGCCAGTCTTGGCATTTTGGTTTTCTTCCACAGCCCAACAGGCAAACGGCTGACACGCTGCGCCAGGCCTGTGGTTCCAGGGCCTCCCAAGAGAAAGCGAGGCCAGAGTAGAGAAGGCATACTTTATTGTGATACGAATCGAGTCAAGGAGAGGACGGGACGCCAGCGGCCCTCCGGGGCGACGACCCGAGACGAGGTGCCCTGCTCTCGACACCTGTGTGTGGCTGGAGGGAAGGGGCGTCCCCCCGGCCGGCAGGCTGAGGTCCTGGGTGACAGAGGCCGACAGACACAGCCAAGGAGACACACAGAAGGAGGCACAGTCAAGTCCAGTTTTGCCACCAGGATCACTCTTGGCTTCAAAACGAAAGTAGCTCCCCGGTCCCCGGGAGGCGGACTGGCCCCCCTGCCCTGTCAGCGGGGCCTGGGCGTGCTGCGGCTACACACAGGCTGGCATCGGACTCCAGGTTTCGGAAACAAAAGCATGGGAAGGACAAGAAATTTCAATTTACTCCCGTAAGTGAAAACTAACAAAAACCCAACATTTTGAAACTAGACTCTGGTGGAAGACGCCATCTAACTATGACGCGAAGTTCTCCCTGGAATCATCTTTGTCGGCTCTCCACTGCCTGGTGCCCTGCTGCCCACACTTGTCCCCGAGGCCCCTCGTCAGGGAGTCCCAGCTGACGTCGGACGAGGGGGAGAGCGCTGCTGTGCCCGGCGGGCGGTGAGGTCTGCGGGGGCCACGGAGGTGGGAAGGACGGCCTGCTTTTGTCAAATGGAAAGGCAAGCGAGAAGCTTGCCCGTAAAGGTTTTGGTCGAGGTTGGGGAACAAGAAGGCTGGCAGGTTCCCAGGGGTTTTGGGGACACAGGGGTGCAGCGGGGGACCCCGACGCCCTGCCCTGGGGGAGCCACGACGCACAAGCAGCATCTGGAGAAGGAGCCAGCCTGGCCCCGTTCATGTTTGGGCTCCACAGGTGCTTCCGGGGAAGCCTGTTTGTGGGGACGCCTCGTCACGCTCCCCGGAACCCGTCTTCCGCCGACACCCTGGAAACACGGCAGCCCGGGAACCAAACTCTTTGGAAAAGCCTTTGGCTGAGCAGAGATGGCGGTGAGGGGACTGTGCACGGGGGCCTGGCACTCAGCCCCAGGGGACACTGTGACCGGCCCTGCTCCTGAGTCAGGAGGCAGAGGAGGACCCTGAGCCCCCAGAGGCGGTGCTGGGGCCAAAGCTCGAAGGCGAGGCTTGTCCGAGGGAGGACGGGGAGGAGGACTCTGCAGAAGCAGCCCGGGGAGCTGAGGCTGGAGGACCCAGCCTCAGCAGGACCCGCGGGCACCTAGACCAGGCGGCTGACGTGGCAGTTGCTGGGCTCGTCCAGGTACAGGGTGCTGAAGACGTCGTTGAAGAAGGTCGGGTGGTACCTGCAGGCTCGCTCGCAGTCCGGGTTGAAGTTCACCTCCAGGATCTGTGGCTGCATCACCCGCCTCCCTGACGGCGCAAAAGCAAGGGCACCTCACTCCCGGGAGGGTGGGCTGGACCCTGGCCGCTGGGGCCTCGGGGCACAAGGGCCCTTTCCTTTCGAGCTTCCCCCCGACACCACAGCCCACCGCCCTTCCTGCCTGCGCTCTGCCCTGGGGACCGCCACCCCTTGGCGGTGCACCCCCTAGACCAGACCTCCCGGCGAACGTGAGGCAGAGTACAACCCGAGGGGCACCCACCGACAGGGGCAGGGAAGCGAGGACGCCCTCTCTGTCCCCTGGGGGCGCCGGCAGGGGGAGGGCTGGATGATCGGCTTTGGCTAAGTGGAGAGGGCGTGGTTTGGATTACAGGGCGGGGTGGGGGTGGGGCTCACCATCTGGACGGTCGTCCCACTTGAGCATGAGGTCGATGGCATACACAGCCCGGGATGAGGCATAGTCGCAGAGGCCCAGGGGCGGTGGCTTGGCACATGCCGCTTGGAACAGCTCCGTGAAGGCCTGGAAGATCTCACCCTGGGGACGGGGGAGGTAGGGCTGGGGGGCTGCGTGGCTCTGTGGCCGGGACCAGCCCCCAGAGCCGCTTTTGACACGGGCTCCCTGCCTCCACGTGGGCTGCGGCCCCAAATGGCCCAAGACCCCTCCTCCTGCAGCCTTCGCATCTCCGCACCCGGCCGCCCCCTAGGACACCGGCCCCTCGCTCGTGGCGTCCGACTACCACAAAGCAGCCGGTCTCCTGCCTCAGAGCCCCCTGCTGCCCTCTGCACCGAAGCAGACAGAGCAGCACCAGAAGCAGCTGCTCTAAGAGACGGAGGCCAGCCTGTGCCACCAGCCGTGTCCCTGCTGTCCCCTCAGGTTTGCAATTTCTGGGGCAGGTAGGGCCTATTGCCATCGGGCTGTCCCCGTAGTGCCCCGAATCCCCTCCAGAGCACCCCCACAAGGTCTAGAGTGGGAGGAGGGTTGCAGCTCACACCATCTCCTTCCCTAGTCTCGGTGGGAGGAGCAAAGACCCCCACCCGCCCGATGCCGGCCGGTGAGGGCAAGCCCCAGCCTCTGCGGCTTTGCTCAGGACTCACCTGGACGCTCTTCCAGGGGAATTCTGGGTATTGCTTCTCAAACTCAGGGATGAACTCATCATAGTGCACCTGTGACAGACACAGGGACCGTCACGCTCTGCCCGGGGCCTCCTCCGGGCCGGGAGCGGGGAGGCCTGCCCCACCTTAATTTGGGGCCTCTGACACTCGCCGGGGCCACGTGTCGGTGCCAGCCGCCTATCCAGCAGCCCCACCTCTGGGCACAAATGGAGGCAGGAGGCAGTCCGAGTCTGGATCTTACTATAGACTCAGGACAAGCAGATTTACTTGTCCGAGCCTTAGTGTCACCGTCTGTAAAACGGGAGGATGCTCCCTGCCCGGCACTTATTTGCAGGGCTCTCGTGAGGCTCAAGTGAGACGCTTAATGCTGAGGGGTCAGCAGACTGCAAGGCCCGGGGGGACACAGCACCACGCCGGTCTCCATGCACGGGGGGCAGAGCCTGCACCCGCATCTGCAGGGCCCAGGCCGGAGCTCACCGCTCAGCACCAGCTCAAGGTGCCTGGGGACGGCAAGATCTCCCCAGGCCAAGGCTTCACCCCAAACACACCTGCGTGAGCTGGCAGTAGGCTCAGGCTTCTTCCTGCAGAGGACGAGCCAGGGTGGGCTCACTCACATCCTGTTGGACATGTGTCCCCGCACACAGGAGCTTCAGGGGAAACAGGACCCTTGGGGCATCACACAGTATACAGGGCGGCCCTCGGTTGTCTCAGAGACAACTTCCAACCGTGTCCTGGGGTCCCATGAGGGCTCAGGGTCCCAGGCGCCGGCCGCCAGCACAGCCCGGGACCAGAAGCAACCACGGGGCGTGCACGTGGGCAAGGCCACTCCGGTCGCACGGTCATGGCGAGGCGTCTCTGGGAGTGTTCGATGCAGCACGTTCACGAATAGTGAACACCGCACGTGGCCCAAATGTCTGTTAGCAGGTGAGTGACGAGCCCATCCCGGGGACAAGAACGCCCCCGGCCGCATTCAGCGATAATGACGGATCTACACACACGATGCTCAACAACGACAAAAGCCACAGAAGGATTTGCTCCGTGGCATTTACACACAGACTCGTATAGTACGTGCAAAACAGTCCTTTGAGTGATTGCGGGAGGTACGCACGCTGAAAAGAATGTGCCCGGGAAGGATAATCACCCCTTTCAGAGGAGTGGGTCCTTGTGGGAGGCAGGGCAGGGAAGGCCACCTGCAGGCCTCGGGCTGAGCAAGGGTGCATGAGTGCCCGTGCCCTACTTCCTGCCTGCCTCAAACAGCCGTTACCCAGCGCGCAGGTCAGGGAACAGGGAGGGCCTCCGGGAGGAGGCAGCCTCTCTCTCCTCCCCTCCTTCTTCCACCCAGAGCCGGCCTCTGCCTCCGCCCAGGCCACGCCCACCTGGCCAGGTGCACTGCTGGCCGGCTGGGGTGTGATGCCCTCACCTAGAAGGGAGCCTTGCCCTGATGTCCCCTTGCTCACGGTGCCCAGATAGCACAGGGCACGGAGGATCCAGGCAGGGTCACAGGCCAGCAACAGCAGCAGCCGGCCTTGGGGTGAGGGTGGCGGCACGTGACATGCACCCCGTGCCTCCCCACCCCCACCCGCCTTTGTGCCGAGCAGATGCTTCCAGGGGAGACCTGCAGGCGACCTGCCGCAGGGCCCGGGGAGGCCGCGGGCACCTCAGACAGAGCTGCAGGGGTGCCGTTCTGAGATTGACACAGGTACCCCAAGTCCACTCCTCTGACCATCTACACAGCCTGCCCAGAGGACAAGCCGATGGGTGTGGGTCTGCACCCGCCGCCCCGGTCTCTACCTGCTTCAGCACCACCTCCGGGTCGTAGTTCATGACAGTGAAATGTTTCTCGTAGTCGTCCAGGTCATCGAGCGCGAAGGGCCTGCGGGAGGAGCGTGCAGACACGGGAGGGTCCTGAGCGTGGCCGCAGCCGAGCAGGGACAGTGCCCTGAGTGAGCCCGCCGGACGCCTGTCCCCCCATCGGCGCGAGGGGGTGGCCCCACGGCCCCGCAGAGCTTGGGTCAGAGCGAGCGATGAGCTAACTGTGAGGACGCCCCGACGGCCCGGACACGTCATTGCGAGACTCTGGGGTCGGTGCCTGTTCCGCAAGGACTGTCCCCAGCGGTGGCTGAGGCAGGCAGGGCAAGAGCCCCCGCCATTTACCAGCTCAGCGGGCCACCTGCCGCGTGCGCGGTGGGGGAGCAGCCCAGGGCAGGCCTTCTGACCCCCGAGGAAACGAGGGGCCCCGCTGCCCACCCCCCAGCCAGTCTCCCAGTTACCGGTTGGAGAACCGCAGCCAGAATACGTCGTACACGAACAGCGTCAGGGGCTTCACCGAGCGCAGCAGCACGACGTAGCGGACGTCAAACTTGACCTTCCCCACGTCTTCTCGCAGGAATAAGACTGGACTTTCAATGTACTTGGACACGACCTGGAGAACACAGACGCGGGGTCGTGGGCGGGCTCTCACCTCCCCTGGGCCAGGACCCAGTGCCCGGAGGCACCCCAGCCCCGCCCCATCCGCGTCCGTCCTCACTGGCTGCGGGCTCGTGCTTGTGGCGCGTCTGCACGCCGTCACATTTCCTGGGGACGCGGGTGCGCTCCTGCCCCGGTCCCGGGAGCGGGCCGCTTCCCGTCCAGGGGTCCACGGAGGCGCGTGCACCCTGCACCTGGCTTCTTCCTCGGCCTTTGCACACCCTGTCCAGGCTGTGGCAAGTTCTGTACCCTAAGCTTCACTTTAACCGAGGGAAAGGATCCCACCAGTTTTTGGGTTTTGAAAACTGAATACAGATCCTCAGCCATAATCCCGCCGACTCCCCGTCCGCTGTCTGGAATCCCTGCGACAATCATCCCCGTGGCGCGCTTTCCTTGGCTTCCGCCCAGATGCGCTGCATCTCACGAAGCCCCCGACGCCGCCCCTGTGCCGTGTGTCCCTGCAGCAGCCTTGTCCGGGGCCCCGAGGGGCTCCCTGGCCTGGCCACCTGCCCCCTGCTCGGCGGTCACTCCTGGTGCAGCACGTGGGGACTCTGAGGTCAGACACACCAGGGGCAGCTCCGAGCAAGGGCTCCCCCGTGTCACCCGGACAGTCACACAGCCCTTCCCTGACGGCCAGGCCGGTGGAAGGAATGGAGTGTGGGCTTCAGAGACACCCGTGAGCTGAGTGACCCAACACCAGGACCCGCCCGCACCCAGGCCCGGACACGCGAGTCCCCTTTGCCCCACTGACTCGGTGGCCAGCCGGGGCACTCAGTGCCCCTCGCCCCCGGAGCGCCAAGGCCCACCTTGGGGGTGCTCTCGCGGTGCCGGATGACGCTGTGGAGGCTCCTGGTGATGTGGGTGTCGAGGCTGCGGGCCAGGTTCCAGGGCTTGCAGATCCAGTGGTTGTCTTGGCCCCTGAGAGCACATGGGGTCGGCTGGGCTGCGTCCCGGGCCCACCTTCCCGGGCAACGTCTCCCCAGGACCGTGGCAGCCCTAGGAAGGGGGCGCCCAACCTCCCGCAGGGAGCAGTGGCAGGTGTCACAGAGGGGGCGTTAGGGGCCGGACCTCAGGGAGCAAGGAGGAGCTCGCTCGGCAGGGGCGTGGAGAACTCCCCCGGCAGTCACGGCCGGCTGCGGCACCAAGGCGCGGGCCGGGGGCCGGTGAGGACGGGCACAGGTGGGGTGGGGGCTGTAGGGACGGGGCGCACGTAGGAGTCTCCGCCTCGAGGGGGCTCTTACCGCCTCTCCCGCTGCTGGAAGTAGCTGACGAACTGGGGCAGCTCGGTGCGCAGGTTGAAGGTACGGGGCAGCCAGGCTGGGCCCTCGGGGCCCCCCGCCCGGCGCGCGATGGAGGCCAGGCAATCCTTCACGGTCAGCAGGTTCTCACAGGGGAACTGGTTCAGCAGCACGTTGGGCCTCTCCTGGCTGAGCCTCCTGGAGGGCCGAGGGAAACGCGGGCAGCTCGGGGTGGCGAGGGGACTCGGCCTGGCTGGCGGGCGGCGGAGGGGGGCTCACCTGTAGTCCTTGAAGTGGGAAAAGTTGTAGAGAATGTCCGCGTCCGCCTCGCTCTGGGTAAAGGTGAAGCGTGGGTGGGTGAGGTGGCTGAGCACCTGCTGGACGTCCGTGTAGA
Organism: Felis catus; assembly: GCF_018350175.1. Lineage (NCBI taxonomy): Eukaryota > Metazoa > Chordata > Mammalia > Carnivora > Felidae > Felis > Felis catus. The sequence continues at coordinate 136,061,044 of NC_058374.1, forward strand.
CCCTATAGGGAGAAGTCGGGCTGAGCCGGGCCCCCGCCTATGCTCGCCACACCCCTGCCACTTGCCACTTGGGGCTGATGTTAAGGAGGACACGCTGGGCGTAAATTCGACCCTGCGGTCCCAGCGCGGGCCCTGAGGGTGGACAGTCAGACCCCAGCCCCTCTGCTTGCCTGCCGAGGGTGGGGCAACCACACACCTACCTGTGTGACCCCAGGTCCCCCCGTAAGATGGGACCACGGCCTAGCTCACACTCGTCACTGGGATGAAACGGGCTAACCCGAGTGTTTAACAAATGCAGGCTTTCCTCCCACGTGGAAGCAGGAAGAATAGACACACGAAGAACCCTGCCCTCAGAGAAGGCAGCTGGTGTCCTGGTGCCTACAGGTGAGCGTGTGGCCCAGACAAGTGTCCTGGATGTAGCCCCGCTCCACACCAGTGCTCACTGCTACCTGCCTGGCCCTCGCTGGCCCCGGGCAGAGGTGAGGACAGAGCCTGGGAGCCCGGTTGCGGGGTACGGCAGAGACAGAAGGCAGTTAGTCTGTGGCTGGACCAGGTTTGCGTAGACCGAGGGCTGGGCCCCGCCTCCAAGCCTGCCCTACACCGGGGGGGTGGGGGGGGGTGGGGGGGTTCGGCACTGACTTTTACACCCTCACCTGTACATGAAGTACCTGCTTCCCCCTGGGGTCCAGCCTGCACCTGCCGGCCTCGCATAACCCGCCGGCCCACCCCTGCAGACCCTCCTGGGCGCCCTGCGCCTTCACTGTCCGCACAGGCTTCCTGCCTTCCGGAGGGGCCGCGGTGGGCAGGCCTGGCTATGACTTCACCCCAGGACGCCCCCTCACTTTTCACGGCGCTCTCTCTGTGATCCTCAGACTCTGTGCCTAACACGTCTGTCACTGCCATGTCGCCAGGAGACGGCAGGCTTCCTGAGCGCCTCCCTGTGCCAGGCGTTGTCCTAGGGGTTGTGGGAACTCGGGGGGGTGAGGGAAGTCTCATCACGAGCCGAGAAGGGAGCTGCGCACCTGAACACGTGGTCACGGGGATACGCCACCGGACTGATGGCGAGTGGCAGCTTCTCCTTGTTTTCCTCCAAAATGGCCTGGAAAGAAAGCACCGAAGGTGGAAACAGACCCTCGAGAAAGGGAGCACGTGAACACGCCCCCCGACCCCCATCCTGGCACATTGGGGGTTGAGATCTCAGGGGGCACACTCAGACCCCAGCCAGAGCCAGAGCCCTCTGACCACCCTGCCCCGGGATTCTGGGCCTCAAGGCCCCACAGGGGCCGGACTGCCCGTTTTGTGTCGAGAAGAAGAATCTTCCCGAGGCGCTCTCCAAATCACAGGCAGCTGAGACGATGTCAGGCCCGTCCTGGGAGGGGGCTGCCCGGTCCCAGCGGAGCCCCGAGGTGCTGCTGGTGGTTTAAAACACCCCCACGCTCAGCAGCCCTGCGGAGGGGGCCCACGGGGCTGGGCGGGTGAGCGTCGTGGAGCCAGGTCCTCAGCCCCATCGAGCCTCAGCTGACAGCCTGGCTGTGCGAGCGGGGCTCCGAGCCAAAAGCTCCCCCGACGCCTGTTCCGCAGACAGCGGGGGTGAGATCACAAACGTCTGCTGTGTGAAGCAGCTGTCTTCGTGTCCCTTCTTATCCACTGACAGCTAACTAAGACCGGCTACCCCAGGGCTCAGGGCTCAGGGCCCAGGCCGATCTAGACGGTCAAATGGGGAAAAGCAACCAGGGGGTGACAGACAACCAGAGTTTGGCCCCATCGCCTCTTCCTGGGCAGTAGAGGGCATCCCAAGGAAAAAAAAAAAACCCTAATTCGTGAGTGCGAACTCCACTCTGCAGTCTTAGCTCCTGAGCCCTGAGGTCGGAAGGCCACGTCACCTGCTTGCTTGCTTGCCCGCTGAACAGCCTCACCACCAGGAGGACGTCTTCATCCCTAAGCAATTCTTAAGCCTTCCCCCCTTGCATTCACTTGTTCACTAAGCACCTACTACGTGCAACTATCTATCCCATGAGGCTCGGAAACTCGCCTAAAACTCAAGATGAGCAATCACCGTGATCGCGCAGTTTTCCGCAGGGAGGGTTCGACCACCACTGGCTTACACGGGATCCACCAGAAAGGTGCCAATAGTTCCATCATCATGGCCTAGTCTCTCCCAAGCAACAGCGTGCATGGAATCGACACCATCATGCGCCGCGTGACATTCTCACTCTTCCTGACTTGTGTACTCCTTCCCATGATCCTCTGAGGCGCTCAGTGAGTGTCTGATGTGCCAGTGTGGGCTGGGAAATTTCCACACACTGGGGTGAGGTTGGAAGCCTCTGCCCACAAGCTATCGGGCGCCCCTGGTATTGGAGCCCAGCTCCCCCACCAGCTGTGTGACCGTTTGCAAGTTACTCAACCTCTCTGTGCCTGTTTCCTCATTCTCAGTGAAATAGAGATAGAGACGGGACCTTAAGGCCTACTGTCGTGAGGATTATAGTCAAGCATACCCATAGGTGCTAACCACAGGCTCACTTGTGGCCTGGTTTCCAACTGGGACCAGCCAATGGGAAGCAGTGGTGGGAGATCAGAGGGCAGGGGAGGGAGGAGAGAGGGGCCAGGGGGTCTTCCCTGCCCAGCCCTTCCTGGTCTGGTAGTGGCTATGTTCCTAGAGGCTCCCCCTTTCCTCCCCTGCCCTGGGCCTCCCTGACCCCGACTCCCTAATTTGCCCAAGAGGCCACCACAGAGCACCTTTGTCGCTCGTAACAGTGACGCCGGTGACTAGTTGCAGAGGGCCTACTGTGCGCCAGAAAACGCGCCTTGCAGTGTTCGAGTCCAGCGTCTTCACGTTCCCGGTGAGGGGGGTGTCGGGGGAGGAGGAAACGGTACCGAGTGGGGATTTGTAACCAAGCCACATGGCCCACGCTGTGCCCCCCAGTCCCGGCGAGGAGTCCCCGAAAACGAGGAGGAGCAGCACGGACGACCAGCAGCCGCAGCTCTCTGATCGCCTGAGAGCATGGTTCCCAGCAGCCGGCCCCTGGGGTCTGGGCTCAGGGCTGGCAGCTCCTGCCCACTGCCTGGGCTCTGAGCCCATCTCTCCGGCACGCCCAGACTCTCCGCTGCCCCCCACACTAGCCAGCTGGCGCTCAAGAACATTGGGTGACTGAAGAACATTCCAGAAGCCACCAAGCAGGGAGGCCCAGGGTCGGAGGGGGACGGTCACACCTGGTAGTGCTGGTCCGGCGGCTCGGGCGTGGAGGAGCTGACGTCCAGCATGTCGGCGGGGACCCAGGGCAGCAGCCTGCACCTGCGGATCAGAGGGTCCGCCTCTCCGTAGGCAAAGTCTCGGGTCACCTCCTCTGCATCAAGACACGTGGCCCATCAGGAGGCAGCGGGAAGCCAGGGCCGGGGCCCATCCCTCAGGGCGGGCGGGGGTCGGACTTACCGCCCGTGTCCAGGTCCCTCAGGGGCCACAGCAGCGTGTAGGCCACCTGCTGGGGCATGTAGAAGAAGGGCGCGGTGGCAAAGCTGGGCGTGTCCGAGTGCTGGATGCGCGAACCGAACTCGTCCATGATGTACCACACGGGCACCTTCTCCTCGGCCGTCTGTAGGCGGAGCACATACAGCAGCCTGCGTCCACCGGTCCGCCTGCCTGCCCCCTTCTGTGGCACATCCTCCCACCCGCCCATTCACCCAAACGGCGGCCCGTCTACACCCAGCTCCCAGAGCCTGGAGCGACTATCACATGCACCTTTAACCGGGGGCCTCCTGGGCCGTTCTGGGCTGACTGCAGTGATCGCTTGTGTGGGACAGGTGTTAGACCACGGCTGCATCGATGTGTCTGGCTTTGTGCGTGTGGCAGGGAGAGAGCGAGGGAGGCTCCTCGGAGGAGGGGACATCTAAGCTGAGACCCTGAGAAACAACTTTTGTCTCTTCCCAAACTAAAAGTGGCAAGGGGCTGGAGTGTGAGGGTGAGTCTGGGGATGCTGGGGGGGAGGGGTGGTCATGACAGCAGGGACTCGACTCTTCTGGAGTCAGTGAGGAACAACTGAGGGCTTTCACGGGGACGGGACAACAGAATCTGAAAGCATCAGGAAACAGACAGCCAAGTCACGGAACTCAAGTCTATGGTCCGAGAGAGGGTGGTGTCTTGCGAGCTCAAAGGCCCCCAGATACACGGGTCCCCAGTGCTGGGTGGCCCAAAGCAGAGTAACAGGCCCACGATGAAGCCACAGGGAATGAGGGGCCCCACGGAAAGGAGTCTGCTCACCCCAGGGTGACGGCTCCTGGGGCCGGGTCCTGGCTCTCCTGGGCTGCCCCTGACGGCCCAGGGCAGTGAAGGCCCCCGTCCCTGTCCGTCGCCCGCCTCCCCCAGGTCCAGCTGCCTGCTCACCCCGTGGGACAGTTGGTAGGTCTGGTTGAACCGCCACATCTCCTCCAGCACCAGGTCCACAGCCTCCGCGCTGGGCAGCTCGCCGTGGAACTCGACGCCCATCAGGTTGGCCATGCGGTGCAGGAGCCCGGGCACCTGCTGCAGCTGCTGACGCGCGTGCTCCACGCGGCACGTCCAGGCGTGGTCGATGAGGAAGATGCTGCGGGCACAGACCAAAGGGGGCCGTGAGGCTGCCCCACGGGCGTGGCAAGAAGGGCAGGACAGGAGGGGCCAGCAGGAGATGCTGAGGAGGGAGAGGCCTGCAGCTGTGGCCTGGGGAGGTTTCTCTCCCTCTTCCAATTCTGAAAAAGCCACCGGGGTCCCCGCATCCCATCCGTTGGACCTTGCCTCCCATCAGCAGGACCCTGCCTCATATCCGTGGGTCCCTGCCTCATATCAGTGAGACCCTGCCTCCCATCAGTGGGAGATTCTGCCTCATACCAGTGGGTCCCTGCCTCCCATCAGTGGACCAAATGAGACCAAACATACAACATGCTGACCACACATCGTGTACTTGTGTTTCTGCCGACTGCTATTCATCACTGTAACAACAAGTGACTTCAACTGGATTTGGAACCGCTGCACAGGTGTATGCCCCCCTCCTCGCCACCTGCAGGCCCGGCACACGGCAGGTGCTCAGCAAAGGCAAAAGCTGCCCATGGCCGAAGGCCAGCGGCAGGCGGCTGTGCACAGAGGCCGTCACTCGGAGCTCACTCACGCGTGCCGGGGGCTTCAGGGCACTTCCTGGGAAAGCCCGAGGCCTTTTTGTGGGAGAGGCTTCAAGTCTCCACACATATGGACAGCTGTGCCCCGTGTGGTCCAGTCCCCCTGGAAGAGCCCAGAGGGGCGTGGCTGCCCTCACACACGGCGGTGGGAGCGCGTTGGAGGGCCAGGCAGGCATCCCTACCGCCCCACGGGGCCCGCTGGGCCAGGACGGTCCGAACACACAGGCGTGTGGTTTGCCTGCCAGGCCACACGGCCCTCACCTCCATTCCCTTGAGGAGATGAAAGGAACAGCAAACGCTCCGGTGTTTCCTCTGGGTGGCAAGATCGGCAGTGTTTATTTCATTGTGCTTGTGGTACTTTTTGTTAGCATACCCGGCAAGAGATGGAGATTTATCCTTGCCCTTGTGCGCAGGGGATACGACCGACCGTAGGATGCAGGGCACCCAGCCGAGCTTCAAGGTGGGATACCTGGGGGTGGCCCCGGGCACATGCTCACCAGGGGGGCTGGACACAGCACATATGGAGAGAGGATGAGGTTGGAACCCGGCAATCAGGGGAGATTCACGAGGCTCTAAAGGGAGAAAGGCCCAGGAGCAGGGAGGGCTGTGGAGCTGAAACCAATGTCCGGAGCTCCAAGCCCAGGACTCCGCCCGCATCCCCTCCTGAACCTGCCCGGTGGCTGCTGGGCCGGGGCCCCAGAGCGGCACGGCCGGGAACAGAGCAGGTGCATGCGGAGGCTGCTGAGCCGAACTTGACGTGAGAGGTGAGTCTGCAAGTTTCTGAGCGAGAGAGCGTGTGGGTGGTGGCGCCTGGCTGCTGTCATGACCTGTGTGGCCTCTCCCGCCCCCTCACAGGCTGGCGAAGGAGGCCAGAAAACCTTTGCAGAAGAAGAGGCCAGCCAGACCCTTCCCGGACACAGAAGACCCTGTCTCTACGGACACAGGGGCCCGGTGACCTCGAGAGGCCGGCAAGTTTCCTCCTTAAGGTTCCAAGAAAGTGTGGCGGACGGGCCCGCCATGGCTGACGACAGCTTCTTTTGGTCCCTGGGAGGCAGGAGTCCTGGGTTCGGTCTGAGCTCCACCCCATCTACCCTGTGGCACTGGGCCCTGGTGCCCCCCGCCTGAGAAGCCAACCAGACCACAATGCTCACAGTCCGGGCATAAAGCCCTGGGAGAACCTGTTTATGTTTCCTGGGCTCCACCCAGAGACCCAGATCCCGTAGGACCGGAGACAGGCCTTCAGAGAAGGGCAGGCTCACGGGTAAGGCTGCCTTGCACCCACACACACGCTCTGAACCAGCTGGCAAAGAGGCCAGTGCCCGGCACACAGGAAACACTAGTGCCTGAATTTACCGCTTCTGGCCTCGGTGACACCCTAGGAAGGAGCCCATCCTGAGGGCCACGGAATGGACGATGGGCGTCTGGCCTGAGGCTCCTACCTGTTGGGGTTGGCCGCCTGGAGCCCGTTCTCGCTGGTCACGATGACCTTGTAGCAGAGCTCGCTGCCGGGGTTGGGCTTCTTCCTCCGCACTTCCCGGGCTGCCTCGCCCTCACTCTCCTCCTCCACCTCCTCCACTTGCATGATCCCGAACATCTCCCCGGCATCAAAGACCTGGGGCCACAGCAGGCGTGTTGACGGGCTACCCACCATCCCCCCCCCCCCCCAGCCTCAAGGACCAGCTAAGCCCCTCGGGAGAAGCAGCACCTATTTATTAGCCGACTACCCATCTTACAGGTGGGGAAACCGAGGCTCCTAGAAACCAGTCGGGACTGGGACCTAACCGCCGTCACCAGCTATTGTCCAAAGTCCCTCAGCCCGGGACACCCGGTCTTGGAGGTAGGGCTGCACGTACGGGGCGGAACCCTATCTAGTCTGGTCTTTACTGCGCAAGGAGAGGAGTCCTGAAAGGCAGTGGGTGGCCCCGGTCATGTCAGAAGTGAACGTAAGAGGTGGGGTCTTGGTGGCAGGGGATCCCACCCCAATTCCACCAGAAGAGCCGATCCTATACCAAGGCAGCTGAGGCAATCCAGAAGGAAACAGGTGCCCTGGAGCCTCCCACAGCCACCACGCCTGCCCAGACAAGAGGCAGTCTGGGTCTGCACAAAGCGGGGCCTGGGCCTGTGGTTGGAAGATAAGGGCCCGGGTCCTTAAGTTTCCCTGCAACGGACAGTGCCAGCCCTGTGCAGCCGAAGTCAGCCCTCTCCTGCGTGCTCTGGAGCCAGGCTGCCCCCCCTGCAGCCACACTCACGCACTGTGTCTGCCACGAGTTGGCAAGGGGCCTCAGGGTAGATTCTGGAGCCAGCCTATGGGGCCTTGGACAAGTCACTGAACCACTGTGCCTCAGTTTCCCCATCCCTCCAACGGGAACATCAGAACCTGCCTCAGAGGGCTGCTGGAAGGATTAAATGATTAAGACACGAAAAGCTTAGAAGCGCCTAAGCCCGGCAAATGACGCAGAAGCACTTGCTGTCATCACTGCACTTCGGAGACCAGTCTCTCACCAGGGAGGAAGGCATCCTCTGCCTTCCAGGAGAGCTGAGTGTTAAACCGATAGAACAGTGCACCGTAGGTCCCTGGCACAGAGCAGGGACTCCACGAAGGCCAGTTCTCCCCCCAAGCCTACTTCTCATGACTCTGACAGAAAAAAACTGCATTCCCAGCAGAGAGAAACCAGCTACCTATTCAGGCACAAGCAGCTTTTTTTGTGCTGGGCAGGTGGGCACTTTGGGGTGTGAACGTGGACCCCTCATGATCTTGCCTAGGGAGCTGGCAGCCGAGTGGCACAGAGGAGTAAGGTCGGGCCGTGTGACAGGCCCAGGTAAATGGTGCTGGGGCCTGATGGGAGGGGAGGGTTAAAGGGGGGGGGAAGCTGTGGCTAGGGGTGGTGGTCAAAGGACCCCAGGCAGGGGGGCACAGAAGCTGGGGGTAGGGAAGGCTGTGGAACCAGCCAGGCTCCTTGGAAGACAAGGGGGGCTGCCTCAAGCCAGGCTCCCTAAGCTGTCTGAGCCTGGGGAAGGCTGTCACCTTCCTTCCAGCACAGAGCTGCTCAAAGGACTGGAATTCACACGCTGGGTTTCAATCTAGAACCCTAACTCCTATGCGAGAGAGGGGCACAGTGGGGCAGTATAAGGCCTGGGGATAGAGGGCCTGCCTTTGGGGGGGGGGTGACCATGATCCCTTCTGGTTTCAACTACAGAAGGCCCTAAGGGTGTAACGAAGGGTGTGGTCTTGCAGCCAGGAAGTTTCTGCAGGCAGCGGGAGTTGCAACTTATTTTAAAACACTCCCCACCTTTTCCAACAAAACTGATTTGAAGTAAGGCACCAGGGCCACGGGCCCTGCGGGGAGTTGGAGGGGCCCGGTTCCTGTTGGCAGGTGCCCACCCCCACACCTGGCCCCCAGCGGCAGCAGGCTTCACTGAAGACAATGGATGCAGGTTTGGGTCTGGCGATGTGATGACTCACAGCTCTGCCCATAACCCCTAATGGCAAGGGAGGGTCATGGAAAAATACTGGCTGCCCCTTGGTAGAGCCACAGCGGCCAGTGCCAGCGCGGAGGGGACGCTACACTCTGGTGACCGCCCACCGTGTGCTGTGGCACCTGCTGAAGCTCATCTCCTGCCTCCCCCACCCAATCCCCACTAAGACTGTGGGAGCTGGGGCCCTGTTCCACCGTCGGGCTTTCCAGATGGAGACTCTGGCTTGGATGGACCAGTGACTTGTCTAAATGAGGGTTTACTGCCCATGGAGGCTCGCTGGACTGGGGCCGGGGGGTTCTCCCACATGTGTGCCTTTAACCCAGCACGAGGACCTTCTTATCCTAACAGATCGGTGGGGTCCCCAGCACATGCCTGGGACCCGAACCAAGTGCTCAGGAAACACTGGTGGAATTGAGAGGGCAAATAAAACAGAGGGAGGAAACTCACTGTTTGCTACAAGAGGTAGGTATGTATTGAATGCCACTGACATCGTGTCTGTTTTACAGCAACTATGTGTTAGGAGCAGGAGGGTACCTGGTGAACCCCGATTTCCCACAGAAAAACTGGCTGGGTGGGTGGGGTGGGGGCGTGTCCAGCAGCTAGGCTTGGGGGACAACCTCTTCCTGGATCTGGGGGTCCCTTTCATCACCTGTGCCCCTCGGTCAGTCTTGGCCCCAGGGAGCAGCACCCCCCCCCCCCCCAAGAAGGGCCTAATTGCAGCAAAGAAGGCCCCACTAGCTGGCCTGTTGCTCTGGCTTCAGCACCTGGGCAAACTACCAAAAACCAGGGACCGCTCTGATCAGCCAGCACCCGCGGGGTGCCACACTGGAGGCCCAGGCTAGATAAGACTGGTAAGGGAGCTGTCCCCACAAAAGGGCACAGAATCTGGAAGCAGGTCAGCCCTTTTCTTCCTTTCTGTAGAGTCCTGTTCCGTCTCCCACAACCTCGGTTTTCTTTCATTTGCAAAATGAGGGTGAGCGGGGGGGGGGGGGGGGGGGGGGGGGGGGGGCTCAAATCGAATGATGAAACATGTTAAGAGTTCTACGGCCCCGACAGTTCAAGCCACACAAATTCATGGGGCATCTATTCTCCTTGAAGGAGTGGCTGAAAGCAAGGCACAGGTTCCCGAGTCTCACAGACCTTAGGAAGCTCTTCCTCTTCCTGTGACTCAGTTTTTTCAACTGCACAATGGGGATGTATGTGGGGCTCGGAACTCAGTACAGGGCCCGGCACAGAGCAGGAGCCCCAGGCGCTGGCAGGATCGGGGCCACAGGCACTGGGCTCTTGCCGCCACTCTTGGGCCCCAAAGTCTAGACACCTCCTAAGCTGCCAAGGAGGCACCATCTAAGTCGGTCGTCACGGCGTTCGTGCTCTTCGCGCCTCTCCCGCCTGGTCCCCGCCGCGCCCCAGCGCCGACACACCCCCAGCGCGTCGCCCCCGGGCCTGCCTACCTGGGCGCAGGAGGGCGCCTTCCCCCTCCTCCCCCAGGCACCCTAGCAGCCTCGTCGGCAGGTGACCCCCAGGGCCCCCTCCCCTGCCTCCCCACCGGCGCACCTGGCCCGGCCTCCCCTCCAGGGCCCCGCTCGCAGCCACACCCTTGCCGCTTCCCCGGCTCCGCTCGGCACCCCGGGTCCTCCCGCGTCGCCCCAGCCCGCACCTCGTGCTCCAGCTTGTGCAGGAGGCGGCCCCAGTACCGCTCGGGGACCCCGGACGCGCGCAGCGCCGGGCCGTGCAGCGCCGCGAACTCGGCGCGGGCCCGCGCGCCCTCCTCCGGAGTCAGGCCCGGGCTGCCGCGCTCGGCAGGCGGGTCCCCCGGCCCCCCGTCGGCCTCCATGGCGCCCGCACCAGCGCCGGCGCCGAGTCCCACTCCGCCGCCGCCCGCGGGCCCGGCCCTCCCGCCTCGGCCCGCCCGCCCCGCCCTCCTCGCGAGCTCCCCGCGGCCCCCGCCCACCGCCCGCCCGGCGCCGGCTCGCCGCGGGCCGCCGGGGGCTGAAGCTCCGGGAGCCGGACCCGGGGCCCGGCCGCCCGGCCGGCCGAGGGGCGCGTGCGCGAGTGCGTGAACGCGCGGGCTTGCGCGGCGAGGAAGCGGGCGGGGGCGGGGGCGGGAGGGGGGGGACGCGGGCGCGGGGCGCGTTGGGGGCTCGGTGCTGCCGGCGAGTGCGCACGCGCGTCTGCTGGGGGCGGTGTTTTCTCGCTCGCCCCGCGGCTGCCCCGGGGCATGCCGGGAGCGAGGCCGTGCGGCTTCCACGCGGTCGGAAGCGGAAGAGACTCCAGACACCGTCCGAAAAGGAAACTGAGGCCTGGAGTCAGGGCCGTGCCCCGCACCCACCCCGCTTGGAAGGGTCGCAGACCCCGGGGGTGGGAGGGGCTCTCGGATTCTTTTGAATGCTTCACCGGAGTTCAGTGCTGCCGGGTAGTGGCGCTTCGATTCGCACAGTGTGGATTCAAAATGTAAATTTATTCAGTTAAACTCAGAGGTTTTTTTTGTTTGTTTTGTTTTTAAAATTTTTTTAATGTTTATTTATTTTTGAGACAGAGAGAGACAGAGCATGAACGGGGGAGGGTCAGAGAGAGAAGGAGACACAGAATCCGAAGCAGGCTCCAGGCTCCGAGCTGTCAGCATAGAGCCCGACGCGGGGCTCGAACCCACGGACCGTGAGATCATGACCTGAGCTGAAGTGGGACGCTTAACCGACTGAGCCACCCAGGCGCCCCTTTTAAAAAAATTTTTTTTTTTTAAATTTTTTATTTATTTTTGAGACAGAGACAGAGTATGAGCAGGGGAGGGTGTTTTGTTTTTAAACAAGTGGAGGTAGTTCAAAGGTATTTCAAAGTGCGATTACAGAATTTCAAAAATCATTCTTTGAGCCTTCTGTGTTTTCAAGTTCTTCTGTTGCTTTATAGGGCTACGTTTCATGATCTTGTTTGCAATTTTGCAATCGTAATTTGCTACAAAGCTTCAAGACTTTTGGTTTTTTTTTTTTTTTTTTTTTGCGGGGTGGGGGGGGTCCTCCAGTGGCCGAATACTTTGATTAAAAGTTTTAAACCGAATTTGGGTAAAATGCAGCATTTCCGAGGACTCGTTAAATGTCACTAGGACACTTAACGGTGGTGTACCAAGGCTCACACGCTTCCAAAGTGCCCTTGTTGAGGGGCCCAGAGAAAACCATTACCCCCATGTAGGAGTACAGTTTTGTATCTACCATTGACTTTTTTTTTTTTTTTTAGAGAGAGAGAGAATGAGCAGGGGAGGGACAGGGAGAGAGAGAATCTTAAGCAGGCTGCACACCCAGTGCACAACTTGACTACAGGGGGTTTGATCTCACCACCGTGAGATCATGACTTCAGCCGGAATCAGGAGTCAGTCGCTTAATGGACTGAGCCACCCGGGTACTCCCCTACCATCACCTTTGTCACACAAATGTTGTAGTTCAGTTATTCTAATTATGAAAAAAAATATTTGTAAATTTTGGCAACTATGATTTCGAATCCAATTTACAGCCTGTTTGGATGAAATCATTACACCCGATTCCAAGTACGTTTCTGCTCTGTGGGGGGTTCTTAATTTAGTGGGAACGTTAGTCCCTCTCTGCTGTGCCCATCACACTCTAGATGGGTATTATCATTGCAAAAAAAATGCAGTCTGTGTTCAACTTTTTTTACTGAACTTAGCTGAGTAGCATTCCCTGTAACGCTGGGTTTTTACTTTGTGATGAGACGTGGGCAGGGAGAGAGAACTGTCAAGGAATTCTTGAGACAATTTCGGTGCAAAAAGGTGGTTTTATTAAAGCACAGGGACAGGACCCGTAGGCAGAAAGAGCTGTGCTGGGCTTGTGAAGAGTGATGGATCGTATGGAGAAGGGAGGATAGAGATAAATGAAGTTCCCAAAAGGATTTTCATGTGTTTTTTTAAAGAAGACTTCCAGGATCCTGGAGATCTGGCCGTTGTTAAGCTAAGATTGTTTTTTGTCTCTAGCAGGGCATTAAGACCGTTGGGAGTTCCTTGAGGAATGTCATCCTCTGCCTGTGTCAGATAGTTACGAACGGGCTGCAAATTGTAAGGCCACTCAATTTCATCTGCATTTCTTTTGCGTTCGTTCTCCTTGTCACTTTGGACAGAATAAATTTCCAAAAGCTTCATTTTGATTCCATAAATTGGATGGAAAAAAAAAATGGAACCATCTTAGGATTTTGATATTACATTGGCATCCTCTGTGGAGTAATTCCTCAGCCAGTGGGGCCAGTGCATCTAGAGTGATGGCTTTACTTCCCACAGGAGAATGAGAAAACTTGGAATTGGAACAGTGAGTGAAATTAATGTAGAAAAAGTCATTTGATCTAAATGAAGTCATGATTTATGCAGTGACGTGTCAACCCGCTTCTGTGACTGCACGTGTCGATTCATTTTGGGGGCACAGTCTTCGAAAATAATTACCAACTTTTGAAGTAGGTGGGATGCTTCTGAATTGGAATTGTGTTATCTGACGTGGCTCGTGGTTAGTGACATCTTTTCAACCCCCATGGTGGAGGGTAAAAGTTGTCCAATATTTTGTGGAAGTTTCTATTTCATAACCAACTTTGACGTCGGGCTCTGTGCTGACAGCGCGGAGCATGCTTGGGATTCCCTGTCTCCCTCTCTGCCCCTTCCCTGCTCACTCACTCTCTCTCTCTCAAAATAAATAAACTTAAAAAAAAAAGAGAGAGAAAGAAAGGACGTAATCAACTTTGAGAAATGGAGATTCAGGACTTAATTTTAAATTAAATGTGGACTCCTCTTTTGTAAGTATCGTGCTCCTGAAAAGATTTATTGCACAATGAGAATAAGTGCTACTTAGGGGCGCCTGGGTGGCTCAGTTGGTTCAGCTCAACTTCGGCTCAGGTCATGATCTCACGGCTTGTGAGTTCGAGCCCCACGAGCCCCCTGTCTGTGCTGACAGCTCAGAGCCCGGAGCTTGCTTCGGATTCTGTGTCTCCTTCTCCCTCTCCCCCTCCCTTGCTCACGCTCTATCTCTCTCTCTCTCCTTCAAAAATAAATAAACATTAAAAAATTAAAAAAAAAAGAAAAAATACTACTAAACAAAATATAAACAAAAAACCTGCACCCATACGAGAAGGGACAGACAAACTGCTGGACAGGAGTGTTCAGTCTTCTCTGCACAATCCGGAGCAGAGCCTCTCAGCCTCGATTTCCCACACACATCTCGTGCATACCTACCCTGTCATTTCCCTGGCCTCCTGCACCTTGTGAGGTCACAACTCAGGTGGTAGGTAGGCAGGGATGGCAGGACCTCACTGTGAATATTCAGTGAATCACAGTATTATTTGTAACTAGGTGAGAATGAAACTACTGGCCTGATCATCACGAATAAGAACTATGCTATATTTTTGACCATGCACTACGGCCTTATGCCCACGTAGATAGCATATGTCATACTTCTTTTCTTTTTCTTCGATGTTTATTTATTTTTGGGAGAGAGAGCACAGGCACGAGCAGGGGAGGGCCAGAGAGAGAGGGAGACACAGACTCCGAAGCAGGCTCCAGGCTCTGAGCTGTCGGCACAGAGCCCGATGTGGGGATCGAACTCACGGACCGCGAGATAGTGACCTGAGCCAAAGTCGGACGCTCAACCGACGGAGCCCCCCAGGCGCCCCAGCATATGCCATACTTCTAATAATTTTCTTATTATGAGCAGCTCTGTGTTGCACTGGCTGAAAACCCACCTGTCATCCCTGACACCACATCTTCCTCCCCTCCGTATCAGTCTGGAGTTTATCCACTCCAAGGGACCGTAAATCCAGCTCGAACGGGCTTAAAGATAAAGGGTATTTAGGGGTGCCTGGGGGGCTCAGTCACTTAAGTGTTTGACTTCCGCTCAGGTCATGATCTCGCAGCTCGTGAGTTTCAGCCCCGGCGTCTGGCTCCGTGCTGGCAGCTCGGAGCCCGGAGCCTGCTTCGGATTCTGTCTCCCTCTCTCTCTGCCCCTCCCCTGCTCGTGCTCTGTCTCTCTGTCTCTCAAAAATGAATAAACGTTAAAAAAAAAAAACCCAAAGATAAAGGGTATTTATGGGCCCATACAATGTTATGGCCTGACTGTATCTACCCAAATTCAGATGTTGAATTCTGACTGTATTTGGAGAAAGGGCCTGTGAGAAGATGAACATTAAATGAGGTTGCAAGAGTGGGGTCCTGATGGGATAGGGCTGATGCCCTTACAAGAAAAGGAATAGATATCAGAGTGCTGTCTCTGCCAAGTGAGGACACAGTGAGAAGCCAGGAAAAGGACTCTTACTGAGAACCAAACGGGTTGACCCCTTGCTCTTGGGCCGCCCAGACTCCAGAAGATAAATTTCTGTCGTTTAAGCTACGCAGTGTGTGGTGTTTTGTTATGCCCGCCAGAACTGCCATTTGACACTTCACACAGGTGCTCAGACAGGCTTCAGGTCCAGCTTGATCTAGGCGCACACAAGCATCGCTGGGATCCGGTTTTCCTATCTTGTCCCTCAGCTCTGCTCTTCTGTGCACTGGCTTTCCTCTCCGATGGGCTGTCCCCTTGTAGTGATAGAATAGTTGTGGCAGCTCTGGCCGCATCCTCCCAGAGGTCATTCCCACTGGGAGAGGGAGCCTGAGTGTCTGTGTTTCTCTCGCACCATGGTCACGTCCTGTGAACGTGGCTGACCCGTCCCTCTGACAGGGCAGGCCTGTTTTGCCTTCCCTTCCCCAGATGCAAACCCGATGGCGTCGGGTCTCTACTTGAGACCTCGTGTGGCTCCCCAGTGCCCAGGAGTAAAAGCCCAGCCCCTCATGGGACCTCCTGGCAGCACCTTCTCCCTCGCTCTTTGAGTCCTGCGCCTCTGGCGCCCTCCAGCTCTTGCAGTGGGTGGCACAGCCTCTCTGGGGGTTGCTCTGCCCCTTCCGCCTGGGGCCCTCGCCCTCCGCTCCCCTCCTTAATGCCAACTCATCCTTTGGGTATCTTCTGAAGTGGCGCCCCCTTTCGGGAGGCACTGAATGTGCAATTTGACTGACACCTAATCCCGCCTCTGTTCCCCTCGCCCCTAGGAAGAAAGGAAGGAGAGGAAAAAGGAATTTCTATCCCGAAAATTGCAAGCCCTGGGGTGACCTTTGGTCCCTGCGATCTTCTCCTGCCATGGGCTGTGCTGAGGGTCCTTGTAGAACACGGGTTTTTCATACACCCTGGAGCCTAAACCCAAGACAAGGAGTTCACCTGTTGCTCAACCAAAGAGGCAGAGGTTGGCTTCCCTGCTGGGGTGGGGGGTGGGGAGGTGAGGGAGTGAGGAGGTGGAGGGAGTGGGGGGGGGGCAGGGAGCCCGCAAGGAGACTGCAGGCTGGTCTCCAGTCCGGTAGCTTCCGAAGGACATGTGTTCAAACCCACACTTTCCCTTTGTTTGCCCATAAAATACTTAATACAAATAAAGCGAGAAGGGAAACCCTACGGAAGTTGTCAAGCAACAACAGTGTGGTGCTTTTTCTCCATCGTGATTTTCCCTTCTTTCTCCTGGAAGGGAAATCCTTGTTCTGGAAGGGATGTTTGTGACTTCCGTGCTTTAAACTATTCCTTCCAGGGGCGCCTGGGTGGCCCAATCGGTTGAGCGTCTGACTTCAGCTCAGGTCATGGGTTCTTGGGTTCGAGCCCCGCGTCGGGCTCTGTGCTGACAGCTCGGAGTCTGGAACCTGCTTCAGATTCTGTGCCTCCCTCTCTCTGCCCTTCCCCCACTCATGCCCTGTCTTTCAAAAACAAATAAACGTTAAAAAAAATACTCCTTCCTCACATGTGGGTGTTATGTTTACTTAAGCAATATATGGTTCGGTTTTGCTTGTTTTTGAGATTAAAGATACGGTGTTATTAACTTAGGAAGCTTTTTTTCACTCCACATTGTGGTGTTTTGTTTTGTTTAGACTTGAACTGTTTTTACTCACATTTTTGACACCAAATGTGTGTGTTTTTTGCCCCCCCCCCCACCAACCAATTCTCCACCCGCCTCTAATTCAGTTTGATTCTGACACGGTCTACCTGGAACTAGCACAGACCCCACAGGTTAAGGGCTCAGTCCCCCAGGCTGCCCCCACCTGACACCCGGACCCGCGTCCCAGGGGGTCACCCGTGCTTCTGACCAAGCTGCTATAAATTCAGGGCATCCCCATGACCTCCTCCTTGGGTTTGATAATTTGCTAGAATGGCTCACATTGCTTTCCTTACTACCACTGGCTTTGGATAAAGGATACAGCTCAGGCACAGCCAGCTGGAGGAGATGGTAAGGCACAGCCTGTGGGGGAAGGGGTACGTGGGTTGTACCACCCTCACGGCACCTCTGCATGGCCGCCGACCTGGAGGCTCTCTGAACCTCCTTCTTGGGGGGTTCTATAGAGGGTTCGTTACGTAGCCACAACCGATGCATCATTGGCCATAGGTCAGGGGGTGGAGCTCAAAGTTCCAACCCTCTACACAGTCTTTCCAGTGACCAGTGACCAGCTCATCCGGGGACCCCAGCCCCTAGTCCTTCATTAGCCTGCAAAAGACATCAGGAGGCTTTAAGGGTTTTAGGAACTGTATGCCATGAGTTGGGACAAAGCCCAAATCCAAATACCTATTGCTTTTTTCTTTATTTCTTTTTTTATATTTTAGAGAGCGTGCACGTGTGCGAGTCGGGGAGCGGAGCAGAGAGAGAGAGAGAGAGAGAGAGAGAGAGAATCCCAAGCGGGCTCTACACTCACAAGCCCGATCCCATGACCCTGGGATCACGACCTGAGCTGAAACTGAGGGTCTGGTGCTTGACCAACTGAGCCACCCAAGTGCCCCGGGGCTTCTCTCTTTTTTAAGGCTGAATCCTATTCCGATGGATGGACCATGTGTGGTTTATCCTAACATGTTCCTAAAGGAGCACTGATGTTCCTGTTGATGGGGACTTGGGCTGCCTCTATCTGTTGACGATTGTGAGTCATGCTGCTGTGAATATGGGTATACAAATTTATCTTTGAGACCCTGCTTTTCAGTTCTTTGGGGTATATTCCAGAAATCTCCTTAGACTTTTAAATTATTGTGTGAAACCAACAAAACAAAAAAAAAAAACAAAAAACCAAGCAACCGACCAAACAAGCAAAACAACCTTGCTGTTTACTGTCACTTATTTGGAATATTAGTATCATTTATAAGATTGTTTTTTCTCCCGTTGAGTGCATGATGCCAGACGATTCTCCACATTATCGAAGAGAGTAATGGTTATCGGGCTCTTTGGGGTTCTGGATTTCTTGGAGAAGCTAATTAAAGCCGTGGGTCATATTCCCAGAGAAACACATGCATGCGTATGTGAGCACACACAGCATCGATTGTGCATCTAATTTTGGGGGTCCCATAGTGACCGTGACTCCAAGATTAAAGCTGCAGCAGAGGGGCGCCTGGGTGGCTCAGTCGGCTAAATGTCTGACTTCGGCTCAGGTCATGATCTCGCGGTTTGTGGGTTCGAGTCCCGCATCCGGCTCTGTGCTGACAGCTCGGAGCCTGGAGCCTGCTTTGGATTCTGTGTCTCCCTCTCTCTCTGCCCCTCCTCTGCTCATGCTCTGTCTGTCTCTCAAAAATGAATAAATGTTAAAAAAAAAAAAAAAAGCCTCAGCGTAGAGGAACATCTCCTTTTTCACACTGCGAGTCACGAGGAGCAGTGGAATTCGAGACACAGAAATTTTACCTCCTGGCCGCTCATTTAGGAACATGTCAGTTCCCTGACTTCGAGTGCTCTTAACATGCAGATCTCACACCCACTGCTTTGCCTTCCAGAAGCTTACCTTAGCTCCTTCACTCTTAGCCCCCAACAACAGCCAAGGAGTGTCTGGGAAAAAAACTTTTTTTTTCTGATTCCAGTTCCCTTCCTTCCCCCTCTGGATGACCTCTGATGAATGAGGAAAGGACCAACTTGTAGGTTCATTTCCTGTTTATTATTAAAGTGATTTCCACAAATGGTTAATTACATGCATACGTATGAACGTGATGGAGAAAACAAAACCTTGACTACTGGGGGCAACTAAAGGGAAAAAACACGGTTGCGTTGGTATTTGACCACTGTTGTAGGCAGAGTGATTGATTGCCTGGGCCTCCCCGGGACCCAGAGCGGAGGCTGGGGGAACAGGGCCCCCCAGGGGCTGTTCAGAGGTCCTGTTCCACGAGCGGACGGACTGGGTCTGCTCAGACTGGTTCTGATCTCAGCAGATTAAGACCTTCCCCGGGGATCTACGGGGGCCTCTGAACCGCACGACAAAGTACTCGGGAGGCATCGGGGAGCTTTCTTTTTTGGCCCCTACTTTTCACCACACTGTTTTTGAGGGACACCCGCCTTCTTTAATGTTCGTGTGCCGGAACCTGCAAGGGGACCTCTCCGGGGTGGGGGGCCACTCTGCGCGAGCGCCCGGCTGCGGCCGAGCCTGCCCTGTGGGGGAAGGGACCTGTCCACGCGGGGGAGGGGGCGGAAGCCGGTCTTCCTCTGAGTTTTCAGCTCCAGAGGGAGGGAAGGTCGCTACGTGCCCCCGCCCTCCACCTCCCTCCCCTCCATCCCTGCCCCCAAACTCCCCACTGCCAGCTCTGCCTCAGCTGTGCTTCCCGATCTGCCCAACCGTTAGCAACATTTCACGGACATTCCGGACCTTGGGTTTCGAGGGGCTTGGGTTCCAGCAGTTATGAGCCATTCGCCTCGGGCGCGTCCCTGGGCCTCCCAGAGTCTCAGCCTCCACAGGGGATTAGGGTCAGGCCCGCCCGCCTGGCTGGGCCATGGGGAGCTCAGGCCTTTCAGTGCCTCCCGTTGAGACTTGAGGGGTACAGTTTCAGGGGCCCCACCCAGGGGCTGGGGAGGCCTCAGAGAGACCGGGGGTCCTGCCCTCTGGGGGCCATGTGTGCAGGGGGCCGGGAGGGGAGGGGCGGCTGTGCCTGTGGCATCTCCAAGATGCCCTCTCCAAGAAGCAAGGCGGCCTGGATGAGGCGGCCTCCGGCCCCGTGCCTGGCATACAGCAGGTGCTCAGCACTTACCCCGGGGCGTGGGGGGCTGGGGTGGGGGAAGGCTGGCGCCTGCAGGTGGATTGGGGCGGGGGACAGGGGAGGCAGCCATGGGCGGATCGAGCTGTCCGCTCTGCGTGTGGATGAGGGGTGTCTCTCCAATGTCAGCCCTTCTGCCTCTGGCCTGAATGATGTCACCTTGGCACCGTCACCCTGGTCAGAAGGGGCTGAGCTGCCACCACGTGTATCTTTGGTGAAGAAAAGGGACTTCGATACAGATACGGCTGACCAGGTTGACATCTCCAGGCATGTAGCAGAGGAGGTAAAAAGCCGAGTCCCGGGGGAACAAGAAAGGACCCTCCCTTCTGGAGCATGGACTGTTCTGGGCGGGGCACTGGTGCTGCGGCGGGGGGAGCCCGCTGTCCTGTGCGTGGTGACCAGGGTCTCCTCTGTATCTCTCTCTGCTGGTGGAGAAGAGCGGCCATGCCGTGAGGCCGGGCTGGCGACAGCTTCTCCTTTGGGACACGGACTTCGGGACTCCCTGGGTGACCCCTGCTCTGCTCTGCCCTCCTGCCGACACTCTCCACCCCCCACCTAGGGTAGCGGGAGGTGCTGGAGGGAGGGACCGCCTTCTCCGGAAGGAACGCCGGGGTCTGGCCACCCCCGGGCCAGCCTCAATCACCTTTATCTCTGTGACCAAGAGGGACTTGCCAGGGGATCCTGCCAGCCAGCCCCATGGCTGTGCAGCAAATGTTTGCTAAATGACTTAACCTAGCTCAGTATCTTCTTTTCCTGCTGGGGGTGGTCGTGAATGATTATTCAACCCCCAAGATGTCACAGAGGCAGGCACTCCAGCTCCAGCAGGCTGGGGGCCTCTTTGGTGGAAAATGGGTGATGCTGGCCGCGTCCCTGGGAGAGTGAGGGTTCGGGTAGGACACAGGCTGGAGGCAAGAGGTTCTCTTCGGGCTTTCAGAATCGGCCTCTTGGGGCCATTGCTCTCTGGTGACTTTTTGGCCCGGGGCGCAGTTTACCTACGTGTCCCAAACCAACGGATGGCAGGAGGAAAGCTGTCTGAGGCCGCCATCTTGGGCCCCACGGCCTCCTGGACTCTGTCACCACAGAGGTGAGGAGGGGCTGGCAAAGGCTGACCCCGGGGAGCCCGAGCAAGGTCACCACCACTGGCAAATGCCACCAGCGGGGGCGAGGGGCAGAGGCAGAGTCTGAGACTAAGGGGAGGAGGGAGGCCGGCACAAGGCCACAGCTGCAAGGCTCTGGCTCAGGCAAGAGGGCTTCCTGGTTCGGGGAGGCAGATGGGGTGACCCCAGCGTTCACTCGCTGAGGGCCCAGCCGGCCCCTGAACCTCGGGGCAGGTTCTCTTCTTTTCCTTCGCGTGTCTCCTCGGAACAGAGAGCCAGGAGACGCCAGAGGTGCGGGGCAGAGGGGCTGCCTCCAGGTCCGCCGCTCCTGGGTCCCACCTGACCGCCGTCCGCCGGCCACCCGCTGCAGGGGCACCTTGGGGCGCTTCCCTGGTCACCCCAATGCCAGGCCCCAGGCCTTGGCACCTGCTTTCAGTCCTGGCCAGCTGGGCAAGCTTTTGTTTCCAGAAGCTTGTTCCTTAGCTCTTTTCCTTGGGGTTTATCGACTGGCCAGACGCCGAGGGTCCTTGCCGGGCGAGGGGCGGCGGTGGCTGGGATGGGGCTGCGGTGGGGGCTGCTCGAGGCCGATGTCCCATCCACGAGTGGGGCGCTCCTTCTGGCTCAGCCCCTGCACGTCTCCAGTCTCCTTCGGGCAGCCCGGGACTCCCGCACCCTCGTCCTTGGCTCCCATTCTTCAGGGCTCACGCGGGGCACCCGCCCCACCTGGGCTCGGTCCTTCCTCTCTCTCTCTGCCAGCACTACGGCACCAATCTGCCGCCAGCTTCCGGAACACGGACGCACGGACATGCACGCTTTGTTGCCCGGGCAGCTCTCCCAGGACCATCGGGCTCTGCGGACCGGGGATGGCTCTGGCTCTAACAGGTGGGACCCTCAAGTTTCCCAGTGTGGGGCTGACGGCTGACCCCGTGCCCGGACGTCTAGTCCCCCTGATGGTGTGTGTGTGTGGGGGGCACTTGGATTGGGGCGGGAGGGCTGAACGGTAGGCAGCTGGCCAACTGGGGTTGCCGGCGACCCTGTCCATGTGAAGGGCTAGGGGCCCCGCATCTGTCCTGCTGTGTCGGGGGGACGCCGGGCGGGTCTGACCACAGCGGTGGGGAATGCCGCGGAACGTGGGTGGCCTCCCACGGGAAGGGCTGGTGGACTCGTGGGGTTTGCAGGTGGCAACTGTCAGAAGCCACCGAGCGGAGCGGCAGGAGTCGGAGAGAGGTCCTCTCTGTTTTGAGAGCATTAAGAAAATGCTCCCCGCCCCCCCCTCTGGGGAGGTTGTGGCCGGAGGCCCATTCCGGACGACACCCGTCTGATTTCTGGGCCTGAGCCACGGCTTGGGAGGGAGGGCGGGCCTCTTTCTGGAGAGGACTGTGACCGGGGGAGGGCGGTGCTGGCCCAGGGGGGCTCCCGACTGACACTGACCTGGCCGCCAGAGGCAGCCCCTTCCCACCCCGAGGTGGACTTGGGCGTAGCCGGCGCTGGAGGGAGTGCCGCTCGAGCTGGGGACTCACCGTTGCTGACGTAGGCGGAGGCGGTGGCTGGCCCCTGAGCTCGGAGCCCATCGTCGGGGCCTGCCTTGTCATCGGCCCCCAGACCCCGCTCGCCTGCCCTCGGGCTTCGCCATCCGCGCCGCGCTCCCTGGCGTGTGGGGGCAGGAGGAGGCGTCTAGAGGCACTTGGGATGGGCGACTGGAGTTCAGCTTTCAGACTGTCCCGTGTGTCTTGGAATTTTGAGCATTTGTTAACCCTAAACATACGGACCACTTCCTATGCGTGTCCCACAGCGGCAGCCAGCGGGCAAGGACTCAGCGCGTTGGGGGGCTTTTCTGGCTTCCCGGCTGAGGGGCGTACCGTGCACCCTGGTCAGACTCCGGACTTTTCTTCTTTAAGGACAGACTCTACGAGGGACGCGGCGTGTCGCAGCGGAAGGAAGGCTGCTCTCGGGGCCAGGCCTCCCGACACTGGCCACCTGCCCTCCCCGGACGGGTGGGATGGAGGGGTGGGCTCCTGCCCTCGGAGGCGTCGCGTGGTGGCACGGCCCGTGCTCCCGTGGGCAAGGGCTCACTTCCCTGGGGCACGCGGCCACAGTATGGATGCCAAGGTCACGTCTCAGGGCCAGCCACACGCGCCTTGCTGCGTTTACTGCTGGGCCCCTGTACCCACAGGAGAGGGGGCAAGGGGAAACCGTCTTCTACCACATTCCATCTGAAGGCAACACTCCAGCAAAGCCTAGGGGGCCCGGTTCCCAAAGAATCCGCACTCCGGGTGGGTCCAGAAGCAGCCTGCCGTCTCCCCTTCCTGCAGGCTCCCTCCTACTTCTCCCCTTCCTGCAGGCTCCTGGCCCATAGACACAGGGGCAGCACGCTCCTGGGGAGGGGTGAGTCACTCAGGGATGCCGGCGACAGCTCGTGGGGGAAGAGATGGGTTGCAATTCGTATTTATAGTTACTAAAGAGCATTTTCCTAAAGTACCCACAAATAGAAGTATATATATATTTATCTTTATATTTATATATATATAGGACTTAATTAGATGCTCTATCAAGGAAAAGCACAAATCTACAGTTTCCTCCACCAGCAGCTCTTTTCTGTCCCATCACAGAATCCTTAGAGCCCCGACACACGGCGCCTGCGTCCTGGGCCCGAGGCCGGAGGAGTCGGGGTGTGGATGCCTTGCAGGTGTAGACACTGGCTTATCAGAGCTTTCCAGATGCCTTCCCGCACCCCTCCTTCCACAGCCTGGCTTCCTGTCTCCGATTAGGCCTCTCGGAGCCCGCCCGGAGACAGAGGCAGCCACACTCCCCTCTCTCTTGAGGCGTCGGGTGAGGCCACCCGTGACCCCCGAAACGTGCACTCTGCCCAGGACCCGGCCGCGTGGTGGCACAGAGCGTCCTGGCCGCTCAGGAGAGGGCACTGTCCTGGAATCGAGCCGGCGGAGGGGGGGGAGGGAGAAAGGCCGCCTCGAGCAGTGTTTTCCCAACGGGGCGATCCGAGGGGTGCGGTGGGCTGGGGTCTCTGCTTGGACGCGGTCTCGCCCCCACGGGCCGGTCAGTGTTTCCGAAGGGCAGGTGCCCCGGTGACTTCCCGAGGCGGCGCGGAGGCGTGTGGAGCCGCCTTCTGGCTTCCGCCGCGGAGGGAAGGCACTCTCCCCTCCCCGTCTGGGTACCGGGCCGTCCCCAAGCTGGGCGGCTCCAAGGGCATTATTTGTAGGGCCGCAGGAATCGGGACACTTTGGAGCGCAGCAGCTTGATGAAGGACCGTGGGAACATCTCCTTGGACTCCTGGGCTGTGTACTTGAAATAGTTCTGGGGGTGTGCCAGCACATCGAACAGGGCCTTGATGAGCTTTTTGTCCTGTAAGACACGGCGAGGCGGGCGGTGAGGCCGAGTGGGGGGCCGGGGGCCCTGCCGCTCGCTTCTCCAATGTCTGGGGTGGGGTGTCTGTGAGGACGGGGGAAGGAGGAAGAGTCTACACTGCTCGGTGGGTTTCAGGATCCCACAGACTCTCTTTGCCATGAATTCCTTTCTGATTTTAAGGGTTTACTGGTTTGGACTTGGCAATGCAAAATATTTTACTTCAAATGGGTTCTGCAAAACCAAACCCAGGTAGGGGTGCCCGGGTGGCTCTGTTGGTTGAGCGTCCGACTTCGGCTCAGTCATGATCTCGTGGTTCGTGAGTTCGAGCCCCGCGTTGGGCTCTGTCCTGACAGCTTAGAGCCTGGAGCCTGCTTTGGACTCTGTTTCCCCGTCTCTCTCTGCCCCTCCTGCACTCACGCCTCTGTCTCTGTCTCTGTCTCTTAAAAAATTAATAGACGTTAACAATATTAAAACAAACAAACAAACCAAAATAAGACGTGTTGCTGAGGCCCTGGCTTTTGAGGCCCACAGTCCGGGGTCTGAGAGCTCAGCCCCGTGTACACACCAGCCCCTTCACCGGAGGAGGGTGAGCCTCGGCGCTCAGGGCGGGGCCCGTGAGGATCTGAGCAGCAAGCACGGGCCAGAGGCCATCTGCACCAGGACTCCCTGTCACAATGAGACTTGGGCCACACTTGCTGTCCAGGGTCGGCTCTGTCCTGGTGCCCGCTCATGTGCTCGCTCTCTCTCTCTCTCTCTCTCTCCCTCCCTCCCTCTCACACAGGCGCTCACACATCCTTGCCCTTGGGAAACACAGAGCTCTTCCTGCTTTCCAGGAGCAGGGCCAGGTGCTGGGACAGGACCCCCTGCGGCTCCTCCACCGAGAGGGAGGGAGTTGACTGAGGCAGGCGCCTACAAGGAGGGCTGCGTGGGGCTCTAGGAGTCTGTGACCTGCCCAGAGGAGGGGCGCCTAAGCTGAGGGCAGGACAGTGGGACGTTCACTGGGGAGAGCGGCTGGGGAAGAACGTTCTCGAGAGGCCCTGGCGAGGGAGTGGAGGGAGCGTGGAGGCCTGAGAACCGCTCGGAGGCAGGTGGTGGCCTCACTGTTGTCCTACGTAACGGAAACGCTTCTAGCTCTGGAGAGATGCTCTCGGCTGCAGGGCTGGAGCTGAGGGCAGAGGGCCCGGGGTGGCAGGGGAGGGGCGAGGAGGAGAGTCAGGATGGACTGATGGAAAGGCCAGCGTGACCTTCTGGTTCCTACTAAACAGAAGGAACTAAACAGGCTCCAAAACGTCCAGGCCTCACCCCGGTTGCAGCAGCATCAGGGGCAAATCCCTCTGCCTACAAACCGCCTACTATGTGCAGGGGTGCGCCAGGCCCGGGGCTTGAAGACCTGAACTCTGTGAGCCACCCGTTTCTTAGAGGGGTTGCCTGGGGCCACCGGGCGGGTAAGTGACAGCTAGAACAGCGGTCAGCGGGGGCAGGGGGACTGGCCTGGTCCTGCTCTTGTCCCGTCCACCTCAGCTCCTGGGCTGGGAGAGCCATCTGCCTACAGGCTGGGCTGGGGCCGGACCCCCAGAGCCCGAACAAATCCCTGGGTCCGGCCTGGCCACTGCCCGCTGCGTGACGGCCACAGCCCCCCTCGACGACAAGGTGGCTCTGCTTCCCAAGCCATGAGCAAGATGAGGAGACAGGCAGTCCCGAGGGCGGGGGTGGATTCTACCGACTTTCAGCTCCCACCGCATTTCACAGGCGGGGAAAGTGAGGCCAGCAGAGGCTCAGGAAGCTGCCCAAAGACTAGTCACCAGGTCCTGGGCCAGACACCCACCAGGGAGCCGGCCTCGGACCTCCCGGTCTGCAGGGACAGATGCACTGGAGCCAGGCCCCGCCCCCAGCCCCCCCCCCCCCCCCCGCCCTCCTCCTCTTCTGTCACCACCCTCCCCCGCTCACGTCTCTGGGCAGGGGTGGCCCTGGGTCATCACAGGCCACTATCCTGGGATCACACGGATCCTTTCCCATAAAGAAGCTCACTCACTTTTAAAATTTCCTGGTGATTCTCCGAGGCGTAGAGCCGTCCGTCGCGAACGATGTCTTCTATTAATTGCTGGTAGTCCTCTGCGAAGCCCGCCGGCAGGGAAGGAAGGGTGGTGAAGGCTCCAGACCCTGCCTGCCCTCCCCCCTCACCTCTGGCGTCTGCCCTGACCCACGTTCAGGCTTCAGCCCTTGGCCAGAGCAGTCCTGCCTCCGAACCTCTGTACCCTCCACCCAAACTGTTTTCCTCGAGCTTTGGGTAGCGGGAAATTCCTACTCAACCCTCAGAACCCTGCGTGGGCAGCACCTCACGCTGAAGCCCACAGACGCCACTAAAGGCTCCCTCATCTGCACCACCCCTACCCCTGTGTGCCTGTCATCTCTGTGTCTGCGGGACCGGCCCGGGCTGGGCGCACGGTGCAGCCACACGTACCGTCGTAGGTGACATAGGGCACTTGGAACCCTTTGCCGCTGTTGCCTTCGTTGGACTTGAACTGGATCCAGAGCTTCCGGGAGCGGGAGGTGAAGGCGATGGGCCTCTCGTAGGTCTGGCAGGTCTCGTAGGTGGTGATAGACGTGGGTGAGGCTGGGGGCAGAGCCGAGGACCTGAGTGGCTCTCTGATCCACAGCTCTGCCCCTGTCCTCCTGCTTTGGGCCGCGTGTCCACCTCCACCGGTCAGCCACCCAGCCCCCACATCCAGTCCCCCGAACAGTCCAACTCTGATCTCCACCCTCGTTCCTTCTGCCTCAAGTGCCTGGCCTCACCCTCAACCCCAGTTCCCACGCATCCTGCGGAGACAGGTTTGTGTCTCCCCGTCCAGGAAGCCTTCCTCACTGCCTGCCATGTTCCTGCTCTGCTCTGGTGAACCCTTTGTCACGGCCCCTCTCTGCTGGGTTGTCACTGTCTCCCTCTGGAGGGAGGGACGCTCCCCCAGGACAGGGCTCATGCCTGCACCCAGCACGAACCAGGGCCGGGGTGGAGGGCCACATTTGGGAAGTCCCCTCTCCCTGTGAACAGATGAACAGGAGTGAACCTGCTGACCCTGGGGTGCGTGGGGCTGGCCAAAGGGTCCCCCACCTCTTCACTGCTCCCTGGGGAGCCTACCTGAGGTGCCCTGCAGGCGGGAGAGGCTGACCCCCTAGAGTCCAACCCTGTGGGCAGGTGACAGAGCGGGTGGGGGCGGGGGGCGGTCGTGGGCTGGGCTCGGACCGGCTGTGGGATCCCGGGCAGGCACCATGCCCTTTCTGGCCTCTCGGCTACACTGAGTGGGTGGTGCACACACGTGGTAACAAGCAGGACAAGGGGAACAGAGTGGACAGAAACCCCTCAGTCTCCCTGTGCCTCAGAGACATTCCAGCCCCAAGTGGGCAGGTGTGTTTTGTGCCTGCCTGCGTCCACCTCCTCCTTCCCTCATGTTCTGACTGGAGCTTGCTCCCCGTGGTCCCCACGGCCCTCCAACAGCAGTCAGGCGCCCTGGCCTAGGCACCTGCTGCAAGGGACTTCACCTCGTTCCTGGGGGGACGCCGGTGCTTCCCCGCCTTTCTCGTCCTCACCCACCGCGCCCACTGCTAGAGCCGGCCTGCTGCTCGTGGCCTGAAGTCCCTCTACGAGCCTCTGACAGGGGTGACGGGCCGGGACGCGGTGACTCACAGAGGGGAAGGTTCAGGCTGTCTGACCCTGGGGTGTCCTGCGTGTGCACAGGCTGGCCCTTCGCTTGTGAGTCCCCGAGGGAGCGGGAGGCGGGCGGGGCAGGGGTCGCTCCCGGGGCCTCACCCTAGGTGGGGTGGCGGGACAGGCGGGACACCTGGGAGGAGACTGGCTGGTGGTCAGCGTGGGGACCGGACCCGGCCGGGCCCGGCTCCCGCGCTCAGGGTGCGCCCCATGCTCGCCACCCTCGGGGCAGGGCTTGAGGCAGACAGAGGGGCGCCGAAAGCCCGCCCACGGGTGACCCCGGGCGGCCCCTCGCTGCCCTGCCACCACCTGCACCTACCGCTCTTCCTCATGACCAGGACGTCCCCGCACTCGTCCTCGACGGGCAGGAAGATCTCGGGGACCACGATCAGGATCCTGCGCTTGGGGGGCGGGGAGATGTGCCAGACGCACTCCGTGTTGGCCGGGTAGTCGCCGGGGTAGTTGGGGGACTCGATGTAGCCCGTGTAGTCCCCGAGCTCACCGCCACAGTGCTGGTCTGTGGGCACCGGGGCGCGAGGGCCTGCTCAGGCCGGCTGCACGGGTGCCCCAGAGGCCCAGCCTCCACCCGGCCTCCCCGCCAGCCGGGCCTCCAGATGCGCTTCTCACGGGGTCTCTCCCCGTGGGGGGCCCCGCTCCCTGAACCCCACTTCGCCCAATCACTCCACACCCCGCGCACTGCTAGGCGCCGCGTGTGGTCGCCCTCCCGGCCGAGCAGGACGGCTCAGGGGACAGGCAGGCAGCACGGCGAGGAGAAAGAGACAAGCTTCCCCTTCGTTTCCTTTTTAGCCAAGCCGTGTAACCCCGAAGAGGCCAGAAGTGACGGCTTGGTGAGCCGAATAGTTCCTAGCCTCAACCTGACAAAGGAGGCCACCTTAGTTCTGCAAAGAGAACTGAGGAGAAGTACTTAAAAAAAAAATTTTTTTTTTTTTTTTTACATTTATTTATTATCAAGAGACAGAGCGAGACAGAGCATGAGCAGGGAAGGGGCAGAGAGAAGAGGAGACACAGAATTTGATGGAGGCTTCAGGCTCCGAGCTGTCGGCACTGAGCCCGACGCGGGGCTCGAACCCACGAACCGTGAGATCACGACCTGAGCCAAAGCTGGACGCTTAACCGACTGAGCCACCCAGGGGCCCCTGAGTGGAAATATTAAATATACAGCATTTTCTTACACGTTTTCATTTATAAAACTCAAAATTGCTGGGAAGCATTTCATTTTTACACTTATCTTCCAGAAGCTTCCCCTCCTATTCGGTTTCTCCACTTTAACTCATGAGGACATTTGAAACCCTGTCTCGGGGCGCCTGGGTGGCTCAGTCGATTAAGCGTCCGACTCTTGATTTCAGCTCAGGTCGCGATCTCACGGTTCGGGGGTTTGAGCCCACATCAGGCTCTGTGTTGACGGTGCGGAGTGTGCTTGGGATTCCCTCTTTCCGCTCCTATCCTGCTGGTGCTCTCTCTCTCTCTCTCAAAATAAATAAACTTAAAAAAGAAAAAAATAAAACCTTGCTTCTGTGGAGCTCGCCCACTGTCCCTGCTCTTCTGCCCCGGAGGCCACGAGCCGTGGGGATGCCCCGGGGAACAGAGGGTTCCACCTCTAGGATTAAGTCCCCTTCGCGGGCCTTCAGGCTGTTCAACATGCCAGCAGCCCAGTGTCAAAGGGCTAACTGGCTAGAAGTCGCTTAGGAGAAGGGCATGACACTGGAAAAGCCGTCCCCAAGGACTCTGAGAAATGAATTAAAAGGTATCTGAACTAAAGGTAGCGTCCTGTCGGGCCCAAATGACTTGCTAAGTGAGGGAGCGGCATCTCTGCTTCCCAAATTGTCCCGTGCTGCCCGCGGCACTGATGTCCTTTGGCTAAACCGAGCTCCTCTTGGACACGAGAAGGCCGTGTGCTGGTCGCCGCAGCCACACGCACTGAGCGTGTCCTTCCCGGGTCCTAGGCCATCCGCTCTGTGTCCACCTGCCAGTCCGGCCGTGCGTGCCTTCAGGGTGGCACAGCCTGGGCCTCCGCGGCTGCCCCGCACGGGGCCTGGCTTTTCCCTCCACAGGCCCGGAGCCCGGGGCAGGGCCCGGCCGGGCACAGGGGCATAGGCTGCCCTGGGGGGTGGGTGTCACGCGGAGCAGGTATACGTGCCGGAGCAGGGAGGAGTCCTCCGCCGGCCCGCGGGCACCACGCGAGGTGAGCATCCACCCTGCCCCCGGCAACGCCCCCCAGCCTTCCCAGCGCCCCGGCCGTGGCAAGAGCGGCACCTACTTTTGCAGTGCGTGACGTTGGTGGAGCCGTCGAAGTCGGTGCTGGTGTTGCCCGGGCAGGTGATGCAGTGGTTCTGGCCGAACTCAGGCTGGTAGGTGCCCACGGGGCAGCGGATGCACCGGTGGGTGGTGGTGTTGTAGTGGTGGCCGGGGGAGCAGTGCACTGTGGGGCGGGGACGCCGGTGGGCAAGGGCAGGGCGCGTTCTCGCCGGGGCCTCCTGCCCTCGAGGCCTGTCTCGGCACAGAGTTCGAGGCCCTCCTCCACCACCCAGGCACCCCCCGCCACGTGTGCCCGGTCCCCACCCTGCCCACAGCCGTGCGTGTGTTCGGGGGCAGTAAATGGGACACGAGACGCTGTGAGGCCGGGCGTGGGTGCTCCAGAGGTGCAGGGATTTTGAGTGGAGACTCGAGTCATGCGCAGCTGGCCGGGAGGCTCTCTGCGGGGAGGAAGCGGCAAAGCGCGGGCCCGGGGTGGGCTGCACGGCTGCCGGGTGTGGCCAGAGGGGAGGTCAGAGGCCACGGGGACGAGCTCCCGGGCCCAGGGGTCATGCTAGGCTTTGCTCTGAGTGAGGGCACCCGGGGCCCCGGCATGTTCCCGGCGGCCGCTCTGGGGGGAGGGGTGGCAGGACAGGCGGCAGGGGCCTGGCTCAGGGGTGGCAGTGGGGTGGCGAGAAGTCATCGGTCAGAGGAGCTGGCAGGGGCTGCGCACAGACTGGGCGTGAGGTCAGAGGCAGAGCACTCGGGGGCTCCCCGGGTCTCCCTGGAGCACCTGGCCGGGCGGAGCTGCTGTGAACCAGAGCGGGGGTTGCCGTGGGGCAAAATGAGGGGCTTTGGCCACGTGGGGTGACAGGTGCTTGCTGGACATGTCCGGGGCCGTCCCCTGGCAGGAGGGTGTAGCATCGAGTTTGGGACAGAGGCTGGGCTGGGGACAGAAAGTGGGGTCACCGTGCAGACGCTCCTTCTGTCCAGACTCCGAAGTGAGTGCCCAGGCCGGGGACCCCGAGCACGACCGGGCGGGGGGTGGGTGAGGCTGAGGCGTGCTGGGGCCACCGGCACGTGGGAGGTGTGGGCTGGGAGTGGACTTGGCTCTGGCCTTGAGGGGAGCGGTGACCGGGGGGCAGCGGGGCAACAGACTGACTAGTGGGGTTCAGGAGAGGGCGTGGCGAGAGAAATAGAGTCCACACACTTTTGCTACAAGGTTCCCAGTAAGGAAAAGAAATCCTGGCAGGAACTGGAGGGGGGTGGGGCTAGAGAGTTACGACTTTTCCTTCCAGAAGGGAGGCTTCAGAGCAGTCTGTCTGTTCCTAAGAACACGGGGGTCAGTGAGCAGGCAGAGTTGTCCCAAAGGCCTTGGCGGGCCGGAGCGTGTGGACGGGGAGGTGGGCTCATCAGGGACACGTGGTGACGTGGAGAGGAAGGTGTGGCTGGACCGCAGGGTCCCCACGGCCCAGGTGAGCTGAGATGCCCGACCTCGCCCCACCGTCCCTGTTGCCCCCGCATTTCTTCACCTCCCGCAACCTTCCTTCTAGCCAAGCTCAAGGCTCCGTCTACAGCCACTGCGCCTCCTGCCCCTCCCATCTGAGACCCTCGGGCAGGCTTGTGTTGGGCCCCGTGTCCCTGTCCTAGCGTGCGGCACGGTGACGGTCACCAACGTCCGCTGCCTGACGGCTCCCGGCTCCTCCGCTGCCCTTGGAGGTCTGCCACCCGGAAAATGAGAGGGGTTGAGGGCAAACGTCCCCCAGCCGCCCAGCCCGCCTCACCTCTGGCCTCGCAGTCTTGGAAGGAGGCTGTGCCCTCGTGCTTGGTAAGTATCCCTCCTCCGCAGGGGAAGCAGCCCGTGCGCCCAGGCTCTGGCTGGTACGTGCCCACCGGGCAGGCTTGGCAGGGCCTGAAGCCATCCGGGGAGAAGAAGCCTGGGGAGCACTGACCTGGAAGTCAGAGGTCACGGCTCAGGCTGGCCGGAGGGGGCGCCTGGGTCCCGACCCTGCTCTCAGCCCTCCCCTGCCCTGGGGAAGGGCACTAAGGGGGTAGTGGGAAGGACCTGGCCCCAGTTTGGACGTTGCCAGTGGCTCAGGTGCTCTGGGACTTTGGCCGGGCCTGGCTTGACCCTTCCCACTGGCAAGAAGGGCTGCGGGTTAAAGAGCAGGTGGCCTTGCTGCTGAGCTGGGATGTGCGAGGTTGGAGGAGGTCACTTACATCAGAGGGGCTTCCCCCAGGGGAAGGACCACACTGTGCCCTCGCGAGAGGAACGGGGGCTCCAGGCTGGCACACCTTGTCTGTCTGCAGGGCTGGGCCGAGCAGAGGGAGGGGGCTTGTGAGGTCCCTGAGGGCCCCGCTGGGACGACGGGAGGGGACAGCACATCCAGAGGGAAGTCGGATGTAGAGGGCGCTCCAGCACTGAGGGAGGGGTGGGTGGGGGGCCCTCTCAGCCCAGACCCTGAAATCCCTGTTCCTACCAGTGGCTACTCTCTGCTCTCAAACAGTCACCTTCCTGCCAAGAGCAGAGGCCATACTCCTAGAGGGCACAGCCGGCCAGCCTGCAGAGACTCAGGGCTGGGCTCTGATCTCTCCTGTACCCCAGAGAAGGCTGGCTGTGGTCTCCGCTGTCCTAAGGATCTCACTCATCCACCTTCGTGGGCACACCTTTCCCCACCTGTTCTCTTGGGTGGTCCCCACGATGGCCTGGGAAGGGAGGCTGATGGGTGGGGGGTATGAGCCCATTTCACAGATGTGGTCATGTGAGGTGTAAGTGGAAAAGCTCTTTGTAAACCAAACTGTGCTTGGTAAATCAAAAAAGGGCTTTCCAAACCATCTACAGGGCAAACTGTAAAGTTCTTTATAGAGTACAGTTCTTGCCGAGTATGTGGGGCGCCCCGTAAAGCATTTCGACGATGAGGCAGTTCTCCGCACAACGTAATGTGTTTTGTCAACCGTGAAGCGCTATGTGCCTCTGCGACGGTAACCTGACCTGTAAGTGACCGAGTATTTGTAAACTGTCAAATCCTTTCTGAACCGCACGCTGCAATTTTCAAGTGCGCTAAGTACAGCCCGTGCTCGCCGGCACACAGACGCTACGGGTCTGAGGCGTCCTTTGTGAGTGCAGCGACGTGGAAGCCATACCGGGCTCTGCGAATGGCAAAGAACTTTACAGACTGTCACAAGGTACCGGGCCTTTGCTTTGGGGACCTCAGTGGAGACAGGAGGTACTCCCAGCACCCCCACCCCACCCCAACCCCTCCCTCCTGGGGGGGCCCGCACTCGCCTCCACATTCGGACACGTTGCGGGCACCAGCTAGGCCGAGCCCGTCGCTGCTGGGGCATGGCGTGCAGCTGAGTTGGCCGTCCCCGTCCTGGTAGGTCCCCGGGGCGCACGGCACACACTGGCCCGGCTCTCCGCTGAAGTGGGTGCCAGGCCCGCAGGCCACTGCAAAGGCAGAGTGGAGAGATCGCTGGTGGCAGAGGTGGGAGTGGTGGCTCTCGGGAGAGGTGGTCTCTCGGGCTCTGTCCTACCAGATAGGGTGCAGCCCTCGTCCCTGGGGCTCAAAGGGCCCGGAGGAGCCCAGACCCATCTCAGGAGAGAAGGAGCAAGGCGGCAACCATCTGTGAAGGCCCTGGAGGGCCTGGAGGCCTGACCCTGGTCTCGTGCCCCATCGTGGCTGCTCTGCTCAGGGTCCTGGGCAGACCCTTCCTCCTTGTCCTGCCCTTGGCCTGCGTACCAACTGCTTCCTGGGCATCCCTCATCCAAACCCATCTCTCCTCCCTTCCCCTTTCCTTCCTCACGTGGCGGGGTTGCCATCTGAGGAGATACGGGGTGGTGCAGAGGGCGTGGGGCGGGTGACAGAGGCAGGGGCAGGAAGGTCCGGTGGCTGAGGGTCGTCCAGGGATGGGGGGCTGAAGGGAGAGCCAGTGTGGTTGGCTGCACTGAGCAAACAAGCAAACCGGTGAGTAAGCAAACTGAGCAAATAAGGAGAAAGGGAGTGAATGTTTCTCTGGAGAAGATATTTAGAAAGAGAGAAGGTTAGGGGGCGCCTGGGTGGCGCAGTCGGTTAAGCGTCTGACTTCAGCCAGGTCATGATCTCGCGGTCCGTGAGTTCGAGCCCCGCGTCAGGCTCTGGGCTGATGGCTCGGAGCCTGGAACCTGTTTCCGATTCTGTGTTTCCCCCTCTCTCTGCCCCTCCCCCGTTCATGCTTTGTCTCTTTCTGTCCCAAAAATAAAAAAAAAATAAAGGTTAAAAAAAAAAAAAGAAAGAAGGTTAGAAAGAACCCTGAGAGGGGCGCCTGGGTGGCGCAGTCGGTTAAGCGTCCGACTTCAGCTCAGGTCACGATCTCGCGGTCCGTGAGTTCGAGCCCCACGTCGGGCTCTGGGCTGATGGCTCAGAGCCTGGAGCCTGTTTCCGATTCTGTGTCTCCCTCTCTCTCTGCCCCTCCCCCGTTCATGCTCTGTCTCTCTCTGTCCCCAAAATAAATAAACATTGAAAAAAAAATTAAAAAAAAAAAAAGAAAGAACCCTGAGAAACTGAACTGGAGGTTCAGTTGAACGGGTGTGAACTCATGGTTTTATAAAACACACACACGCACATGCACACGCACACACACACACGTGCACGCACGTGCACTCTGGTGTATACATCTGTATCTATGTAAATGTATCCATATGCTAATGTACGTGTGTATTTGCACACATATAGAAACCTATGCTTTCTAGTTCCGTCCAGTGGGAGGGCCTAGAAGCAATGACGCTCCAGAAGCAATGAGTACCCCACCTTTGGCTTTTCCATATCCTCTTTCTCCTTTAGGGGTCCAGGGGCCCTGACCGATTCCAAAGGGGCAGGGAAAGTCCAGGTTTTGTGCCAGAGAATCCTCAGTGAGTGACAGAGGCATGGGGCACGTCCCAAGGACGTGGGAGCCAGCCTGACGGGGCACCTATTGGCTACAATGGGGATGATCCGAGCACTGAGCTAAATAACGTTAGGAATGGATTACAACCCCTTGGGTAAAAGAAGAATCTCTAAGTCCGCACTGACATAAATACACAGCCACGCGGACACGCAGACAGATACATAAACGAGGGGGGAAGCAAAGCTCTTTCTTACGGGAGAACGCTAACTTATACACAGACAAGGGCCGGCAGGAATAGAGAATACCGCCTGGTAACCACTGTAGAGGAGGCTGATCTGGCAGGAGTTGCCACCGGGTGCGACGGCTGGTGGCTGGCGGGATGTCTGATGGGGAGCAGGATGTTGGTGTAAACTCAGACTACATCCCCAGAAAAACCCTCGTCAGTTACATACAGAAGGAAAAGGGTGAATTAAGGTGGAGGCGCCAGCCGTGGGCGGGGTCAGTGTCCTGTGCCTCCTGACGGGGGCGCTGAAGAGCAGGCGTCCAGCGCGAGTGGGGCTGGTCGCCGAAACGTGGGGCGCAGCCCGGTAGCACTTGGGGACAGCAGGGGCAGGAGGCGCAGGGAAAGAGCAAGAAACTGGTCCAGAATGAAGGAATCCGGGGAGACAGGACGCTAAGTGTGGAGGACGGGGGCGTTGTGGGAAGAGCGGGTGAAATGTAACGGGTGTGTGGCCCGGATGGTGGTGTAAGGGTCACACACGCACACGCCCCAGAGGGCGCGACGCAGCACACGGGGGAATCGGGATGAGGAGAACACGGAAGTCCCCTGTTCTGCCTGGCGATATTTCTGAACGTGTGAATGATTTCAGAATGAGCTATTACAAATAAAAGAGTGACATCACGAAGGCCGTGGTCCTCCCTCCCTGTCCGCTCCTCCCTTCCCCCCACGCTCCTAAGCCCCGCCTCTCCTCCACCGGCTCCCCAATTCATCTCTGTGGCCCAGCCTATGCTTCGTGCTCCAGATTCCCGGCTCCGACCGCCCATTCGACGTCTTTGCGAGGACTTGGATGCGCCTGAGCACAGGAGGACAGACAGAACACGTGTCTCCACCAGCCCCTCCGCCCCAAGTTCCCCACGGTGCCCTGGAAGCCTCTCCCCTCCTCCCCCCCGCACAGCTGCCCCCCCCCCAGAGTGCACTCGCAATGCGCCTCATTCCTTCCTGGCCTGCTGCCAGGCCCCGATCCCCGTTCCAGGCTCTGCCGGCTCCCACTGGGCCTCCTCTCTCTGGTCCTCCCACCGGGAAGCCTTCTCCTGATGAGAGAGCGGGTAAGGCTGCTCCCCTGCTTGGTCAGGTCACCTGCGGCCTGGGCCTGGGCCCCAGCTGGCTGCCCTGGCCGAGCTCCCGCTGGGGGCCTGGCCTCGCCTGCTCCCTGCAGTTGGTGCCCCCTGAAGCTGGTGCCCCCGAAGCTGGTGCCCCCTGAAGCTGGTGCTCCCCGCAGCTGGTGCCCCCTGAAGCTGGTGCTCCCCGCAGCTGGTGCCCCCTGAAGCCGGTGCTCCCCGCAGCGGGTGCCGCACTCGGGGCGGCCTCGGCCTCCTGTGCATCCTTGCTCTGCTGCTCCTTTGCCCTCAGCTCCTACGCGGCCTCCGCTGGGAAGCCTTCTCTAGCCACACGGACTTGTCCTCACGCCCCCCCCTGCCCCTTCACTGTGGCCGTGCCAGCCTGTGCTCTCCCTGTCCCACCCGTCCTCAGGATTATGGCGAGGGTCAGATGTACAAATGTCTGCCCGGCAAGAGCCTTGCCCAGGGGGCGGCACCAGGGGAACGTTCCTCAAACGACAGCCATGATGACGAGCACGACCGTGCTTCTCTCTGGCAGGCTTCTGCATCCGACTGTCCCCTCCCGAGGCATCTGTTTACCCAGGCCACCCGTGGAAGGAAGGGCAGAGGGAGTTTGCCCAGTGGGCATCCCAGTGGCCACGGGCAGGGACGCACCGCATTTCCCGTCCTGTAGCACCTGGCCCGTGCTGCACGCCCCCGGGCCCTCGGCCGGCCACTGGGCCATCGCGTACTCTGTGCCTGCGACCTGGATGGAGAACAGCTGTCGGCCGATGGACCTCCGCAGAGTCTTGATGGCGGCCTGTAAGCTCTGCTCCGCGCGCTTCCGCATGCAGTCGGCCTCGCAGGTGTCTGCAGGGGCGGGAGGGACGGTCACTCACAGCCCCTCGGGACTGCGTCTTCCCGAGCTGCCCCTCTGCCAGGACTCTGCCGAGGGCACAGGCTCGCAGCGGCCGCAGGCCCCCTTGTTGCGTCCACCTGACAGATGAGGAGACGGAGGAGGATCCGACAGGTAGGACCTTCCCCAGGCCGTCCAGCAGGCCTCCGCCACTGCGATGCGTCACCTCCCTAGGGCACGGCTCACGGACGGGCGCCCCTCCCTGCCACTCAAACAGCCTTGAGGCCGCCACTGTTCCCAGGATGACATCCAGCTCTCTGGCCTTGAACCCAAGGCCCCTCGTGGTGGGGTCCCCACCCACCGCACCAGCCCTGGCCCCCAGTCCTCCGACACCCACCGTGGACTCCACTTTCTGCCCTGCCCTGCTTGCTGCTTCCTGAACACATTCCATTCTCTCTGACCTCTGTGCCTTTGCCCGTTCCATTCCCTCTGCCCGAAGGCCATTGCCTGCTACCTTTTCCACTGGATCTTTGATTTCAAGCCCTGATTCACACGGCGCCTCTTCTGGGAGGACCTCCCGGGCTCCTCTCTCGGGGAGACACCTCAGCTCTGTGCCCCCCACCCCGGGGGTCTCCCTTGGCACCGGGTAGTTTGTGTGTGCGTCGGCCTCCCCGTGGCTGGGGGTGCTGCTAGCGTGAGGACCTTGGTCTGGTTCCTCTCACTGCCCTGGGCCTCCTCTCCCACCCCGGGCTACAGGCAGCCGTTTTAAGGACCCGGCGCCGACCCGCACCAGTCCCCCCATCTGCCTGGCTGGGCCTCTACGTCCAGGAGCCGTGGCTCTGGGGGGAGCCCGGACCCCGCCAGCCCCCCGCATCCTCTGTCCCCGCTCCGGCCTTCAGGAGCCTCACCCACCTGAGGCCTCGTCCGTCTTTGCCTCCACCTCGAACTCCGCCGTGATGTGGGTCACCTCCTTGGATGGGGACTTCCGGCCACGGCGCCTCTTCTTGGAGGAGTCACACTTGAAGTTCACAAAGGTCACGTGGCAGTTTTCTGGACAAAGAAGGGACCGCCGTGGCAAAGGTGGCACAGGGCAGGAAGCAGGGTCCTCCCGAGCCCCGCGCGCAGATCGCCACCGGCGAGGCTCCCGCTTCGCCTAACGGCCTGTGGTGCGGATGGGGAAACTGAGGCCGGAGAGGGCCAGGCTGGCTCCGGGTCTCACGCGGGGCTGGTGGCTGAGCCAGGCCCCGCACCAGCCATTCTGAGTCCGTCAAACCGCTGCAGGCGGAGACACCTGGCGTACTCGCTTCGTGGAGCCGTGCCGCTCAGTTCCCTGGGGCCCGGCCCGGGTCGGGGCTGTTTGAGCGCCGGGCTCTGTTAGGTTTGGGAAGGAGTCCTAAGGTGTTCGGGAATCTCGGTGGAAACAGAGCTGGGATGCTTTTCGCCTGCGCTCTTCTTGTCGGGCTTTCCCTACACTAACCCCTGACCCCCCTGGGGTCAGAAGCCTGGAACGTCCTTCTTGGCCTCCCTCATTCAAGGATGAGCCACTGCCTGACTCCCACGAGGCCTTCTGGACGCAATCAGGCTGCACTTGCCCTGGGGGAGCTCATCTAACCCACTCCAGGTGGGGCAGGGGCAACGGGCCCCGGGGATGCTGGGGGACCTGAATTTTCCACTCAAATGCCCGCCTTCTTCCCGAGGGACACCACCACTGCCTCTGGTGCTTCAGGCATGGCTCCTGGGGCTCAGGGACCGTGATGGGGAGGACAAGGAGAGGCCCCCACACTTGAAGCCCAGCCCCACTGGCCGCTGGGCTCCCAGCTCCCAGGCACGGGGACCCCCGCCACCCCCGTGTGGGTCAGTGCCATGGCCGCCCACTCACCCAGCAGCGGCTGCCTCGGGGCCTCCTTTGGTGGCTCCTGGCTGTGGGCCCAGAGGCGGCACCTGGCATCTCGGATCTTGAAACGGGCCTTCTGCCTGATGGAGGCAGGCGCACCTGGGGAAAGCCCAGACCCCCCCCTGGTGGCGGCCTCTCCTGCAGGCAGGGAGGTGGTGGGGCCGCGGGCTACACAGGGGGCCGCCGGTGGGACAGATCCACGGGGAGCTGGGGCTGGGGAGCCTCCACTGCCTCATTTCTCTCCCCGCGAGGCCTGAAGAAGGTGGGCGTGTGGACGGCGGGGTCAAACTCAAGCCAGGGGCCACCCAGCCAGGGGTCTCCTGTGGAGGAGGAGAGGGAGGCCTCCCGCCTCCTCCCCCATCAGCACGGCCGGGGCACGTGGCTCATGCTGTTGGGTTAGAACAGGAAAGAGAGGGAAGCAACGAAGGGAAGCGGGGTTTGGAATAACACAGGTGCCCCAAACTGCTGATTCCTTTAAGGAGCCAACCACAGCTGCTGGTACTGAAGAATCCTACAATCGCAGATACTCAGACTCACATCCTGTGTGTGTGAAATGCACACAGAAGCCCCCATATCATTGAATTCCACATCCCGAATGGGAAAAGCTGCTGGAGACAACCTCCTGCGCCTGCCGGGCCGCCCGGGACCTGGCTGGTGGGTCCCAAGGGGCGTGGGAGGGGGCTGGGCCTCCAGTACTGCCGGGACCTCGTGCTCACAGCACCCGTGAGTCACTTCACTGAAACGGAGCCTGAGACCCATAGGCTCCTAGCACCTCGGGGTCACTGGAGCTGCGAACCAGAGCCTCCGAGCTGGAAGGGCCCTTCCCTCCGCGGCTTGCTGCCCCTGGGCTGGGACTCAGCCCGCAGACCAGTTGCTTGTAGGTCCCAGCACTGCTCTCAGCCCCCCCAGGACCCTGGACCGTGCGGGGCAGGCCCCCGGCCAGGAAGCTCTTCCCCGGGCAGCGCCCCTCCCTCTCGCCCCAGTGTGGTGCTGGACGCCAAGTCCAGGGCTCACCCGGGCACGGGCAGCACGGACAGGCCGGGGGTACCTGAGCAGCTGGGGCCAGCGCTGGAGCTGGTGCTGTTTCGCTTCTGTGGCGTCTTGGCCTGGAGACCCGGGACGCCGCAGCTCAGGCTGTAGCTGTTTTCCGAGTCTGCGGAGAGGCCGGTGGCCAGATGGGCTTGGGTGCCCCCCACCTCCCCGCCAGGGGCCCCTGATCGTAGAGGTCTCAGAGAGATCGCTCTGGGTAAGTGGCTGGGCGGGAACGAGCCCGCCACACTTGTTGGGAGGGAGGGATGCCGTGGCCCCCGGAGAACCAGCCAGTGGGCCGGGATCACTCGGCGATCAAGGCCGGGGGTGGGGTGGGGGGGGTGGGTTCATTCCTAGGTTGGGCTCTTTCCTGGAGAACGGAAGGGAGCAGGGGCTGCACCTCAGGGAAGGAGCCCCCCACTCCCTCATCCCCTCCCGGGGACGGCCTCAGGTTACCTGGCACGAAGAGTGAGTGGGCGGGGCAGAACAGGGAGCACCTCTCCACGCCGCCCACCCTGCTGCAGGACAGCTGGGCCCAGGTTGAGGCTTTGGCCCGGGAAAGGCACCTGCCGGTCTCTGAGGAGAGGGAAGACATAAGAGCAGGTCGGAGGGGGCCAGGGTGGAGGCTTTCTGGAGGCCCTGCCCCTGAACGTGGACCATCAGGGGCTCCCACCACACCTCTGCCCCGTGGCCAGACCTCGGTGGGAAGGGGCTGGGGGATGGCAGGGTCCGTCCTCCCTCTGACCAGTCCAGGCCGTCTGTGGCAAGGGTCACGCCGCTGGCCTGGGCCGGAGGGCGGGGCTGGATTCTCTAGGGCAGGTGCCCGTGCCCCTCTGAGTAAGGGAAGAGCTGACAGTGGAACAGGCTTCGTGGCAGTGACTGACCTCGAAGCACGTGAGGTCGTGGTCACTGGGAGCCCCTCTCCGGGGCAGCCGCTGGATGCGGCCATCAGGTGTCTAAAGATGTCCCCCAAATTAAGCCCCCCAGAGTTTCTCATGTGATTTTTAATCTTTTGAGGATGACAAAAGTCCCCAGACTCCCAGGAGACTGACAGGTCTGCAGCCACGGTAAAATCGGAACAGATTTCGTGGACAACAAACTGGTCGGTGACCACTGGCTGAGATGAACACGCGTCTGGAAGCGTCGCACCCAGTGTCTGTCACCAGCGGTCGAGCTGCTCCAGCCAACAGGCTGAAACAGGGGACGTAGCCGGAAAAATAAGCTGAGAGGGGAAACTGCCCATCTGGATGGTCTCCGACATGTGGCTGAACATTTTCAAGGAGTCTTAGAAAGTAAATAATCTAGAAATGCAAACAAACCCCTGGCGCTCCAGGTAAAACCCCAAATAAATACAAGACCAAAGAATCAAGAACCTTCAAATAAAACCCCCTGCAGAAGAACCGATGTTCACGCTGGTTAACACGCAGCGGGACAAGCATCGGCAAACTTCCAGGGGAGACGTCAGCCCCCAATCGTTCCCCGGACTGTCTCTAAATTCCTAAAGGGAACCGTCACTGACTCTGGCGAACGGCAACACTGCCTTCTTGTCCTCACGGGGGTCGCTCGTTGGGAGAGGCAGACCATCCTGGCCCCGAGCATCCTGTGTGTTCTTGCGGGGACGCTGAGGATGCAGAGTCCCCGGACAATTTCTCAGGGTCGTGTTTGCCTCCAGCAGCCTCAGGGATGAGGGAACATCTCCCCCTGGAGAAGCAGCAGGCTGGCTCTGTTCCCTCCCTCGGCTGCGATGCAAGGTCTCTACCTGCACGGCGTCAAGGGCGCAGATGGGACGTGGGGGTGGGCGAAGGGGAACCCACACAAATGTGCTCTTCCTGCTGGTTGGCATGCTGTGTACAGAAGTCCTTCGTCTCTGGCCCAAGGGCTCCAGGACTTCCAGAACTTTCCTGGCGCCCTGAAGCAGCAGCAGCCTAGCTCACTAGCTGTATGTGGGCAGAATCTCTGACCCCACCACGTGCACCACTGAGACCACCATCACAGAATGCCAAAGCCCAGAGAAAAGCTTAAAGTCGCCACCTAACAAGCAAGAGGGAAGGCAAACCGACCGGTGGTAAGTGGGGGGGAAAAAAAAGAAAGAAAGAAAGAAAGAAAGAAAAAGTATCGTTAAAGTAAGGATGTCAGGTTGTGGGAGAACACGAAAGAAGTAGGAAGAGACAGCTCTGAAAGTGGGCGAGAAGTTGCAGAAGGCGTGGCGGCCGTGACCTTGATTTGCTCTGGTCTACTGAATCAACCACTCAAGAAGCGAGACTCTGACAAGCCTCGGCTCTTTCCCAACTTCCAACCTGCGACCGCTCCTTGGGGGCCGTTATCAGAAGACAGCCCTCCCTTCTGTGGGTCAAAGCCCCTACCCGGGTAGTGGGGCAGGATCTCCTCCACAAATGGAACTGCCAGCTAAAAATATGCCTAAATATAATACACCTGAACAATACCTGTGAGGTTACTTTTACAAGTCCCTGAAAATTCTCCTACATAATTCAAATTATAGCTGATAGGAGCCTTAATATACCCGTATTACGTGTGACTCACCAACAGGACCCCAGGGCGCCTGGGTGGCTCAGTTGGTTAAGTCTCTGACTTTGGCTCAGGTCACGATCTCGTGGTTCATGAGTTTGAGTCCTCTCTGCTGTCAGCATAGAGCCTGCTTCGTTCGGGTCCTCTGTCTCCCTCTCGCTACCCCTCCCTCTCTCAAAAATTAATAAACATTAAAAAGATTTAAAAAACCAGGATCCCTGGGGCAAAGCTTCCACAACATCAGTAGAACAAATGGAACAGAGTCCAGGAAGAGTCCAGACTGAGTGTTCCCAGACTGCCACACGCATACGTATTTTTTGGTATGAACACGCAAAAGTTAGGCCATGCTCTCAGGACGCAAGGTCAACAGCATGGCAAACATCTATGGCCAAGGCGTGTCCTCCCTGCCTCGGGGCAAGGCCTTGGCTAAAGCAGTTGGAGCATCTTTAGGTCTTGTCCCAGAATCACCTTTAATCCAAGGGTACCACATGCAGTATGATCCCCACCGTGAACCGGGAGCACCCGGTATTTTTTCTGCTTGTCACTGAACTAATTATGGTATCTGGTTCCTTTATCCTTCTCATGTTACCACTGAGCAACTCCTACCCCTTCCTGAGGAGGAAACTCATCTTTGGGTGTCTGTACTTCAGAAGCGTTCATATCCAGAACAGATCTTTTGGACATTCCAAGCCAAACCCTGACTTAATATCGTTTGTTGAAGGCACCTGTCTTAAAAAATGAAGAGATTTAAAAATTCATATGGAAATTCAAGGTAAGTTTAAGGACAGCCAGATCAATCGTGAACACCAAAAGACTAAGTTGGAAGACTCTCACGTCATGATTTAAAAACTTACTAGAAAGCTACATTAATCAAGACAGTGGGCTACAGACATAAGACAAACAGATCAATGGAAAAGACAGTCCAGAACTAGACCCACACATTTACAGCCAATCGATTTCAAGAGGATGGCA
Source organism: Felis catus (assembly GCF_018350175.1). Taxonomy (NCBI): domain Eukaryota; kingdom Metazoa; phylum Chordata; class Mammalia; order Carnivora; family Felidae; genus Felis; species Felis catus. The sequence goes on from NC_058374.1 coordinate 136,104,566, forward strand.
AAGTCATTCAGTGGGGAAAAAGAATGGTCTCGACAACTGGCACGGTGACATCTGGATATCCAGACACAAAAGAATGACGCTGGATCCCTATCTCACACCGTACAAAAACTAATGCGCCGTGGATCAAAGACCTAAGGGCTACAATGCTAAAGCTTTTTAGAAGAAAACAGGTGTAGATCTTTGGGATTTACGAAGATTGGATTATGCCGTGGTTTCTTAAAAATGACATCCAAATCACGAGTGGCCAAAGGAAACAAATAGGTAGATTGGACTTTATGAAAATTGTGCTTTACGAGCCTTTGTGCTTCAAAAGACACCACCAAGAGAATGAAAAGACAATTCACAGAATGGGGAAAATTCCTCGCTAATCCTATATCTGGTGAGAATACACGTAGATTATATGTAGATCTCTTATAACCGAATAATAAAGACAAACAGCACAGTTACAAAATGGGCAAGAGATCTGAATAGACATTTCTTGAAAGAAGATCTACAAACAGCCAACAAGCACATGAAAAGGTGCTCAACACCATTAGCCGTCAGGGAAATCCAAACCACAATGAGAAAGCGTTTTGCCCCCACGGGGATGGCTATAATCAAAAAGTCAGAAAATAACAAGTGTGGGTGAGGATGTGGAGAAACTGGAACCTTACCCACTGCTGGTGGGTGTCAAATGGTGAAGCTTCTTTGGAAAACAGGCTGGCAGTCCCTCAAAAGTTAAACCCAGCGTTACCGCACGACCCAGCCATTCTCCCCCTAGGCATATACACAAGGAAAGTGAAAACATATGGTCACACAGAAATGTGCACATGACTATTTACAGCAGTATTGTTCATAACGGCCCCAAACTGGAAATAGCCCGAATGCCCATCAACAGATGAATGGATAAATAAAATGTGGTATAACCATACAATGGACCATAACTGGGCAATAAAAAGGAACAAAGCAGTGACACAGGCTACAACATGGGTGAACCTTGAAAACATGAGGCTAAATGAAATAACAAGTCACAAGTCGCAAGAGGCCACATGGCACACGATTCCACTTATCAAGTGTCCAGAATTGGTGAATCCACAGAGACAAAAGTAGACGGTGGTTGCCTATGGCTGGGGGTTGACTGCTATGGGCACAGGGTTTCCTTTCGGGACAGTGATGAAGACGTTCTAAAATGGCCTGTGGCTGCACCGCCCTGTGATTCTCCTAAACACCGCTGAGCTGTGCGCTAAATGGGGGAATTGGATGGCATGGGAATGATATCTCAATAAAGCTGTCGATAAAAACAAAAAACGAGGGGCGCCTGGGTGGCGCAGTCGGTTACGCGTCTGACTTCAGCCAGGTCACGATCTCGTGGTCCGTGAGTTCGAGCCCCGCGTCGGGCTCTGGGCTGATGGCTCAGAGCCTGGAGCCTGCTTCCGATTCTGTGTCTCCCTCTCTCTCTGCCCCTCCCCCCGTTCATGCTCTGTCTCTCTCTGTCCCCAAAATAAATAAACATTGAAAAAAAAATTAAAAAAAAAAATAAAAACAAAAAACGAAAGGAAGAGAGACAATACTAAGGCCGGACACACAAGAACGGTCCGGGCTGGAATCAAGCCCTTAAGGGACTCACGCTGGCTCTGGCGGCCAAGCCTGTGGCCCGCTCTAGGGCCTGCGGAATTGTTACCGATAAAGGGTGGATAGGTAAACGGATAGCTGTGGCGTTCGACTTAGCAGTGCTTTGGAAACAGAGAGGTTTCCTGCCCGTAACCGAAACGCGGAGGCCCACAGTACGAGGGATGAAAGTCAGAGGAAATGCTTCCGGGATCACCACGCTGAATGGGCTGCTCTGACCGTGATCCCTAGGCCAGGACTTCCGACAGTGCAGAGAGGCGCATCCGTGGAGAGGCGCGGGGATTCCAGCACAGGCACACGACGTTTGCCTGCCTGCCTGCTCTGAAAAGGGGCCAAGCGGGACAGTGGTGTGGCAAGCTCCCTGAGGGTACCATCTGGCGAGCCAGGACGGCCCCCTGGAACCACCAGACGGCCTCATATGGACGTGCGCTAACGTTTTCTTCAAGATAGCTCGTCTCAGTAGGGACAAACCAACCGGCTGTGGTGGCAGACGACGTGGTGAGAAACTCTCCCAGGACAGCGCAGGACTGGAACCAAACCCTCGGGGACCCCTTGGGCATCCCCAAGTGGATTTTATGGGTTATACATGTGTGCTCATAATAACCACGTTTCCTTTCTGAATGAACCAAAGCAGTTGCTTGTTGGAAAAAAACCCAGCACTCGTAGGAGCTAAAATATACTAGACCTTGTGTTCCTTATTTGGGACATTCCGACTCATTTATTTAGAAATACGCAGACAGCTTTTTACTGGGAGGGTTATTCGTAAATCACTCAGAAGGTTCACTGGCTTTTTACCCTGTATCTTTGGGGGAAAACAGAGGTGGATTTTTCAGAACTTACTACAAAGTTCACAACTGACAGCTCTTGAACTGGGTGGGGTTCCTGAGAAGCTCCAGAAGCTGGTTGCACACAAACCAGCGACACCCCAAGATGCTCGGGACAGGTAGCAGCGGTTACGAAGCTCTCGCCTAAGACCACTGGGATGAGTTCTCCCTGATGCTTGCAACCACCGTTTTCCACACACTCCGTTACACGCCTTTGGGCTTCGTCTTTGGGTCACGCTTTCCCACCTGATGCATTTAAGGTTATACACTTTTGATTTACCCTATCACGCTTCCTTTGCCAATGATAACTGGCCTGGCTCCTGGCCTTGCTACTGACAGCCACCATCGTAATTCTTGAGATCAGTCCTCCCAAACTATAGCCGGGGAAACGGATACCGAAAAGCAGGATAAAGTGAGTTACGCGTGCCTTGTTAATTACGCCCCTCTTTGTAGACCATACAGAGAAGAGAAGGAGGACGCCCTTGTGCTGGGAGAGGTGGATTCTGCTATCTGGCAACATAACCGACTGGCTATCACCACCCAACACCCACAGACAGTATCCCTCCAGCCCCCCGGAGGTGGAGCCCATCTCTTGTATGGGATCTGGCTCGTCAGCGCCACCCAGGACCGCAAGCTGACTGTTCTGCGGGGCTCTCGGACTGTCCCGAGTGAGTGGCTCTCCCCACCCCTCGGTGAACGCCGCCTTCTTGCGAATCATCTGAAGCTAGAGCACCCTTCCGAGAGACACCAACAGCACCTGGTGGAGCTGATCATGGAGGCCGTCGGTCCCACGAGTAGGAATCGGACAGCTCCAAGTGGTCATCGAAGACGTGCCCCTCGTGTTGGGTGACAATAACACAGTCACGGCATGGTGCGGGGGGCAGGACGAACCAGTCTGTCTTCCCGGTGCAAGCCGTCGTGGGTAACAGGAAGACCCTGGATTTTCTTTTGGCCACCGTGGGGGTGTGTCACTGCCAGCCCTTCACTCTGAACCTGGACAGGCAGCAGAGGTGCTGGGACAACCCCCATTGCGGTAATGAGGGAAAGCAGCCTGAACGCCGAGGGTGGCCTCGGGGAGTTGGTGGAACCAGTTTTCTTGGTCAGCCCCGGGAACTCTTAGATCACGGGTCTGGAGGGCCTTCCGGCACCTTCCAACAAGGTTACGTTGGTTCGTGTCAGTCACCCCACATCTAGCGTCCAGAATGCTAACTGCTTCTACGTCGTCACCGTGGTCCTGGCAGATGACTTAAGGTACAGGAACGGGATAAGATCCCACGGACTGACAGTGACAGACAGTCAGACCCCCGATGACCCTTTGTGGGGGGTCGGCGGCAGCGTGAGGACCTAGACAAGCCCCCGCGGCCTCTCCTGCAGCGCTGACGGAGGGCGGGGCGGCCGGAAGGGTGCTGAGAATAAAAGTGTCCCTTCCCCCTTCCCTAGGGAAAGCCTGCTGGCCCGCAGCTTTGGTAACAAGTAAACGCCAGGCCTGGCAGGACCCTAACCAGTCAGTAGACACGTCTCTGAAAGCCAATCCATGCACGACCGCCCCAGGCTTGGAGATTCAGCCATCGGGCGGCAGATTCACTCAGTGATCAGTCTACCAAGGCTGGAGTCAACCCATTCTTCCTCAGTACGCAGCACAAGCCATGTCCCGGGTCACTTACCGCCCAATCCTTCGTCTCCAGCACAGCCCCTAACGGGCTCCCCCCTGCAACTCAGGACGAGACCAGCGGTCCGCTTTGCTCACCAAGACTGCCTGAACAGCACAGCATTCTTTACTTAAGCGAGCAACACATTCACCCTTTCGGTATCAGATGCCGAGTGACGGTATCCATTCTTTAATACGTTCACTCATTCGTTCAGCAAGTATTTACTGAGCACTTTCAACTGCCAGGCTCTGTTCTAGGCGCTGGGGATTCAGCGGCGAACAAGACAGGAATATGTGCTCAGCCGCGTAAAGTGCGCATGCGTCTGGTGGTGGGAAGCCCGATGACAGAAAAAGCAAAGTGGGGAGGCAGGGGGGCGGGAGGGGGGCGGAGGTGCTCAGGGAAGGCCGCCCAGAGCAGACAGCTACAGGGGCGAGGAGCCTCCAGGCCAAGAGGGGAGCACGGGCACAGTCACGTCAGTTGGGGGGGTCGAGGTCACTGAGGCTGGCATGGGGCGAATGAGGGCGAGGGCAGAAGGCCACCAGGCCAGGGTGTAGAAGCCTCTGGGCCACCCTAAGAACTCCAGTTTTGCTTCCGCTTGGAGAGGGGTCCTGGAGGGCTCTGAGCAGGGAGGGACACACCCCGAGTCAGGTTTAAAAGGCTCGCTCTGACTACCCCGGGCATGTTAGAGCACCGCGGGGCAGGGATCCGAGAGCCGTTTCGGGGCCGTGGCCCCAGCACCCAGAACAGGCCTGGTGCCTAGTGGGCAATCATGTGCTCGTAAAACCAGAGAATGTGGGGGGTTGTCCAGAGTTCAGCCCAGAGCTGCCCCGTCTCTGGCGCAAGTCAGCGGAGGACACGGGAACCCCACGCTCTCTGGGAGCCCACCTCCCTTCCTGTGCCGGACGCTGTGGGGCTGGTGGCCTGGGCAGGTGGCGGGGATGCCAAGGCCCAGGTGCTCCCCTCCGGGCCCTGGTGCCGCTGCAGCCCGAGTAACCAGCCCCTCCCCTCTCCCAGCTTCCTGGGCAGGACAAGGGGGGGCCTCAAGCTGCATGCTCTGAGCCCCGGGCCTTCACCTTGGTGACCCCTCCCCCCCCCGCAGGTCCGCTTCTGTGCCTTTGACGCACCCCAAGTGTGCCCTCTTCCGCAAGCCCCGCATCCCAGGCGAGGTCGCCCGTGCGGCTCGCCCCGCCCTGACAGGCCCCTGCCCCTCCCGCCCAGGCCCCGGGTGGAAGGGGGGAAGCCAGCGCCCAGGCCCTCCTCGTGGGTCCCCACTCACCCACACAGTCCTTCCGGTTCCAGTGGAGCCGCCTCCCCGGGGGACAGACGCATTCGTAGCTGCCCTTGGTGTTGACGCAGCCCTGGTCGCAGCTCCCGTTGTTCACGCTGCACTCGTCCACGTCTGCAAGCGCAGGTGGGGGTGAGGGCGGGAGGCTGGCAGGGCAGTGCCGCCCAGGACGAGAGGGCCGAGGATCCCGACCCCGACGACAGCCCGACACCGTCCTCGGATGCAGACGTGCGGCCGCACGCGTCACACGCGGGAGCGCGCACACACGCGGACGCCGGCCCACGTCCCTCCCCCGCCGGGGACCGTAGCGGTTTGCTGAACTTGAGCGTCTGTGCCCAGACTGGGGGGGAGGGCAGAGGCGGCACAAAATTAAAGTGCCAAGCAGGTCTCGTGGGGCCGGGTCGTGAGGCTTCTCTTACCAGGGCCGCTCCCTCCTGGACCCCGGGCCCCAGTGTCAGGGAAGCCGCCTCCGAGGCCCTTCCTTCGCTGACCACCAAGGAACCAAGACCCCCCCGGAGATGGGGACGGGCTGGGCCACACTCACACTGGGGTGCCTGGCTCTGAGCATCTGGGTGGCCGGGATTTGGGCAGTGGCAGGCCCAGGGGAGCTAGTGCCCAGGTTTTGCGGGGTCCCTCCAGAAGAATCTGCAGCCCACCCCAGGAGTCAGCCCTGTGCCCGATCATGTCGCTGTCTGACCCCATCCCACCCGCAGAGCCGCCCAGCAGAGGGAGTGTGGTCACAGGAAGTGAGGCCCCTAGGACCTCGGGGCCATTCTGATCTCTTCCCACCTTCACCTGCCGCCCTGCGCCTCTCTAAGTCCCATCGTCTATAGCTAAGCACATCTAGAACCTTCCCCTTCTCTGGACGCCCCCCCCCCCCCACCACCACTTCGCCCGAGCTCTGGAGCTCTGGCTCCCATGCCTGGAGTTGCCTCCCTATTGGTGCCCTGGATTCCTCTCTCCCAAACGCGTGGCAGCTAGTGACCTCGTTGCACGGACATGGCCATGTCACACCCCTACTCAAACCCTCCAACAGTCTCTCATCGCCCTGGGGGTAAAACCCAAGTCACCTCCAGGGCTCACCAAGCCTTGCCTCCTCCCTGCCTGCGTCTCCCACCACGTTCTCCTTCCCTCACGGGGCTCTACCGGCTGCTTCTTGGCCCCTCGCTGCTGCCTCGGTGACTTTGCACATGCTGATCCTTCTGGCCTGCTTCCTTCACCTTGTGCCAGACACCTCTCCTTTAGGGTCCCCCCGCCGTCTCCACACACCTCCCTTCTCTGTCGTCACCCTCTCCCGCTGGAACGAGCCACCCGTGGGATTCTCTGTGTGGCAGTCATCCCCGATCCGGACCGAGGTCCCCTGGAGCTGCCATCCGCAGGCCTGAGGCCACAGCCTGGCAGAGGCCGGCCCCCTTAGTGGACGCTGGCCGCTCCCTCCCCCATCCTCCACTCTGCTCCTGGCTGAGCCCCTCTGCCCCCCAGCCCCCAGCCTTGCTTAGGTCCCCTCCCGGCCCTCCGGAGTCAAGGTCAGGGTTAGGGTGTGGGGCGCAGCGTGGGTGGCCGTGTGGCCAGGCGCGTGCCTCGGGGGGGAGGTGGCCCTGGCGGGCGGGCTGCAGACCTCCGCAGTGGGTTGTCCCGTAGAGTATGTAGCCGCGGTGACACAGGCACTGGAAGCTGCCCGGGGAGTTGATACAGATGTGGTCGCAGGTCCTCTCGAAGGAGCACTCGTCGATGTCTGTGTGGCCACAGGGAGACAAAGTCCAGGGAGGAGTTTCAGGGGGATGGGCACAGCCTGTCACTCGACGGTCACCCAGTGTATGTCTGTACACAGAGTCCCTGAGGCTCCGTGCACAGCCGATCCGTGGCGTCAGCCTTCTCGTCAAGGCCCCATTTTCTACTTTATCTCCGCCAACCTCACGCTTCCATCTGCCGTCTTTTCTGGAGGTGGGCAGGGTAGAAATACTTTGACCACAAGGTATTATTACGAATCTCTGCTATTTTAACATCTCACGTTCAGTTGTGGTTGGTATTTAATCCGCATCTGCAGGGGAGTGACAGAGGCTTGCCTGAGGATACACATGAGCTGGGACATGAAGCCCGGACCTCTTGGGTGCCGACCAAAGTGTGTTTTCCTATTCACTTCAAGATGTCTCTTGAGACAGTAAGGAAAACAGCCCGAACAGAAGGGGGTATGCCACTCATGAGGGATAACAAGGTAGCCTTGACACTATGTGAAATTTGATCCTGAGCTTCCTGGTGGCCAGAGTAAAAAAGGAAAAAGGGTCACAGAGTGCTTGTTATCGGACAGGAAGGAAGAATGAACCACATGCTCATAGGAGACAAGCCTGTCCTGGCCAAAAATTCTGAGGAAAATGGCTCTCGTGGGATAGCTGACGGGGCTCCTGAGGGCCAAACAGACACTGACCCACCTCTCCATGGGCACCGTTCACTCTTGGAGTACACTGAATGTGACCACACATATTGATGATACACACGTGTTTGTAATAATTCCAGCAGAAGTGAGGAATCGCACTGTGGGTGCTCCAAGGAGGATATGATCCCTCCCTGCAGCAGAATCTGGGAGGATCTCCTGGTACTTGTGGCATCTGGGCTGGGCCTTGAAGGATGGGACTAACTCGGAAGTTAGGAAGGGGAGTGGGGGAAGGGTACTCCAAGCGGCTGGGAGGGGGGAACGAGGCACCAGGGGACTATGTGGAACTCAGGGGGGTGGGGAGGGGTGTCTGAGGTCCCCATCCCAAGGGCCGGAGTGCCAGGCAAAGGAAGGCAGGCTCCTCCCTGCTGGAGCTGGGGAGCCCAGGCTGGCGCCGGAGCAGGGCTGGGAAGTGGCCGGAGCCCCAGGGCCTCAGAGAGGGGGGCCTGGTAGAGGGTGGAGGGGACTGGCTGGAACCCAGAGGCAGACGCCTCATCGCCTCCTCTCGGCAGCTGCCCACCTCTCTCGTGGGACGGCTGGGGGTACAAAGTCAAGGGCTCTCCCTGAGCCCTCCACAGACCTCGGCAAGGCAGATGGAGAAACTAAGTCCGAGCGTAGAGGAGCCTGGACAGGTGCTGTGCTCCCAACAGGCCTCACGCCCTGAGAGGAAGATAGAACCCGGAGATCCACCGAGGGAGGAGGAGGCGGAGCCTGGGAGGGGACTTGCCGGGCTCGGGTCACATGATAGGCTGGCGACAAGCCAGCCCCGGCCCCTCCCTCACCAGCCTTCCTCGGTGCCCTTGGGAGAGCACAGCCCTCGCCCCTCATGGCAGCGCGCTGCCCCAGGGCCAGCCTTGAGCCCCACTAACAGGCAGGAGATAGAAGCCCTACGGCCTGACTCAGCGGTGTGCAGCTTGCCACAGAGGAAAGGACTGGTCTGCAAGAGTCACTGATGATGAAACTGAGCCACGTTCCTGCCACACAGGACACCCTGGCTACTCCCCCTGTACTTTCTCCCAAAGCCGGCCCCCGGGACACCCCTGTCTTCTCAATGACCTCATACAGTGCCACAGGGCTCCTTACGGCTCCCCAAACTCTCCTTGGGTGGGTTTACCTCCCTGGCTTCTCCAGGAAAATGCCTATTCATCACTGTCCCCTCCACCAGGAAGTCTTCCCCGACTACTCTCTCCACTGCCCATCCTCTGGGCTCTCCCTGCAGCCCGGAAGTCTCCTGGACTCGTGCTGGGCTGTGATGCTTGGCTTCTGCCCAGGCCTGTCATCACCCCATTGGCTCCTTGCAGGCACCCGGGAACCCTAAGGAAGGACTGCAGGAAAGTGTAATGTGCCCTGCCTTCCAGCAGGTGGTAGCATCGCACCTCCGAAGCCTCCGAAGGAGGCCACAGGGATGTGGGGTGGAGCTTCTGAGCTCTGCCTGGACTCACTGTGACCCCCCTGCCCCCCACTCCCATCCCCAGGGGCATGTGCAGATGCCTCTCCGGGCCTCAGTTTCCCATCCATAAAGGGACAGGTTGGCCTGGGTGGTTTCTGAGGGTCCCCAGAGTCCTGAAGGACAGAGAAGGCGGGGGCGGGGGGGCAGGTGCACATGCTGGGAATGGGAAATCCACAGCTGCTCTCTCACAACAGCAGGGCTGATGAACCTGGCCCTGGGCCTCTGCTCCTAGGAGCCTGCATAAGCCCGAGGTGGGCGGGACAAGGACGGGGTGTCCCGGGGCGCACGGGAGGCTCACCTTGGCACGTCCGCTCATCGGTCAGCAGCTTGTAGCCCTTCCGGCAGCCACACTCGAAGCTGCCCACGGTGTTGCGGCAGAAGTGGTCACAGCCTCCGTTGTTGGCCAGGCACTCGTTGATGTCTGCGGGGACCAAGCAGGCGGGGCAAGGCGGGTGGGCTTGGCCACCAGGTGGGGGGACAGTTCGTCTCGGCTCCTGACTGCCGATGGCCCCCCATCTGAGCACGGCGAGCGAGGGGCCTGGCTCACGGCAGTGGGGGTCAGGAGGATGAGTCATCCCGCCTCCCCCAGACTGGGCATTCGTGGCATAGAAGGGAGAGGAGTGACGTGTGCTGTGCCCGGCAAGGTGACAGGGACGATGACGTCCACCGTGTCCTTCCACGTGCACATTTGGGGCGTCAGTGCGGCCTGGAGCAGGCTGGCTGCTTCCCGATGGCCGTGACCTTGGGCGAGCTACTGCCCCTGGAGCCTTGGCTCCCCGGCTGTAAGACAAGGGTCAGAAGCACACCTTGGAAGGACACCATGAGGATTAAATGACAGTCCTGGGGGCTGGGGGCTGGTGCTTAGGGAGGGCTCAGTCAACAATTTGTAGCTTTAATGCCCCTGCTTTACTGATGGGAAACGGAGGCTTAGAAAGGTAACTGTGTTCGACGGGGGGGGGGGGGGGGGGGGGGGTGCTAACGTCCCCGGTTCTTGCCTGTTGGTCTAAGTGGATTCTTTACTCATCACTTAACCAGCTGTGGCTTTACCCTAAAGGTCACCGGGCCCAACCCTGTGCAATAAAGGGCCCTTCCCAAACATCCCTGCCAGTTGGCCTCTGCTTGCATACCTCTGGTGATGGAGGGCTTTCTCCTTCACAGCATGCCTGTTGGCTGATGCATCACCAGCTCCTCCCTGACTCCTGCGAGTTCCCTCCTGCCTCCCCTGCCCTGCTTCTCTGGGTTTTGTTCTCTGGACTCCAGGCCAGCCCGGCAGACTGTGTCATCAGAGACCTCGTCCCTGAGGTCTCTTCTTGGTCCAAAGTTCCTCTTGGGCCCTGACCCCAAGGCTCCCCATGCTGACATGACCCAGCAAGCAGTAACAGATGATTTTCAGAATGGTGTTTTCACCCTGGATCGCAGGGGGTGAAAGGAAGTGATGGAAAACAGAAAGGACTTCTCTGTGTTGGCCAAAGGCCACATCTCTGCAGAGTGGCTGACTCAGACTCCAGCTATCGCTGAGTCTGTCCTGAATGTGAGGGCCCAGGTGCTCCTGTCCCATGAGCAAGGTCCATCTGCCCCCTTTGTGCCGAGCCCCATGGAGGAGACTCCGTCCCATCTCAGCGGCTCCAAATCTCAGATGGAGCCTCACTTCTTCTTCCTCAAACCAAACAAGCTGGACCTGACACGTGCAGAAAGTCCTACAGCAGTGCTCCCGCAGAGTGCTCTCAGACAACAAGATAAAACCCAAGTGTGGCCCAGGACACTAGGAGAAGGAGGCTCTTATAGACAGCAAGGCTGAGGGGCCAGGCCTGGGGCGGGGGGGGGGTTGCTCAGTCGGTTAGGCGTCTGACTCTTGATTTCGGCTCAGGTCACGATGGCACGATTTGTGGGATCGAGCCCCACAATGGGGCTCCGAGCTAACAGCACAGCACCCGCTTGAGATTCTCTCTCCCTCTCTCTCTGCCCCTCCCCTGCTCTCATGTGCTCACATACATACTCTCTCTCTCAAAATAAATAACCTTAAAAAAAAAAAAAAAGACGGCAAGGCTGCAACCCTCCCACCCCCGGCAGGCAGTTCTCAGAGCCTCTGGGAGGAGGCTGGCACAACACGGGGGCCCAGCGAGCCTGGCAGGGGCGGACCCCAGAGCTGCTTTTCCGGGGAGCCCCCGTGGGAACCGCCTCTGAGGAGTGCAGGACACCCAGTGGGCGTGTCCCTGCATCTCCTTGCCCTTGGTTGCCCCCCTCTCCATGCACCCCCACCCCAGACACCCATTCTGTTTGCAAAATCTGGTGACTCTGGCACAGGGAGGAGGCAGAGGAGGGGAACCGGAGGTGGTCCCCACTAAGTGAGGCCCGCGGTTCGGCCTGCCTGGCCCTGACTCCTGCTGTGCCACCTCCTGGGTGACTTCACCCCTCTAAATACAGTAGGTGCTGTATACGTGCGCAGCGAGATGATCGCTCACAACAATCTCAGCTCCGGACAGCTCTGTACACGCCCATGTTCCAGGAACAAAAATGCCCAAGGGTAAGGCTGCCCAGACCCCACCGTAGGTAGTCGGATCCTCTGGGGGGGTCCCTGCACCTACTGGGTGCAACCTCATGCTGGTGACCGGGCCAAGCGCTTTGTGGCAAGGCCTTGTGTGATCGTCAAAACGACCGGGGGACCAGATCCCCTGTTTTACGGGGGGGCGGGGGTCACAGCTACACGCAAGAGCCAGCTTGGAGCCCAGCTCCAGCTGTCTCCAAAGACGAGCCTTCTCCAGCGCACCGTGCTGGCCCTGCGGCCTCCAGAGAAAGCAGACATCAAGTCCATTTGAGGGCCTGTCCAGGGCAGAGGCTTGGACATCTCTCTTGTCCTCTCCCCCTGGGGATTATAGGAAGATGGGGAAATTTCTTCAAAACATTTTTTTAGTGTTTATTTATTTTCGAGAGAAAGAGTCAGACTGTGAGCAGGGGAGGGGCAGAGGGAGAGGGAGACAGAATCCGAAGCAGGCTGCAGGCTCTGAGCAAGCCGTCAGCACAGAGCCCGATGCGGGGCTCGAACCCACAGACTGTGAGATCGTGACCTGAGCCGAAGTCGATGCTTAACCGACTGAGCCACCCAGGCACCCAGGAAGATGGCAGGAGAGTGGAGGCCCGTCTCGGCTCTGACCCAGGGAACTGTGTGATCCTGGGCAGGGAAAGGCACCTCTCTGAGCCTCAGGTTCCCCATCTGTGAACTGGGCTGCCAACAGGCGCCTCTCACAGACGGAATCTGCAGACAGGGTCTGCCTCTTCAGGAATGCCTCAGGGCTTCTGGAACCCCCAGCCCCATCCCTATCCCCATCTGGGCCTGTCGGCTGAGGGGCTGTCACAGCAACCAGACAGGCCGTGGGAGGCACGCTTGCTTGAGGCCAGGCTGGTGGAGAGGCTGCCTGGGGGTCCGAGTGGGCGAAGTGCCCCCGGCTCTAGCCCGAGATGCAGTCACGCAGAGGCCCTGGACCTTCATTCTGACGGGCCTCCGCCCCTCTAAGGCTCCTCTCCCTCTTCACCCTGCCCCCACCTCCACCAGGCAGCCAGCAGTCTGTACCTGTTTACAAGTCTTCTGTGGCCGCGGGTCATCCCAGGACGAAGGCCCAGCCCTGTTTGCAGGCCCTCCCCTTGGCCTCCTCGGCCCGGATGCTCTGCCCTCCTCTTTCTGTGTACTTGACTTCTGCTTTGGTGGCCCAGACTCCGGCTGCCTCACTCGGGGCAGCCCCCACCGCAGCTTGGGAACCACCACCTCTCTAGGAAGACTTTGCTGACGTTCCCTTCATCAGTGTGGGCTGTCCCCTTGTCATGGGACCTGGCCTCGGCGGGGGGCGGCCAGAGGGCCCTGAGGACACAGATGGGGAATGTGGCTCCCGTCTGGAGCCCCAGGGCCCAGCAAGAGGCTGCACAGAGTGTATTCGCTGATGAATGACGAATGAATGAGTTACGGTGGTTAAGAGCAGGGCTCTTGAGGGCCTTGGGCCATCAAGTAGAACTTTCAGCCGTATCAGCAATGTTCAAGCATCAGTGGGAGGGGGCACAGCCTGGAAACCCAGGGGCCATGTGGGGGGCTTGTGGGTGGGAGTGGGCTGGTGTCACCCTAGAGCAGCCTCATGGGGAGGGCAAGCCGCTGGGCTGGGCTCGCTGGGCAGAGTGAGGGAGAAGAGGAAACAGGTGGTGGGTGGGCATTCTTCGGGCTGTTCTGGAAGGTGTTGGGAGGAGGGCCTGGTGTCTCTGAGGAAATCCGGGCTCCAGCTCAGGGAGTTGAGGCTCCAGACCTCCCTCCTCTCAGAAGAGCCCATTAGCAAGGTGCCCCCCTTCCCAATATCAAACAGGTGCAGCACCAAACAGGGGGCCTTGAGATTGGACCCCTGCCGTGCCCACACTGTTGAAAACAAAGCTGGGGGCAAATCCTTCAGACAACTCCACAGCCCTCATGTTTCAGGCAGGACCCCCCTCCACTCCCCTCTTCTATGCCGGTCTCCACATGCCCCTGTGACCCCTGTGTGCTCAGGGCTTTCAGCTCTGGATTTTCCAAGACCTCTGTTACCTTTACCCTCTAGTCACTGGTCTTGCTTCACCATGGCTTTTGGCTTCCAGAACACACTAAACCTTTGAAATCACTCCTTTGATATCCCCTTCTGGGCCCGGGCCAACGCCAGGGCGTGCACGCCCACCGAGGAGCCAAAGCCCCGGGGCCGGGGATTCCCAGCCGGCCGGTCCTGCCAGGTGCCCGCGCCCTGACCTGCACCTCACCGGTGGCCCCGGAGAACTCGGGCCGTGAGCACGAGGCTCTGGGACCCCAAATCCTGGGGTCTGGAGGTCAGCGTTTGTTCTCCAGTGTTCCCTGAGTTGAAGACGTCATGATGCTCATCACATCGGGCAGTTCTAGACCCATGCCAGTCCTGAAATGCCAACTTGTACGACAACATCCGGACTGCTCTGCTTACCGCCGCTGCCTCCGCCTGGTCCAAGCCGGGTGGTCTCCAGCCCGGGTGACGACAGCAGCTGCCTCACTGCTCCTCCAGACCCCGCTCAGAGCCCCGTCCAAGCAGTGGTCAGGGACCGGCTCAAAACACAACCCCGGGCCCGTGCTGCCCTGTTCGGTGGTGTCTGGGGGTCGCCAAGGCTCAAGGGATACAGGGCCGAGCCCTCCCCGGCACACAGGCCCCGCGGCATCTGGCCTGGCCTCCCCCGCATCTCACAGACCGGGGCGCACAAGATGTCTTTGGGGCCTTAAAGCCCTTGGCCTCTGCACGGCCGCCCCCGTGCTGCTGGAAACGCGGCCCGGTAGCGCCTCTCCCCGCGCCCTCCCCGCCCGGGTGTGGGGCAGGCTCCGGTCCTCAGTCTTCTGCCGGGCGGTACGCCATCCAGCACCCAGCGGTCTGTAATACACGTTCATCTCGGTGATTTTAAAAGCTGAAAAGCTGTCTTTTGCATTCGATAGAACGGGAGGCGGAGCGGCCTGACTTTACCCTCTTCAGCCCCAGCTCAAAGGGCACGGGGCCAGGCCTGCCGCGACGCCGCTGGCTGTGAGGACGGCCGGGACTGCGGGGAGCCCTGGCCGGTCCCCCCCTACATCGAGTCCACGTGTCACAAGCGGGCACCGAGCGGGCAGAGCGGGGGCTGCGGAAGGGCTTTCTTTTCAAACAAACAGGTGGAAGGACCTCTGCTTCTGTCAATAACCCCTCGGTTCTTCCCCGCAAGGCAGCTCAGAGGGAGTCAGATGCTGTCTAGTTTTACAGGCTTAAGAGAAAAGCCCAGCTCGGACTATTTAAAATCGCCAGAGGCCTCTGCTGTCCGTATTGTCACCCACTGGGCTCTGGAAGTTCACACTCCTCTGCCCTTCCGCTGCCTTCCAGCCAGGCCTGCTTCCTGGCAAGGCGGGGAGGCAGGTGGCCAGCGCTCCCAGGGATCCGAAGGGTCAGCTTGGGGCCTTGTGAGCGGCGCTGAGGGGAGCTCTCCCTCCCCTGCAGGGGGCTCTGGTGCTTGGGGCTCCTTTGCGAGGGCTGCAGGGAGGCCCCTTCAGTCTCTGGACCTGCCAGCTCTCGCTTCTTGTGTCCTGACGGACCCCTAACACCACGAGCGCCTCCGGGGGCACTCAGAACCCTGTGGGTTGAATCAGGGAGCAAGAGGGGGAAGAGCCGAGCGAGCTCCACCTGCTGTCACGTCCAGCGGCCGGGAGAGCGGTCCATTCCCGCAAGACTCTCATCCTCCCGGAACCTCATCTCTAACTGCAAACGGAGGTCCTTCTGCACCCCTAGTCCCGAGAGCCCCCACAATTTCACTCCTCCAGCCACAAGAACACGCAGCGTTCTCTTTTTTCCAACGGTGACAAGAAGACAATCCCGTCTCTGTACCAGGAGACCTGTCCTCCCCAAACCTCCCCGGGTCGTGCCGATGCCCCAGCTCTGCCAGGTGCTCCTGCGAAGGGGAGGGGAAGGGACGGCCACAGCTCTCACCCCGGGTGTGTGTCTGTTGGGGGCACCACGGTGTATCACTGTGGGCCTAGGAGGCCCCGCAGTGAAGACGCTGCTCGCCCAGCACAGCACAGCGCACAGCCGGTCTCTCGGATCGCAGAGCGCCGCTGTTTTGCTCAGGACCCTACCGATGCAGCGCTCTCTTGAACCCTGCTGGGGGGCACTGGTACCGACCCTCCCCCTTCTCGGCCTCTCCAGCAGAAGCCTCGGGGACCGCTGACCCCTGCCCTTGCAGTCACTCGTGGCCACACACCGGACCCGAGCGCGCGGCCCCGTCCCTGCCTGAGTGGCGAGCGCGGGGGGGTACCCGTGCCGCCGTGGCTTTGCGCTGACCTTTGCACGTCTTCCCATCCGGTTGCAGCGTGAATCCCACCGGGCAGCTGCATCGCACGCCAGTGGCTGTGTCCCTGCAGGTCCGGTCACAGCCTCCGTTGTTTACTGCACACGTCTCTGGGAGAGGGGAAAAGAGACAGAGATGCTCAGTCTCCTGGGACGGAAGCCACCGTCGCCTTTCTCCATTCATGGGGGGGGGGACCTCCTGAGAGAGGAGACCTGAATTTGAGTTCTGGCTGATGCCCTCTAGCTGTGGGCTTCCCTGAGCCTTGGGCTCCCCATCTGTAAAATGGGAGAATGACACCGTTTCCGTGGGATTGCTGGTGAGGACCCACTTCGATGATGATGGATGGGAAACCGTCTACACACGACCGAGGGCTGTGCTTGTGTAAAGGTCTCCCCCTCACCCCACAACAGGATCAACACTGCCATGTGGAGCCATTGCTGAGATCAGCTTGGCTGGTATTTAACTGCCCAGCGCCGGATTCCTAAACCCTTGTCCTGCCTGGACTCAGTCTCCAAACCCGGGGACTGGCAGTCCCTGGGGCTCCGGAACAGGTCTCAGCGTGGACTGGCTTGTGACCCTGGCCGTGGGGTTCCCAGGGGGTGGTTCCCCGAGCCCGCACACCATCCATCACCTTCATGAGGCACTCAGCTCAACATCTGTTCTCATTGAGCCATAAGCCAAAGGCATCTGGTTTTTGTCCACTTGAAACTTGTCTAGTGCTTTTTTTTTTTTTTCCTTCCTTTGCAAATTCAAAGGGCCTGGAGTGGCTGGGGCAGAGCCCCAGGTCATCCAACCCGTCGTGTGGTGAGAGTGATCCTCCCCAGGCCTGGAGAAGGGGCTGGCAGAGCTGGGTCACCAGGGTGCAGGTGGCCCGCACACGGAGGGGACCGTTCCTAAGGCCTCTGAGCTCTTTCTGAGCATCTGTGTGCTTTGATCTTGTGGGAACCGTGCCTGAGTGGACCTCCCCTCTTCCCTTCCACGTTGGGAACTGAGGAGCCGAGGGCCCCATCTTTTATAACCCGAACCCCCCCTGCCTGTCTACCTTGGCTTCCTCCGCGCACCTGGCCCTGGGGGCTTTTTTCCCTGAAGCCTCCCCCTAACTGGTTTATTCCGTCTGTCCTTCTGTGGTGTCTGCATTCCTGCGGGAGTGATGACTGAATACATACCCCGATAGCCAGGAGTCCCTGCTGCTGATTATACCAAACTCTGATGCCTTTCCTTTGAACTTCAACTCTGTGTGTGGGGGTGGGCAGGGCAGTGAGAGGCGGACATCCGGCTTTCCCTTCCGTGTGAGTGTGCAGATTCTGCGGGGGCCGTGGTGGGCCTTGTCCGGAATGTCCCGGACACAGGGGCCACCGGTGGCAGGGGACCACCAGCCCTTCGTCTCAAGGCTAATGCCTTCCCCGTGATGGGAGGAGCTGTGACTACTACTGAAAGGCAAGCGTCCCGGCCCCCGACTCCTCCTGGTCTGTCTTTCCGAGGGTCTCCACAAACCCCAGCCCCGCAGCTTGGTGTGCTGGCCCAGGGGCTCGGAGGCCTCCGGCTTGCTCAGGTCCCAAGGCCCAGCTCAAAGACCACCTCCACGCAGAGCCTCCCCAGCCCCAGACAGGCTACCACCCTTCCCTGCACTAGGCTGGCCTCCGTCAGCACCAGCCACGCTCTGACCCGCAGGTGGCCTGCTCTTAACCCGACTGTTAACTGGGGCAGTGGAGGTGCGTGGGCCGGGGTGTCACTCACTGAGTGACCAAAGAAGGCTACCCCTCTCGGGTTGGTCCTCGGCACCCTCGCCCGGCAAGCCTTCCCTCCCTAGAGAGCCGCGGTGAAGTTCAGACAAACTCCCCACTTCACAGCCACTGGTCTGGGGCCCCGCGGCGGGGAGTTGCTTAATAAGCATCAGTTTCCCCTCCTGGGGTTCTAACCAGAGAGGCCTCCCAGCCCCAAATCAAAGCGCAACCCTCAGGTGCCTTTTCGGCCTTTCATGTGGGACAGCCCTCTCTAGAGCGGGGCCGGAGGACCTGTCTGCTCTCCAGGTGCAGGTAATTAAGGCCCAGGCCTTGGAGAGCCGGTGGGGGTGGGGGGCACAGCCGGGACCTCACTCGTGACCGTGATGGCGCCCGGGGCTCCCCGTGGCAGTGGAGGTGGGGTGAGGTGGGGGCACTGGGGGCTGTGTCCCTGAGAAATGGACCTGACCAGGCAGGCTCCCGTGGGCCCTCCCCACCTCCAGAGGCCCCGATGGGGCTCGGAATCTGGGCCTTCCAGAGCGCTGGGGCCTCGGGACCCACTGGGCGGGCAGAGGCCGGGAGGAGGCTGGGGTCAGCTTGGAGGGTCACCCACTCTCTGGCCTCTCCCCTGCTCTGGGTACACTTTTAATCTCTTATGTTGCTCTAGATGAGGTGTGGTGTCTAGACTCAGGTCCTGAGCAAGGAGCTCTGGGCCCCCAAGAAAGGGGGGGTCTGGACGACCTCCTCATCCCATAGCACCTGGTTATGGCGGGTCACCTGCTCCGGACCCGACTCAGCCTTCCAAGCCTCGTGTGCCCCGGGCTCTTAGCAGCAAGGTAAGGCTCTCCTGCCCCCTCCACCTCCCTGGAGAGGAATCTGCCCGGGGCTGTGTGGCCGGCGAGTGGCCGAGCTGCTGGGCCCTGCTGGGTCTGACTCCAACCCACCTGACGGCCTGAAACCTCCAGCCCCGGCCCAGGACCCCACACAGCCGAGCAGGTACTATACTTTCCACATCCTTCCTGTTCCACTGTTCTCTGTGCATCCTACCCCCACCCATCTGCCCCCTCGCCTGGGGCCCCCAGGCCTGGTCTTGCCCCTTCTTTAACATCTGATTCCAGCCCCTGCCCTCACTGCTGCCATTCTGGGCCAGGCCACCAGTGTCTTCCTTTGTGACACTTACGGCCTCGCAAGGGCCCCTCTCCTCCAGACCTCTGCCTTACTCTGGGAAGGACCCCGTGAGCCCTCCAGTCTCTCCCGGAACCCGCCTCTCCAAGACAGCTACTGGGTCTTTCCCAAGGCCTCTCCTCTCCCCCTGGAGAGACGAGGAGAGACCCTCCCGGGGCACAGCCCTCTACAGCCAACAGAGGATCTTCTCCTTCGCTAACATCTGCCGGCCTCACAGCAGCCCCAGAGGCTGGCCTCTTTTGCAGGAAGAGAAACTGAGGCTCCAGGAAGTTAAACAGCTTGTCCAGGCAGAGGGAACCTCCCATTATGAGACCCAGGGCAAAATTAAAACGAAGGGCCCTTGTTCAAAAATTAAACATTTCAAGACAGACAACAGAGCACTCAACCAATGGGGAGGGGGGCCCTTCCGAAGGCAGGGCCTGGGGCAAGCCCCCTCACTCCTGGAGCTCAGGCTTCCTGACGTGCGAAGTGGAGGTGATGGTGTTGACCGTGGAGTTCGTACGGGGCCCGGACAGATGTGGATGTCATGGTGCTTTGTGAGTCGTCACAAAGCGTTTCTTGGGGGCCCAGAGCGGGTCGACCACACGCTCACTCTCAGCGCCACCTCTTACGGCCTCCCGTGAGGGGTCTTAGCACCCAGTCGGTTGCTGACTCAGCTGACAACTATTTCCTGAGCTCCCGCTCTGTGTGGGGCACATGCGCCTCAGGCAGTCCCTGGTCTTGTGGAGGCCTCAGCCTGGGGGGCGGCAGATGGGCTCAGTGCTCTGACCACCGGTTTGGGAAGGACTCCTTGGCACGAGGTGGCTGAGGACTGAGGGAGAGGGGCTCGAGAGGAGTCTGACGGCAACCAGGCCTCAGGGGTTAACGGTTTATCGGGGGAGACGGACTCCTGCTCTTCTCACAGGAGTCCGGGCCCACCGCCGCCCCCCACCCCATCAGGCCTCAGCCCTTGGCCCCGGCTCGCGTGCCCCTCACGACCCAGGAGGCCCCTCCAAGCTCTCCTGAGCCCCGCTGGCTCTCCCAGGCCCTGGCCTCGGTTTGGGTGGCGGTCTCCCCCAGGGACCGCTCGCTCCCCGGGCAGGGCTGTGTCAGGGTGACCCCAAGCCCGGGGCGGGACTGATTTCTGCCGAATGACCAGAGGAAAGAACAAGCCTCTGGAGGAATGGGATGAAGCGGAGAGACCGAGCCCCGGCCCCAAGCTGGGCCTGGCAGGGGGAGGGCGCCGGAGATGAGCCTGACGTGGGGGGAGGACCCGCGTCCAGCGGCACCAGCCTGCGTCACGGGCCCCGGGCGAGGCGGGCGCCCACGTGGGCTGACTGCAGGGGGAGTGGCTTCACCTGGCTCAGAAGGCAGGGGGGCGTCTCAGGCCAAGGAGGGCCTCACCGAGCAGCGCTGGGCACTGTAGCACAGGGTGGGGCCGAGGTGGCGTGCCCTGATGAGAACCGGACGTGAGTCCAGAGGCCCGAATGCTACGCTTAGTTCCCGATGCGCGGTGGGACGTTAGGCCACGCACGGGTGCTCCCGTCTCGGGGCTTCTCCCCTGTGGTGGGCCTGGAATCACAGGCTCGTCTACAGTGCAGGTGTCAGGCCCCGCCCCGGAGGCTCCGATCTGGTGGCTGAGATGTGAGCCCAGTGACCCACGGAGACCCTGTCAGCCCAGGGTCTGTCCCTTTAAGGCCCTCACCCCGGTGGCGGGAGCACCTGTCTAGTCAGGGCTGGTCCGCCTGCTCGTTTGCCACTAAGGTCAACTGAAGCCAGCTGGGAAGAGGGGCTAGCCACTGGCTCTCCCAGCCCAGCTGTGGACTGTCTGGCCTTTGATCTCTCTTCCCTCAGCTGATTCCTGAGCCTTCCGTGGCTCCTGTCACTTTGGGATAAGAGAACTCTTAAACACTGGCCCGGCTCTCCTTCACTGCCCGTGTCTTCGAGCAGACTACTGACCTCCAGGCGGGCCCGTGGCCCGTCATGGGCATCGTCAGCAGGCCGATGTCCCTCACTATGCTGGCACAGTGAGGTTGGTCACCTTCGTGAAGTCCCTCGGGCAAGTGAGAAGAGTCAGGCCTCAGGCCGACAGCAGAAGCCGCTCCCCAGCCCCTCGGCAGGGACCGGGGGGAGTAGGGGTCGTCCCTGTCTGCCGCCTGCCGCCCCTGCTCCTTACCACACTGCCTCCTCACCTCTGCCCGGAAGCCCCGCTCTGCTGGCTCCCGGGAGCAGTCTGTGGAGGGTGGTCTTACCCATGTGGGGAGCCGCCCCGCGAGGGCCGGGTGCCGGATGATCCCGCCCCAGGAGCACCCCGGTCTCTGAGCTGAGCCCTGGGGGACACGCTGGTGGCAGTGTGATATGGGGGCTGTGGGGGAAGGGGGCGTGTGGAGCCGGGGGCGGGGCAGTTGTGGAGGCCGGGACTGCAGGCCCTTCGGGGAAGGGGCGCCAAGCCGGGGTTTGAGGGGAAGTGGGAGGGAACCTCGGAAGCCCCGCTTAGCACCCAGCACTGCTCTGTCACATCTGAGGCCAGCGGACCCTTGGGCCCATGATTTTCAAAGAGCCGGCCAGCCCTGAGGCAGCCTGAGTGGGTTCTGGGCTCTGCCCTTGTCGCACACAGGCGGGCGACTGTGGGACGCCCCCCCCTCCCTGCCCCGGGCCCTGTGCGGGCTCTGGCCCGGCTGCGTGGAACGACCAGGCCCTCAGGCCCGCATCACCCCACGGGCTCCATCCACCTGGGCCCCGTCCTGGCTCAGGGCAGTTTGCTGCGAGTAAGTGTCCGTGAAACCGTCCTCTGGAGACACTGGGCAGGTGCATGATCTCAGGGACCACACCCTCTCACGGGCCTGCCTGGTGGGTGGGGTTTCCACTCCGGTGCTCGGAGCGCAGAGCCCTTCCGGACCTGAGGGACGGTGCCCGGCAGTCTGTGGCAACGGGGGTGGGGGCTGACGGCAGGGAAGAGGCCGACCAAGAGTGAGATGAGCAGACCTTGGGGAAGTTTCTCCAACTGAGGTTTTATATTAATGCCAGGGGCAGAAGCAGAGCCATGGTAAGCCTATACCCTGGCGTCTGACTCCCGCCTTTACTCTGCTGCCTAAGGGGAGGGGTGCTAAGGGCAGATCAAGGGGGGCTCACACGCACCCTCTTGTTTGAGGCAGTCCTCAGCGGAGAGGGGGTGGTTCTACGGAGGGCTCCCGAAGGCCCGGCTGGTGACCCTTCCAACCACGTGTGGCCGTGGAGGTTTGGGGGTCACACCCTTCTTCCAGAGCACCCACCAGCAGCTAAGGCCCTCCGGCTGTGTGTCACCTGCCCGCCTTTCCCTGGAGGGGCTGTGGGAGGTCAGGGGGCTCCTCGGCCGCTCACCCCCGCGCCTCGGTCTCACCTGTACCACGAAGGGCGCCCTGGTGATTGCTGGGAACATCTACGTGTCTAGGTACACAAAGTCTCAGCCCAGAGGCTGCCCGGCAGAGGGGAGCCTTGTTCCAGATTCCTGATGGCTGCCGGGACTCGGGGACAGCCCGGTCCGAGCACGGCCCTGGGCTGAGGGAGGCGCCGCCCGGCACCCGCACATCAACGTCTGGCGCTCCCCCTCCGAGCCCGGGACCTCCTGGGGCCGGTGCAGCCGGCACACGGAGCCCGCCCTCCCGCTCCGGAGCTCTGGCCTGTGAGCTGGGTGGACCTCACGGAGGGCTCCAGACGGCAGGGGCCTGGCTGGCCTCTGAAAGGCGCCTGTTCGCCCCGCTGGCTCTTCCGGTCCCCTTTCTTATGGCATCACCGCCCGTGACCCGACCGAGGTCCGGCAGGCCCGAGGCCTCTCGCCTCACGGCCCGGGCCCGGCATTCCGGGTGCCCTAGTACAGTGCCGAGGGCCTGGGGAGGAGAGGATGGAAAGACCGGATGCAGCCGGGCGGCCGCCCTGTGCCCCACGTGGGCCAGGTGCTCCACATCAAGCACCTCATCCAAGCCGCTTCAGAGCAGAGACTACGACCCCCTCCTTGCAAAAGAGAACGCTAAGGCTCAGAGACGTGAGGTGACCCCAGTCACTGGGTCGCCAGGATGCAGCCCGGGTCTGGCTCCAGAGCCCGGGCCAGGACGACAAACTGGAAAGAGTCACCGTTAGCAGAACCCTAATCAAGAACGCGTGGTCCTTAAGACAGAGACACGGCCCGGCTGAGCAGCGTGACCCCCCCGACCCCTCCTTGGGACAGACCTGGAAATATGCAGGAAGCCCTGAGCTCTGGCTGTTCCTTGGTCGGTGGTCAGCCGGCCTGCAGCCGCCGCCGGGCCTGCTCCTGGTTGGTGCCGGCCCGGGAAGCCCCGAGCGAGGCCAGGGGGAGCAGCAAAGGAAGGTGGGCAGCAAGGTGGTGGCTGGGGCAGGAGGGGCGTGGGGGGGGGTGGCTGGGGCCCCGGGGTAGTTTCACTTGTTTTTCCCCGCTGGGGCTCCTCTGGAGAGCGCGGCTGAACAAAAGATCGTACTGATAAAATAAAGACGCCCTGCGCTCTTTGGGGTGCCTTCCATCTACGGCCACCACGGACAATCAGTATCGCCCCTCCAGGGCCCTCCTGAGTGTGGCAGGGCAGGGGAGCCACGTCGACTGGCAAAAACCTCAGGAACTGGGCCATTAGGTGTTGGGGGGGGGCGTTGAGGTCACATCCCAAAGGGCTCTGGGACCCACTTGGACCAAATCCCGAGGGGCCAAGAAAACTAGGGAAGGGTTAAGGCAGGACAGCGGGGGGCTGCGGGCAGGGAGCGTTGAGGCCCAGGAGTGTGCGGGGGTCAAGTGTGCCCGGCCGCCGGTGGGATGGAGCGGAGTGAGGAGCAGCGGGGCAGGCCGGGCGTTCCAATGCCCAGTTCATTGCCCCTCACCCCACGCCCAGCCCTCTGGTCCAAGCACGGATTCCCCCAGGGAAGCCACAAAACACCTGCCCCTGAAAAGCCAGGGGACCCTGGCTTAACTCTCACCTCCCTGAGCCCGGCCACCTCTGCCAGCGGCGGACGACTGTCTCCCTCAGTCCTCAGGGGTCATCCCACCTGGCGGTCTGACCACGTCCCTCTCTTTGTGACACCATTCGGAGCTCCCCGCAAGCTAGACCCCACCCCCCTCTGACCTCCAGCTTCACGAACACGCTCCGGCCTGTGCCGCGTCCACACCGCCACACGCCGGCTTCACGCTTTAGGATTCTCTGCCGCACGCCGTGTCTGCAAAACCCCCGTCTACCGCAGGGTCTGAAGCCCAACAACTGGGCCTCGGCCCACGTTTTCTGCCAGGTTCTCTCCGCCCCCTGCCCCATCTGCGGTCTTCCCTCACAGAACCCGCCCCCAGAGCCTGGGCCACGGCTTGCCCACACTGACCTGTACCCACACCTGTAGTTGGGAGGGAGAATGTCCACAGCTCTCTGTACCCTGCCTTCGCCCCTACCCTCATACTGGGGGCTGAGACAGGGGCGTGCGGGAGAGGTCTTGTGTTAGCTGTGCCCCCAGAAGGGTCGTCTCTCACAGTTTTTATACTTTAGGAGACGGGCCTACAGACCTGCTAGAACCAGATCCAGATTTCACGCGGGGCCCGGAGAGAGGGGGAAGGCTGCAAGGCCTCAGGCTCCAAAGGCAGCCCAGGGACTTGAGGGCGAGTGCCCTGGGCCTCTGCAGGGTGGGGGCGGGCCCGCTCCCCCCAGCCAGGCTTGGTCCTTGCAAATGCAGGGCCCGGGCACCAGGAACCCTGGTTCTGCCTGACCTACTGGGAGGCTGGGGGTGAGTCACACCCCTCTAAGCCTCAGTCTCCCCTCTGGGTCAGGAACCTGCCCTGTGTCATCACCTCCCTTGCCTCACATCTGCCTGAGCCCCTCCCCACTGCCAGCCTTGCCCAGGATTCAGGATCCGGGTCTGCCCTTTCTCTCCCAGCTGGACACCTGCCTGTGTGAACAGCGAGCAGTGAGGCCCCACTCAACCCCGGTCCCCTCCTCCAGGAAGCCTTCATTCATGCTCTCAGCCAACCAGCCTACCCTGTGCTCCCGCTCTGGGCAAGGCCCCACGCTGTGCCCCCAGGGGCCATCAGAGCTGGCATAGTCGTGGCATCTGCCACACGTCAGGGAGTCCCAGGCTTATGACAAAATAGGGTGCTGGCGGAGGAGGGGCAAGGAGTGGAGATGGGGGTGGCAAGGAAGGACCAGTTAGGTCTGGACAAGCCTCTGTCAGGTGGAACTCTCTAAGATGGCACCTGGGTAAAGAATGGTGGGTGACAGGGCCCACTAGAGCAGGAAGCTGCAGGTGCAGGCCTGAGGGACAGGCAGAAGGTGGCTTCCGGGAGGTGATGGATGCCAGCCAGGTGGGTCTGGGGGGGAGGTGGCCTGAGAGGTTGGTGAGGCCTGGGAGATGGTGGCCACACAAAAGAGGTGGCAGGCGGGCGGCCCCTGGGTGGGCAGAGGGGCCGGGAGCTGGGGAGGAGGAGTGTGAGTATTCCCTTTGTGGGCCTCACCTCCATCTGCAAAGTGGGCACGTCTGCCTCAGGGCTGCGGGAAGACTCACTGGTGAGGAGCGGGAGTCAGCAGAGGGAGTGGGCTGAAGGGCACAGAGGCTGCCGGAAGGAGCGGTGGGTGCTCACCGTGGTGGGGGGCGGGCGGCGGGGGCTCTAAGCCCACCGGCAGGGGCAGGGGCGGGGCTTCCTGCACCGTCCACCGCATCCCGTGCTGCCAGCCCCGGGCTTGTGCCGGGAGGATGGTGGCCCCGGTGGCCCTGGGATAAACCAGTAAAGAGGGCAGACGTGGGCTCTGCCTCTGGAGTTCACAGCAGCCAGACATCCCGGGAGGTTCCTCCGAGCCCAAGCGTGAACCCCCTGCGGTCAGTATAATAACAGCTCCCTGAAACGTCCTTAATTCCCTATGACCCTGCATGGCAGAGACGACTCTGCAGATGCGATTAAATTAAGGCCCCTGAGATGGGAGCTTGTCCTGGATCATCTGGGTGGGCCCGATGTGGTCACAAGTTTCCTTAAAAGTGGAGGAGAGAGGTCAGAGAAAGAGACGGGAGCAAGGTCAGGGAGATGCAACGCTACCGGCTTTGAAGACGGAGGAAGTGGCCAAAAATCAAGAAATGTGGGTGCTTCTAGAAGTTTCTAGAGCTTCCAGAAAAAAAATGCAGCCCTTGCTGACACCTTGATTTTAGCCCGGTGAGTCCTGAGTCCGGTCTCTGGCCCGTGGGAGACAACGAATTGGGCTGTTTTAAGGCACTAAGATTGCGGTAGCTTGTTCGCAGCAACAGGAAGCTAACACGGCATGCAACCCACGTACACTGTGGGGAAGGGACTGACCGAAGACCCGGGCTGACACGAACAACGAAACAGCGCCTCATCAGTCTTGCTGTGAGTGGGGCCCCAGGGGTCCCTGGCAAACTTAGCGGGGTGTTCAGGGGCTTCGCACAAGTCGGCCAGATATTTGAAATTTATCACTCCAACCCTCAAGCCCAAATATTTCAATTGATTTTAATGTCAACAGAAAATCTCTTACGTATTTGGAGCCTCTTGAAAGGAAATGTAACCGCCCCTGCTCTTCGCCCGTGCTCGGTGACTGGGGGTAACTACAGACAGCAACGGCTGGGTGCAGCCGGGACCCCAAGGGTGGGGCAGGGCTCTGTAGCCCTGAATGGCCCCAGGCTATTCTGTGACAGACCATCACCCTCTCTGTGGCACGGAGAAGGGGGTGTCACCCCGAGGCTGCAGAACCAGTCTGTCGTTGACGTGGGGCACCACGGACAGGGCCGGGGTGGCACGTGCTCACGGGGCCTCACGGGGCCGCCAAGCGCCGCCCTGCGCTCAGTCTTATCCTACCCCCCTAAAAACGAGCCCTGTTGACACAGGAAGGTCACTGGCATCTCAGCCACCGGGGGACTGCAGCACGCGTGCCCTGCTCTGGCGGAAGCCTGTACCGTGACTATAATGGGCACCGCTCATAGCAGACGGTTCCAGGGCATTCCGGCTCTGCCCTTCCTCGCTAGTCTCTGCCCTCTCAGGAGGATCCGGGTCAAGGGGGGCAGACTCTGGAGCTGGGTGGTCCAGGGTCCGACCTTGCCCTCAAACCCTTCAGTGTCTTGCCTCCCTCATCTGCTCCTGGGCCACAGAACAAGGTCCTTCCCTCTGCCTGTTCTACCGCATCCCCTCCAAGGACCCCAAACAGGGCTCACGTGCCCACCAGCCACAGGCTCCGTCACACCGGCCAACGATGCCCATCCAACTCTGGTTCCCTTCACGGTCTATGTGCTCTTTCCACACAGGGCCGGGCTCTGAATGTGATGCCCCAGGCGTGCTCTGACCAGCACAGGGGACCACGGGGCTGGCGACCTCCCTCGTTCTCCATTGTCGTGCCTCCGTTCACACAGCCTGGGAGCAGCCGTCCTCGCCAAGTGCTGCTTATTAGAGCCTGAAGTTCAGTAGGATCCCAAGTCTGTCCCACATGGGCTGCTCTCAGAGGAGACAGGTGCTAAGAATTACGGGCTCTCGAGGGAGGGGCTCACCAGTGCTCTAGACGGCGCCTTTCACGGAACCCTCAAGGATGGTTACTTAGCTCTGGGTCCTGGAGAGTCGTGGGCACGCCTACCCGCTGGGGCCTTCAAGCCCGCCCCGTGGCCATTTCCAGCCCTTCCCAGGCCAGCCCAGACAGCCCAAGTCAACATGACAGTCCCGTCCAGAGAGCTTGTGGAGAGGGGACTTCCAGACAGAAGTCCCGTCTGCCCGTGTGACCACAGGTGACTCCTCCAGACCCCCTGGACCCTAGCGTTCTTGTTTGAGAAGCAGGGCGACGCCTGTCCTGCCCGGCACGGACTTCAGGCTTCACAGAACACGGTCAGCCCGGCTCTCCTTTGCTCCTCGAAGCTCCACCAGGGAGGGGGCCCTCAAGCCTAGTTCCCAGCACGAAAGGCCCCATCCCTCCCGTGGCCCCATTTACGTTTCCCTTCTCCCTAGATGCCTGGACTCTTTTGAGGTCCATATGAGGACCATGAAACTAGGTGACCTCTCCGGGACCCCGAGGCTCTGACTTCCACGGCCCCGGGACCCTGACGCTTAGGATGGCCCACACAGCCGTGACCTTCGGGCTAAGCTCAGCTGCGCAGGGTAGTATGTGACTGCGGGCAAGCCAGAGGACCCCACGAACTTCAGTTTCCTCCTCTGGGACATAGGAAACGTACCACCTGACCCACAGCGCCCCAGGCTGGTGTGTCACGAGGAAGGGTGTGACGGTCCCAAGCGACCCTACGGTTGTGCTCCAGAGGCCCGGGCAGCTGGCACCGTTCAGGGGCCAGCAAGCGCAGAACTGGAGTGCTGAGGGCAGAGGGATGGATGAATGAGGGGCAGACTTGCCCCGTGCTTCCGCAGCCTGAGCTCGATGGACGAGCAGCCAGCCGGGTCCTCCTCCTCCTCCTCCCTCCCCTGCTCAGGGTCAGCCACACCAGCAGGCCGCCCAGGCCACCCTGGGCAGCGCCAGCCGTTTCCGGGTGAGCCTCCCTAGAATCTGGGTCCAGCCCGGGGCCAGTGTCTGGAGCGCAGCCGCCATCACACCTGCCCCCTCAAGACAAGCGGGGGCCTGAAGCAGGACCAGCACAAAATGGGCCAGGGCTGTCCCCGTATGCCCACCTCAGGCTGGGTCGTTCACAGAGTCAGGAGCCTTGGGGCCGGAAGGGGCCGAGTGAGTCTTGCTTTGACCTTAACGGTCCTCTCCTCTCTGGGTAGCAGATTTCCCAACTATCAAGCGGGCCCCGGAGATCCCCTGGCCCCGAATCTAGATGGGTCTTTTTCGCCCTGAGCGTGGCTTCCCTCCTTGGCAAGGAGACCGAGAGGCACTGTGCTGCCTGAATCGCTGCTCTGCGCTAATGCCCTCCTTTGCTTCTGTGTCTCAGTGTCGCTTTGCTGACCTCGGGGCTCCCGACAGCCAATGTGGGCATTTACGGTGGGTAGAGGGGTCTCCTTACCCGCAGAGGCCCCCAGACACTGGCTCTGGGATCTTTGCTACAAACACACAGAGAGATACACGTGTTTGGTGAAGGGCAAAACCTTTAACGAGGGAAAAGCGAGTTCACATCTGGAGTGGAGCCCCCTCCCCCCCGCTCGGACACGGCACGCGCGGGCACACGCCGGGGGCCCCCCTCACGCACGCACACCCCGCACGCCAGCACGCACTCCCGGCCCCACACCGCAGCACGCACGCACGCGCACGCACACGGACAAGGGTGCAAGTACAACAAAGGAAGTGGAAGAAAAGTGTTACCCATGAGGAGCCGCCGTTTCACCCGCTTGTCCACATCAGCTACTGACGTGGCATTGAACTGAGAGCGCTCAATTGCAGCCTCATCCTTCTCTAAAACACAAGTAAGGGACAAACACGGAGCCGCTGGTTAATGAGAGCCCACTTCCCGCGGCCCAAGACAGTCAGCCTCCCGGCGTGGCGCACACACAGCCAACACGGCGTGCCGGGCCGGCGCGGCGTCTGCGCCGAGGGGCCGATCCCGGGAACCTCCAAGGGCGTGTTCAGGGCAGGGGCGAGGAGGCGGCAGGGTGGGGGGGGGGGGTGCGGAACGGGGGTGGGGGCAGGGGCGGGGCGACCACACGAGGGCACAGACGGGACGCGGGGCCCATCTGCCGACAGACAGAGGCGGCGGCTTGAGGTCAGAGTGGACGGACCCAGCCGCGGGGGGCCGCGGAAGCAGACGGCACGGCCTCAGCGCTCGGGCAGACACACGTGACTGCAGACACCCCGGCTCAGGCTGGACGGGCAGGCACAGGACGAGGCACAGGACAAAGGGACAGGGCCGCGAGGTCCGGTGATGGCTGTGCCTGGACAGCAAGACGCCCCGTCTCGAGGGCACGGACGTGCGTCAGACACTCATGCAAAGTTAAGAACAAAACACCCGGGAGAACAAACACACGCACAGCGATGGACCCGGTCTGACGGACAGACAGACAGACAGACAGAACAGGGGCTCGATTGGGGCAGCGCTGGTTGCCTGCTTGTCTATAGAGGACTAGAGCGAGACATTCAAGTGCTTGACAGGGGCCGCGAGAGGGGCCGGTCATCTCAGGAGCGTGCGGAGAGAGAGGCGGGCCGGCCGGCAGCATCCTGGCCGTCGGGCAAGACGCTGTGCCCCGATGCTGCCCGTGGAGGCGCACGTGAGGTTAGTGGCCAGGAGGTCCTCGGCTCGGCCGGAGGTGTGTGGGGACACGGGCTCCCGAGGGGGGGGGAGCCTGCGCGGCGGTGAGCGGAGGCATACGGGTGGTTCTCCTGGCCCGCGGGGGGCGATGGCCCAGGAGCTGGGGTCCGGAGGAGGAGGACCGCTAAGGGGAGGGGAGGGAAAGAGGGGGCGAGGGAGGTTACATCAGAGAGGAGAGTTAGGCAGGGGCCTTGACATGCAGCAGACGCTAAAAGATAAAAAAAAATGAGGAACGACGAGGCAGGTGGACAGAGACAAGATGCGTGAGACGAGGCTGGGTGGGTGTCTGGCCGGCGGCTGAGTGCGCTGGTCCCGTGGCCGGCGGGGGCCGCTGCGCTGCAGACACAAACAGGGAGGGCGACCCAGCAGACAGACAGGAAGGGGCTGGGGGGCCCTGGGGGCCCCCCCCCCCGGCAGGACAGTGGAGACAGGGAGAGAGGCGGGAGAGGGGGTTCTAGATGGGATCAGGCTGCAATAGAGACACTAGTCTGAGACCAGGTTTTGCTTTGAAAAAAAAAAAAAAAAAATTTTTTTTTTTTTTCGTTTTTTGGTTGTTTCGTTCGGTTTGGCTTTTGGCTCTGAAAATGCTTAATAAACGTCGGTTATCAGACAAGACAGGCAATCAGGGACCATCACCAGAAAAGCAGGAGGAATGAGATAAGATGAAACCAAAACGGCCGTCTGAGAGGAGACCACACAGAGGAAGGGAGAACCACGCAGGTAGCAGCCCCTGGGAGACAGCCGGGACCAGGCTGAGACGCTGGGGGCCGGCCCCGGCCCTGGCGCCCCCGCTCGGCCCCTCGCAGGACGAGGGAGCAGTGGCGGGGACAGAAGGCGGCAGCAAACTCTGGCTCCCCCCTTGTGTGTTACTGAAGAGTCCCTTCAGGAATATCTTCAGAGTCGGTATGAGGAGATGCCCCCCGCTCCCGCCCTTAAAAAGAACAGACGTGACCACCGACCGTGGGCTTCTAAGGGTGGCTGATGTTGGAGGGAAAGAAAGCAGAGGATGAACAAAGTTGGGTGGGTGCCAACTTTGAATTCTTCTTCTCAGCTGGAAGATGCGCTGTTACTTTTGGGTGGGAAAGAAGCGACTGCTGATTACGGCAGGAGGCCACCCCAGGTATTCTAGCTTCCTCTTGGAAGTAAGGACCGGGGGGAAGGGGACTCCATGTGACGACAGGTGAGGTGACAGAAGGGGCAGTGCTGACAAGAAGGGACTCTAGTTGGGAGAAGTCCAGCGAGAGCTCCGTTAGCTCAGGGGTGGAAGCAGTTAAAAACACCCAGAGTCCCCCCCGCCCTACCCCGGGATTCTTCCGTCCGTCTCCCCTGGTGTAGACGATGAAGACTTAGAGCTGCTTTCTGAGCAAACCCCTTGGCTTTCTAGACTGTGGCGGGCAGCTCGCGTCGCTAATGGGGCCAAGGTGCAGGTTAGGCGTATGTGCTGTGCGTCCCCGTATCGGGAGGGAAACCCCTGCGCTTTAAAGACAGAAGGTCCCCTCCTCGGGCGCACACACCTTCCTCCTCCCCACAGGCCACCCCCCTGTTGAGGAGGAGGACCCGCAGAGAGCCCACAGTGACACGGAGCGGAGGTGCTTGGTCCTGGGTGGCCGGATGGCCCTGGGTAAGTCTCTACAGAAGGCTTCCCTCGGGGACGTCTGCCGGCCCCCTCGGTGGGGACCTGGGCGCTCCTTTTCTTGCTCCCTCAGGCTCACTTCCTGGGAACCGGGCCGCGGTGGGGTGCTGGCCAACGGCAGGGCCACACGGTGCACCCTGGGGGGGCGGGGGGGGCGCACGGGTGCCAGTGCCGGGCACACTTACTTACCGATGCACGTCCGACCGTCTGAGTGGAGGGCGTACTTCTGGTGGCAGCCACACATGGGGCCCGTGTCTGTGTCCTCACAGCTGTGCTGGCAGCCTCCGTTTCCATAGTTACAGGTTACTAGTTAGGCCCAAAGCGTACATACGTGTGTATAAAAGGAACAACAACAAAGAGGATTAGTTTATCGGCGCTGGTTGATTCTCTTAAGGGACGGGGCGGGGGGGTGGGCAAAGTGACGGCATAAGATAAACAGTGAGTAAGCACACGTTTCCCTGGACTTCGGCCCCACCAGGGTCTTGGATGGGTTTGCTCGCTCCCTGGGCGTGAACTGGGGTGGGACGGGTGGACTCGGGTCGCGTGGGCTTCAGGGCCGGTTCCAGCTGACAGACTCGGACGGTGTTCGGGGAAGAAAGCGCTAGGGGAGACAATTTTATCCTTCCTAGGTTCCGGGGGCACTTCGACACTGCCTGTCTGGACGGGACAAGTGTCTGTTAATGCCGGGCATGCCCTGCCAGGCGAGGGAGGGAGGTGGCGGGCCCGTGGCGAGGGGGACACTCATTCCGCGTGCGGGAGGGTGTCCCCACGGAAGTCTGCTCCCTCCTAGTCCCAGCGGCCGTCTCCACCTGTATCCCCTCAGAGCCCGGATCCCCCGGAGGCAGTGTTCAAACAGACAGAACATATGCACGTTAATGTCATCTCAGGTGCGCTTTTGAGAACGACCTCTTATGGAAACACGTCACGTAGTTTGCAGCGTCTCACAGAGTCTTAGAACGTTTCACGGCATCAGCGACCCGGGTCGGCTAAAAGGGGGCCGAACAAAACACAGCCAGTCTGAGGTAGGAGAAGATAAATTCCGGTTTATTTAAAAGAAAACCGCTTGTTATCCCGTCTCAGGGTGAGAAGTAGCGGCGAAGGAGATCCGAGATCTCTGTGCGAGGGGTTCTCGCAGCCCCCGCTTTACTCAGCTCGTAAGATGACGGGGTGCCCATCGCCTGTATGCAAACGGTGCCCCAGGGCCTTGAGGACGGGCTGTCTTCCTGACACCTTAACCACTTATCTAGAATTCTATCTACGCTCTTCATGTATTTGGCAGGACCCCAGTGATGATCAAATATGCAAAAATAAATCTCAGGCCAACCACCGTCGGAGGGGCCGAAGATTCCGGAGTGGCAGTCTGGATTAATGACGCTCCTTCGGGTGGCAGCTCCCCACGACGGGTCCCAAGCATTCCAGAACCGAGGCCCGCAGCCGCCTCTCCCAGGCACCCCTCTCACCCAGGGCACGGCACAGAGCCTCCAGGGCGTCCGTCCCCAGCGATGGCGGGGACCCTGTCAGCCTGGACACGTGCCGTCTCCCTGCCGGCTGAGGAGGACACGAAGAGAGTGGCTTCTGCTCAGTGTCTCAGATGCCGTCCTTGCAACCAGGGACAGGCTCTGCCGGGCTGCCTCTGCCACAGGGAGCTAACGTCCCGCCTGGAGGAGGAACCCAACCTCCGGGGTGACATTTCGAGGACGTGCACAACTCTTCAGGAAGCACAACGGGGACTTGGAGTGCGGAGCCCCTCTGGCCCCTTCTCCACGGGAGCATCTCTTCTCTCAGCTTTCCCGGGGAGCCCGGCAGCCTGCGGTCACAGTCTCCCGTCTCTGAAACAGCTCAGCTCTCTGCCTAGGAAGAGCCCCGGGGAAGCCAAGGGCAGAGGCGGGCACAGATTTCAGGTGAGGGCAGAGCCCCAGGCACAGCCCCGCCTCGGGCTGGACGTCACGCGCCTCTCCAGATTGAGAGAAGCTTCGTTTCACAGGGGGCAGGGGTGCAGGCGTGAGGAGGCCGTGAGGACACCGCAGACAGTTGTTTCCAAGCTCTGGGCTCCAGGAGATGGGCCGCGCCCTGCAAGCGACTCCGAGGGCGAAGGTCTGTCTGAGGCAAGCTGGGGGAGGGCCGTGCTGAGGGCCCCGTGCTCCCCCACACGGGCGTGCCCGCATCTCATGGACCGTGGGGGCCGGGCTAGCGAGCACCGAGAGCGCCCACAGCTGGTACGTGGAAGTGCGTGCTGGCGCCTGGAGCTCCGGGACCACCAAGAAGGGATGGAAAAAGCCCCTGTGGCCCCGGCGTGGGCCCCGCACTCTGGATAGAAGAGTTGGGTGCCGAGGCCCTGCGGTCCTGCTGGCCCACGGAGGCGGGCTAGGCCCCCAACCCAAATCCGGATGTAGAACTTCCTAGACCTCAGTCGGCCTCAAGGGCCGGGGGGAAAGCCTCAGAACCAACTTTATGCTAACCCTTCACGTCGACCACACGGCGGGAGCCAGGGCCATCCGCGCGGGCCCTGCACAGGAGGGTTGCGGTCACCCACTCCTTGCCCCCAGGACCGGTATCCAATTCTATAAACACCTTGGCTATACGGAGCCCCCGCCAGCAGAGAGGGCGGGGCTTCTATTTCTTTCACCAGCAAACATGCGGGTCCAGGGCTTGAGTCTTCTCACTGAAGGGTGGGGAGGTGGGGGGTTGCTTCCCGGCTCAGAGAGGGCCCTGCCTTGTCCCCGACCTCTCAGATCAGCTCGGCCCCTCGGGAGACGTCCTCTGAGCAACCTGTCCCCTTGCAGTGCTCATCCCAGACGGTTCAGTGGGTCCCAGCCACCGCCTGTGGCTCGCAGAGCTTTCTCCCCAGCACCCAGCTCAAGGCTTGGCCAGTCTTGCTGTGGAAGGAACACTCTTTACTTCTGGCTGAGCCTGTCAACAAGCCTGCCCAGTCCACACGTGCTTGTCCCTGACCTTGGTCCGGAGGACTGGGAAAGCTGCAATTCTGCACTCTCGGTTCTGAAGGGCACCAGGCGCAGCGGGTTTCTCTGTAGTTAAAGGAACTGTCCGATGCAGAGGACAGAGGGCCTGGCAAAGTCCTGGGGCTGGAGCCGGGCACTCGCCCGTGGTGACCGCCCACACGCTCATCTGTGAGGGACCACAGGAAAGGCCAGCAACAAGGAGGGAGGCTGCCCGCATCTCGGGACGTGCCTGGGGAGAAGGAAGCATCTCCACTTCGGGGAAAGGACGCATCACGAGTGGGGGCTGGAGCACGAGCTCCTTGGAGACAGGGACTGTGCCTAGTGCATGTGGGTCCCCAAGACCTTGGTGACTGAGGAGCATGGGCTGGGAAAGGCGTGGCGGCCACCCACAGAACAGCTGATGACAATCACGGACTAAGGACGACAGGCCGGCGAGGGCCAGCTGTCTTCTCCACAGAACGAAGGATGGAAAGCAAGGCCAGTTTCTCTGTGAGCGCTGGTCAGCTCAGTCTCCCGTTTCAGTGGCAAGGCTGGGGCTGCTTTCTCTACCGGGAATCGGATTCGGACTCCTCCACACCTTTCTCTGCGTCACAGAGCGGGGCTGGAATGAAGCAGGCGTCTCTGGCCAGATGTGGGCAGCAGGCACACCGGCCTCCCTCAGCTCTTCGTACACACAGAGCAAACGCGGCACCACGGTGGGCATCCCAGCTGCCCGGTGAGCCGAGGCTGACCCTGCCACTCCCCACGCAGCCGCTGGGAGCTGGGTCTGACGCTCTTGGGGACTCGTGTGTTCGGCCACGGTCCTGCTTCGTTTGCGGGCTCCCAGTCCTCCCGGGGAGGACCACATTAAGGGGCTGAATGACACCTGTGCCCCGTGGGCTGACCTCCAAGCTGGTCCTGAATGGCACCTTTGGCCAGAGGCCTCATTCAACCCAGATCTCCCAGGGAATCACCATTCACAGTGGGCCCCGCGGGGGCAGCCCGCAAGCTCCGATCTGTGATCCTGGAAATAAGGTCAGCACGGGCTGGGCTGGGACCCCTCCCCCACCAAGCTCCTTTCCTTCTTTATACCATCCTGTCACCAAGGGCCGCCCTGGCCCACCGGGAAGCCTGGGCTTGTAGGTCTCCGTGCCACAGCCCTCCGTACCCTGGGAGGGCTCGGCTCGGGGCCCATGGGTCTCTGGGGTCAGGGTCACAGCTCGCACCGGCAGGGCTATTGAGCAGGGTCCTGCCCCGGGGCTGTCGGTGATTCGTGCCAGGTGGGGAAACCGCCGTGTCTAGCGATCACAGCCCTCATCCCTCATGCCTCCCCAGGCCTCTTCGGGGACCTGGCCCTCCTCTCGACCCCGAGGGGCGGAGAGCCCTCCCGGGGAAACGTCCAGCCGACTGGACAGATCCCCCCACCCCCCGATAAAGCAATGGCAGGAGACGCGTGGGGATGTCTGACCCATTTGCCTCCATCCACCTACGTGTGCAGTCCTTCTGGTTCTGGGCAAGGTCAAAGCCGGGCCTGCAGTCACAGGCCACCCCACCTTTGGGCGTCTCCCGGCAGATGTGGGCACAGCCGTGGTCTTTGTTCATGCAGTTCATACCCTCTGGGAAGAGACAGATGAGAGAGAGACAGAGAGAGAGGGAACCGGGGGGAGGGAAGAGAGAGAAAATTTCAGGCTGAAGAGAGGCGGCCTCTAAAACGTCACCATCAAGTGCAGCGTTCTGGGGCCGCCGTTCGCACGTGCACCGTCCGCGCACGGAGGGGTGTGCACCTAGCCGTCCAGCTGGAGAGGTCTTGGGGAGAAACCAGGGGACCCACGGAAGAAGCGGTCCCGCCCTAGGTCGGATTACGGAACCGAGTTCAGGTTGGGGCTTCGGACCGCTTCCCTACTAAAGCAGGCGCGGCGGCATCTCAAACGATGGCGGCAGGCAGCACTCTTTGGATTGCATCGGAAGGGCACGCGGCCCTGCGCGGCAGGCGGCTGGGCCCCGAGGGGACGCTGACGGGTCAGGGGACCGCGGCGGGGGGGGGGGGCAGCAGCAGTCAGGAGATGTGTTGTGGCCTGGGAGGCGCCGTCGGCCCCGCGCGGCCACCCCTCACCGCGTTCCTGCACGAGTCAGAGGCAGCCGTGCTGCTCTCCTGGACCTCAG
The DNA here is from genome assembly GCF_018350175.1 of Felis catus. NCBI lineage: Eukaryota > Metazoa > Chordata > Mammalia > Carnivora > Felidae > Felis > Felis catus. The sequence goes on from NC_058374.1 coordinate 136,141,448, forward strand.
GGTGGCAGAGGCTCGTCTTCACCAGCCCCACGGCCACGCCCTGACCTACACACCACCGCCCAGCTGCCAGAGGGGGGGGTCTGTCTCTGTCCCCGGTCCCTGCAGTGCGCCCCAGGACCCGAGGAACCCTCGCCCCCAAACGCAGAGCCCCGTACGACCTCCGGCTCCGTCCGCACGCCCCTGTACCCCCCTGGAGCCTGTTCCGCGTCCCGGGGCACGCGGGTCACCATTGCCACAATCTCAGCCCGAGGCTCCTGCTGGTTGGCAGACGCTACTTTTTAAAGGCAAATGTTTGCAGACCTCAGGCGCCTTGTTCTGCGAAGACTCAGCCCCCCGCCTTGCTGGTTGGGAGGCATCAGAGAGGGGAGCCTGCCCCAGGGTGCTGGGGCCGGGCCACCCCACCGCCTGCTCGTGTCCCCATCCTGTAGCTGGAGCCCTGCCCCTGTCGCACCTGCTTGGCGGGCCCTTCCAGCTCGTCCTCCCGGCCAGGCTCGGAAGCCCTGTCCCTCACAAGGCCAGCTGTGTTCCTGTCTCCTCTCTTTCCAGGCTCCCCGAGACTCTACCGGGGCTCCCAACCCCAGGCAGGAGCCATGTGCTCGGGCTCCGTGCCCCTATAAAGGCAAGCGCTCCCTTCAGAGGTGGGGAAACCGTGCTTGAGACACCGGCCCAAGGGCCCACGGTACGCTGAGAGGCATCCCAAGGACGTGGACCAGCACCTCAGACTCTAAACCTCTTTCCCACTCCTGGCCCAGAGGCCTTGTGGAGTGCAGAGAGCTGGGCCACCCTGAGTTTCCAGGGCAAGGACCATGGACCATTCACCTCGAGGCTCCAGAGGCCTGGCCTCCAGTCATTGCTCGCGGAGAGTTACACGGAAATGTTCCCTGAGGGCTCTGGCATAATGGGGACAGCGAGGGAAACCTGGGGTGGGCCATCTGCCTCTCTCCTCAGCCACCCGTAGTTCCTGGGACATTCCCCCCACCCCGGGAGCCTGCCTGGAGTGGCTCGGACCCCCTCCGGTTGACCCCCGTTGATGTTTATCTTCCTGGTGATTTGTGAGGAGTTTCCAGGATTTATGAGGTCACTGGGGTCAAGTGAGAGGTTGTAGGTCACAAGTCCATCAAGAGGCTAAGGGCAGATGAAAGGAGGTGCTGCTGTCCGCCCACACGGCGCCCTGAGACCTTCCTTCCGCGTCCTACCCGAGAGGCCCAGCCTTGGACGGAGGGAAGGAACACCACGGGCGGGGACACACGGGGGCCTCCCTTCCCCTAGGTGGCCCACGTGTGTGTCAGGACTGGCTCAGTCTTGACCCTGTCCACTTTAAGCATGGGTGGCGGCGGGGGGTGGGGGGCAACTGAGATCTGACATCTATTTAAAAACACAAACACCCTGGCAGCTACAACCAAGATGTATTTTTAAATGTTTATTTATTTTGGGGGGGGCGGGCAGAGAGCCCGATGCGGGGCTCAAACTCACGAACCCGGCGATCATGACCCGAGCCGAAGTCAGAAGCTCAACCGACTCAGCCACCCAGAGGCCCCACAGCAGAGAGTTTTAAAAAGTCTAAATATCAATAAAACGAAGAAATGGCCACGAGTAAAACCTGCACTTTGCTCAGCGCGCTGACCCCTGGTTTCACCTGACTTGACTACCCATGTTGTTCCTTCACCTCACTTTCCTTACTTGTTCCAGGCACGCGGTTGGACAGACGCAGAGCGTGACCAACGACCCAGCAGCGGAACAAACAGGGCTCCTTGTAGGAAGCTTCAAGTTCATCTGGAGAGACAGCCCCTTCCTCTGGCCAAAGTCCACAACAGCACCCGTGCACGCCTGGCGGACGGGGGCGCTGCGCGACGCGGAACCGGGAGTGGGGGCGCGGACGGGGCTCGGGGTGGGCGTTAGGGTCGGCCCGCTGTCGGGGTGCGAACGCCCTAGCACGGCTGATGCCCAGCGCCAGGAGAGGTCCCTGGAGGTGCAGCTGGGGAGCGGTGCACAGCCGGCCCTTGCGAGCCGGTGAGAGCCAGCCTCACCAAGGTGGCATGGCTCTCTTCGGTCACTGCCAAGGCAGCAGCTGTGGGCATGGGCCTGGCCTCCTTCCCGGTTGCGTGTCTCAGAAGAAATTGCTTCACTTCTTGAGTCTCTTGCGTATAATGGGAATGATAATCTGTGCTCCAAAGACAAGACAGCGTAGGTATTCCGACGGTAGGTCTTTCTACGGGAGCACTGAAGGCTGGGATCTTCTGCGGATCTGGAGAGAGGTCCTCACGGGGACCTTGTCTAGGCCCGGCAGCCCCCCCCTCGGAGAAGGCTCTCAGTTGAGGGGATCTCACGGGCCACTGAGACATACGCTGTCTCTCATCAAGTCTTCCGAGAGACTCCCACCTTGGCCAGGGGCCGGCCAGTGGGGGGTGGCCGCCAAGGGGCCTCCCTGACCACCACCACCCTGATGATGGCTCCCTGGCGCCCACGAGGTACAGGGGCTGGTGTTCGGGCTTCTTCCCAGCTTCGTCTCCCTCCGCCTCCTACTCGCACTCCAGCCTGTGATTTCACGCTGCCTGCTGACCGACCCCTGGCACCGCCCCCTCCACGCCCTCGCCCCCCTGTCTTCCACAAACGAAATCCTAGGCCTGTCTCAAACTGCACCGGTTCCACAGGGCTTCCCGATGGCCACCCCACGTGACCCCCACACACCCCCCCCCCCCCCGTATTAACCGCCCAGGGCTGTCCTGGGGCTGGCACAGGCAATCGATGCCACTCAAACGGATCTGTGCTTTCTCCCTAAACTGGGAAGAGCCTGAGGGCCCCTGTTTGCGCTCAGGCTCATCTGTGAAGAGAGAGATTCAATTTCCATTCCCAGCCAAAGAAACACAACTCACCAGAAACCCTGCTAATTATCACTAACCATAAATCTGTCACTGGGGAGCGGATGTGGCCTTGAACTTTGGCTGCTAAACCGAGTACAAGGCTTCAGAAGTCCCTCAGCCTTTTCTTCCACTGTGGCCTTGCAATCAGGCAGTCTCTCTGAGAATCCGGACTTAAAAATGAGCCATGCTGTTGTTGTTTCACTGGCAAAGGATAATTTGGGGGGTGATCCGGAGTTCCAGTCTAAGTCGACGTGGAAGCAGTGACACTGGGGCTGGAAGGGCGGGCCCCAGGCCCCACCAGTGATGGGGCCTCAAACGTGTCCACTTCAGCGGCCTTGGCAACCGTGGGAGAGGCAGGCGAGGCCCCCGTCTTCCGCCTAAAGTCCCGAGTGAGGTCAGGGGACCCACCGAGGACTCCCCACCCGGGCTCCGAAGCACGGGGTACTTTTCCTCCAGCCGAGCGCGGGGCCAGTGCTGGATCGTCAGCGGAGAGGGCTTTGGGCCCGGCTTTACGTTTCTGACCGTTACACGGGAGCCTGCGAGCTTCTGTTCACGTGTTGACGTGCTATAGCTACTAATATCTGCTATCCTGGAAACTAAATGGGGCGGTTTGTATTTGTAAAAATAGAAACTGAAAATCTATCCCATGTTAACATTAACACATTTTTAAATTAAAAACGATACTTTCCCAAACAAGGGGAGAGTTGGCCGAGAGGAGAGTCATTGTGGAGGAGAATGGGGTGGGTGCTGACTCCCGACCTTGCTGTTGGAACCCCTGGGGGTGCAGGTGGGCCTGAAGCTAGGTCCCCATCCCCCATCCATTCTCAGGCACTCATCACCTCTCGCCTCTGCCGGGGCAAGGGGGTGTCTCTGTCCCTGCACCTGCCACAGACTGGACGCTACAGGAAACGGTCAACCCGTGAGGTGTCCCGTAAGGTGTTCGCTCCATAAGCCAAATGCCACTGCGTCCCTTCCTCCAGGAAGCCTTCCTCGGTCCCCAGCCTCACCCGCAGCACTGACACGGTGGCCAGATCTCTCCTCTCTGGGCTTAGCATGACTCTCTGGCCGGGCCCTGCGGGCAGGCTGAGCTCTGAGCCTTCTCAGTGACCTCACTGTCCAATGTAAGTCCTGCCTGGGAGGGGATCCTCCACGAAGGGAGGGAAATGGAATAACCTCCCCTCTTCCACGGGGGTCTGGGACACGGGTCTGGGCCTCACACCCAAGCAGCAACCGTGCTGGGAAACAGGCCGATACGGAGCAAGCAGCCAAGAAGAGCAGCCACCAACAGCGGGCTTCCCGTGAGGCTGGGCTCCTCTCGGCCTGAGGGCTTCTGGAGGCACCTCCTCCCCGCCACGGCGGCCCGCCGGGCATCACCATGGTGTCAGCGACCATTCCCCAGATGGCTACGACTGCCGGCCCGGGGCCTGGAAGGAACCTGGCCGCCTCTGTGCCCGTAATTCGGCTCCACCAGCTACAGACGCAGGAAGCACACGACCTTCTCCTCACTCGGGGGCACAGCGGCTTCTGCAGCCCACGAGAAGAGGTGCGGCGTGGCGGGCAGAGCCACAGACGGATCCCTGTGGCCCATCTTGTCCATCCATCTTGCAGAAGGGGAAAATGAGGCCCCCAGATGGGAAGTGTCTGTCCCAGATCACATGGCAGGGCTGTAATCCAGGCTGCTGGGCTCCCAGCCAGACTCTCCCACCCCGGGGTCTCTGAGCTACACTTGTGGGACCCAGAAGGCTGACTGGCAGCATTTCGCGGGGTGAACAGAACTGGGAACCTGGCACAGCCTTAGCGTAATAAGCGGTGCCTGTCACCAGTGGCTGTCTCCGGAATTAAAAACCTATTAAAATTCAAGGCCGGTTCAGACACCTCCTCCTCCGTGAAGCTCTCTGAGCAGCGCCTCGACAAAGCACGTAACCCCTGGCTCCCGTGACCTCGCACCGGCTACCACCGCGCATGAGGGCGGAGCCTCAGCTCAGCTACAGGACCGTCAGGCTCGCACGAGGCCTCGACTCTTGTGCCTGTGTCACCCCTTTAGCCTTTCCGAGCAGCACGAGGTTCCCTGAGCAGCCTGCCCCCCCCACCTCCTCGCCCACTCGTCCTCTGAGTCCTCTTCTCCGTTTGCAGCCGTGCCGGCCTTCCCACCGGGCCGGAGGCACCAGGGCGGCCTCGGACAGGCCTGGCCCACACCCACCATGACCGCTCAGAAAGGTCGCGGGCTCTCAGCTGAGCGACGAGCCGATGCGCCAGCCCGTGAGACCGATGCCTCTGGGCAGCACTGGGCACAGCCCCCGCTACGTGACGGAGGCGTCAGGTAGATCTGACCCCACAGACCGAGTCTCCTGGCTCCGTGTCTCTTCCTTCCAGTCGGCAAAGTGCTGATGGGGTGGGAGGCAGGGACCACTCCGTTTCTCCCCCGTGCACGTCGACCTGCGGCCACCTCTCCCACGAACCAGAGAGCTCCCGCAGGAAGGAAGGGGCCTCGTCCACCGCTACGTCCCGGTGCCCAGGACCCTGGCTGCACGTAGCGGGTCTTACCGAACGCGGAGAGCCAGAGGGAGGGGCCAGCTCCCGGGCCCAGAGGGTGGCCTGCCCGTGGGCTCACCACCCTCTAGGCACCCCGAGGAAGGCTGTGCAGAGCTCAAGAGGGGCTGGGGCTGAGATGCATTGTACCTGAGCCTCTGGTCAGATGCCTTCTTCTCCGGGTCTCTGTTTTCTAAGCTGGGAAATGGGTTGTCATGACCTTTACCTCCGAGGGTTGCCACGACACCTGAATGATAGAACTACGTGATGCGTGTGGCACGGAGAGGGTTCCTGCCTTTGTCTACCTTGTGCTACGTGCACGTGGTTGCGAAGTCACCCTCCTCAGCCGCCATGGGGAACTCAGAGGGACATCTTTATCCTTGTCTGTGTCCTCAGTGCCCAGCACAGGGGTGAAAGAGATACAAGGAGAACAAGGGTGGGAGAGGAGGAGGGGAGGGAGGGAGGAAGGGAGAGACGAAGGCTGTCCCACCCGACAGCATCTCACAGAGAATCGTGACAGCGTTATGTGGCATTCGCAGCCATGCGTTCTCTGGGACGGCACCTCGGGAACTCCACAGCACACATTAAAGGCTCTGACAAGTCCCGCGGTCACGCGTGGGACAGCCCCCTGCCTCTCCCTTAACACAGTCCAAACCTACGATGACCCACATCAGTCCCTCACCTTACGGGTGAGCTCGACCAAGGTGGCTCGGGCCCGGGCAGGGGATGGGGCTCTAGCTCCGTCACCTGGAGCCTGGCGTGGGGCTTCCTCTGCCTCGGCCCCAGGGGTAAAGAAGGTGGCACTCCCTCTGCCCTCTCCCGGGGGGGCTGTCCTGAGGACAGTGAGCTGACAGGTAGTATTACCAGCACAGCTACTGCCGAGGGTAAGTGAATTTGAATAGGTGAACCCCACGGCATGTGAGGTGCTCCAGGCGAACGGTCCTGGGCTCCTTGCCGGAAGAGGCCTCAGCGTCTTCCGCTCCACCCCCTGTGCTGCAGCCCCACCCCGGCTCCCCTGAGGGGGCCGGGGCACTCTGGCCAGTTCTAACCGGCACGCCGCCTCCACCGATGCCAGCCCGTAGGCTCCTTCAGGGCAGAGGCCGAGCCTGGGGCCGGGCACGGTGCGGCTCTCCGTGAGCCGCAGAACGGAAGGACCTTGGCCCAGACTCTGTCCTCCTGCGGCCCCTGCTTTGCACGGCATGTGCTCCTGGGAGCCGGACGACAAGACGGCATCCTTGGGCGGGGTGCAGCCTCCCTTGGCCCGGCTCCCCGTCCTGATATGGGGAGTAACCACAGTGCCAAGTTCAGCAGGAAGCCCTGTTTACCTCCCTGCCTAGAGGGGAAAGAAGATCGAATTTCAGAATCGTTTCCAGAAATCCTGGTCTTCAGGGACCCGGTGCCAGTCAGGCCAGGCTGCCTGCCAGGTCCAATCTAATTTGATCTAACCCGTCCAAATCTAATGATGCTCTGCAAACTCCGACCGAGTGTCTCTTTGTGCCCAGGATGGGGCGGGGAGTGATGAGGAGACAGACGCTTCACGGCTGCGTCACGGGGTCCGATTTCAGACTCTGCCACTTGCCCTCAGGACCTTGGGCAACCATGGCCCTCTGAGCCTTAGTTTCCATCCATATAAAAGTGGCTAAGTCACAGGCCGGGCCTCCCAGGCGCTCACTCAGTGTGCCCTCCCCTTCTTTGGGCCATTGAGGCTAAGGACACAGATAAGAGCTTGAGGGACTGGGTCCCAGGCTGGGAGGGGGGCGGGTACAGGAAGGTTGTAAATAGGGTAGGGGTGCACTTCCGTGGCAGAGAGCTGTGGATGCTGTCGGAGGGCAGCCAGCACGGGCCACAAGCACATGGGAGGCGCTATCACCCTGAAAGGGACAAAGGAGACTAGGGGAGGGCAGTGGCCGTGGGAGAGGGAGAAAGGCTGGGTCTGGGACACAATCAGGAGCCCTTTCTCAGTCTTTCAGAACACGTGATATAGAGACTAGGGCTCTGGCGACGCTCTCGTGTGACTGAGCCCTCATCATGAGTCGAAGACGTGGGTACGGCCACGCCCATCTCATGAGCAAGCACATGGAGGCTAGATCAGGGTGGGGAAGGGCGTGCCAGGGCCGCGCCGTGCCTGGGGAGCAGGGCCAGGGTCCCGGGCCCTGCCTTCTGCTGCCCAGTGCCCAGGGCTTCCTCGAGATGGGCCCCTTCTCGATTCTTGCCTCCTCCGGGCCCTGGGATGGGCCCGGGCCCCGTCAGCCCTTCCCCGCCAGGGCCTAGTTTTCCCAAAGCCCTTCCATCACGTCTGGATTCTCCACGAGAGTGTGCACAGTTAAACCACCGCAGAATCTGCCTGCCCCAAACCAGTGTGCACATCGCGTCTTCTCGGCAAAGCAAAGTTCACGGATGCATCTCAAGCAGGGCGGGGTGGGGGGGGGGTGGGTGCGGGCCCAATCTGTTTGTACTTAGGAGCTGGGCCTTTCTCTCTGCCCTGGCCCAGGATAACAAAGCCGGAATGCGTGCCTCCCGAGGGTCGTTGCTATGGCGACTTCATCAATAACATCATTTTCCGCACCCATGTCCCTTAAACACACGGGAAGGGAAGGCGAGCTGGGAACGGCAGAGCCGGGAGAAGAACAATTACCCCGCTCCGCCCTTCCCCCCACCTCCGGAGGGAGGGATTCTCCTCCCCTTCGACCTCATCAATAGAAAATTATGGAGCCCAGAAAGAGGCTGGAGCCTTCGGGGGTGGCAGGAAGACGCTACCGCCTTCCCCAACCCAGACGAGGCAAGCCGTCCAAGCGAGGCAGGCAAAAACCAGGGGGATGAAGGAAACGTGGAAAGGTCGTGCCACGACAGAAAGGCACAGGAGCAGTGGCAGGGATGGGCCACTGGGGGAGCGGGGATTCGAACGACGACCACGCCCGAGCCCGACCGCCCAGAGCTGCCCGTGTGCCGAGCTGTTCCACACACCAGGCTATTAGCCCCACTTAACAGATGGGTGCGCCGAGGCACAGAGAGGAGGCCTGGGGATCCAGGGGGCCGGACCTAGGGGCCCTCCAGAAACTCGCTGCAGGCTGATGACAACCACGGCTACTGTCAGTGAGCACCTGCTGTATACGCCAAGCTCTTTACATGAATAATCTCCTCAAAGCCTCCCGGGCACTTCTCCGAGTAACCTGTTCTCCCCACCTTGCAAGTGAAAAGGAGGACAGAGTTGTTGGGTGGCTTGCCCAAGGGACACGGGGCAGGACAGGAGAACCCGAGTTTCACAGAACCTGTGCTCCCAGGGACTTCCAGGAGGCAGTGGAGACCCGTATCTGGGACAGGGGACGGGAGGGAAGCCCGGGCTCGTCCCCTTCTGTTCGTTAACCTTCCCCACGGTGACCGGAATGACCCAGCCCCTGCCCTCCCAGGCTACGTGCACGTTTCCACGTCCTGTCCCTCCAAGTAATCTCAGATGCCAGCTGCTCCAAGATGCTGGCTTCTCACCCTGGCCCTCCCTCCAATCTCCATGCTCCTCAGACCCTTGCCCGAGCTCGCTGAGGGCCGGAGCACCCCCAGTTCATCCCCGACTCCCCAGGGCCCAGCCCCAGCCTCGTGTAGGGACAAAGACAAGACTATAGGTCTTTATAATGTCACCCTGCAAAGCAAGTAACTTTATCCTCATTTTAGAGTTTACAGAGGTTAAGCAATTTGCCCACGGTCACTTACGTAGGATGTGACAGAGGTGAAACTTGAACCTGTTCCACTTGACAGCTGCAGAGGGAACTTTCTAGAGCATAAATCTGACTGCTAAATCCCACTGCTAAAAACTCATCAATGCCCCCCCACCCCCCAAACCATAGCGCCCATAGGGTTAGGCTGGTTTGCAGTCTGGCGCCAAAGGTCCTCCCGCCCCCCCCCCCACAGCCTGCCGTGGCCCTAGGTAACAGGGATGCTCCGTCAGCCTGCACATCCTGCCCTCCCTTCTCACCTTGGAGCCTTTGGGAATGTAGTTCCATCTGCCTGGGACACATGCCCTCCTCCTTTGAATAGCAGCTTCGACTATAGTTACTTGAGATTCTGTTTGGATGTCACCTCTTCTAGGAAGCCTTCCTTGTTTCCCTCCTCTCCCCCCCCTCCCCCCCAACCTCCAGTCCCTAGTCTGTGTTAGGGGACTGGCCTGGGCCTCCAAAGCCCCTGCACTACGCGCTCTCAGGGCACCCAGCACACTAACCGTAACTGCTGTCTGCTGGGCTCCCCCCACCAGACGAGGGGCTCCTTGAGGAGGCAGGGCCCCAGACTGAGTCACCTCTTCGCCCTGGTGCCCTGCACAGGGCCTAGCCTGCAATGAAGACCCGAGAAATGCTCACCGAGCCCAGCTGCACCGGCAAGGGACCTGCGCTCGGCCACCCTGGGCTTTTGGCTCTGCGTCAGAACAGGGACCAACACTCGGGCAACAGGGCGCGTCTGTCTGTGGGCCCAGACCTGGGTGGGGCCCGCAGTCACCGTGCCGACCGTGACCCTGCACCATCTGCCTGCCTGGATCTGCCCCGCTCCCCTAATTACACTCCAACGGTGTCTGTGCCTAGACAGCGCTCTAGGAGCCTCTCATCACAGAGCCTGGGCTTGAGCAAGGACGCAGGGCTCCGCCTCCTACCCTCTGCCCCCGAAACGTCACCCTCTCGGGCAATGCCAGGCCCGACCCAAGTGCCAGCAGCCGGCCGCCCCGGGCTAGACCCCCAGCTGACCAGGAGTCCGGCCCGGCCCAGGCTGCGTCCCCAGGGGCGCCCCCACCTGGGGAGTGGGAGTACAAGAGACCACAGACTTCCACTTACCCAGAGCCCCTCAAGGCCAGGCCCCGTGCACTTTGCCTCTTTGCGAATGTCCCTAATTGACTGTCTGCACGACTCTGAGCACAGGTCCTATCAGCAGGCCCACGTGAGGGGTGACGATGCTGAGGCTCAGAGAGAGATCTCCCAACTCGTGTGGTGGAGCCGGGACAAGGTCCCCTTGGGCCACTCTCCAGCAGCGGTCAAATGCTCGCCCCACACCCCACCTACCATGCCTGGGGCCCCCTCGGCTGCCTCGGGGCCCTCAGGGGACTCTGCTCCCTCTTCCTCCTTGCCCGTGTCTCACTGCCTCGGTGGGTCTGATCTTCCCTCACTGCCCCCCACCCCCACGCCCCCTAGGCAGGACCCTTCGGCCCTCCTACTACCGGCCGCCCTTCCTTCAGGCTCAGCGGCCCCCCGCCGGGACGGACCGGCCCTTCTGAACTCGCACGCCGCCTCCTCTCCGGCGCTTGCCGCCCAGCTGGGCCAGCCGTGGAGGTCCAACCCTCCTGCGACTGGACTCCTCACCCCGTCCCTGTCATCTGCTCACTGGCCTACTTGCGCTTTCTTCCCGCGTATGTTTAGGCCGGGTCCCCTCTGCACCAGACCGCGCCACAAGACCGGGCTGCTTCTCCTCTGCGCCTTTCGCGGGCTCCGCTCTCGCAGGGCCCGACCACAGTCGAGCCGCTCGTGGGTGTTCAACACACGCCCGCGGGGCGGTGGGTTCAAGGCGCACCGGTTGTAGACAAGAGTCATGGCTCTAAAGTGAAGCGGCCTCGCTGTGGATTCCATGCCAACAAACAGCCAGAAGGGACCAGTTTTCTGGAAAGCTAGAACTGGAAGGGACGTTGGAGACCATCTAGACAAAAGCCCTCCTTTTCCACTGGGTCACGCAGCAGTCAGCCCGGCGTCTACGCAGAACCTTTCAACTCTGTCCCCTGGGGCTCCCGATGCCCCGGCTCTCAGGCTCCGCGTTCTTTCTGCCGCGTCAGGAGGCGGCTCACGAGGCTCTCGTCGGGCCCTCGCACATTCCATGAGCCTCCGCAGAGCACCACTTGTGCGAGCCTCCGTGCGGAAGCTGCGAGCCAGGCCAGCGGGATGCCCGGCCCACACAGTCACCGCTGCTCACCGTGTGGGCAGGCACCGCGTGCGACGCGCTGCTGAGACGTGGCTGGCTCCCGGCATCCCGGGTGACAGCAGGGGGGGTTGGGCCGGGCCTGCCCTCTCGGAAAGCAGGGACGGACACCAGCCTTCCTCCGGCGCCCCGTCGGTGCCTGGACCAGGTCCGACACCGGCGCCCCCGGAAAGCTGCCTCTGTGGGATGGGAGGGAGCCTGCCTAGCGGATGCGAGGACCACGCGGCGGTCTGGGCAGACACGCGTGGACAAACGTTTGCAGAGTTCCGTGGGCGTCGCTGAGGCGGGGTGGGCCTGGTTTCCGGGTTCTGCCTCACGCCTCCCATCCCAGCCCATTTGAAGGTGTGCGGCCCCGAACCGGCCCAGCCTCCTGCTCTGTGAAGCCCCTCGGGTCTCAGGTGCTCCGTGAAGGCGACCTGTCTCCCCCGTGTCCCCTCTTCCCCGGCCCCTGGGTCACCTCGCGGCTATCCCCCTCCCCTTCCGACCCCCTGAAGTTCCCCTGCTGACCACTAGGCGTCAGCACGAGCACGTCCAAGCCCGTCTGAGGCCCGGCAGGCTTTTCACTCCGCCCAGGCTCGAGAGGCCTGAGGTCTGGGGTGTCCTTCTCCTCCTCCCAGGGCTGCCAGATTTACACACGTGCCTGACAGACACAGAAGATGCCCAGTTAAGTGTGGATTTCAGAAAAACAACAAACACTTCCAGGTATCAGTATGCCCCAGATGGCACGTGGGTCATACCTACACTAAAAAAGTATTCGTTGCTTACCTGAAACCCAAGTGGAAACGGCGTCCTCTCTTTCATCTGACAACCATATCCCTCCCTAGAGGAAGCCATGGGGGGACAGTCAGCTCACGCAGCCCCCAGACCATGGGCCGGGCCGTGACCAGGGAACAAATCGTTTCTCTCTCTCGACAGGCGACTAGACGGAGGGGACCTGGGGGGGGGGGGTGCCCGGCCCCCACAGTGTTGCCACAGCAGCCCTGGGGCCCCTGGGAGGAGGAGCCGGTAAGAACGCTGGGGGACACGCTAGCAGGAGGTCCTCTGAGGACACAGAGCAGCCCCCCGGCCCCACAGCTGGCGCTTGTCCTCCGCGGCCTGCCGCGGTGCAGTCCAGAGCGGGGGCTCGAGAGACAGAGACACTTTGTGTGGCTCCGTCCCAAACCAGCGGTGCTGCGGTCCCTCCCGGCACCCCCATCCCCTGCTTTGTGCCCTGTGGTGGCGGCTGTCCCTGCCAAGCGTCCTCTGGGAAGTAAAGGGTATAAAGGGCTAGGTGCACAGCAGGCACTCAACAAATGTTGAGTACGTCTCCCTTTCCCGTGAGCTCATATCAAGGGCAGGTGTAACCACTTGCGGGAACTTAACGCAGATTCTCACCGTTGATTCTAACTTAAACAGACGGCCTAGCTGTGGCTTCCCCGGATACATGTTTGGGTGCCCGAGGGGGGAGGGCGCCGGGAGGAAGAGGGCAGGGTTGGGGCAGCAGGGAGGAAAGGTGCCCCGATGAAGAATCAGCGTAGGCAGAGAGGCGAGGAGGTGGCCGTGGCAGGGGAGAGTCTCCGAGCCTCTGGCAAACTTGGGCTCTCCCGCTGGAGGGGCCTCGGCCGACTGCACGCCGAACGCAGCCGGGGAGCCAGCCCAGGCGAGACCGGCAGCCGCGGCCCCCAGCCGAACCATGGCCCGGCTCAAGTCCTCGCCGGGTGCCGCGCATCCTGCCCACGGGAGGGACCTGCCACCGAGGCCACACACGATTCAGACCTTTGTCCCCCCCACGAGGTCAATCCCATCCCGTTTCACTGCCACTCGGCACGTCTCCTCTGCTCCCCGCACTGGGTTCGGCGAAAGAAACATGTCTGTGCCCTTTCTAGGAGCTCACACACGGGTCTCCTGAGAGAGAGAGAGAGAGAGAGAGAGAGAGAGAGAGAGAGCGCGAGAGAGAGCTGAGCCGCTCAGAACCTTGTGGCACACATGGAGAGGAAGACGTGTCTGGCAAGAGTCAGAGGGGGCTTCACGGAGGAGGTGAAAGCGAGCCGGGTTCTGAAGGAGGACGAAGAGTTCTCCAGGAAGCGAGGGGCTGGGGAATGGCATTTGGGGCAGAAGAGCACCCTCCGAGGCCCGTAACGGGTAAAGGACACACTAGGAGGGCTCCATGGACAAATCTCTCTGCTTCTCAACGCCCACTTCCTGGCCTGCAAGAGGGACTTAGTGGCACAAGACTGTTCTCGGGATCTGATCACTCGTGGCAAAGCACAGGCACGGGGCTGGGCGCACAGCGGTGCCTAGACACACTGTGTCCAGAGCAGTCCTTGTAAATATTAATTCATGACTATCAACGAATACTGATGTCTGCCCCACTTCACGGAACAGAAACTGAGGCCACGGGACTTGTGGCCGCCAAGGGGGCCAGGGCTAGGTACCTCTCGGGCTGGGTCCACCGTCTGCCCTGCACTGTCCTCTCTGGGCGGCCTAAGGCGCTGCAGCACAGGAAGATCCCCACCGCCAGCGCCACAAAGTAAGTGCTGGGGTCCCGGTGCCCGGCCAGGGCTGGCTGGAGGCCAGGCCAGGAGAAGGGCGTGAAGCTGGGCTCACCAGCCAGAGGAGTTGTTTATGGGGTGGGAGGCTCGTAAAAAATAATGGGCTGGATTTATCGTCCCCGCCTCCGGGGCCGTTCCGGACTGCACAGGGCTGGGACGGGTCCCCTCCGGCGGCACCGTAAATCTTCCCCCTAAATGCGAGGGCTGTTTATTCTCCCGCCCACCTGGCCTGCAGCGGGCAGGGGGATCGAGGAGAACCTGTGCACAAGCCCTGCCCTGTGCTCTCGGCCAGGCTGGTTCGCCCCGGGGAGAGCTGGCAGGGGTAGCCCTGGGGCCAGGGTGGGATCCGCTAGTGTGGCCAGGCCGTTTCCCCTCATTTACAGCAGAAACTTCCCAGCCCATACACCTAGGGGGTCCCAGCACCCACAGCTGATGATGGAAAGCTCTGGCACAGGGCAGGAGATGTCCCTGGCCCTGCTGGAGCCACGCTGGAGCCCCCTGGGTCAAGGCCTGGCCTTGGGCCAGGGGAACCACATCTTGGGAGCCCATGGGAGCCCCCCAGCCAGGCACACTGGTAAGATCCTAAGCTGTGCTTTGTGGCTGGGGTAGCTCGGAAGGGACTGTGGGTCTGTCCACAGGCTTGTTTACTGGAATCTGGAAGTAGATGGAGCAGGAGAAGGGAAATGGCTGTAGCATTAGAAGGTCGGCCCCTCCGCGTCCCGAGGACCGTCTCTTGGGGTGGCCCGGCTCAGTTCTCCCTCCAGGAGTGGGGATGACAGCTCTCACCCAAAGTACCTCCCAGAGTGGATGCGAGTGTCAGAGTGACGGGGAGCGTGAGCTGAGCAGTAGAGGGGTGGGGATGAGCCTAGAAAGGGAGGACACCTGCTCGCAGAGAAGGTGCTGGGGACGGAGTCCAGTCTGACTGCCGGCCAAGGTGAAGGGCAAGTCAGAGCAGGAAGGGCAGGGTAGAAGACAAAGTCCAGAGGAGGGCCAAGGACCGGCCTTGGAGGAACGCAGAAGGAGGGTCTAGGACGAGCGCAGGGACCGACGGAGAGGCTGCTCCCGGGGTCTCGGCAGGCGGCCCTCTGCTCTGGCCCAAACCCAGGGCCCTGTACCCGAAACCCCCCCAGTGGCTCTTGCTGGGGAGTTCCCCAGTCAGTGCCTGAGTGGTGTGGGCTTTAGCAGCGGGCTCAGGTCCCGAGGACAAGGGTCCCGAGGACGGAGGCTTCTTGCTGTGGCTGACTGGAGGGGTGTGGCCTGCAGGGCTGGAGTCTGCGTGCTGGCTGGAGGGACTTCATCTGAAGTGCAGCGCTCGGTCTTCTCTGCTGACTGAGTGAGCGAGCCCGCTGGCCCTCCCCCACAGCCCAGGACCCCTGTGCCGGAGCCTAGTCCCCCCTCCCCCCGCGCCGTGCTGGCACCCCAACCCACAGCCCTCACCTTCGTGTCTGCCTCCCCCGCCGTCTGTGCGTCCTGGGAGTTCACGCCCTGGCTCAAAGGTGGGGCTCTGAGCACTGCCCCCCAAGCAGGACGGGGGAACCCAGACCCTTCCCACGCCCGGTCACAAGGTCACTCGGGTGACATCGATGGCAATACGCCGTCCCCAAGCCCCCAGAACACGTGCAGGGAGACCAGAAACTCCACTTGAGTATCCCAGGCCCCTAAACCCCGATGAAGCCCCAGATTCCGGAGATTTCCCTCACATCCGTCAACGCCCAGAGAGTTGCTGAGGCTCCAGGCTGGGGCCAGGCCGGGGCTGACCAGGCGACGGGGGTGGCCACCTGCACTGGCCCCCAGCCTCTCCCCGGGCCAGGGTGCTGAGCACGTTCAGCCTCATGGGAAGCAGCGGTGGACTGGTCCTGTGCGGAGCCTGCGGGCTCCCCTCCCAGGCTCCTTGGGTGGCTGGAAGCCAGGCCCTGCCTCGTCCGGAGGCGGCCGCCGCTGAGGTACCCTGCACCCACGTGACTCGGGCAACAGGCTCCCCAAAGTGCAGACCTGAGGGGGCGGGGCTCTGCCGAAAGTCCCATCTGCCCTGCCTCTCACCTTCCCTCTGCCACCCCCCCCCCGTCACCCTCTCCTTGACCGCTGTTCTGTCACCTTCCCTTCCTCTTGTCACCTTCCCCTCGGCCGCCCTTCTGTCTTCTTCCCCTCGGCTACCCTCCTCTTCGCCCACACTACCCCTGTGTGAGTTCTAGACCCTGACGCCCGCCACAGCATCACTTGCCGGAAAACTGCTTTATCTCCCTGCCCACCCCAAGGTGCTTAGTGACCGTCCTGAAGCGTGGACCGTGCCTCCGCCTCCAGGACTGACAGGTGCCCTGCAACACTCACAGAAAAGTCCAAAGTCCCACCGAGCACAGTGCCTTGACCCTCTCACTCGCATCCGCTTTGGGTCTGGTTTCAGGGTCTGGGATGCACTCCCTCCAACAGGCAAGAGGGGCCGCTGGGACACAGGCTCTCCTGGCCAACCAGAGCAGAGCTGGCATCTTCGGTGCGAGATGCGAGGCCACGCCAGCCTGCGTGAAGGGCCAGGCAGTGAGCGGCAGCTGGGTGACCCACGGGGAAGAGAAGAGCATGGGGGGGTGGGAGCGGCCGGAGACCCGGAGTCTAGGCTAGGTTGGAAACCAAATCAAAAGCAACCACATATGAGAAGCATCACGCACGTCAGAGGGGCTCAAATCGGAGCCCCCTTCCCTGCACGGTACAGACGTGACCTGTCGTCACTGCGACCTGCCAGGCCCAGTCCGATGGCGCCAGGGGGGTGGTGTCTGAGGGCCCTCCCCGCTCCAGACTATTCCAGAACTCAGGCCCACGAAGGGATGAGGTGGGCCCCCTGTGTCTCGGGTTTCTGCCTGTCTCCACGGCCCACTTTGAGTTGTTTTTCAAGGTTAGCTGCTTCTGACCCGTTACTTTCAACCCAGGCCCGGACCCAGATGGTCCCAGCAGCCTCTCACCCTTCCCTTCCCACCGCAACCCCCACTGCCCCGCAATCTCCCAGGGGCCCCTCTGCCCACCGCCTGCCCTACTCACTACCAGCTGGCTCCCTCAGGGGCCACCCGCTCTGAGGGACTTCCTCTGCCCGCTCCACCTCCCCCAGGCTCCCAGCCCCCAGACGGAACTGAGTTCCCTTTGGCCGAGCCCCTCAGCACTGCTGCTCCGGGCCCACGCTGACCACCCAGGATGCCACGCCATGCCACGCCATGCCACGCCCAGGGTGCGGGCTCGGGCAACACAACCCCAGGCCAGGTTGGCAAGCACGCTGGACGAGAGAGTCCCTCCTCTCTTTAGAACCCAATTTCCATGCCTATCGGAGAAGAGGTGATCCACGGGGTCGTGGTGGTTCCTTTCAACGGCGGTGGTCCGGATCTGCAGCCAGACCACCTGGGTGCCGGCTCGGTGCCCCACCCCCCCAGCCGCGTGACCCTGGGCGCATCTGCGTGTGGGTCCTACTTTGAAAGGTTCAAGGAGTCACACGAGGAAGTATTAGGGTGACCGTATGTCTGGCTGTGCCCAGGACAGTCCCAGTTCGTAGCTGCTGCCCTGTCGTACTTAATCATGCCTCTTTTGCTCCCAAGCGAGCGGGCGTAGATACTAACTCGTGCAGCCCCCCGTGGAGAGAGGCGGAGAGGGCGCAGCGTGCCTGGCAGGACGTTCAGCTACTGAGTGATAATTCTAAGATTTATTGACTCACTTAAGTAATCTCCACACTCAACGTGGGGCTGGCCACTACGCCGAGAGCAAGAGTCGCAGGCTCGAGTGACTGGGCCAGCCAGGTGCCCCCACGATGTCAATTCCTGATCGCTGAGGCGGTTACGCGAAATCGACATGTAATGGGACGGCCGAGAGCCGTATGCAAACACAGTACGGCTTTCAGCTTCCCTGTGTAGATGCTGTTCTCCAGTGACGGGAGATGTGGCCGTGGGGGAAAACTGGGTGACGTGTACCCGGGACCTCGCCTCACTGTTTTTTTTTTTTTTTTTTTGCATTTTCTTATGAATCTGTAATTATTTCAAAATGGAAAGTTAAAAAAATCCTATCGTCTTGTCTCCAGTTACGCTTGGGTAAGTACCCTCATAAGCCTACAGGAAGAAGGAACAGATTCTGACAGTCTTTCCTGTAGGGATCTAATGAGCAAAGTAATTTTTAACTCAATCGAGGCCATCTTTGCATAACGCAGTCACCCAGAGTCGGGCTGTGACCTGGCAAATGCGTGAGAATGTTCCCACAGGGCAAACGGCGGGGGCGGAGCCCAGGCACGTCACCAACCGGTCGGGAGCCCCCAGCGTCCCACCTGCGTGTGCACGTGGAGCCCCCGCCACAGTCTTCACAGCAAACCCGCTGTGAGGCAGCAGTACGGATCGGCTGACGACAGCAAAGTCAAAAGGGAAGGGCTATTTCCAGCTCGGGTGTCTGGGGACATTCGGCACGGGGACAAACACTAACGCGCATTCTGTGGCCCTTAAGGGGAGTGGCTGTCTTGAGGAGAGGGAAGTGGGTGCGCCATTTCGGGAAATTTCCACCACAAAGCGTGTTTGAAACTCTTGGTGCTTAATGAGGCACGTGTGGCGTAGGGAACGCTCACGAATGGGGAACGCCGAGGAGGTGTCTCTGCTGTCCCTCGGGGCCTCTCCTGGGTCTCACCCCCACTGGGCGGACTAGGCACAGGCGTTCAAGCCTTGTCAGAACCCTCCACGTAGTCTGCCTGGGCTTAGGGGCCAGACCAGCAGAGCAATGGCTACGCAACCTTGGGCAAGCTCCCTAACCTCTCTGTGCCTCGGCTTCTGAATCTGGAAAATGGGGTCATGGCAAGGATGCGATGTGCGAGTGCGTGAAAGCGTCCGGCGTGCGGTAGGCACACAGTAAATGCGGCTCGTGCTATCATTCGTTATTTAACACAAAGGAAGCCAAGCTTCCCTGTTCCAGGCCCCACGTCTGATTTTCGCTGGAACCAGAGTCGCCCCTGACGCCAAGTCTTGAGCTCTGTGAGAAAGTGCCACAGGGAACGCCGGTGGTGGGAGGGCAATGGGGTTTCCTACCCGTATTTACATGTGCATTTAAACAGGCTCAGAGGGCGTTAAAGGGAACGGTAAATGTGCACGGGGAAACCCGTGATGCCGCTGCCGGGACAGTGCCAGCCTGGCTCTGCAGGGGGCTCAGCCTCCCAGGGGCGCAGACGCTCAGCTGCCCTGTGGCCTGTTCTCGGGCATCAGACGCGGGAAAGGGGGCAGCACGGCCCGGCTTCCACGCGCTCAGCCACGTGGCAGCCCAGCCTCTCCCCGGTGGCCTCACGGAGCCTCCGGGTCCCTGTTCGCCCCTGGGAAGGGGGTCTCTTGAGGATGAGGACTTCCTCCCTATCTCCCCTCCACCCTCAGCTGAGGCTCAGGCTTCAGCCAGCACCCAGCACGCATCGGCAGAGCCTTGCCCAGGGAGCACCTGCCCTGACTCTGCTGCTGGCTTGCTGTGGGCCTGGGGTGAGGCCCCGTCCTCTCCGGGCCCGCTTCCTCATCTGTGACCGATTGCCATAATCGGAACCCACGTTTATCAAGTGATCTTTGCGATATCTTTTCCACCCTATGAAGCAGGTACTGTGCTATCCCCATTTTATGGACCGGGCACGGAGGAGTTGAGGGACTTGCTCAAGGTCACGTGGATCATGACTGCTGGAGCTGGGATTCGGATCTAGGCAGCCAGGCCCCAGAACCCGTGCTCTTAATCGCGGTCTGACACAGGGATGACGGGTCTCCTTGGGTGTCTAAGGGCCCTCCGGGCTGGGCTGTGACATGTGCAGCCCCTCAAGCCCCCTCGCGAGCCTGTGGCTGTTTCCCACAACTGTGGGGACAACGTGACGCTTCTCTTGACCCTGGTGCCTACCGCCACCGCCGGAGATCAGACCACGAAGGCCTGGTGAGGTTTCAGGGTGCAGGCGTGCAGGACGGCTTCCTGCTTAGAAGGGCGTGGACTTCTCCAGCCCTCCGTGTCAGCAACTGTGGCAGCCGAGGACCAGCGCCGGGAAGGGGGCAATCCTTCACCAGGCTGGTGAAACCATTCTCTTCGCCACCTCCCCTGCTCAGACCCGAACACTAGACCCCTAGGAGCTCCGGATCCTTCCCTCCAGAACGTTTCTTTCTCAGCTCGTTAATCTACAGCAACTCCAACCCTTATTTAGCATTCAGTCCTTCTTCTAGACCGAACGCTTCACAGGGGACCACGTCAGCTTTCGCTCACACGGGGATCCTGAGGACCAGACAGACACCGGGCAACACGAATGAATGAAACGGTGGCCTGCCATCACACAGCTGGTTAGACCTACGCCTTTCTGAACACCTTCTTCTCCTAAATCCGTTCTACTCAGACCGAAGGAAAGAATTCTTCACCAGGAGGGAAGAGACAAGTTCATCCAGGAGGAAACACCTTCGTGGAACACAGACGTGACGTAGATTTAGGAAAAAAGGGCAGGCATGGGAGAGGGAGAGAGCCAGAAGGTGCCGGCTCCTCGGTGGCCCATCCGCTCTGGGCTCCCAGGACGCGTGACCACAAAGGGGGCGGTGGAGGCTGGGACTGGCCTGGACCGGCTGCCCCCAGGCTGTTACCGCTTGCTGGGCCAGGGGCTGAGTGGGGGGTGAACGTGGGCTGCGACGGCACCAGAACCAGCACCTGGAAGCACCGAGGAGAGGGAGATGGGCCCCAGGTCCCAACAGCTCTTCATCACCCCCCGCCCAGTGCCGGGACAGAGCCTGGGTTCCTCACATCGAGCCTGGGTTCTAAACACCTAGAGAAGCTGCCTGCAAGTGGCCTCCCCTAGGGCAGGCGCTGCGCTGGACTGCTTCACGGGGTTTCCCTAACGGATCCCTCACTTGCCTGGGAGGGGTCACCGGTCCCGATTTACAGAGGAGGAGACCCAGGCAGGCAGGAGTGGCTGTGCAGGGGCCACGGAGAAGAGCCGAAAGCCTAAAACTCCCAACCCCGGCCTGGCCAGATCCACATACCTCCGGCCAGGGTTTGCACCGGTGCCTAGGAAGCGGGGCCACTCAGAGGGGCTGAGTCCCAGGCCCTCGTTTCTCGGCCAGGAGCACAGACCGACCCTGGCTGCCCTTGTGCGTGCATCCAGGCCCCTCTAATCAAAACCAGACCTCGTGCTCTCCTCCCTGCTCGGGGCAGGCTCCAAGGCGCCGACAGGCATTAGGAGAAGTCAGGTGACACGAGGAGTCTGATTTGCCAAATGGCCCTGGGTTCATGGGCCCTCCCGGGAGGAACAGGGATCAGGGGGCATTTAGGTGCAAAACAAACTGGGTCTCTGCACCCCCGACACACTCTGAGTTTTGAGTGATGCTCCAGCAAGCATCACTGTGGCAGGCATGCACTCGTGGCGGGCAGTTGTCACAACCGACGGAGGCTCAGGAGGGAGGCAACCTGCCGGGTCACCTGCGCCCGTCTCCGGCCACTGGCATTAACGAGCGGTCAGCAGACGTGCTGTGCACTTGGCCTGTCTTCTTCAGACCTTCCACACGGCCTGCGGGAGCCCTGGAAATGCTGCCACTCGCCCCTCGGGAGGTATCCCGGAAGTTTCTGCTGCTTTTTGGATGGACTGGTTGCCCAGATTTAAAACTTGGGAGATGGACACAAAAATCCTAATAAGAGAAGGGACTTCTTTAACCAACGTGCTGGTTGGTGCTGGTTAACAAAGACTGGGCTTGAGGCCCCCAAATCTGTACTCTGGCTAAGTCTCAAGTCCTGGCGTCAGGACCCGGTCACCCCAGGGCCTTTGGGAAAGGTGAGGCACGTGGGCTCAAGGCTCTACTGCACGCTTAATTTGAGGCCCAGCCCCTGTAGTATCTGAGAGGCCCGGGAAGTCCTCCACTCTCCCCTCCAGCACGTTTCCCCCCTCTGCTCAGCCAGCTTCCCACAGCTGCCCTCTCTGCACACCATCTAAACTCCTGCCCGTGCTCTGGCGGCCTCACAGGGTCCGGGCCCTGCCAGGCTCCCCTCCTCCTGGGCTCCTCCCCCTTGGCTCACTGTGCTCCACCGCCCTCCCCTTCGTTTTGCTCTTCGCCCGAGTCTGGTCCGTTCCTGCCTCAGGGCCTTTGCAGACGTGCTGCCTGGCACGCTTCCCCCAACTCTTCCCGCCGCGGCTCTTGGCCATTCTGTTTCAGCTCACGTGTGGCTTCCGCAAAGAGGAAGCCCGCCTACTTCTGTTCTGCCACCTTCTTTCTTTCCCGACCGGCCTCATCACATCACAGCTGAAGACGTGCGCTGGGATCCCGACTCCGCCCTTTCCCTATGGTGTGACCTCGGGCGAGTCTCCTAACTTGACTGCTTTGGCTTCCTCCGCTGTCCCAGGGTCATAACATCCCCGCCTCACCGGGTTGCTGTGAGGGCCTAGCTCAGAGTAAGCACATGACCCCTCGGCAGCCAGCCGGCCGCTCTCCACGTTAACGTGTCCCCTGACCCTACTCCTCCGCCTGCTGCTGAGGTTTGTCCGGTGACATCCTTAGCCAGACGAGTGCCCCCGGGCCAAACCGGGTCCCGGTTACCGACAGAACGCGGCCGGGGTCTTGTATCCAGCCTCGCGTCGGTCCCCCCTTCCCGCGCACCCTCCTTTCAACCAGGGGCCTCACAGCTTCACCTGGACCCCGCTCGTGGGAAAGCTGCTCTTCAAAGGAACAGGGCAACACCGCCTGGCTGGAAAAGAGGCTCGGCCACCCCGGCCTCGGGGACTTCACGGCTTGCTCAGAGCCGTCGCCCTGTAAACCCCCCCTCCGCGAGGGAAGCAGGACTCCCTCCTCACCACCAACGTGCACTCGCTTCCCCATAAATCTGCTTCCTATAAAACTCGGGTTGGGCCCCCGCTCCTCATCTGGGGCAGCTGGACCACGCAGCCGTGCAGCCCTGCAGCCCCGCAGCCCCGGCCGCAGGCTCCCGGGGAAGTCCGCACGACACAGCGGCAGCGGGCACCGGGGCGCGCAGAGCTTGGCGCCCACGTCCTTCTGGGGACACGACAGAGTGGGGACCGCCGGGCTTGTCGCGTCCTTGAGGAAATCGCCTGAACAAGCACGGAGCATCGAAGGCATCCAGTGAAACGGCTCTGCTTCCCTATCCCGGGCTTTGGACTTTTAACTGTTTCCTTCTTTTCTTTCTCAGGAATTGCTTCCAAATAACAAGCACACCCAGCGTCCCCCAGCCTCGCCTTGCAGCCCCTGTAGCTTTAGTGCACGCAGAACACTGCACACGCAGGGTCTCGTCCCCCCCCTTCCGGAGAGCCTGGCGGCGCACCACATCTCCACGCTGTGGACAAGGAGGCCGAGGTTCTCGGCTCACCGCCAGGGAGCGGCAGCGCCAAAATCGTGCCCGTCAGGCTGCGCCGGAGCCCGGGGCCTGCCCTTCTGTCCCCACGTTTCAGTGTGAGCCACTCCCTGGTCTCCTGCTGGGGCCACGGACCCCGGGCTGGGCCCTCATAGGGGCCCCTCGAGGCCCCTCCGGTATCTCCGACGTGTCAGGGGTCAGCGATGGGGGAGGGGCTCAGGCCGGGGCCAGGCGGCTGTCCTGGCCTCCTACCCCATCTACTCTCTTGACCGCACACGATGGCCGGGCCCCAGGAGCGCTGGTCCCTGCCCCTGACCTCAGCCCACTCCATTGCAGCATGCAGCCTGCCCCGAGATTCCAGACCTTGCCATTATCTTAAGCAAGATATGCCTCTGTGCCTTTGCAAATGCCGTTCCCTCTACCTAAAAGCCCCTCTCCTCTACGCATGTGGGTCCTGCCTTCTGGCCAGCTGTCCTACCTCACAGTCCTGCTTCTCTGGGCCCAAACTCTGACCACCCCTCCTCTGATACTGTGGACCTTCACTGCCAGGCTTGGCTGGAGGCCAGGCTCTGTCCCAGCCTGGGGCTGTCTGCAGGTTACTCCGGCTGGCCGGTGCTCCCCAGTCCCTCTGTACTGCCCCGGGCCGGCCTGCCATCCCACCCAACAACCAGAGGGAGGCAGGCTCCCGACCACAGGGACCCTCTGCTGGCTGGTGACCCGGTGAACGTTCAGAGACCAGGAAATTGGCACTCGGCCTGCTCAGGCCTCCAGCCCACCTTGGGGAAGGGGACCATGGAGAACGGGGCCCCACTCTTCCTGGCCACAGCCGGCCTTCAGCCCGGAAAGGAAAACAGCTTCTCTGGTCACATCTGCCCATTTGTGGCCCCACCTCGCCTCCACATAAAAACACCAGGAACACCAGCAGTCCCGGTGTAGCGGGCGGTGGGCGGGAGCTGGGAGGAGCCCCGCGCAGAACCGACACCAGAAGCACAAAACGGCCATTCAGGCCACCACCAAACCGCGCCCCGCCCCCCGCCTTGACCCTGAGGCCCCCGGAGTCGAGATGTGGAGAAGGGGGTTTCCAGGGGCCGCCGGATTCTGGGGGGCGGGGGCGTGTGCCTGGTCAGCACGGGCCGCACTCACCGTTGGAGCGGTGGATGCAGGTGTGCTGGTTGTCGCTGAGGAAAAAGCCACCGTGGCACTGACACTCGTAGCTGCCCATGGCATTGACGCAGATCTGCTGGCAGCCACCGTTGTTGTCCTGACACTCGTCCACATCTGCAAGGAGAGACGGAGAGGGGGAGGGGAGAGATCGCACCTGGGGCCGGAAGTGAGACGCGGCCAGCTTCCCAGGCTGCCCAGAAGGCCCCGCACACGGCGGCGCTCTGGGGACGCTCCACAGGGGGACCCCGCGGCTACTCCCCGCAGGGGGGCCAGGTACTCCGCAGAGACACTGCACAGGGCTGTACTCTACCAAGGTACTCCGCGGAGTTACTCCGTAGAGGTAGTTACGATGCTTGTAACGCCAGCTGCCTGTCGGTAACCTCCGCGACCGGCGCTCTTCTAAGCATCCGACCCGTACTAACTCCTTTCATCCTCGGATCAGATCCGGGTATTAGCCCACTTGCTAGATGGGGAAACCGAGGCCCAGAGGGGCCAAGTCACCTGTCCCGGGTCCCACCTGATAGTCCGACTCCCAAACCGTGGTCTCACTGATCCTGTTGGACTCTCCCTCTCCGGGAAGACTGCAGCCTGCACTGCCCTTCCCCAACCCACGGAGCCTCGCCAAGCAAATTCTCCCGTCCCCTCCGTCTTCAAGCCTACCTCAGAGTTACAACCAGTAACACGAGACCCTGCAGCCTGCTTTCTGCCTCACAAATGGACTTCAAACGTCTAAGAATGGGGAATTTTTTAAAAGGCCCTGACCTCTGGCCACCAAGACGGCCGCAGAAGGCCTCTAAGCGGTCTTTCCTGCTCTCTAGGAGAGAGAGACCTCAGGGCTGACACTCGGCGTTGACCAGAGGCTGCTGGCACAAAGGCGGCTATTGGCTGAAAAGAGTCTTTATGGAGTTCTGGGCTTGAACGGAACAGCATGTTTCAATTACCAAAGTCATAACCCCTTACACTGTCAGTTTGTGTAACGAAAGATGGGCTTCTTAAACCTTAACGTGCCGTGTCTGTATCGTCATTTTAACAGGCAAATGTATGAAACCACAAAGGCAAGGTGAGCTACCAGCCGCTTCTAGCCAATCCCCTGGCCCCCAACACACACACACACACACACACACACACACACACACTTTGGCCGTAAGCTTTTAATGCAGTTGTCCTTCACACAGCCATCTTCCAGTACCGACCTGCACTGAACCAGGAGAGGACTGAGCCCTGGAGCTAGGTCAGCTGGGTCCTACTGAGGCTTAGGGACAACATGTCGCTTCACCACCCAGGAGACCACACGGCTGCCTCCAAGAGGCCGATGCTGAGGCAGGCCATTATTCTCTAGCAAGCTCAAATGTCAGCTGTGTGGCAGCCCGGAGGGAGGCAGGACTCTGAACTCTAAAAGCCACGAGCAGTTACAGCTGAAGTGGGGAAGGTGGCTCTTGCTGAGAGGAGACACAGTGGGGTCCCGGGGGAGCTGGAAATGACACAGAGGGGTTATTCTGAAAACCTTTCTCCACTCAACGGAGTCTTACTCACTGACGGCTCCCTAAAGGGCCACTGCCAGTGCCCCCTTTGCGGGGGGCACCTCCCCTCCGGGGTGGCTGCCTCTGGGGGTCTGTCCCTCGCCGGCACTAGACCCTGAGCAGCTCTAAGCCAGGGACCGAGTCCTGTTCATCCTACCGATAATGACGCGAAGCTGACATTCCTCGAGGGCTCCTTATGCGTCAGGCATGGGGGCCTCACAAATATCCCCGCGCTCCACCCCTGCGGCAACCCTGAGCGACAGGCTGTGTTACGGCCTCCACTCTACAGGTGAGGGCACTGAGGCGCAGAGAACCAAAGTAACTCGAGCAAAGTCACACGGCTGCTCAGGGCAGAGGCAGGACTTAGACCCGCCGTTCACCTCCCGAGCACGTGGCTTTGCCCCGCCGCTCAGCTGGCCGTGCCAGAAAGTGTGTCGAGACCAATGCTACGAAGAGCCAGCTACTCTTAACACGAGCCTGAGCGGGGTGCCGCCTTGAACGCGTTTGGGAACCCCAGATGCAAACGCAACGCCGGAGCCAGCCTGCCGTGGGTAACACGGGGCCTGTCCCAGCGTACCTGGGGCTAGTCCCGTCTCTGTCCCAAAGACACGCCACTGAGGCACTTGCACCCCGGTGCTGGCACACGTATCACAGCGAAACCCGCTTCTGGGACTCGGTCCAGACCCCCTTCAAACCACATGCTTTCCTGTTCTCTCCATGGTTCTCAGCTTCTTTGCTCTGTACCTTGGCTTCTCCAGCCCTAGTAAAGGTTCAGTTGGTAAAACAAACCAGATACAGGCCCTCAGATGCTGCACTGGTGGCGAGAAAGCGCTGCTCTGACCCCACCGTGAACGAGCTCCCTGGAGCCCCCCGCCTGGCCCGGCCCATCTCCCTTCACTGGAAGCCAGGAACCCGAGGGCAGTTAATACTGCACGCATCTACAGAAGTTCAGGGAGCTGGCAGAGTGGCTGTGCCTTGGGACAGCGCTGTTTACACTAGCAGGGAACAATGACTCTCAAACACTGATGAATAATTTGAAACAAATGCAAGGCCGTGTAAACATTTCTTTTCCCCGCTCCCAAATGACAAAGCCCCAAGATTAAGCAGGGAGGGAAGGGGGCGGCCCCCTCTGCGCCCTTTTTCCACTGTGGTCCTAACACAGGCCTCCCTCGAGCCGGGCAGGAAACCACAGCCTCACAATCCCTTTGGGGAGCCTGCGGTCGTCACCAGCTTCTCTAAGGGCTGGATCGGGGGCCTGATGCCCACCTCATGCCCCTCACACCCCCGTGGCTCAGCCCTCCACGTGGGGCTCACAGTCAAGTCTGAAGAGGCACCAGCTGGAGGAGCTGGGGCCGTGGGTCGGCCACCCACCGGCCTCGGGCAGACTGGGTTCACCCGGAGGCCCTGGCCAGGCCTAGCACAGCACTACGGGAGACACTCGGCCCCTGGGCCCTCCTGATGGGGGCAAGCCCAGCACACATTGTTCCTTGGCCCCCTCAGGACTTAGAAAACTCTGTCATGAGAGGTCCTGCGGGGCAAGGAGGGAGCCGACATCTGGGAGTTCTGGCTCTGGCCTTTCCCCGCTCCCCTGCGATCTGGTTTCTCTCGACGAGGACGCCTCAAGCCCAATCACAGCGACGAGAGCCGGTTCCCCGAGTAGTTCTGCTTAACACACCACCCCCCGACCTTACACGCTCATGTCTCCGACGCTCCTCCTCTCTGAAGTCTTCCCGGCGCCCGGAAGACTGTGCTCGTCCCCTGTGCCCAGGCTTGCTCTGCCCCGGACCTCGGGCTCGGTCGTCCTGTGTCTCTGCTCTGGGCTGAAGAGAGCCCTGAGTCTTTATATCCCTGTGCCCCGCTGACGGTCAGACCGAGCGGGTGCTCAAGTGTCCGCAGGAAGAACCGAATGGCACACGTGTGTCTGCACTCGCCACCGATGGGGAGCTCGCGACCCACAAAGGCCAGTCCCCTGGAGCGGCGTGCTGTCCCGGTTCCTTCTGGGCACACGGAGGGGGCTCGTTCGGGGCTCCCCGCAGCTGCACTTATCTCTGCTGTTCTCGGAATAGCCCCCTGTTCACGCTTGCCTTCCTGTGATCACACCCACCTCCTCCTGGGATGCCTTCTCCCTCCTTGTCCAGACGGAAGTTCTTGCCTTTGAGAACCACCCAACAGGCTTTCGTTCATCAGTTCCCTCCACAAACACTGGGCGCCTACTATGTGCCACGCTCCCCAAGGGCCACCAGGGCACCAAAGTGAACCCAGCTGCTGCCGTACTGGACCTGAGCAGAGGCGGGAGGCTTCGTGGAGGGCCGGGCCGGGGGCGGCAGGGAGGTCTGTGACCCGAGGCCGGGGCAGGAAGAGGTGTCGCAGAAGCCGACTCTCGCCGAAGGGGCGTGGCAGGGCACAGATGGGGAAGGGCCCGCGACCGCTGGGGCAGAGGAGGAGTTCTGGAAGCTGTGCAGCCTACACACCCCCCATCGAGACCCCAAGGGCCCTCACAAACCCCGGCTCTGTCCGGGTCCCCCTGGCCCCCGTTCTCACCGGTGCTGCCGGGGGAGGGGACAGTCCTCGGGGAAGATGTCTGCGCAGCCCGACAAGCCACAGTAGCGCCACCGCCATGGCCTTGGGCAGAGGCTGAGCCCGCTGCGTGCAGTGAGGGCCCTGAGCAAGCCTGTTTCCGATCCAGGCTGCACGATGCCTGAGTGGGCTCTGGGTGGGATACAGGGGCTGCCCTGCCTCTGAATCCTGCCGGCAGCTCACGGTCCTTCATCTGCTTTTGCGGCCACACTGGAATGTTCCCAGAAGGCAGGGAGCGCCCTGGCCCGAGGACTTTGCGATAAAGCAGAGAGGAGGCCCTGTGGGTTTGGGGGCAGACCTGAGGCTCCTAGTGGGAAACTCTTTTAACTGGCAATGGAAGAGCTGATGACTATACTGTGCAGGAATGACCCCAGCAGCCGCAGCGCTGCGAGGGTCTCGGGTGGCCCTCTGTCAGGGGCTGCCTGCCCCGGCCGGGTCACTCTCTGGAAGGCCCCAGCCTGCAGCACCCTTCCATTCCCGCCCCCCAGCCCCCGGCCTTAACACACAAACACATCTCTGTGCCACTGGGACTGGTAGAGCCCCTGACTCTTTTGGGCTGGGGTGGGGGCAGCAGGCGAAGGGTGCTGGGAGGGGAGGGGAGGGGACACTGAGCCGCGGCTGGCCACGGCGGCAGGGGGCCCTTGGCCGGCGGGGCTGAGGGACACCCTCAGAAATGGACCATCCCAGTGCAGTCTGGGATAAGACATGGGGCCGCCGCTCCGTGCAGGCTGCTCCCCAGCCTGAGGCCCAGCGTCTGGGGGTACGGTGAGCACTCACTCGTCCAGCCAACGGCTGAGGGAGGACCAAAGGTGGGAGGCAGACCAGGGTGCCAAGAGGGGCTTCACTCCAGCCCTGCCCTACCCCCGCCCACCTCCCCTGGCCTGAGCAGCCCCCTTCTGTCCCTCCCACCACCCGAGCAGTCGCCAAGGATGCTGACTTCCTCACCACCCTGCCCGTCTGTTTTGCCTCTGCTACTGTGCCACAGCCCTGGGTCGGGCCTCAACTCCTGCCCGAAGGCACAGTCTTGGTGCTTCTCCTAGGCCTCCGGGCCCCCAGCCTCCCCTCCCAATCCCAGCGGCCACTGTGACCAGTTCTAGTCGGAAGAGGCCAGGGCACCTCGGCACCAAAGACAGAGTCCGAGCGGGGTCTCTGGGGTCAGGTGCCCCCACCTTACACCGTAGCGCCTGATGGGAGGTCTGGGTGCTGGGGTCGGGGGGAGACAGCCCTCAGCTGGCTCTCCGGCCCATGTCTGCTCGGTGGGCCCGCCGGTCCCGAGCACGAGGGTGCTGTGTCTGAGACGGGCTCATGGGCGGCTGCTCTCTAGCCGACGCCCACAGGCTGTAGGTTGATCTGGTTCCGAAAGGCCTCTGCAGGCAGGGCTGCGGTTTGCCCATGAGGTCTGTTTATTTTTATTAATAGCTGGCTGTTTGTCCTCCTTTGGACCAAGAATCCAGGTTTGCAGTTATTTATAATAACTAAAAATTACTTCTGGACCCAGCTTTGCTTGCTTTGTGTTTCCCACGAACATTTCACGATTCGAAACAGAGACTCTGTGTTCTGCCCGGGCCCCACCCGTGTTCTCGTGTCTGCCAAGGGCCTACTATGTGTCAGACCCCGTGCCTGGCCCCGACACCGCAGGTCCCACCGAGGGTCCGAGGACAGAGGCAGACGCCCCGGCCCATCGCAGGAACCGAACTTGACCTCCAACCCTGAGAGCTCCCTCCTGGTCCCTGAGGGCTGAGGCCCCGACCCTCCCCTGGCCCCTGTCAGAAGGGAGGCTTAGGCACAAAAGCCTCTTGGCCATCGAGCGGCTCTTGCAAAATTACATTTGATGAGTTAAGTGTAAATAAATGAGAAGCAGATGGATTAGATTTCGGGTAAAATACACACGGGTCTCAGAGCTTTGAGGCCTGGGTTCTGCCAGATCCAGAACATTCCCTGAGCTGTCAGAGGTGCTGGCAGAGGCAGGGGGAAGGTATGACGGGGCCTCCCGGGACCTCTCCGCTTCCTGGTCTGGGCATCAGCTGGGCCTTCTCTGGGGGGCCTCTGAAGCAGGTCAGCCGTATGCAGAAGACACACGGTCCCCCACCGTAGCCCTGCTCTGACCCTGAGCCCCCCGGGTTGGGCCTGGAGGTTGCAACCTGGTCCGACTGAGGACCACTCTCTTCACGCTGTCTCTGCGATGTCTCCCTGGGACCGCTGCCCACGGGTTCTAACTCTTTTCCTACCAGGTCACACCAGCTGGGGTGTAAGATTCGGTGAGTAACTTGCTGCGTGACCTTGGGCACGTCACTTACCCCTTTCGGGCCTTGGTCTCCTTCTTCACAAAGCGGGGATAACAGGCACCTTAAGTTGTCTGGGGAACTAAAGGAAATAATGCAGCGAAGGACCCGGCTTGGTGCCTGGCACACACACACCACCAGTGAACGTTAACAACCGTTGCACAAAGCCGCTGCCAGGGCTTCGGGGAATCACAGGTGTGAACGTGCCCCAGGGGACGGTAAGGTCCCCGCCACACTGGAAACTGACACCAAGCTGCGTCCAAAGGAGCCCCCAGTGTGGCCTCAGCAGAGCAGCTTCAGCTTCCAGAACTGCTCCCTCCTGACACAGGTTCTGGCTAGCTCACCACCCTGTCACCCTTGTCTGGGGGACCGCAGTCTATCAAGGGCTTCACGTTGGCTCAGAACTGGACTCAGAGCCACGTGTGTGGCCTGCTCGGGCTGTGGGACAAGCCCCAGCCTCTGCACGTGCCACCTCAGCCTTCATTCATCGAGATACGACTCATGTTACATAAAATTCACCACCTTAAGGAGGACGGGTCAGTGGTTCTTGGCACATTCACGAGGTGGTGTGAACAGCACCAAGATCTGATTCCAGAACGTTTCCCACCACCCCAAAGAGACGCCCTGTGCCCATTTTCAGTCAAGCCCAATTCTCCCCTCCCCCAGCCCCCAGCAACCATTAGCTTACTTTCTGACTCTACGAACGTGCCTGTTCTGGACCTTTCATACCACTGGGGCCACACAGCGTGCGTCCTCCGCATCTGGCTTCTCTGACACCCCATGACGTCTTCAAGGTCCTCCCACGGCAGAGCACACGTCATTCGTTCTTAGGCCTGAATAATATTCCATCGTCCGGATAGACCACGTTTTGTCTACCCGTCCACCAGCTGCGGGACGTCTGGGTGGTCTCCCCTTCCTTAGCTGTTAGGACACACGCTGCTGTGAACGCCACGTACGAGCCTTTGAGTGAACACGTTTAAACTCTCTCGGGTGGGTACCTAGGCGCGGCATCATCGGGTCATAAGGTGATTCCACGTTTCACTTCTGGAGGCACTGTCACACTGCTTCCCACGGTGGTGGCACCATTCCACGTTCCCATCGGCAAAACACGAGGGTTCCGATGTCTCCACGTCCTTGCCAACACTTCCTGTTTTCCATTTTTTAAAATGATAGGCATCCTGGTGGGTGAGACATGGCACCTTATCGTGGCTTTGACTCGCGTTTCCCTAATGACACCGAGCACCTTTCCACGTGCTTGCCGTCCGTTGGTACATCCTTTCTGGAGCAGTGTCTATTCAAATCCCTTGCCCACTTTTACACGGGGTTGTCTTTCTACTGTTGAGTTCTGAGAGTTCTTTGTGTGTCGCAGATACTAGACCCTTACCAGACATATGGTTGGCAAACATGTTTGCATTCTGTGGGCACAACCTCCTGCAAAGCAGCCTTGGGAGCACGGTGCCCCGGGCGCTGTGCCCCGGTGGGGCCCAGGTCCACGAGGCCTGCGCTCCTCTTGGGCTCCGGTCTCGGGAGATGTCACCCTGTCCCACGGCTTTAACTGCCGCCTATTTGCCAATGCCGCTAAGACCTCTAGGCCCGCTTGCTCCACTGTCCTCAGGCTGAGATATCAACGGCTGACCCAGATGTCCAAAGCCACGACAAACCTAACACGGCCCTTGCTGGACTCCTGATCTGACCTCCTGTGAGAACGGAACAGAACAGAGGGAAGCCTGGCCCCGCCCTCAGCCTTCCCCATCTCGGCCAATGGCAGCACAGCTCACGGTGGCTTCTGTCATCCTGGAGCCCTCCCTTCCCCGCTCCCCGCCTCTAAGCCCTTAGCAGGTGTGGTCCTCAGCTCTGCCTGCAGATCCAGCTCCCTGTCCCCTCCCCTCAGGTGGCCGGGTCCAGCTCCCCTCCTCTCCAGCCTGGATTACAGCGGTGGCATCCCAGGTCTCCCTCCTTCCACCCTGGTCTCACCACCCCGCTAAACCACCCTGGAGAGTGTCAACCAGCCGCGCTATCCCCTGCCCGAAAGCCTCCAAAGGATTCCTCGTCGGCTTCGAATAAAACACAAACTCCCCTCTCTGGCCGGCGAGGCCCAAGCGAACTGCTCCGTCCACGCCGGGGGAAACACCTCTGCCTGTGTCGCTCTCTCCCCAGGGAATGCAGAGTCCTCGAGAGGGAGGACCATGGCTGTCTCGAGTGTTGCTGTATCTCAGGGTTTGACACAGTGCCTGAGGCACATAAGCCACGTCCGTGGGCCAAGTGACTGACTGACAGCTACAAAACGTGGCTGGGGGCGGTGGCTCTGGCCCGGAGGCCCTGGTTCTCGGCCTGTCCCACAAGGGCTGCCCTGTGTGGCCCCGGAGGGGCTGCCTGGCGACACCCAGTTCCTGGGTCCAGCCAAGGAAGCAGCTCTGGGTGAGTGAGAAGCCTGAGTGCTGGCCCGGGGGTCCCGGGGCGCAGAGGCTGCGGGCCCGTCGGGAGGGCGAGTGAGGGCTGGTCAGAGAAGAGCTGTGCTCGTTTATTCACCAGCGTCAGCCTTGCCTGGGAGTGAGCCCCGTCGGCGGAGGGGGTGGGATCGGGGTGGAGGAGGAGGGGACGTCCTCAGATGCTGGCGGCCTGCGAGCTTTGCTGCTGGATGAACGAGTGAAGCCACACAGGGCTCTTGCCACGTCAGCCCTGCCCACAGCGTCCGGTGTCCTCCTCCCTCACCAGTGCCTTCAGCGGTACAAGGACAAACGTCTTCGGCCAGAGAAAAGCCCTTCTAAGTGGGCAGCGCTTTAAGAAGCAGGTAGAGGGGACGGGGGTTTGGAGGCGGCGGGACGCGCTCCTGAGGGACGCCGCCCTGGCCTCCGCCACACCGCCACGGCCAGACCAGCTCTTCCTTTAATGTCTCAAGCACGGGCGGGAGAGGGGGCTGCAGGAGGCGGCAGGGGAGCCGTGTGCCCTGAGCTCCTGCTCGGTGCCAGGCGCGCTCGTGACAGCCTCTCACCCAGGGCCTCAGCCCGAGGCAGCGGGGGCGTCATAACCGGGAGCTTCGAGCGGCGAACGGCCCGCCCTTGGTCACAACACGCGCGCGCCGGTGCCAGGCTGGGAACTGGACACTTCATCCCTGCGGCCTCGGGCCTCTGACGGCCCAGCTGTGAACGCGATCCTGGCCGGACGTCTGTGGGAGGCACTCGAGTTTTAAAAACTTCTTTTGATGGGGAGAAGAACAGAGGACTGGGAAGGGGGAAGGGGAGGAAACCCAAACAAACAAATCCCGGAACCAAAGGGAGAAGCCGTGAGAAAAGAAAGGGGAAAGGCTCTGACGGATTCTTCGTGAACATCCTCAGAAATAAAACAGGCCCCGCTGGATGCGGTTAGTTCCCCCTCGGGCCCGTGCGCGGGGCGGGATGGGCACACGCACGGCCTGCCGGACCCAGGAGGGCCCCGGAGCTCCCGAGGCCACCCGGCTGACACAGTCCTTCCTGCCGGACGCTGGCCACGGCACGTGACTTACTCCCGGCACGTGCTTCCCAGCCTCGGTACTGCCTGGAATTCTGGACCAATTCTTCCCGATTAAACTCTACGGTTTCTTCCGCTTTTTTCAAAGCTGTTGAGTATAAAAACCAGTGTCCTCCCCACCAGTGTCAGCACCGCCGGAAGTTCTCCGTGAAGGTGGGGCCCCCAGGCCCCGCGGGCTCCCGCCCCTGAATGGCCACGGTGCCTTAACTGGGCCTGCTGTGGACTAGTTGGTTCCTTCCCACACTAAGTGGTCCTTTGCTGACAGGCCCTGGGTGGGCCATGGAGCTACAACGGGATGGGAAAAGGTTTTGTGACGACTTAAGAAAATTGCAGAGCGGCTGTAAGGGGGCAGACGTGGAGGGGTGAGTGTGGGCACCAAGGGGCTCCCCGGAAAAGGGGGCACCGAGGGTGGCTGACGTGCTGGGAGACCACCACGGCTCCCCGTGGCCAAGCCCACCCTTTCTAGCCCATTTGTGGCCCTTCTCCCCTCAAGACACGCGGCACGGCTCCCTATCACTTGTCCAACAAAACTATTTAAGATTTTGAATTTACAAGGAATTCTGAAAAACAGCGGGAAAAAAACAGGTCAACAGTCCTATGCTCTGGCTGCGACCATAACCATAGGCATCGATTTTGTTTCTGTCTTTTCTCGTGGGCCGATGTTCTCCTAGTGCAAACGGGTCTCTCTGTGTGTGACCTGCTCGTTCACCCTTCACTGAAAGCAGCGCTTTCCGGGGCTCATCCCTGGTGCCCTCCTCACCTGCTGCCTGTCCAGCCGGCAGGCGACCCCCGCCCAACCACTTGGTGCACTTGTCTCTGTTCCGGACCCCGTTAGCAAACTCCCCTATGAGGGACACAGGGCACGTAGAGCCCTTTCCGTTTTAGGGTGTCTTTTCTTCAGATGGATTCCCAGAGGCGGAGTCCCAGCCAGAGACTGCCAGCTTCTCACCCCTCCCCACGGGACGCCCTTAATCTGCTGGTTTTGCCACCTTGGAGCCTGCCTGCGCCGGCCGCTGCCTCTTCCGAAGTCCCTTCCTAGTGCCCACGTCTTCCCGCAGAGAGTCTTCCGTGATCAGCCCCGTGTGTCCGTTCGTCCACGCCCTCACTCAGTGAGGGCGCAGTGAACGCCAAGGCCTGCCCTCAGGGAGCTGCCCGGCCAGGGAGAGAGAGGTGGGGGAATCAGGAGGGATTAACTACTGTGGGGGTGGGGGTGGGGGTGGGGGCTGGGGCGGAGGGCTGCAGGACAAAAGAGCGTGTGTGAGAGGGCTCAGAGGCCACACTGACAGGCGGAGGGGTCTCTCTCTCTGCCGCATGCGGACAAGCACGGGGAAAAGATGTGCTCGGTGGTGGGATGTGGTGGGATGCAGGTGTGCGTTGAGTGCACGTGTGTGTGTGTGCGCGTGTGCGGCTGCAGCAGCGGGTGGGGCCCCGGTGGCTGTGGAAGGGGGGCCAGGAGGCAGGCTTGAGTCTGGGATGTGCCCGACGCGCAGCCGAAGGGGACCCCTGACATGCTCGCACCTGCAGACACAAGTCTCCAGGTCTCGGGCGTTTAGCCGATGGAAACTACCCTCTTACGTGTCACCGTACTCCGAGCCCACTCTCCTGCTGAGGCCTCTCCCACTCTAGGCTTTGCACCTGTGACGCCTCCTCCCCTCACCCCATCTCTACCCGCCACCCGGTGCCCTGTCACTCGGTCCCGGTGGGGTGAGCTGCGTCCCATACTTGGTTTAGCATTACTTACGCCACGAAAATCATCTCAGGACCCCCTGACCTGGCAGATAAGGGCACTCAGGAGGCATCTTTGGACCCAGAGATCACAGATCCTTCCTCCCAGGCGTTTCTAACCAGCCTGCCACAGCAGCAGTGGCTCGCAGCGCCCACAGGCTGCCAGGCGCCCACATCCCGGGCTTTGATTACAGTCCCACCTCTTGGCCACATGATTACGCGTCAACAGCGAGGAAAGTTCTGACAGAACACCGGGAAAGCAGCCTAAAAACATCCGTGCGTGATCGTAACCGCGGAAAGTCAGGGCTGCATGCAGACGACACGGGCAAGAACCCGGGGACGCGAAGACCGCAGAGCGGGATGGGTGGGGAGCTTGTGGGGGTTACCTTCCGTGCAGTCTGTACTCCCTTAACATTTCTGTATAATCGGCACACAGGCGGAAGACGGCTGCGTGAACAGAACTTTTCAGCCCTGCGTGAGGGGCACTGTGACTCCTCAGTTCGAACGCAGGGTGGGAGGCAAGTCCCCTGAAGGCCGAACTGGAGTGCTTGGGACAGGAAGAGAGAGCACAGGCCCCTTGGGCAGGGGGAGCACAGGGCTGCGAGGTGCCCCGGGACAGGCTCAATATGCACGCGGAGCAAAGGCGCGGCTGGCCGGCATGGCAGGGGGAGCCCAGGCCACGAGGGGCTGGCTGCCAGGCCGAAGTAGTGACTCCCCAGCGGCAACAGGGGCCCCAGGAAGACCCCACTCAGGGGGGACCTCCGCTAAAGCTTGTCCCAAATGACTGCACGGGCGTCTGGCCCCTCGGTGGCCAGTGAGCGGGTGAGCCAGGGGAGGGAAAGTCGGCCTGTGGGATGGGACCCTCTTCCCCCTGTTAAGGCAGCCCAGGAGGTTGCCGAAGGCCCCGGCCGAGCAGCTGGGTGGCTGCCGTGGCTCCCCACGTCCCACAAGCAGGCGTCACAGCTGGGCACAGGGCGTCTCTACTAGCCGGTCTATTTCCAGCCGCGCGCGGTTGGGACGAGACGGGTGACGGGGAGGGATGGTGGAGCCGGCAATACACGGGGCTGGCTAGCGGCCACCGTAAACACGGGGCCAGGCCTGCGGTGCCGGGCGAGCAGGGTCACGGCCACATCTGTCCAGAGGCAGTCAGGCTCAACAAACATCCAGGGTGACCCCAAACCCCGGCGAGGGCCCAGGCGGCTCCAAAGTAAGCAAGATGGTTGGCAGAGGTTCTGGGACACTCATACGTGTTGACTGATGCCCCCTTTTAGGCACATGGCTCATCTCTGGTTTGGGATGTCTGTTTTGGTTGGTAGAGTATTTTTAAAGAGTCTTCACAGGACCCTTAGTTTTTGTTTATTGCTCAGATTCTGACCGAGCCCCTGGCACATAGACCGCAAACAAGATGGAGGAAAGAGTCTGCCGGCCCGTCGCGTCCTCTGCAACTGGGCGTTTTTCTTTGCTGTTTATGGACTTGGCATGTTCTGCCCTGGGACAGAGCAGGACTTCTTCCCCAGGCTCCCAAATCAAGACTTGGTCAACGGCGGGGCTGGCACAGGGGGAGTGACGATCGATTTCAGCCGGGTCCTACCAACGGGAAGGCTGGCCTCATACAGTGATGCGGTCCCTGCCCTGGCCCCCCAGCCAGAGGGAGCGCAGGAAGGAGGAGAAGGCAGCGCAGCTCCTGAGGCCTGCTGGGCGCCCCTGCGCTCTCACACAGACCACTTCGCAGCATTTCTGTAGCCCCCTCCCTGGAGTGACAGCGGACAGCTGCCCCCCAACACGCTGCTAGGAAGGGAGCTGGGAGCCAGGCTCCATGTGTCAACTCCCAGGTCCCCATCTCCCCTCGTCTGGAACAGAGACCAGCAGGGGCTGGGCGTGGGGTTGGGGACACAGGGCGCTGCAGTCCCACGGGCTGCGGGGGACACCTCCGCAGCAGATCTCTGCAGCTCTGAGCGCACTGATGCTCTGCCCCCGTGGCAGGCTTGTGCACCCACCACGATCAAATCGTGCTCCTCTGGATGGTCAGAATCAAACGTTCCGTCCCGTCTCCAGCCACCTGCCGTCCCCCCATCCCACAAATGAGCCTGTGCTGGGCCTGGGGAAAGCAGCAGAGTCATGCCGGAGTCTCGCCCTCCAGGGGCCTCCTGAGGCATTAGGAGAGGCCCCAGAGAGGTCCCGTGACAAGCCTGGGGGCTGTGGGCGCCCACGGGAGGAGTGTGTAACTTCTGGAGGGCCTGAGGCCCAAGCCGAGTCCTGAGGGACAAGTGGGCGTCGGCCCTGCATCCGTAAAGAGCAGGGGGAAGGGCGGTTCGGGCAGAAGGGACATCTGCTTATGGACTTGGTGGGCTCTGTCCGGGGACAGACAAGGTGCATCGGTGCAAGGATGCTGCTGGGCAGGATGGGGCGGTGTGTTTAGGGGAATGAAAGCTGTTTGGCCGGCTGGAGATGCCAGTTCTGGGAAAATCAGAGAGAGAGACGGACAGGGGCTGCGTCTGGCAGAGGCCGGGAGGACACAGCAGTGGGCTCAACCCCTGTCCTCGAGGACATGCCATGCCACCGAGTCATCGAATCACAAGATGCTGGAGGGTAAGGAAGGGCTCTGACACCACAGCCAGGCTAGGGGTTCCAATCAGTGCTCCAGCACCCCCCTTGCAGCGGGTGCTCTGCAGAGAGCAGGGCTCTCACTCCTGCCGGCCCTGCCCTCCCACTGTAGCCAGGGCAGTGCCACCACTGCGGGAGTCGGCTCGCACTTAAGTGTTCTGCTGCTAGAAGTCTGAGAACTACCGGGCACGTCCCACCCCTCTGTTTCACAGATGATGGGGAAACTGAGGCTCGGAGAGGTGGGGAGTTTTCCAGAGTCCCCAAACAAGTCCATGGTCCAAAGAGCCGGGCCCGAGACATTGCCTTTCCACCCCAGCACCGCCTGGCCCCCTCTGCTCTCCCACACTCCTCCCTGTCCCCATCCTGAGCTGGCTGTAGGCAGGAGGCCACACAAGCTCACTCTACCCCCAAAACGCCCCTGGGTCTGAATCATCCCCCCTCCCCACACCCCTAGTTCTACAGTGGTTTGGGGGGAAGAAGGAAGCCCATTTATAACGATGCACAAGTTTCCAGCGTTTTTCTTTTTCTCAGGTTAAAGAACCTCCACCAGATGAACAGTTGTGAAAAGCTGGGGGGAGGAGAGGGCCTGACTCTGGCTGGTCCTGGCAGGGCAAGTCCCTCCAACCAGGCGTGTTCCCATCACCTGAATGTGGGCCAAGAGTGGGGAAGGGTGGGGCACAGATAAAGAGAACAGGAAGAGACCTCTGGAGTTCACCTTAAAAAACACTGGTGTTTGTGACTGTGCGAAGCTCGTCAGTTTCACATTAAAGTGGGCGGCGTTTCTTTCCCAGCAAGAAATGCATTTGAGCTGTTGAAGTATAAAGACAAATAAACAGAGGCAACTGGAACCTTCTTCGTGAGGGGTGTGAGGGAGCAGCACATTGTCTCCAGCTGTCCTCCAGGATGAGAGGGGGTGCCTTCAAAAGGGCCTAGGCAGCGCGACCCTTTCATCCTGCCAGGGAAGGCCCAGCCGCCACCCGGAGCATCTGGCGCCCGCGGCGACTTCCTCCCACGGGCGCAGCTGGGTTCCTGGGCCCCGTCGGCCTCCAGGACCCCTCTCCTCTTCCTCCTGAGCCTCTGCTTGGCAGCCCGCAGGGTCACCTGCACATCTATCTTCCCTTCGGATCCGAATGGGCAGGGATCATGCCCGTTTTGCAGAGAACAAAATTGAGCCTGAGCAAGAGGTGGCATGTGTCCAAGGTCACAAAAGGAGCACGTGGCCCAGAGCTGGGACTGGAAGCGCTGAGGCCACATGGCCCCGTGTCAACAGACAGGGGCAAGCATCAGTGCAAGAGGATGGGGGGAGATTTCTGACCCGGGGAGGGTGGGGGGCAGCGGCTCATATGCGGCAGGGGCGCCGCGTGGAACGTGAGGCGTGGGGCCCCGGCCAAGGGGCTTCACCCACGGCCCAGGGTCCAGCTCAGAAAGTCATCGGTTCTCTTTACAAAGTAGGCTGGCTTCACACACCAGTGGTGAGTGAGAATTAGGTAATTCACACCCGTCGAGCCCTCGGTCACGTGCCAGGCACCGTGCTACGTGCTGTACAAAGCTCGCCTCATTCCGTGTCCGCATCATCCCTGTGCAGCAAGCAGCGCTCGCAGCCCCGCCCTACCGATGAGGATACGGAGGCCCAGAGAAGTGACGTTACTTGCCCAAGGTCACAAAGCAAGTAAGTGATCGATCCGGGATTCAAAGCTAGGCAGGCTGGCTCCCTATACTTCTTGAGGGCTGGGACTATGTCATCTACTTCCTGACAGTGAGCTCAGGACAGGTGCTCGTGAGATCTCTATGAATCGAATCCAGCTTTCGCTGCCATCTAGGAGCTCCAGACTCTCATATACCGCCCCCCCCACCCCCACCCCACCGCCCAGACCTGATGACTCCGCCGACTTCCGAACTTACACACCGTTTCCATCTGCACGGCTGTCGCGCGTCCCGACCGAACGTGGCCAGACTGACCCTCAAGTCCGCCCCTCCCAGCTCCAGCCTGACCTGCCCCCCGGGCTTCCGCACCTGAGCCGCTGCCCACAGTCACCCACAGACTCCAGGCAGTTGGTGGTGGTTACGCTCTTCCCCCTTACCTCTCACGTCAAACCCCTAAGCGATTCCTGTGGGCTCTGCTTTCAAAATACGTTCTGAATTCAACCACCTCTCGTCACCCGCACCGCCGGCACCCTGGAGTGAGCCACCACCGTCTCAGACCCAGACGGCCACAGTGGTCTCTCCCTCTTCCTCCCTGGGATACGTTTTCTACTTCATAGCCAAAAAGCAAATCCCTTTAAGTTAACATGTCCATCAGATTATGTCAATCCCTAGCTAAAGTGTCCCATGGCTCCCAGCTAACTTAGAATAAAATCCCAAGGCCCTTCTAGGACCTACGAGGCCCTGCCTACCTCCTGAGCTCATCTCCGGTCCCTCTCCCTCACTCTCGGGCCTCCAGGCACATTGACCTGTTCCCAAACTCACCCAGCTTCTGCCCATTTCACTTGTCCCTTCTGCTGGGTGGGAAGATCCTCCCTGTAATTTTCTAATGGTGGCTTCCTCCTCCTCCTCACTGAGGCCCCCGCCCCCATGTCCCCTCTGCTCGAATGTGGGGACAAGGCCTTTGTAACCGCCTTGACCAGCAGAATTTCGCGGACGTGCCCTCTGAGGCCAGACCGTCAAACTTCCATGCGCTCTCAGACCCAGCCGCCATGCTGCGAGGAAGGCCACCCCAACCCCTGTGGAGAGACCACACGCAGGGGCCGCCCCAAGTGTTCTGGCCGACGGTCAACGTCAACCACTAGACAGCGGCAAAGGAACCTCCAGAGGATTCTAGCCCGGCCATCGACCCATCGTCAGCCTTCGTGACTTCCCGGCCGGGGCCCCAGACACCGTGGAGCAGACGAGCCGCCCCTGCTGTGCCCCATCTGAATTCCTGACCCAGAGGATCCAAAAGCCAAATTAAATGGTATTTTGTGCCACTAAGTGTGGGGTGGTTTGTCTGCGCAGCAGCAGTAACTAGGATTCTACCCTATCCAGTGCATCATCTCTCTCCCCGTCACTCTCTATCACGTTATTTTGTTTTATTATTTTCAGTGGAGCTGACCTGCCTGAACTTACCTTACTGACTTACATGTTCGCCTGTTTGCTGTCCCCCACCCCCCACCCACCTATGCAGGTTCAAGTGGATGTGGGTGATTCTCCCTCTGTTCACTGCTTACTGGTTTCTTCAGCACCCGAAACCATGTCTGGCACACGGCAGGTGCTCCGAACGATTTTCTGGAATAAACGAATGGATGAACGCTAGGCGGAGGGCTTTGGGGTCCCTGCCATCACGGCCTTCCACCTGTCATTACAGTGGAGAACGTTTCTTTCTTATGATCCCGGGAGTCCCGAGAGAGATGGCCCTTGATCTTTGCCATGAGCCCAGCATGGAGGTCTGCTGAGTGAGAGGGCCCAGGTTATAAGGCACTTTTGCAAATGTGTTTATTTTTTCATTCTGCAAATACTTTTCGCATGCCTGTGATCTGCCAGACACGGCACTGGGCCCCGAGGAGGAAGGCGGAGGGTTGGGGGAGACAGCTTCTGCTTTCATGGGGAGAAGAGAGGACCCCAGCCCACAGCCACAGTGGCCATGTATACAGCGTGGTCACAGGACTTCAGAGCAAAGGCAGAGGCAGGTTGGGTCTTGGGTGACAAGAAGGACCACACCAGGAACCCGCTGCGGGAAGGGCCGCAAGGGAGCAGCAGGGAGGTGCAGAAGGACTCTGTGGGTTTAAG
This sequence comes from Felis catus, assembly GCF_018350175.1. NCBI lineage: Eukaryota > Metazoa > Chordata > Mammalia > Carnivora > Felidae > Felis > Felis catus. The sequence goes on from NC_058374.1 coordinate 136,183,747, forward strand.
GACGGCTGGGCCAGAGGGCGCAGGTTGGCACAGGTTGGCACAGGTGAGGGGTGAGGGGGAACGGCTGACAGGGCCCTGATGAGGGGCCTCATGAGCCAGTGAGCAGAGGCACTGGGCGCTACTGTGGAAGCCATGGGAAGCATGAGAGAAAGCTCTGGAAGAACAGGGCTCTGCACAGTCACACAGGCTAAGACAACATCCTGAGGGAAGCCCAAGGGGGACACAAAGCTGCTACACGGGCCGCAGGCTCCTGCCTGGGCCAGGGGAGGCAGTACGGGCTTCGGGGGAGGAGGTGCCCTGGAAGCGAACTCTGGAGTCAGGGGTTCCTTCTTGCCCCCCTGCACGCCATCCACCGGCTGGGCTTGGCAGATGCTAGGATTTCTGGATGTCCTCAGTGACTCCCCAGCTCGCAGGGGGTGCATACCTATCAGCCCGTGGAAGGAAGCCCCTCCTTGAACCTGGCCAGCCTCCCAGAGCTGGTGCTGTTCGGGCACCAGGGGGGGCAGGGGGCGGTCGGTGACTTACAGGCTTGCGGGCTTGAGTGGCCAAATGGTCCCAGCTCTGCTGGGTGGCCTGGTGTGGGTCACTTTCCCTCCCTGAGCCTTGGTTTCGCCATTCATAAAAAGGGGATACTGATGGCTTCCGCTTGTGGATGCCACGAGGACCAAGTGACGGACGGGAGCACAATATCCCGGACCACTCCGGGCGCGTGGCGGAGACTCACGCAAAGTTCCCTCGTCCCGCCTAAGTGGAACTGCCTGCCTAGCACAAGGCTAGGCGTAGAGTGGGTGCTCAATAAGCATTAATGGGAAAGGAGTGATGTAGTTAATGATGCTTTTCTGCGGAACCTGGCTACAGATGGCTTGTGTTCAGCAGGGGAAAAAGTGCTGAGAAGCAAGTTCAAAACTCAAACTGTGAGCAACCTGAGAAACATATTTTTCAGTAAGTCAAGGTAAAGACCGGGGTCAAAGAAAACATCTGGCTAAGTGAACGAGTGGCTTTAGAGAAAAAGGGCCCTTGCTTTGCGGAGATGGGGAAAAATTATCCACTGCTGGTTTTAATTTAAGATGAAAAAAACATCTTATTCTATTAGCCTAAATATTGCTCTCATGTCCAACTGCATGGAGTTTGGAATAATATTTTTCAAACAGAACTACTGCTATTTCAAGTAATTACAATGCTAAAAGCAGGCATTTGGGGTTGAGCAAGGATCTCATCCTGGTTTCAAATCCCTCTGGTGTCATTTTCTGTTATATTTGAGAAATTCCTCAATAAAGATGTCAAATAGAGAGAGGGTTTTGCTCCCCAGAGGGCAGATTTGGCCACCCTCCCAGGCAAGCCATCTCCACAAAAAAATAACCTCGTTTGCTCCAAAGAAAAGGTTCAACTGTGAAAACGCAGGCGAGAAAGGAACCCGTAAGCCATCAGCCTCCTTTCTCCTAATGAACTCAGAATGCTTTTCATACTCTGCTGATCAGGACTTAGTCCAGCCTTCATCCCCGAGGAGTTCAGTGGTGGTTGAGAGAGGAATGTGACGGCTGGACAAGACTCCTGACCCAGACTCCTAGACACCAAAAAACAGGAGATGCAAACCAGCCTAACTGTCCCTGACGGCCGACGGGCCGTGAGTGGGGCTCACGGTGACGGACTAGAGACGGTCAGGACTACACAAGGCAGTGAGAACGGACAACCTTCCAACAACTCTGCCAGCCTCCAGAACCACTGAGCACCCACCGGGCGCAGGCCCTGTGCTGGCAGCTTCACCAGGAAGCACAAACACAATTCCCACTGAGACCAAGCAGGTCATTAAACGCCTAAAGCTGCTGATTGTCAGCAACAGGGCACGGTGAGGACTGTAGCAAACAGGAAGTACACTCCCCCTCCAAAGAGGGCAGCCGCAGCACAGCATCCGGGCTTCCGCTCTGGCAAATCTCGAGTGATGTACGGGCAAATCTCCACGCTGAGACGTGGGCAAGAGATGTCCCTGTGCTGGGCCTCATGCTTTGCGGGGGGAGGGGGGCAGTCCCTGCTCTGCCCCTCCTGTGGCTTCAGCCCTCCCTACGGAGTAAGGAGCCCAGAGGGGGTCATGTGCACCTGGAACACACACACACCTTTCTAGACCACACTCTGGGTATTTGAGACCCTAAAATTCCCTGCCCAAATGGCCCCAAATCTTTTCTCAAAGGGACAGATGACACTTAGGACCAAGCAGTGGAAAAAGGAAAGGTGGTGTGGGAGCAAACGGCCAGAGCCTGAACATTCAGGTTAGCGTGTCTTCAGGCTCCCCGTGGTGTGGGGACGCAGCCAGCCATTCCACTGCCGCTCTCTGATGTGAAGCTTCAAGGACTCCCAGGTTCTGAACTCCAGGCTAGCCTTCCAAAGGTCATTAGGAAGGAGTATCGCTCAAGGCAGAAGAGAGGGATTATACTCCAGCTTTGAAGCTTTGTAACTTTTACATACATAGCCATGTGGCATCCAGGCCTCCGTTTGTATTCCTGCCCAAGCCCCACAGTGTCAGGGGCTGGGTGAATGTGGCCGAGCAGGAACGATGCTGGAAATTACGACTTTTATGTGACATTCTTTGACTTTTTAATTTTTATTAGGTTGATTGGTTTCTAAGTTTTTATTTTAATAACCTGGTGCTCATGACGGCAAGTGCACTCCTGAATCCCCCCCGTTTCACCTGTTTCACCCATCCCCTCCCCTCTCTGGTGACCATCAGTTTGTTCTCTATAGTTAAGAGTCTGTCTCTTGCTTTATCTCTCTCATTCCCCCCCCCTTTGCTCATTTGTTTTGTTTCTTAAATTGTACATATAAGTGAAATCATTTGGTATTTGTCCTTCTCTGACTGGCTTACTTCACTTAGCACAATACTCTCTAGTTCCATCCATGTTGTTGCAAATGGCAAGATTTCATTCTTTTTAACGGCTGAATAATATTCCATTGCATATATATAATGTATCTTCTTTATCCATTCATTAATCGATGCACACTTGGGTTGCTTCCCAAGTGTATCTCGGCTATTATAAACAATGCTGCTATAAACATAGGGGTGCTATAAACATTAGTGTTTCTGTGTTTTTTGGGTAAATACTCAGTCTGATTGCTAGACTGTAGGGTAGTTCTATTTAAAACATTTTTTTTAATGTTTATTTATTTTTTGAGAGACAGGGAGACAGAACATGAGCAGGGGAAGGGCAGAGAGAGAGGGAGTGATAGATTCCGAAGCAGGTTCCAGGCTCTGAGCTGTCAGCACAAAGCCCAACACGGGGCTCGAACTCACGAACCGTGAGATCATGACCTGAGCCGAAGTCAGACGCTTAACTGACTGAGCCACCCAGGCGCCCCAGGGTAGTTCTATTTTTAGCTTTTGGAAACTCCACACTGTTTTTCACAGTGGCTGCACCAGTTTGCACTCCCACCAACAGTGCATGAGGGTTCCTTTTTCTCCACATTCTCATCCAACACCTGTGGTTTCTTGTGTTTATGATTTTAGCCATTCAGACTGGTGTGAGTGTATCTCATTGTGGTTTTGATTTGCATTTCCCTGATGATGACTGATGTTGAACTTCTTTTCATGTGTCTGCTGGCCATCTGGCTGTCTTCCTTGGGAAAGTGTCTATTCATGTCTTCTGTCCATTTTTTAATTGGATTATTTGTTTTTTGGGTGTTGAGCTGTGTGAGTGCTTTATGTATTTTGGATACTAACCCTTTATCAAATGTGTCATTTGCAAATATCTTCTCACATTCTGTAGGATGCCTTTTGGTTTTGTTGATTGTTTCCTTTGTTGGGCAGGAGCTTTCTATTTTGATGGAGTCCCAAGAGTTTGTATTTGCTTTTTTTCCCCCTTGCCCCAGGGGACCTATCTAGAAAACAGTTGCTACAGTCGATGCCAGAGACATTATTGCCTGTGCTCTCTTCTAGGATTTTTATGGTTTCAGGTTTCACATTTAGGTCTTTAATCCATCCTGAATTTATTTTTGTGTATGGTGTAATAAAGTGGTCCAGTTTTCCCAACGCCATTTGTTGAAGAGATGGCCTTTTTCCCACTGGATATTCTTTCCTGTTTTATCAAAGATTAATTTACCATATAATTGTGGGTTTATTTCTGGGTTTTCTATTCTGTCCTATTGATCTATGTGTCTATTTTTGTGCCGGTCCCATACTGTTTTGACGACTACAGCTTTGTAATAACTTGAAGTCTGGAATTGTGATGCCTCCAGGTTCACTTCTCTTTTTCAAGATTGCTTTGGCTATTTGGGGTCTTCCGTGGCACCATACGAATTTTAGGATTGTTCTAGTTCCTGTGAAAAATGTTACTGGTATTCTGATAGGCACTGCATTAAATCGGTAGATTGCTTTGGGTAGTATAGCCATTTTGACAATATTTGTTCTTCCGACCCATAAGGAGAAATGTCGTTCCATTCCATTGTGTCGTCTTCCATTTCTTTCATCAGTGTTTTACAGTTTTCAGAGTACAGGTCTTTCACATCTTTGTTTAGGTGTATTCCTAGGTATCTTATTATTTTTGGTGCAACTGGAAACAGGATTGTTTTCTTAATTTCTCTCTTTGCTGCTTCGTTATTAGTGTATTGAAATGCTCTAGGCCTTTGTAGATTGATTTTGTATCCTGCAATGCTACTGAATTTGTCGATTGGTTCTAGCAGTTTTTTGGTGGAGCCTTTAGGGTTCTCTGTCTCTTGTATCATGTCATCTGTGAATAGTGATTTGGATTTGGAGTCCTTTTATATCTTTTTCTTGTCTGATTGCTGTAGCCAGGGCTTCCAATGCTATGTCTAATAAAAGTGGTGACAGTGGACATCCCTGTCTTGTTCCTGATCTTAGGGGAAAGGCTCTCGGTTCTTCCCCACTGAAGATGATGTTAGCTGTGGGTTTTTCATATATCACCTTTATTATGATTTTTTTTTTAAATTTTTGAGAGAGAGAGAGTGAGCAGGAGAGGGGCAGAGAGAGAGAGAGGGAGACACAGAATCTGAAGCAGGCTCCAGGCTCTGAGCTGTCAGCACAGAGCCAGATGTGGGGCTCGAAGTCATGAACCATGAGATCATGACCTGAGTCAAAGTTGGATACTTAATTGACTGAGCCACCCCAGGTACCCCTGGCCTATATTATGTTGAAGTATGTTTCCTCTAAACTTTTGTTGATGGTTTTTACCATGAATGGATGTTGTACTTTGTCAAATGCTTTTTCTGTGCCTACTGAAATGAGATGGTTCTTATACTCTCTTATTGACATGATGTATCATGTTGATTGATTTATGAATTTTTTTAAAGCAGTGCCTTTTTAAAATGTTTATTTATTTTGAGAGAGAAAGAAAGAGAGAGAGAGAGAGAGAGAGAGAGAGAGAGAGAGATGAGCAGGGAAGGGCAAAGAGAGAAGGAGAGAGAGAATCCCAAGTCGCTTAACTGACAGAGACACCCAGGCGCCCTGATTTATGAATATTGAGCCACTCTTGCAACTCAGGAATAAATCCCACTTGATCGCGGCCAATGCTTTTTTCTTTTTTTAATGTCGTGTTGGACTTGGTTTGCCAGTATTTTGATGAGGACTTTTACATCTATGTTCATCAGAGATGTTGGCCTGCTGTCCTCTTTTTTCTGTGTGGTGTCTTTACATGGTTTTGGTGTTAGGGTAACGCTGGTCTCATAGAATGAATTTGGAAGTGTTCCTTCCTCTTCTATTTTTTGGAATAGTTTTGAGAGGAACAGGTATTAACTCTTCTTTAAATGTTGGGTAGAATTTGCCTGCGAAGCCATCTGGCCCTGGACTTTTGTGTGTTGGCAGTTTTGTGATTACTGAATCGATTTCATTGCTGGTAATGGGTCTGTTCACATTTTCTATTTCTTCCTGCTCTCACTTTCATTAGGTTCTACGTTTCTAGGAATTTATCCATTTCTTCCAGATTGTCCAATTGGTCATAATATTCTCTTACAATTGTTTGTATTTCTGTGGTGTTTGTTATTTCTCCTTGTTATTTGTGATTTATTTAGGTCCTTTCTCTTTTTCTCTTGATAAGTATGGCTACAGGTTTATCACTTTTTTTTACTATTTTTTTACTATTTTTTTTACTATTTTTTCAAAGAACCAGCTCCTGGTTTCATTGATACGTTCTACTGGGTTTTTTTTTTTAGCTTCTATTTCATTTATTTCTGCTCTAATCTTCATTATTTCCTTCCTTCTGCTGGTTTTGTTTTTATTTGTTCTTTTTCTAGCTCCTTTAGGTGTAAGGTTAGGTTGTTTGTTTGAGATTTTTCTTGCTTCTTGAGGTAGACCACCTGTATTGCTATAAACTTCTCTCTTAGAACAACTTTCGCTGCATCCCAAAGGTTTTGAAGGGTTTTTTTTTTTAATGTGTATTTATTTTTGAGAGAGAGAGATAGAGCATGAGCAGGGGAGGGGCAGAGAGAGAGGGAGGCATAAAATCCGAAGCAGGTTCCAGGCTGTGAGCTGTCAGCACAGAGCCTGACGTGGGGCTTGAACTCACAGACTGCAAGATCGTGACCTGAGCCGAAGTCAGGTGCTTAACCGACTGAGCCACCCAGGCGCCCCTGAACTGTTGTGTTTTCATTTTCATTTGTTTCCATGCACTTTTTCATTTCTTCTTTTATCTCCTGGTTGACCCATTCATTGTTTAGTAGCATTTTATTTAATGCCCATGTACTTGTGGTCTTTTCAGAATTTGCTCTTGTGGTTAACTTCTAGTCTCATAGTGTTGTGGTCGGAAAACACGCATGGTATGACTTCCATCTTTTAGAATCTGTTGAGGCTTGTTCTGTGGCCTGATGTGTGATCTATTCTGTGACATCCCTCGATTTCTTTTCTAGTTTTTTTTATGTTTTATTTTTTATATTTGAGAGAGAGACAGAGAGCGCATAGGGGAGGGGCAGAGAGACAGAAACAGAATCCGAAGCAGGCCCCAGGCTCCGAGCTGTCAGCACAGAGCCCGACGCGGAGCTCGAACTCACGAACCACGAGGTCGTGACCTGAGCCGAAGTCGGACGCTCAACCGACTGAGCCCCCCAGGGACCCCGACAGCCCTCGGTTTTTAAACATTCACAAGCTATTGACTGATGATGGCGACAGTGGCGATTACAAAACCACTGGGAGGACGGACCAAACGTGCTTGCAGGCTGGATGGCGACTGCGGGCTGCCCGTTTGAAACCTCCACCACGCCATGACGACAGCATGCGGCACCTGTGCAAAGTGTGACATCTGTACACGCAGCTCTCTGTATCTGCTTTTGCGCGTGACTGTCACGGTGACCCTCTGAGACGGGGATTACTGACCTATGTTGTCGTTAGGGGAATGGGGCTTGCAGGGTTTGAGGAGCTGGTCCTAAACCGTTGACTCTTGAGCGGTGGTTCCGGAACTTGAGCCTGCGTCTTCCAACTCCAAGCCCAGCTTCCTCTTGTAGCGTTCTGTGTTTCAGCCAACATTCATCCCGACACACACCAGACACTTAACCCTCACGGCATGTTTCGGATGAGGGGCTTGAGGCTCTACGAGGTCACATCATCAGTGTGGGATACAGCCGGTTGGAACCAAGGTCTGACTTCTCTAGAGCCAGAGTTTTGTCTTGAGAAGGAAAGCGCCCAAACAAAAACAAGTCTGTTGGGAAGGTTCCGCCCTCAGCCAGAAGGAGAGGAGCCACAGAGAGAGCCTTTTCTCGGTCGCCATATGTGTGAGTTAGAGCCGTACGAAGGTGCAATCTGTGCTCGGAGGTGGGGGCGGGGGGAGTCTTACCAGTTCTTGAAATTAACCAGCATGAAGAGAATATGTTGTAAAAATAAAAATAAACCCACCCAGACTTTGCCGTTAGACGGGAGGCACTGGGCGAACGCGCCGTCGTCCAGAACCAGGCTATTTGCAAACACGTGGTCCCGCGCAGGTGCGAGCGCCGTGACCAGGAGGGGAGCCCCGTGGGTCAGACACAGCCCGGGGAGTGCGTGTGGCTGGCTCTGGCCTCCACAGGCCCGCCTCAATGAATCTCTTTCTGAAAGTCGGTCGGCGGATCGACGCCCGTTGACGTTTGGAGTCCTCGGTGCCAGGCACTCTGCTAGATGCTCTAGAGCCACGATCCCGTTCACTCCTTACAAGACGGGGACTACGGATCCCATTTTACATGTGAGGAAACTGAGGCAGGGGGGTGACGTGGCTGGCCAAAGGGCACACGGCTGGTAACTGGCAGAGCCAGGATCTAAGCCCGGAACTGGCGGTCCCCGAGGTCTGTCACCGAACACCGAACACCCCACCTGTTCGGGGGGAACAGGGTGCTGTTCCCTGTTGTCTCGCAGAGATATCAGCTCTGCCTTCCCGGACTAGTCAATTACCGAAACCAGCCTTACTGTCATCTGAGAAAGTGGCAGGCGACTGGTAAAAGTAAGGGCTTATGCTTTGGGAGGATTAAACGAGACAGCACTCGGATGGTACTTAACTCGGGGTCTGGCACGATAAACGTCCTACAGGACAGCCCCGGTCTTTCCAATCTAACCAAATGCCCTGCCTACCTCTGCAGCCTTCTGACGTGCCTGCCACCCCCCCTGAGCCCAGCTGCCCCCCCCACCCTCAGCCCTCTGCCCAGGCTGGGCCCTCGTCCCAGCACGTGGCCTCCTAACCTCTGCAGGACCCGCTTGAGGAGTCACCCCACGTCCAACCCCACCCTCGCCCGATGCAGGGGAGGCTCCTCACAGGCCCCATCTGGGCTTCAACGGCCCGCCGTCCAGACTTCCACTTCAGGACTTATTTTGGGTGTAATTACATGTTCACAGATCTGTTTCCCATAACAAGTTTGTCTGAGATCCAGCACACATTAAACAGAAACAGGCAGGGAAATCTACAGCTAATACACCGCGGAGAGGAAAAGTTCCAGGGCACCGGGGACGCCACACTTCCTGTGCCATGTATCACCGCGCCCACTGGCACACGGGAAGGTCGGTTGGGCCCTTTCATCGAGTTCTGCATCGAAAGCCAAAAAAACATCCAAATGACCCTCTGACCCAGTGGTTCCATTCCTGGGAAGACTTGTTAAAGGCAACAATTAAACAAATAAGAAAAAAAATTTCTTTCTTTCCTTATTTTGAGAGGGGAGCGGGAGCAAGCCCCTACCCGAGGAGGGGCAGAGGGAAGGAGAGACAGAATCCCAAGCAGGCTCCGCATTGTTAGTGCAGAGCCTGACGTGGAGCTTGAACTTGCGAACCGCGAGATCATGACCTGAGCCGAGACCGAGAGTTGGATGCTAAACTGACCGAGCCACCCAGGCGCCCGAGAAAATATAAATTTAAGCCCAGAATCACCTCTGGCCTCGGTTGCTGAAAACACGCAAACAAAATAAGCAAACGCTCTTATTCGCCAAGCATAAAAGGGAGGTTGAGTCACCCAGAGGAACAGTAATGCCTGCTTGCTGATTATTTGCACGTGCTAAACGCCGATCACTCCACTTCACCGTGTCATTTCGTCCTTGCACACAGCCTGCATAACTGTCCCTATTTCACAGCGGGGAAGACTGAGGCTCAGAGGTTGTGACGATAGTGACAGCGACTAGAATGGAGAACTCCGTGCCGGGCGTGCTTCTCAGCATCAGGACATCATGTCAGCTCCTGCTCACCAGGGTCTGTGAGGAAGCCGCTCTTTGGAACCCCCGCCACCAACAAGTGACCGAGACCCAGAGACAGTAATAATGTACCCACAGCCACGCTCCCGTCAAGTTCATGGTCTTACTTCCTCAGCTCTAGCTATGGTGCCCTGTGTCACTCCAGCGGCCAGTCGCAGAAGAGGGCCTGGGGGACAGGTACCTCTGCTTTGAGACCCTGCGCTTCCTGCCACGATGGTGTTCCTGCTGCAGACCGCAAGCCACCTCTGTGATGGCTTGAATTATGTCCCCCCAAAGATGCTGGAGTCCTAAAGACCAGCATCTGTGGAACCGTAACGGAGATAGGGTCTTTGCAGATGAGGTCAGGGGAATATGACTGTGTCCGTATAAAGCAGGGAGGTTTGGACACAGAGACACGCATGGAACAGAGGCAATGTGCAAACACGGGGAGACCATGACTGACTAGCACAGAATGCCCGAAGCGACCAGAAGCTAGGAGAGAGGCCTGGAGCAGATTCTCCTCGGAAGCCCTCAGAAGGAATCAACTCTGCTGACGGCCTGACTTCAGACTCCTGGCCTCCAGCCTGCGAGAGAACACATTTCTGTCGTCTCGGCCACTCAGCGTGGCACATCGTTATGTCAGCCCCGGGCTATTAGTCAACTTATCAGATTACGAGGCAACCACAAAATGGTGAGCACAGGGGCCAGGCTGAGAATACCCGAGGTGCACAAGATGTTGAAGGGGCCACCTGACTGCCGCCACAGGAAACCACAGCTGGGTGCAGAGAAGGCGGCAAGCAAACGCACCAGCACGACTAAGCTATTTTCCAATTCTTTCCGTTCTCTTCCATCTTCCCAATTTTATCCAGCAAGCTTGTATTACTCTTATAACTGGCTTAAACGTATGCATTTGAACCATGAGAATCTGGAAATAGAGAAGAATTCCTTGTTATGGGCTGAACTGTGTTCCCCAAATCCGCATGTTGGAGCCCTAACCCCCCGGTGCCTCAGAACGTGACCTATCTGGAGACACAGCCTTTAAAGTGGTAATTGAGTTACAAATGGGCTGTGAAGACAGGCCCCACTCCAGTAAGACCGGTGCCCTTATAAGAGGAGGTGAGGACACACACAGAAAAAGGAGAGACACAGAGAGACAGAAACCAGCTACGTGTATGCACAGAGATGGCCGTGTGAACGCACAGCAAGAAGGTGGCCGCCTGCAAGCCAAGGAGAGAGGCCTCAGAAAACCCAACCCCGCCAACACCTTGACCTCGGACTTCCAACCTCCAGGACTGTAAGAAAATAAATTGCTGTTGTTTGAGCCTACCGGTCTATGCTATTTTGTTCTGGCGGCCGTAGCAAAGTAATACCAGGAACCAGGGCGGGGAGGGGGCGGGACTTCCCACGGCCCCCAGCACCGCGCGCTGGAGCTGAAGAACAGGCAGGGTGAGCCTCGCAGGCAGGGCACGGCGGCGTCACTCACCCAGGCAGTTGTGTCCATCGTGGGCCAACATGAAGCCGTCAAAGCAGGTGCACCTGTAGTTCCCCGGGATGTTGATGCATTCGTGCACACAGCCCCCATTGTAGTAGTCATTCTCACACTCGTCGATGTCTGCAAAACGAGGGCCAGGAGAGGGATCAGAGGAAGGGCCTGGGGGTCTGGCCTCCCCGCTACCACTGAGGCCCCCAGGGCATGACTGGTTTGGGGGTGGTGGGGGGAATGACTCAGTAGGTGTTCACTAAAGTCCTTGCCGGGGGCCGGGGACCCGCAGACGACGACGACAAAGCTCCTGGCTCTGCAGCGAGGCCGGCCACCTCCTCACAGGGCAGAGCCACGTGCCAAGCCACACGCAGGGGGCCTTCACCATAGCGAAGCAGACACGATTCACACCCAGCGCTGCCTCCCTCAAAAGCCTCCCAATAGCTGCATGTGGGGACCCTGTTTAAAATCCCCCCACGCCGGCTGCCTTCAGTCTATCTGAAAGCCTCCCAGAGACAGAGCTCATTACGTGTGAAGCAGGGAGTACTGAGTAACGTGAACTTTGCGCAGCGCCAAAAGCGTCGCCTCTGCAGTGAGAGGAAAGTCCGCACACTCTGCCGAAACAAGTTTCCTTCCCCAGCAACGTCTGAAGCCTGGATTTCCACCGCTCCAGTTTCCTTGTGTAACAAAGGCTTCTGTCTCATAAACAATGGCCCACAGCCTCTGTAAAGGTCACCCCTTTCGCTGTTTTAAGTCTTTTGCAGCATTTCCCATCGGGGTCAAAGGGCTATCAGTTCTAGAGTTCCAGAGAGATTTGAGAGACCTCAGAGAATAATAGGAACGCGCCTAGTTAACATTCAACGAGCCGCTTCTGTCCCCAAGGCCTGCTGGCAACACCATATGTCATTACCTCCTCACAGCACCCAGTGACTTGGGAAGGGGGACACCGTCATCCTTATGCCAACTTTACAAGGGCACCAAAGAAAGCGAGGCACAGGGAGGCCAGACCCCGGCCCAAGGTCACACACCTACGAAGTGGTACCAGTGGGATTCGAACCGGGCAGCCTGGCCTGGGAGCCCCATGGGGCACGAGCCCACCGTATCTCGGAGTAGCAAGCAGGGGGAGCCGGGGACCAGGGAGAACCACCCCCAGCACCGCCTGGGGGCACCTGCCCTTCTCCCAGCTCTGCCTGGGCTTCGGCACCCCCTGCCCAAACGCTCCCCGGATTCGCAGTCTCAGCCCCCACCCCGGCCGACTTCCACAGGCAACACAGGAAGGCCTGAAAAGGGAGGCGGAAGTGCCCCACGAGGGGGGGGGGGAACCGGAAGTACTGTGCTCAGGGCAACCGGAAGTGCCCGAGCTAAGGAGAACCGGAAGTGTCTCTCGGGAAAAATCAGTCCCTCCCCTCCAGGGTCAAAATGGGATACTGGAAGCCAGGTTCCGGCTGCAGAAGCCGGTCCAAAGAAGAGAGAGTTCTGAAGGCAAGTCTGGCTGCTCCCTCGAAGGCCTGGCATAGAGAGACACCCAGCTCCATACTCTCCCTGTGCTGGTCCTGAGAGTAGAGCTGCACCCAGCGGAGGAAAGCCACGGGGGCGAATTGGAGTTGGCAGGCAGGAATGTCCATTTGGTCAGAGGCTCTCTCAGGAGGTAGTGAGCTCCCTGACTCAGGAGATGACCAACCACTGTCTAGACGTCTGCCTGCCAGTGATGCTGCCAGCAGATGGGATACCTTCGGTGAAAATGGCGGCGTGAAAATGCCAGAAAACAGAGCCCAGACTGTGCAGCCCACGGGTCCAGCCATGACGAGGGGATAACAAAGGAGCCCGGATCCCCAAAGGGGCGGGAGACAGGAGCTCCCACCAAACCCGCCTGCCATGGCCATCAGCGTCAGCTGCGAAGCCGACTCAGTTCTGCAAGTCAGTTGGATTGTTCTTAATCATTATATTTAATGCGCTGAGACATTTTAAATACCACTGAAGTTAGAGATAAGATTTCACGTTTGAAAGGGCACATGGGTTTATAAGACGGAGACGTTGATTACTTCTCATTCTCTGCAGCCCTGACCTTTTGCCAGAGCCCCAGATAAACCAATCCAACCACTGAATCTCCCAGACACTCCAAAGGTAACACGGCCTGATTTTAATTCATCAGCCTGTACTTCCCTCGGGGTCCCTGTCCCCGTGGATACTGTAATCCTTCCACCTCTCCACCAACATCACAGCAGCTTCCAAAGCATGGCTTTTCTACACCCTTAACATGGTTGCAGTCTGCCCACTGGTCACCCAACCCACCACCCGCTCAGCATCAGCATCATCTCTCATCTGATCTGAACACAGCAGCTCCCAAACCATTCCCTTCCTCCTTTCCTTCGTGTAAACAGTGACTCAGGAGAAGATGGCCTGGTCCCAGCTCTGGGGGTGGGGGGTGGGGGGTGGGGCCTGGTCAGTCCAACGATACAGTATGTGCAGCAGCTATTGGTTCCAGGGTGGGCATGTGACTTAGGTTGGATCAGTCAGATTGAGCAGAAGGACTTCTACCCCATGCTCGGGTAAAAGAATTCTGTCTCTCAAGTTGTACCCCAGAAGGAAGTGTGCAGATACTTCCTCCTGAAACATACACCGGCTCATTGAATTTTCATAGCAACCCTCTGGAGCGGGTATTTTAACTTCATTTGAAGGTTGAGCAAACTAAAGTGCAGAGAGGCGAGGTAATTGCTCAAGGTCACACAGTACATGGCAGGGCAAGGGTCAGAAGGAAGGTCTTTCAGTCTGAAAAAGCGGTGTCCTTTCTAATGAGTTAGAATGCCCACGACGTGCCAGGCATCGGCAAATTACTTTATGCCCCTTATTTCACCCTTGGCACATCTGCACCGTGTGCCGTGAGAGTGTTATCTCATCATCCAAACACCTATTTGTGCATTCATCCTTCCACGTGTCTATTCGTGCTAAAATCTATTCATCTAAATAGCCGACCACCCTCCCATTCATCCAATCCTCTATTATTCACCCACCCAATTGTGCAGCCAGATATCTGCCCATGTGTCTAACTATGCATCCATCCATTTAAATATTAAGCTAGGCACCCATCCTTAACACCTAAACATCCATTCACTCATCCACCTACCCAAATGTCTAACCACCTATCCATCCATCGATCCACATCCATCCATCCAAACACCTATCCATCCCTCCGCACATGCACACACACGCCACCCTTACCCAGTCTTCCATTCACCCACCCATCCATTTCTTCAAACACGATCCATCTAAATAGCTTATGAAATACATACAATAAGATTTTCAAAAAGAATAAGGTGTTAGGAAGAAGAAGAAGAAGAAGAAGAAGAAGAAGAAGAAGAAGAAGAAGAAGAAGAAGGAGGAGAAGAAGGGGAAGAAGAAGAGGAAGAAGGAGGAGGAGGAGGAGGAAATAATGAGGGTTGAAGAGTAAGAGAAAGCTGGTGAAACCCTGCAAAATTACGTTTGGTAATTTCCAGCACGGTTTCAAAAAGTTGGCCACAAATACGGCTCTGAGCCTCCTGGAAGCCAAAGCAAAGAAGGAAACACTATCAGAGTCACCACGTCCATAAAATGCAAGGAAACCGGCTCTTTCAATGGCGGGAAGGTCTACGAAAAACATCTCTTACCCTGGCTAACATAATCGTATGCCCCAATTTGCTTGGCATAGTCCCAGTTTATGCTGGAATTACTAAGAACACACTCTGCACCCGCAAAATAACAAACTATTTGGTCACTATACCCATCATGCATTACAAAGAGATTGCTGAATAATCAATAAAACAACTCTAGCCTTTTCTTCCTGGGACACCCTATAGTGTCGGCCACAGTCGATGACAGTTTGGCAGAAGAGCGCAGGCATGTCTATGGCTCACCGTCTTCCCTTCATTTATCTCCAAAGGATTCCCCCACATCCAAGCATCTTAGAACCATCAGTTCCCCTTTAATCCCCGGGCCTGACGTGCCTCTGAGATCAGCCTGTAATACCTGCTCACAAACGAAGCCCCCCCTCCCCTGAGGTCTGTGTCTGTGCGTTGAAGTTTTGTCTTTTGTAATCATGTTTGTTTTTTTTTTTAATACATGAGAGATAAACACACAGACAAATCAGCTAAAATCATCTCTGTCGAAGCAAGTGGATTTATTACTGTGATAAATGTATCTGTGAGCTGCCAGCCCTGGGGAAGGCCACACAGGCTTCCGAGATGCCCATCGGGCTCTGACCACTTTTTCAGGACTGTTAAAGCCGGAGAATGAGGGTGCCTGGGTGGCTCGGTCGGTTAAGCATCTGACTCTTGGTATCGGCTCAGGTCACAGTCTCACAGTTCGTGGGATCAAGCCCTGCTTGGGACTCTCTCTCTCTCTCACTCTCTCACTCTCTCTCTCTCTCAAAATAAATCAATAAGCCTTGAAAAAAAAAAAAAGCCAGAGAATGAGAAACAGGCAGATGGGGCAGGGAGAGGGTGAAGGAATGGGGGGGAACAGAGCCAAGCTCTCTGGATGTTTATTCCAAAACGATTATTGTGGGTTGAACTGTGTCATTCCAAAAAACGTTTCGGTGCCCTAACCCCCAGTATCTGTGAATGTGACCTGATTTGGAAATAGGGTCTTTGCAGATGTAAGCAAGTTAAGATGAGGTCATACCGGAGTGGGACGGGCCCTAATCTAATGACTGGTGTCCTTATAAGAAGAGGGAAATTTGGATGCCCGCAGAGAGGATGCTGGGACAAAGAGGAGAACACCATGGAAGAACAACACACAGACGCACAGAAGGAAGATGGCCAGGTGACAACGGAGGCAGACACTGGAGGGCGGAGGCTGTGTGAGAGCCAGGTGTCAGGGCTACTCCCATATCACTGACATGGAGGCTGAGGCACGGCGTGGCTGAGCACCTTGTCTCCGAGCCCCTGGCCGGTGGCTGTGTTCAAGGGCAGACGCCGCACCTGTTGGAGCCATATCCTTAGGGTGCAAGAGGTGAAGACTTTTTAAAAGTGCTTCATGCTCCAAAAAGTTACTAGGGAGAAAGTGGGAAGGAGACGTCACATGCATCATTATTTGTGTTTCCCACGTGCATACCTAGCCTTGAGGCTGAGGGGTGGTGATGGGGAGGGGTCACGCGAGTGGGAACCGCAGGGAAGGGGGGGAGATCTGACCCGAGTGCTCACCCCAGCCACCCCTGCTCCTTCTGCAGCTTGCATTTTCTTTAAAATAAAAGATTTTTTTTTTAACGTTTGCTTATTTTGAGAGAGAGTGACAGAACGTGAGCGGGGGAGGGAGACACAGAATCCGAAGCAGGTTCCAGGCTCTGAGCTGTCGGCATAAAGCCCGATGCAGGGTCTGAACTCATGAGCCATGAGATCGTGACCAGAGCCGAAGTCAGATGCTTAACCGACTGAGCCACCCAGGCGCCCCGCATTTTCTTTCTTTTTTTTTGTTTTTTTGTTTTTGTTTTTCCTTTTCCTTTTATTTATTTCTGAGAGATAGAGACAGAGCACAAGTGGGGGGAGGGGCAGAGAGAGAGAAAGACCCAGAATCTGAAGCGGGCTCCAGGCTCCGAGCTGTCAGCACAGAGCCCGACGCGGGGCTCGAACTCACAGACCGTGAGATCATGACCTGAGCCGAAGTCGGACGCTTAACTGAGCCCCCCACCAGGCGCCCCGCATTTTCTTTCTTTGGTGAAAATTCATTCCTCAACAGAAAACAGCTCCCAACATCTAACAGGGGAGAGCAAAGCAGCACAGGAACCACTCATTATGGGATTTTTAAAAGGACACAAAGTTCCATTTTTCCTGCATTAAAATGGCAGCGTGTGCGATCCCACAGCTCTGGTTATATGCCCACAACACTGGAACTCGGATGAGAAGAGTATAGTTTTTTTTTTTTTTTTTTCATTTAACTCAAAATTGATTCTTGCTGCCCCATAAAATATATATTTATTCGGTGGTGCCTAGGTTCTAAAAGATTGTATTGCAATGAGTCAGAGCTCCTTCTCGTTTTATTTGAACCCTATTTCAGGGCATTTTTCCTAAGAATCAGGACTGACTGGAAGGTTCTCGAAATGAGGATTTTTAAAGCACCCTGCTCTCCACTTTCAGAGATCATTACTGAAAAACGTCTTCTCATTCCTCCTTGAAACTGGCATTTTTTTTTTTTTCCTTGACGTTCTTTGCAGGCAGTGGAGACCAAACACTCTAACAAAGACCCCTTCCCTGGCTGGGTGCTATAGCATGTCTTCTCCTTTGTCTGGGGGCTTTAGGAAAAACCATGCACCCCTCAGATCAGGCATCCGTTCTGGGAGACACGTATGGCTTAGGAAGTTGAGTCCTCATTGGTGAATAAATCTTAATCCGGTTTGTTGGCTAATTACGCTCGAGGGAAGCTAGTTTTGCAGGGCGCCTAGCAGGAAGGATTAAGCCTCCTGTCTCCGGTGGCACAGGGTTAAGCTCTGGGTTTGTAATGATTGAGTAATGAGACCCGGCTCTCTGTGGACCCCTGGCATCCATTGATCGGGTTCCCCTTCTGGGGAGACAATGCCAGAAGTGGGCCCAGCAGTTAATTATGGGAAAGGTCAGAGGTCACGCAAAACCAACACGAATCTATATACGTTTTCATTCCTGACTGCACACAATGACCGTGGCTCAGCCGGAGGGTGGGAAGGCCCTCCCCACTGCCCAGTTCGAGATCCAAGATGGCCATGGGGTTCGAGCTGCTTGCTGACCGCCCCCCGTGGCCAGCATAGATTCAGGCCACCACGCTTTTGCTCATGCTGTTCCCTAGCCCGGGGCTCCTTCCTCTTCACGGGACACCTACGAGCCCCAGCGTCATCTGCCTCTTGAAACCTCGACCGATCCCCTGGCAGACAGGGCTCCTCCTCCCCCTCTGGGCCCCAGAGCCCCGTGCATGGAGTCTACACAGCTCTCGTTTGCTATGTACCTGTCCTTTGGGGCTGTGAGTTCCTTGGGGCACGAGCCGTGTTCTGTTCAGCGTAAGCCTCAGCAGTGGCAGAGCCCTGCTCGACAAAAGTCTGCTCAACACAGAACAAATGAGCAATCGTCCTGCGCGTAGCTTCCGTTCACCGACCCCCACAACGTGTGGACGGCAGGCAGGCCCTTCACGCGTGCCCCCTCGGAGAGGTACGTCCCAACATCTTTGTTTTGTAGCAGGGGAAACCAAGACTCAGAGAAGTTGCCTCCCCTGCCCAAGATCACACAGCTGCTACAAGTGGAACCAGAACACGAGCCAGGCCACTTGACCTCAAAGTTAATGCTGTCTACGTCACGAAGGACCACGTATCATAAGATTCCATTTATAGGAAGTCTCCAGAAAAGGCAATCTATCGACACAGAGAGTAGATGAGTGGTTTTCTTGGGCTGGAGGGCTGGGGAGTGATGGCTAAGAGGTGCAGGGTTTCTTTTTGGGGTGATAAAAAGGTCCTGTAGTTGACTGTGGCAATTACAGTCAACTGTAAGTGTACCAAAAGGCAGCGAACTGTAGGTACACCTTAAAAGCATGGTGTGTGAATTGTATCTCAATAAAGTTGTTTACAGTTAAAAAAATTTTTTTAACATGTATTCATTTTCTGAGAGAGAGAGAGAGAGAGAGAGAGAGAGCGTGAGCAGGGGAGGGGCAGAGAGAGAGGGAGACACAGAATCCGAAGCAGGATCCAGGCTCCGAGCTGTCAGCACAGAGCCTGACATGGGGCTTAAACCCATGAACTGTGAAATCATGACCTGAACCGAAGTCGGATGCTTAACGGGCTGAGCCGCCCAGGCACCCCTGTTTACAATTTTTAAAACATTAATGCCGTCACCGCTGTCATCTGTTGTGCTGGCTGGGTCACTGGGGCTCTGCCTGGACACAGGGAAACCAGAAGGATGTTGTCCCGAGCCAGCCTCAAATACCAGCTGCCCGGTGTGGGCTCACAGCGGGTGTGTGGCTCCCAAGCCCCAGGAGGAATTTTCCTACCAAACCAAAGGACAAGGGGCAGTGGATTATTCCCCTTCTCCCCACCAAACACCCTGAACCCTTCGCCGGGGGCTCTTCCCAGGCTCTGGCATCCAGCCTAAAGGATACGGAACCTGGTCAAGGGAAAGCTGACCTGTCGGAATGTTCGAGATGGAAGTGACGAGGGGCCCCGGGCGGCCAGCTCAGAGTTGAGGCCCCCGTCGGTCCCCTCTGCCAAGCAGAGGCACGGTCATTCTCCTGTCCCCTTAGCAAAAGGCAGAGGAGAAGCCCTAAATCCCGCTAAACTGCGGGCGCTGAGGGACTGCTATGCGGGCCCAGCCACCTCTGAACTCAACAGGGTGACAGTCAGAAACACGGAGCTGCCAGAAAGCCCGAGCCGCCCCTCAGAATGGGTAAGCCGGCACCCCGGAGCCCCTCTGATGCCCCCACTGCACTTTATCAAGGGCTAGCCGAGCCCAGAGAGGGGAACTGAAGAGCTAATCTTATCAGCAAGTCAGGGGCGGACAGCACCTTGAACTCAAGACTCCAACCTCAGAGGCCCCGGCAGGGGGCAGCCTGCGCTGGCCTGGGGCAGTTCGTTTTCCTTCTTTCTCTCCAAATCCCCGGTGGGGTTTCTCTCCGACACAAACAGCAGCGGCAGTGGCAACTCCACACCAAACACCATCTTAATGGCAAGCGGCTCACCCCTCACTAGAGCCCAAGCAGGAAGGCTTAAGTAACTTCCCTCATCACAGACAAAGAAACTGAGGCTCAGAGGGCTTAGGCGACTCGCCTACGACCACCCGCTAGTAAGGGGCAAAGCCAGTGCTGGAACTCAGGTGGGCCGGTTCCAGACTCTGCCCCCCTAACCTTGCCACGACCGTCTGGAGAATCTCCCAGTCTCAGCGACCGAGGAAGTCAGGGCCCACGGTCCTTACCGAGCATCAAGGCACCTCCCCGCCTCCTCCTCTCCCTACCAATGCCTTCCCCAGGCTGGCGCCTCACCCTCAGCCCGGACCCTGGCCACAAGTCGCTGCCAGTCTGACGAGGGACGACGACCCAGACACAGATGAACCCGTCTCGTATGAGGAGAGCCTCCCCCACCAGCACACCGGCCAGGCCCGGGCCCGTCCCCAGGGCTGCCGGTGGGAAGGGACAGGGGACTGACAGTCCAGCCCAAGCCCATCTGCCAGCCCCAGAGACTAAGCCAGCATTCGGTGCCACCGTGGCGAGGGGCACCCTGAAGGAGCTGCCCGCTACAGGGGTCCGAAGGGACCTGGGCTCTCCTAGCTCTGGCCCTAAACTTTGCAGTCAGCCCACTAGGGCCCAAGAGGGCCACAGACCTGCCCAAGGTCACCCGGGGCCGGCATCCAGTTCTCCATGGACCCATGCCTGGCTCCACTCCCCTTGACACAAGGGGCAGGACACCCACACGGAAGGATGGCCACTCCCAGAGAAAGTACATTCTGGAGCCTGGAGGAGAGTAGGGAGTGATCGATACTGGCGGCTGTTGTTAGCCAGGCCAGAGTCCAAGCAGGCTGACTGGAGTTTTAAACTCTGTCCTCCCAGGGCTGCAGCCCCGGCCCATCTGGAGGACCCCCTCGGAGTCCCTCCGAGGCCCCGTGACCTTGCCCGCGCACACACGAGCCCTCTGGCCCTCTTTGTCTCAAGGCCTTGGGGAAAGGCCATCATCCATTTCAGTAGCATCCAAAGGCCGACAGGCCCGCAGTTTATTTTCTTAGAAATAATGGTTTTTTTCTGGTTAGCATTCCTCAGATGGAAAAACAAATACAGCCACTGTCATAAGAAGCGGCCAAGAGGAGGAGAGAGAGCCCAGAGGAAGGGGCGGAGAGGGGCTGCTGCCCGAGGGTGGGGGGCTGGGGCTCTGGGGGCGGGGGGGGGGCAGAGACCCTCGAACCCTAGGAGAAATGGGGATTTAGAGGAAAAAGAAAGCACGAGACGCAGGCCCTGGGCTGCCTTCGACACACTCTCAGCCACGGCACAGAGGCCCTCACCTCTGCTCAAATGCTCTTCTGGGAGGCAGGTGCCATTGGTCTGACTGGTTGGATGAGGAACGAGGCCTCCGGAAGGTTAAGTCGCTCACTGGCCTTACTGAGTCAGCCAAGACCAAAAAAGGCCGCTGCATCCATGCTACGGATGCCTTCCTGGACCGTCAGAGCTGGAAGGAACGTCTGCGTTCCTAACTTAGCCTGCATAAACGCCTCTCCGAGGGAGCCTCTCTAATTTCTTCCCTCCCGAGGCGGAGATCCACACTGTCTCTTCTTTACCCCCCGAGTCAGGTCTGTATTTCCACTGCTGCCCTCCCCACACCCTGTTATGTTCCCGTCTTTCCCAGTCTGTCTCTCCCACTGACCAGTGAGGCCAGGAAAAAACGTGTCCTGGGCCCAACACCAAGCCTGGCACAGAGTAGGCGCTCAGTGAACATTCTCAGTTGCAAACTGAATCCGGTCCAGCGGACACATTTTACAGATGGGCCAACTGAGGCTCACGGGGGCCAACTTGCCTCCAGTGCCTAAAGGCCGATGGTACGACATTGTCACTTTTCCTTCTCAACATGGATATGGGGCTCCGGGAAGCCCCAGCTCTGAGGCAGAGCTGGGACCAGTTGCAAAAGCAAGGCCGTCTAATTGCTAGCTGACTTGGAATTTTAAGTCACATCTGACTTCTTCCTGCCTGCTGGTCTGCTGGACTAGAGCACTTTCATCTTCAGTGGGGCACACGTTAGCATGCATAATTGCACGTTTTAAGACTTGAAGAAGAATTTCCCCTCCCCAAGCCTGCCCCCGCCCCCAGCCCACCTCCTACTGCCTTTCCTGGCCTCCCAAAAAGCAGAATTTTACCTGCAGTTCCAATAAAACGTGCAATAATGATTGATGAAAATGATTTAATAAGGTCATAGGCATTACTATTCCCTAAGAAGGCCAATTGGTTTTAAGATTTTTTTTTTTTTTTGCTGATGTTAAACTAAACGGATCGCCGGGTGTGTTATTAGGAGTTTTGTTAAAATGCTTAATAGCGTGCCCTGTAATCTACCTGACTTCAGTGACTGACAAGTGGACCCTGGGGACATAAAATTCAGGAAATGGCTATTTATATTCATTACATACATGCTAATTTTGTGATCTCTGATGCCTATAGGGTTGTCGTTTTTTTTTTTTTCCTTCTCACACACAAAAAGGGGGAAAATAATAATATATTTGATTTTCTGTGGCCCAAACAAAAAGTTATTTCCCCTAAGAGTTTTAATTATAGCATTCTGGAAAAGGCCCGAGTTGGAACTTGCAAGTGGAATAAACGACTTGAATAAATAGTCTAAAAATTAAGTAACACATAGAAGGGGTGATGTGCACTGTTGGGTTAGACTAAACAGTGATTATCAAGAGGGTCTTAGTTATTTAAACAAGCCATTTGAGGGCGGTTTGCTCCTCGTTTGGGGTCTGGTCCTGATTATAAACGAGAGCTTTTAATTAAGATTAGTAAGACCCAATTCAAGCTATAATTTGGTCCTTTTCCTTAGCAAATGTCTATGAAAACAAAGCAATTAAGGTTAAATGAGTTGAAGCATTTAAAAGGGATGAAATGCCCCCTCCTCGCCCCTGGCCTGCCCCCTCAGCAGAACAAGCATAAACAGGCCCAACTAATTCAGACCAGGAGGCCAGCGCACAGGGGTCTGGTGAGCTGGGGAATGCGTGGGCTTAGCTAAATGAAAAGAGGCAGGGGAAGTAGAACGTGCAAAGGCCCTGGGGTAGGAAGGAGCTGGCAAGTGTGAGAAGTAAAAAAGTGAGTGATGCTGGGGTGCGGTTGGGAAGGGAAGGGTTGAGAGGGACAGCAGCTCAAGGCGAAGGGCTGAGTGCTTTCTCTCAGCTCTATGGATGGGTGGTGGGCTCAAGACCCTCGCATCCACAGAGCCTTGCTCAGATGAGCTGGTGGCAGCAAAGGGGGGATGTGAACATAAGAAAAGGTCTCTACAGCCTCCTCTAGCTAAGGAGCTCTTTCTGCTTTGTTCAGACAGGCTGCTAGGGGCCTGGCCTGCAACTGGGACCCCGCGGCTGACTCGGATTGGATCCAGGCCCTGGGGCCATTTTCCCCAACCTTACTCCGTCTAGACTAGCCTCTTCCCTTCTCAGTCCGCGGCTTCCTCACCTGTAAAACTCTCAGAGCGTGGAGGCTCTGGGAGGCCTTTCCTGGTATCCCTGGGATTTATAACGGTCACTTGTTGTCCACTGGCACTGGCTCTGGACCCAGCCCCGAATGAAGTCATCTGGGTCATTGCAACCCAGTGTCACAGGTGCTCTGAAGGGGGGATGCTCACAGGTGCTCTGAAGGGGCAGCCGGGAAGACTTCCCGGAGGAGGTGACTGCTAGAACTCATCCACCCACGCTTTTACTCAGCAGACGCCTTCCAAGCCCTGTGCCAGGCCCGGGAACGGCTTCCAGGGAACGGAGCAGAACAGGTCACGGACACTGCCCTTGCGGAGCCCACATCCCAGGAGGAGACACGGGGAAACATAAACTCAGGGTGACGCGGGCCAAAACTGAGGTGTGTATGGGCCTGGAGAGGGTAACAGAGACAGCTGGTCTTCTGCAAAACACGGGGGCTACCCTGGGTGCCCGTTCCGGTCCCTTCCAACCGGGCACATCCGTGAGTGTGCCTCGAGTTACCCGAGGTTCTGTAAAGACGCAAATCATCCAGAAAACACAGATTTATCCTCAGCCTCGCCCAGAGCCCTTCTGAACCACCTGAGGCACCTCAGCCTGGCCTGGGCAAGCCCCCCTGCCAGGGTTCAGCTGACCACACGGGGCTTCACGGTTGCGCTCTGGCATTGGCTGCAACACGGCCGAGCCTGGGGAAGCCCGGTCATTGTCACACACGCACTGGCCATGTGGCAAGACGGCCCCGGAAGTGTGGTTTGTCGAAGGGGTTTCCATAACCAGCAGCAGCGTCAGGGTGAAGCGGTTAAGGGCGTAAGGGGCTCATTCGGCCCCACACAGCGCTCCCCATAACCTGGGTCCATTTCCCTCGAAGAACTAGTGAGAACGTGGCACGCTTTGCCGAGAATCTGCCCTCTTGCTCATCACCGTAAACAACAAAGTCCACCAGATCCGTAGGGGAGGGTACTGATCACCCTAAGGCTCCAGCGCCAACCTCCTCGCAGCCCCACATCCGCTCAGGACCCGAGACGAAGGGGTCCAGGGAGAGGAACAGGTTTTACCTAAAGTGGAAACGGCTGTCTGGAGGGGGCCATGACTGATTACCGATGTCTGCTGTGGCAGAATGTGGTGGCCTCTTCGCCATCCCTGCGGTCGGTTTAGTGGAACAAAGGAGCGCTTTCTGTCACTTGTAAGTTTCATTGCACATTCTCGGTGAATGGTCACCTGCGAATGGCACGTGGGTCTCTATATCTCTTTGAGGATATGGAGGCATGCGTGTAGTTTATCTGAACAGCCTGTGAGCCAGTATACCCCATTTCCCAGCCACGTCAGATCCTGGGGGCCGGCAGAAAGAGACAAAGTTTCACTCCTTTCCGTACATCGGACAACACGATGATCGGCGACGAGCGACAACATCGTCAACGTGATGGTGATCAATATCATCGTCAACGTGGCGATGCCACCACCGTCATTATTGCCATCACCGTCACCAACACAGGCACCATCACCGTCGTCATCCTCAACATCACCATCACCTGGTACGGCTCACCTGGTGTGCCTTTCGTGCCAGGCCACGTCCAAATGCCCTGTGGACATTAACTCATCTCATTCGCACACGATCTCTCTGAAGTAGATACTATCATTACCTCTACCATATACACAAACAAAGGGAGTCTCACCGAGGCTACACAGGCAGGATCTGAACCCAAGAAGGGTGGCTCCAGAGTCTAGGCTTCAACCACTGTGCCCCACTGAATAGTGACTGTTGATTCCCTCTTCTCAGAGCAGAGAGTCGCAGGTGGCAATAACCCCTTGCAGAACGCACTGAGAGAAATGGGCCCACCAAACCCGGACCCTGGCCCCAGCTCAGGCACGACCCCTACCTCCTCGGGCCTCCATTTTCCCATCTGTAAATCAAGGAAGTGAATGAACACCCGGATGATCTCCAAGCTCCCTCGGGCCACCACTGCACGTGACCTGCCGGCCCCCTCCCCTCCCCGCCAGATTCCAAAGCCTCCAGAAGTCTGCATGGTCCCTCCTGGGGAAGCTGGTGGGCCATCTGATGGCCCTTGGGGGAACACTCCAGCAGCCTCCATCACTCTGACTGATGACTCTCCTCAGGATGAGAAAACCTCAGTGCAAGGGGCACAGCGTCCACTCAGGTCCCCAGAGCCCCTGCCAGCACTCACTCCCAGAGGTCTGGGGACTGAGCAGCCAAATGGCATCCTCTTGGTTCCGAACAGTTTTCTTCTTACTGTTAAACTAGCAGCTCAACAGGTAACGATTTACCACCCGTGTGACCCCGTTCGTTAAGAACTTCCACTGATCTAGGCACGCCTGGCTGTTAGCAGGGTCGTGAGTTCAAGCCCCGCGTTGGGCACGGAGCCTACTTAAAATAAAAAGAAACCAAGCAGACAGAATTTCCCCTTGATATGTAATTTCAGCTCATGCGGCCCAACCCAGATCAAAAGCTCCTTGAGGGGAGGGGCAAGATTGCACTATAATTAACACCCCCGAGGCAGGCAGCACTGAGCCATTTTCACAAGTCTCCACCATTCAAGATGTCATTAAATGAGCCAGCTCACACCGCCTCTCACAGCCGGAACCGCTGAAAGGCGTTGAAGACAGATGATGGTGATGGTGACAAGGACAGTGATGGCACCATCATCTGCGTCCCGAGCACATGCTGTGTGGTGAGCGTCTACCGTGAGCCAGGCAGTGTGACTGGCCCCCGGTGCCCTACACCGCATGTCGTTCAATCCTCAGGACGGCCTACGGCGGGGGGTATTTGGGGCCCATATAACCAGAGGGTAAACCAAGGCTCAAGAGGTCAAATGACCACCTAGACTTTCACATCCGCTGCAACGCTCCCACGCAGAGGCTGGGCCCACTCTCGCTCCCCTCCCTCATCAGACAGGGTGGAGGTGATACCATGGCAAAACCGAGTTCCCAGCACTCCACGCTTCCCGGCCGCCCGCACAGCCCCTCTGTGGGCATACCACCCGATGGGAACTCCAGTCTGGGCAAAAGACAGCCAACTCGGACTAGGCCTTTTCTGCATCATGCCAGGCCCTGCCCCAGGAGCTGGGGAGATGGGGGCAGACCTGGAAGGCAATCTAGGGGCTCACCGTGAGCCCAAGTGTGACAGCGTCAGTGTGGAGGCCCCAGTGCTGAGCCCATGGCCAACCCTCAGTAAGTGAGCTCATAGTTCGGTGGGAGGACAAGTCACTTAATTATAATCCGAAGGCAGAAATGCTATGATGGAGAAAATCCCAGGGGCTTCTGGGGTCAGAGGAGATACATGATGGGGCTGTGTGTGTGTGTGTGTGTGTG
Organism: Felis catus; assembly: GCF_018350175.1. Lineage (NCBI taxonomy): Eukaryota > Metazoa > Chordata > Mammalia > Carnivora > Felidae > Felis > Felis catus. The sequence goes on from NC_058374.1 coordinate 136,210,300, forward strand.
TGTGTGTGTCTGGGTGTGTGTGTAATTGTGTAGGAGGGCTTCCCAGAGGAGGCAAATCTAAAGCCTGATTAGGAATTGGCCAGGACACAAAGGGTGGAAAAGGAACGCCTCGTAGGGGAAAGACTCAAGCTGGGGCTCAGAAACACGGAACAGCCTGCTGTGTGGATGTGTGCCCAGGACACAGGTGCTATTCAGGGTTTCAGGAGGTGAGGGGCAGAGGCTGGAGAGACAGCCAGGCCCCTGGCGGTTCCAGAAGCGCATTTCCAAGCCTCCTCCTTTTTCGTGCTTACATTGAGTCAGCGGGTCTAACTCCCAAGCTGGGCTCAAGCAAGTGGAGAGCTTAAAGCCGGACTCTGAAGGGCTCCAGGGGAACAGGCAGGAGACGAGGTGTGGGCCTCTAGGTGGGGGGATAGCAAGAGGGGGACCGCAGGAGCTGGGCTGGAGGAGGACAGGTCAGGTCAGCGGCTTACACAAGCAGAGATGGGGGGTTGCCCCCGGCCCTCCCTTGCTAGAGCCCTGGACCCGGAGTGGGGAACGGAGGGTCAGGAAATGGTCACGCAGCGCCCCACACGTGCCACTTGGAACCTCCAGGCACTGCCGGCAGGGGGGCCGCCCGTGCCACCAGGCTTCTTGCTCGTGACCTGCCCTATCTGCCTCCAGCCTGGCCTCCTTCCACAGGTCCGTGGGTAGGCGCCAAGCTCCCCCCTCAGGCTTCTGGGCCCCAAGCAAGGCCGGAGGTCTGGCCAAACCGGGCAGGATCCAGAACGCTGTCAGCTGCCCGGCGCTCAGCCTCAAGCGGACGCCCAACAAGTGAGACGGGTGAACAGTGTGAGCATCCCAAGGAGGCACGGCCACACGGCAGAAAGCTCCCGCAAAGCCTTACACAGAACGGACATCTTATCCTCGTGGGTTGCTTTCCCGACGCCAATCTTCCGCTTTGCGAAAGCAAGCTGGGAGGGCTTGGGGACAAGAAAGCGAGATGCTAGGGAGCCGTGGAATGGCCATTAAGAGACCTGGGGCTTAGTACCCGCCGTGCCCGGTGGGACCTGGGGGCTTGCTTCTCTCTGAGCCTCAGCCTTCCTCATCTGTCAAGTGGGGACAGACAGGGAAGATTTGGATCAAGGGCTCTCATCCGGGTGTGCACGTGGGTCATGGGGACAGCTGTTTCCAGCTCCCTGATGATGGGTTTCCCCAGAGCCACCCAGTCAGACCCTCCCTGACAGATGCACCCACGGGTTCCATCCAGTTTGGAGGGTCCTGGCTCCAACGACAGCCAAAGCTGTTCGTGTCTCTCCGACTTCTAGCTTTTTGGGGGAGGCAGTTCCAGTGCTGAGCAGTCCAGCCAGCACTCCGGGTGCAGGGAAGGAAAGGCTGGACAGACAGATGGGCACAGCACACATTTACATCTTTGCCCAAGCTCTCGTACCTGAGCTAGCCCCCAAAGGCCGAGGCTGGCTACCACTCAGGTCTTTAGGGAAGTTACAGGCCACACGGGGTGGTTTTGGTGGTCCTGAAGTTTGGGACCCGGCGGAGGGTTACCCCAGGCCTTTACCCCCCCTCCCCCCACGTATCCAGTCAGGGACTGAAGGACAAATAGATCATTAGACACGTCACCTCACTTAATACACAGCAAAACAAAAGTTTCAATTCCAGGGTGAGTTAGGTACCCCATGACTCCAAATTCCTCCCTCCAGGGAGACAGTAGGTTCCCAAGAAGCCCCCAGCCTCCCTCCCAAGGCTGAGTGAGGCCCGTGACGCTGGCACCCGTGGGGTGCGGGTGCTGGAGAATCAGCCCCTGCTGGTGTCCACGGGGGCGGGCATCAGCCACGTTTGGTGGCCGTGGCAGCCGCAGGGTCCAGCGGGGAGGGCTGGGCTGGGCTCACCTTCACACTGCCTGCCCTCTCCTTTGTAGCCCGGCTTGCAGAGGCATTTGTAGGACTTGGGCGTGTTCTGGCAGATGGCATCGATGTGGCAGTCATCTGTGCCCTCCGAGCACTCGTCCACGTCGACTGCCCCTGTGGGGGAGGGGAAAACACCTGGTCAAGCGTGGCCGCAGGGGCGGGGGGACAGGGAGCTCCTTCTGCCCCCCACCTTCCATGGATCACAGGGGTAATTAACAGTAATAGCCATCACACGACAGTGTGTGTGACAAGCGGCGACTGGCAGCATTTTGGGGGCAGCTACCAGGCACAATGCTACCTAAAGGCTGGCCCCCATTTATTTTCACAACAATCCCATTAGGTCAATCTATTTCTCCTGCTAGGAATATGACAAAACCGAGGCGCAGGAGCACGGCCAGGAAAGCCTCTCTGTGCGTCTTGCTCTCCCCGCAAGCACGGCTCCAGCCCTCCTCCACTCTCCTTATTCTAGAATTTGAAGCCAGAAGGCTCTTGGGAGAATTTGAGCCCATCCTCTTTAGGTTACAGGTGGGGAAACCAAGGCCAGGATAGAGCGATGAACAGAGGCCAAGCCAGGAGGCCCAGGTGGGTGACCTGCCCCCACTCAGCCCCCAGACTGTGAAAATAGATGGCTCTTCATCCAGCTTCTGCCCCCAGGCTGCAGGGGCCGACCGTGGAGCCATGTCCTCAGTGGGGCTGAACCGGCCTCTCCACGGTTCTGACCTCCCCATCCCCTCTCCCCTCCATCTCAGAAACCAAGGGGCGAACCTGGTTCTCGGATCCCAACTCCCAAACTCAAGTTCAGTCTAGGTTTAAAATTTTTTTTTTTTTTTTTTTTTTTACATTTGTTTGTTTTTGACAGACACTGGTCAGGGAGGGATAGAGAGAGAGGGAGACAGAATCCGAAGCAGGCTCCAGGCTCTGAGCCGTCAGCCCAGAGCCCAACGCGGGGCCCGAACTCACAAACCATGAGATCATGACCTGAGCCGAAGTCAGACGCTTAACTGACTGAGCCACCCAGGTGCCCCAAGTTCACTCTAGGTTTTGAGGGCTCTCGACACTCCTCGCCTCCCTCCCCAACACACACATACACACCTTCCGTCTGAAATAGCTGTTGGCCAAAATAACGCAAAATAGATTCTGTGTATCTGTACATACATCCACCCCATTCCTCCCTCCCCACCAGCACAGAGCTCAGACAGGGAAAGGACCCTCGGGACACAGGATAGCACAGCCAGAAGAACCTTAGCAGATGAGGAAACCGAGGCCCAGAGAGGTCTCTTGTAGGTCAGTAGTTCATTAGGGGCGGAGACTGGAGTTCAGAGCTCTATGTGCTATGTTACTCCCAGCTAGCTATGAATAAAATACAGTTGGATGACAGATAGAAGGACTCAGAAGAGCCGAAAAGGAACCCTCAGCGGCTACCCTGAGGGCAGCCACCCAGGGGCAAGCGTGGCGAAGTCCTGGAGGGACCCCCTCCCTTTATGACTCCAGCCTTACCCTGGACTGTCTAGTTCTCAAGACTGTCCACTCTGGATTACTCCCCTGGCTGGCATCGGGTTCTAAGTCTGTGGGGGTGTCTCTCTAAGAGGGCAAAGCTCCTCTCCTACGTCCCTAAGGCTCCAGCCTCCCCCAGAGGAAGAGAGGCATCAGCCAGAAGCACAACAGAAACACTTCTGTACACATGCACGCGCACACACATACACACACACACACACACACACACAGCTGGTGGTGTCATTTTTCAGGCTCATAGTGTCTGCTCAGGCCGGCGGCCCATCCTCTGTCGCTGCCCAAAGGAAGGTGGAACAGGAGCTGGGAAGCACTGGGTGTAGGAGGCCAGGGGCCAGAAGGAACATCAGACCAGCAGAACAGCCCCTTCCTGGGAATGGGAGGGACCCCCATGCAGGGACAGCACAGCCCCAGGGGCAGGAAGCCAGGGGCCAGGGAGGGCCAGTCTGCATCCTTCCAGTGGGGAGGGCTGGGGCCACTTCTGAGTGAGGGCCAGTGGGGAAATAGGGCCATGGATGCACATCCCAAGGGTCAGCGCACAGGAATGAGGGGGAGGGAAACTGCCTGCGGTTCTGGGACCCCTTTCGCCCTTGTCGCTAATCTCTGACCTAGGCAGGTATCCTCGTGGGGATGGAAGGGGATGAACGTTAGCCGAGGGGCTGGGGGGGGGGCACTCCCAACACATCTTCGAAACATGTCTTTAGGTGGGGGCTGGGGAGAGGGACCATGTGTTCCCCCGGTCTGGGCCTTGCTCCGTGCTCAGGGCTGGGGACCCCCTCCGGAGGGCAGCCCAGCCCTTCCGTCACCGGCTGTTTGCTTTGACTTTGGTTTGTCTCAGGCACAAGGCTTCCAGGGGTGGGACACAGAGACAGACACAGGGGAGGGACAGAGAGCGGGAGAGAGGCATATAACAAAAACAGGGAAACGGGGTGAAGGACCCGAAAGTCCGAGACAGACACCTACAGACACAGGGAGGGGGAGTGTAGGCAGCAGGGCCCAGCTTCCCTGGGCTCCAGCCGTGGACAGTTTAAATGGCCTGGCATCCTTATTCAGGGTACGACTCCCGTGCCAGCAAATACAGACTTCAGGGAGCCCAGCATGGCAGCCTGGGGGTGTCCGGAGATAGCCGAGGAGAGCGGGAGCAGAAGCAGGCAGGATACCCCACCCTACCCCCTAAGGAGAGAGGGAGGAAGCTCCTCTAAAGTGGTGGGTGCAGAGGCTGACCTTGTAGCTTTGCGGGAGCACCCCTTCCGGGAGCACCCCTTCCAGACAACCAAGAGAGCGGGAGGGGAAGGAGTGGGCACACGGGAGTTCCCTGTGGAATCCTGGGGCGCCCCTCTGCTGCGTTAGCCTCTGCTGCCTGCCCCCAACCCATGCCCAAAGGCTCTGGGCGCTGTTCCCTTCTTCGGCGCCTCCCGCCTCCCTTGCCTGGGCCTCCTCCCTGATGTCCCAAGTCTGGTCTCCCCTCCCTCTGGATCCTATCCATCTCCTTCCCTCCGCGTCAGTCCCTCTGTCCCCCCATTCCTGTCTGTGCGTCTGTCCATCGCTTTCCACACACGTCCATCCTTCCGTCTTTCCCATCTGTCGGTCTTGCTCCCTCCCTCCCCTCCCACCCCTAGTCCCGCGGCTCTTTCTCTGCTGTCCCCCGCCTCTACCTCTCCTCCTCTCTCTTCCTCCCCATCCCTTAGCCCGTCCCTTTATCTGTCTTTTTCTTTCCAGCTGCCCATTGCCTCCTCCTTCCTCCCTCGGGTTTCCTCCTTCCCCTCCGGTCTTCTGGTCTCCTCCCTACTCTAAGCGTCCGTCTTTCTCTGGGATTCTTTCTGGGTCCTTTTGTGTGTTCCCCTCTGTGCCTCTTTTTCTGTCGGTCCGTCCCTCTATCCACCACCTCCCCCACCCCTTTCTCTTTAGGTCGGTCCTCGTCCCCGGCTCACCTCCTCTCCGTCTCCCGTCCGGGCCTCCTCGCTCCCGCGCGCCCCTCTCCCCTGGCGGGGGGGGGGGCGGGGAGCGCCCGTCGGGCTCCGGGGTCCCCACTCCCTCCCGCCCGCGGTCCGAGAGCGCCGGGGCTCCCCTCGGCCGGTCGTCGCGCTTTCTTTCTTCCTCCCGCCCTCGCCCTCCCCTCCCCTCCCCCGGGGCCCCAGCCCACCCCGCCCCTGCTGCGGCCCCCGCCGGGCTCCCGGCGTCCTCCTCCCCCCCCGTTACCCCCCCCCCCCCCAGCTCGCCCGGGGCCGCTGGGGCTTCGGGGAGGGGGCGCCCGGCGTCCGCCCCAGAAGTTACTCTGCAAAGAGGCGGGGCGGGGCGCGGGGCCGCGCGGGCTGCAGCCCTCCCGACGGCGCGGGGCGGGGGCCCAGCCGGGACCCCGCGCCCGCCGCCCGCCGCCCGCCGGCTCCGCGCTTACCTGGGAGCCCGCTGCCCCCCGCCAGCCGCCCGCGCGCGCCCAGGGCGAGCAGCACGCACAAGTGCCAGCGCACGGCCGCCGCGCCCATGCTCGCTGCGAGCCTGGCCGGGCCGGCCGGGCGTGCGGGCGTGCGGGGCGCGGGGACCCCTCCGACCGGCCGCTCGGCGAGCGCTCCTCGCTGCTGGCTCCTCGGCCACCGCTCGGGCTCGCAGCCACCGAGCCGGCGCGGCTGACGAGCTGACAGCCGCGCGCTCATTGGCCCGCGGCCGCCGGGGGCGGGGCTCTGCGTGCCGCCGGCCAATGGGCGCCGGCCGCCGGGCCGCGGGGGGCGGGGGGAGGGGCGGGCGCGGGCGTCGGGGGCGCCCCCTCCGCTCGGGGCGGGCGGCAGGTTGCGGGGTGGGGGCCGGGGCCCGCTCGTGCGGGCCGCGGGGGCGCGGGGTCTCCGCCGAGCTGGGGCTCGCTCGGAGGCCGCCCCCTCCCGCCGCCCGCCCTGGCCCCAGTCGTCGAGCGCGGCCGCCCCTCCGGGGGCAGCACCCCCACCTCTGCAACACGCACCCTCTAGGGAGAGCGGGGGTGGGGGTGGGGACTGCCAACCGGCCCTCAGGGGTTGAAAAAGGCCCGGCGACATCCATTCGTAGTGAAAGAAATGGGACCGCGCAAAGCAGCATTGCGCACTCATCCACTGGGTGAACGTTTATTGAGCACCTATTGTGTGCCCAGCGCGGGCGATGCAGCGGCGGCGAAGCCAGAAAGGAAGAAATCACGAGGATGCCTTCAAAACAAGTGAACTTTTTACCGCTCGCCAAAGGACAGTGGCTCATAAGTGTGCGCGCGCGGCATAGGACGGCCGCGGCAGCCGCATCCAGGAGGGGCGTCTAGAAAGCTCCTTGCCGGACAATGCCACTTCGCGGTCAGTCCCTGTCTGGGCGCAGCCCATCTGCGGGCTGACGTCTTAGCCAGCCAAGTTTGATGCCCTGAGAATTCGGGGCCTGGGGCCTCCGCGGTGACAGACTCCGGCAGGGATGAGCTGGGGGGCAGGAGGAACATCACCGTCTTCCAGCCCAAGCCGTGCTCTGGCCTGACCTGGGATCTACACCTGACACTTGTCGGCCTTTGGGCCTCGACAGAGACCCCTGCCCAGGAGTCGCAGCTGGAAATAAATGGCCCCTCTCAGCCCGAGGCAGGACGCTTTAAGGAAAGAAAGTTCGGCAAACCCCAAGGCCCATCTCCTTGACAACCACCAATAGGAGCTCCTTTTTTTCTTCTCCTGCTCTCCAGGCCAGACTCAAAGACAAGACTTTCCTCTTTTTGTCCACTCTGGCCGTCTGGGTCTGCGCCTCGCTTCCCTCTCCATACCGGCTCCCTTCCCTGCCCCCAACACACACACACACACACACACACACACACACACACACACACCCCCCTCCCAACCCACTGCCCTCAGACATACAGACACGTGCTCTCTTTCTCGCTCTCTCACACACCACACAATCACACGCACCCTCACGGACACACACCCTGCACGCACACTCACACGGCCTTCTGTAGACAGTCACTGCCGTTCTGGAAATTGAACGTGTGTGTCCAGGCACCCTTACTCCCAGTCTGGCTTCGTGTCACAAATAGCTCATGGCAGTGGCCTGGTGGCTGAGGCAAAGGGGGCCAGGAAGGGTCGGCTGTGGCTGTCCAGGAATGAGAGTGGAAGGCAGCGCTGCTCTCTGCCTCCTCTAAGCCTTAGCCCTGTGACTCCAGACATTTCCTTCTGCGTGGTTGCTCCTGGCTGGTGGCTTAATTTGGGAGACCCCATGATCTTTGCAGGCTTTATTTTGTCCTCCTCCCAACTGCGTGGTTTTGGGTTTCTGGGGGGAGAAAGCTCCCTCAGAAATGCACATGGTCTTGTGCGTCAGTAACGGGGCAAGAAATGTGAGGTCGAGGGCGAGGTCCTTTTGGGGGGCGCTAACTGACCAGAAACAATGGCTTTCAAAGGGCCTGTTGATCAGGGGCCCCTCGCTTCTGGCCAGGTGGCTCCCAAGCTTGATGACAGCAGAGGGATTTTCTTCCAGGCTTTGTCCCCCCCCCCCCCCCCCCCGCCGCCCTCCCCTGCAGATCAAGCAGTGAATGGAGGCAGGGCGACAGCGTTTTAGACTGTGACTCCACAACCCCGGGGGCAGCTCTCACTCATACCAAGTTCTAGTCCCCAGCCTGACTGGTGGAAGGTGTGCAGATGGAGAAAACATGGTTCTTTCCAGGAGGAGACTGTGGTCTGTGCAGAGGAGTCAGGGAGCAGGGGACGGGAGTGGCGAGGAGAGACACTGGTGAGTCCCCACCAATGCACTAAAGGCGGTGGCAGAGACACGGGTGGTCACTTCTGCTCCTGGGTTGGTCACGGAGGCATCCGAGACCCTAGTGTTGGGCACAAAACAGGAGAAGGATATTTTCCTGATAGTCAGGAGAATGTGCCAGCATCTACTGAAGAAGGCAGGGACCGAGGAGTGAATGCTCTCCAAGTGCCCTCGAAAACTGCAAAGCATTGCACGTCGGTGATGGCGACACGGCGGAGAGCTGCCCACGGAGACAGCAGCAACGGGGGGCGAGGACCAGTTGGCCGGGGTGAGAACACGTGTGCCTGGACTCCAGCAAGGGGTATCTCGCAGCTCTTGCAAACTGAGCCACGAGTGTGGAGGTCTAGGGATGAACCCGACAAGTCACTTTGGGAGGGAACACTCCGTAGCTCCCTATCACCTTCCAAGCAAGCCCTGAATGCTTTGTGCCGCTAACAAGGCACCCGCAGCAGTCCCAGCCTCGCGGAACCACAGGCGAAGAGGGCCCCGCAGACGTCCTGCTGTCACCCCCCTGGGCCCTTGCCTGTGTGTCTCCCTCTGCCAGGAGCGCCCTTTATGCCCTTCTTCACAAAGCTCACCCTTCTCCTCTGCCCACACCTCTGCCCCACGCACCCGGGGGCTGCTGTCCTCATCGGAGTCTGGCTCACCTGGGGTTTCACAGCTCCCTCTTCCCAAACTGGGGGTTCCTGAAGGCGGGGTTCACGCCCCATCTGCGTCTGGGGCTGCAGCTCCCCCCTGACGTCTTAGCAAGGATTAGTGAATGAACGAACAAAGAAACAAGAATGAATGTCACGTAACCGAGAATTCACATTGCTCCAGGGAGTGGATAAAGATTCTTTGGCTGTTTGATGGGGTTTTGGGGGGTGAACCCCGCTGCCTGCTCGCCTGGCCGCCCTCATCCCCTCTGCCCTGCGGGGGAAGCTGAGCAGGCTGGCAGGACCGCTGGCCTCCGGGGCCCTTTAGCTCCCCCTGGTGACGCCTCACAGAAGTTTGAGGAAGAGGGGGGCTTCCTTCCAACACACACACACACACACACACACACACACACACACACACACACTCACACACGCAGCCTCTGCCACCCGGCTGTCCCTGCTGACCCCAGTCCTCAGCAAAAGAATACCTTACTTTAAAAAGAAAACTTCTTCAAGAAGAAGTCTCTTGATTAATAACAGTTGCAAAAGTTCTTTGAGGAAACAAAGTTCTCTGCCGGCATGAAATGTCATTCCATGAGTTTAGAGGCTTTCTTGTCCTTTCCTGTTAAAAATGGGGTTTTGTAATAACCCCCCTTATGCCACACACTTCTTTAGACCTTCAAGGAGAATCTCTCTTGCAATCCTTCCGTGACCCTGGGCCCCGCCAGTTGGGTTTCTTGGCTTGAGCCCTGGCTGTCAAATGGGGGTCTCGGTCCCCAGGACCTTGGTCATCTCCTGCTCGCATTCCAGCGACTTCTCTGAGATGACCCCCCTGTGTTCGGGCACGCAGCATGTCCTGACCTCCTTACTAATTCCTCCCCTGTGATTACAGTCGTTCCCATGTTCTAGTGTCCCTGTGTACCTGAGACATGTGCACATGTGCACACGCACGCTGTTTCATTCCATCCCGAGGGGTTGAAACCGCCACCCCTCCCACTAACCACCAGAGAAAACAGAGACTCAGGCCGCTTGTCTGGGACCACAGAGCTAACAAATGGCAGAGGTGGGATCTGAACCGAGGTCTGCCGGACTCCGATGACACTCTTCACCATTACCTGTTAATAAAACTCCCTCAAAGGCTCACAGGGCACAAGAGTGCTCCTCTCTGGAAGGCACGAGGTTTTCCTCTTTTGGCTTTGCTATTGAGAAAAGTGGTTTCTACATAGTGGCCAGACAGACTGTAACAGTTCATAATTCATGGGGCTGATTTTAGGCACCCCCCAACTTTATGTTCCCTCATCTTTCCAACAGGTGCAAAAAGAATTTTCCCCCCCGTGTAGATGGCGGTCCCTCACTTTTGGGAAGGGGCTGTATAGACGTGAAAGCAAGGGGTCATATGACTCACATACACACTCCATACCCCGTGCAAATGAATCCTAGGGGTGGCCCACCCCACACTCATTTGATAGACGAGGAAACTGAGGCCCAGCCTCACAGATCTGCTGCCCCCCTCAGGCACCTCTAACCGCACTGCCCAGGTCGGCTCCCCTTAGGGCTCCCTGCCTCTTCTCCTCACCACCCGCACCAAACCCTGTCAGCTCTGCATTCGTGACCTCTCCTCTCCATCCCTTCAGCCACTGGCTTGTTGAGACAACACCAGCTCTCAGGCAAGTGACTCCACAGAGGCTCAAACTCGTCCCTCCGGGCTAGCTGGAGTCAGCTCTCCAAAGGCCGACCTGACCTCTCCACTCTGCTGCCTACGGTACAGAGTCCGCCCAAGACCCCGAGAGACGGGACCCTGTGGACCTGTTCATCCTCAGCCCCCTGCCCGGTAGACTTCCACGCTGCCTCACGCCTCTGGGCCACAGCATGCTTCCTTCCCTCCTCTCTCAATACCCTTCCCATCCCATAGGTCTGGCACATTCAGACTCAATGCTCGGCTCAGATGCCCTGCCCTCAGAGGTGCCCTGTCCTACCCGGGGCTTTGGGGAGTCAATCCAACTGCCCACTTTGTCCTGGCTGTCTCCATCCTCTGTGCCCCATGGGGAAGCTGGACTGGCTAGGGGCTGTCTTCAGGGGCTCAGAATGGGTGGTCTGGGGCCCTTGGGCCCTGCATGATCCCCCATCACGGGCACCGGTTCAGCTTTGAAACCTGAAATTTTTGGTTAACAGATCTGTCTCCTCTTCAGGTCAAGATGAGCAGGTTAGTTAGACTTCCCGGTCACCTAGTATCCTTTCCAGACCCAAGGCCCAGTGGTGGACAGGTGGCTCTGGATGGGCCATTTCTTGTATCCCATGCCCCCAGCCCCATAATCGGTCTAGGCAAGGACTTGTGGCTACGCCAAGCCAATCAGACGCCTTCCCTGGGAGTCTCTACATGGGCTGGTGGATGTGTCTACTCCCTATGTGGTCATGGAGCAGTAAATGGGTGTCCGGATAGGCTCTCGTCAGTGTGGTTCTGCGATGATGTAGACAGCTGGCCTGAAAGAATGGATCCATCAGTCAGAGAGAAGCAGAGGGGAGAGATGGAGAGGGAGAGAGAAGAGAGAGAGCAGAGAAGGAGAGGGGAGGGGAAGGGAGGGACCTGACAGTGTTTGAGGCCCCGGTTGAGCCATGCCTTCTGTTCTTAAGACAATTATGTTAGTTCCCATCTCTTGAAGCCATAAGTATCCTGCTTAATGGATGCGTAGGGTTGGGGATATCTCCATGAAATGACACCATCAATAAATGACCCTTTCCAGGCCTTGTTCTAAACACTTGATATATATTAATTCATGTAATTCCACAATCACCGGATGAGGTAGGCGCTGTTATCCTTATTTATAGGTATGTAGTGTAGCCCAGAGAAATTGAGTGCCTTGCCCAAGGTCACACAGGGATGAATGAATGAATGAATGAATGAATGGGAAATGTTGCCCTTGGTCGACCCAGCCAGTCAGAGTCAGGATGAGAAGGAGCTGGGGGCTCGTGACACCCTGTCCAGTTCCTGGACCCTCCCTCTGACCCACAGTCTGAAATGTTCAGCGGTGGAGTGGAGGGAAAGATCAGGGGGCTGGCTGATCAGGACTTGAATCCCCGCTCTGTCGCTCACTTGCTGTGTGGCCTTGGGCAAGCCACGGCACTTCTCTGTGACTCAGTATCTTCCCTGCCAAAAGCAAGAATGCCCACCTCACGGAGAAGGCGTGAGACTCTCCAAGGATCACATTTGTGAAGTGCCAGCCACGGGGTCAGCAGTGAGCCTACGGCGGCCAGGTAGTCTAGTGAGTCAAGGGATATTTACTGAGTACCTCCTTTGTTCCAGACGCTGTTCTGGGTCTTGGGGATACAGCAGTGAGCCGGCCAGGCTGGATCCCTGCCCTCATGGAGCTCACAGTCCGCTGGAGGGGAGACAGACCACAAGAAACCAGAAACAAGAAAAGCCTAACAGAGGGACGAGGGCTGCGCAGAGAACTGAGACGGGGTGGTGGGACACAGGCGGCAGTGGGGTGAGGGCACCACAGCGGGGGGTGGGGGGGGGTGGGGTGGGGTGGGCAGCGAAGCTCCTTCCCAGGAGCTGATTCTTGCCCCAGGACCCGAATCTCAAAAGGAGCCACGGTGCCAAGATGGGAAGTCTGTCTCAGAGAGCCATGGAGTGGACTGGACCTTCAAATTCCCTTTCAACCACAGTGGAGCCTGTCTGAGTCCCCTGCACCAGGGTGACCCGTGCGGCCAGCAATATTTAAACAGCGTTGTGGGAGGTGCAGGGATGAGTGTGTTCTCACCACACGCTCTGCAAATGCTGATTTGTGCAAGAACACCTTTTACCTAAAATTAACACTTTTCCCAATTTTAGAAGTTACGTCTGCTCAACGTGGGAAAGATCCAGAGAGGATGACAATGAACCTTTTGCTGTATTCCTTCCAGTCTTTTTTTCTATGAGCGTATACACTTAAAACATGAAATTAAGGGGCGCCTGGGGGGCTCCGTCGGCGAAGCGTCCGACTTCGGCTCAGGTCACGATCTCACAGTTCGTGGGTTTGAGCCCCGCATGGGGTTCTGTGCTGACAGCTCGGAGCCTGGAGCCTGCTTCAGTTTCTGTGTCTCCCTCTCCCTCTGCCCCTCCCCGACTCGTGCTCTGTCTCGCCCTCTCAAAAATAAACATTAAAACAAAAATTTTTTTAAATGAAATTAAGATGATGTTATACATAAAGCATATTTTCTGACCTCCGTGTTTGTCTTAAAATTTTCATAAATCCTTTTTATATAGGCATACTTACCATAGAAGAGAGTGCACCAGTTTAAGTGCATGGTTTGTTGAGTTGAAAACAATTTTTTGTACTAAAATATGCGTAACATAAAATCGACCATTTCAACCATTTTTAAGTCTGCAGATCAGTGGCATTAAGTGCAATTTACGTACTCGCGTGACCATCACCACCATCCGTCTCCAGAACGATTTCATCTTCCCAAACTCTGTCCCCGTTAAACACTAACTCCCCTGGGGCGCCTGGGTGGTTCAGCGGGTTAAGCATCTGACTCTTGATTTCAGCTCAGGTCATGATCTCACAAACTGTGAGATCAAGCCCTGCGTCGGGCTCTGTGCTCACCGTGCAGAGCCTGCTTGGGATTCTCTCTCTCTCTCTCTCTCTCTCTCTCTCTCTCTCTCTCCCTCTGCCTCTCTCTTCCACTCATGCTCGTTCTCTCTCTCTAAAATAAAAATTAAAAGTTAAAAAAAAGAAAGATTCATCTGTGTGACATTATGATCAGAATTGTATTCCTTTTTAAGGCGGAATGATTTTTTTTTTTTAATCTATCACAACTTCATTTATCTGTTCATCTGTGGATCGACATTTGGGATGTCGCCACCTTTAGCTACTGCGAGGAATGCTGCTAAGAACCTGGGTGTGCAAATATTGCTTGGAAGCCCTGTTTTCAGTAATTTGGGGGAAATACCTAGTTGTGGAATTGCTGGATCGTATGGTAATTCTATGTTTAATTTTGAGAAAGTGCTATTCGGTTCCAAAGACGCTGCACCATTCAGTGAGTTTTGATGGATGCACAGAGCTGCGTAATTTCCATCACAATCAAAATAAAGAACATGTACCACACCCCCCATATCTCCACCTGCCTTTCCCATCAATTGCCCTAACTCCCTGGACTCGGGCAACCACTAGTCTGGTGCCCTTGACTTTGGATTCGTTTTGCCTGTTCTAGAACTTCATGCAAATGGACTCCTGCCCAATGAGGTAGTCTCTTGCCTGCTTTCTTTTGCTCAGCATGCTTTTTGCGTTTCATTCCGCACATACAGCTTTGCAAACTGTTTTCTCTCATTTCATTCAGGACCATAAGCATTAAATCTTCTTTTAAAATATAATTTAAGGGGCACCTAGGTGGCTCACTCTGTTAAGCGTCTGACTTTGGCTCAGCTCATGGTCTCGCGGTTCGTGGGTTCGAGCCCCGCGTCGGGCTCTGTGCTGACAGCTCAGAGCCTGCAGCCTGCGTTGGATTCTGTGTCTCCCTCCCTCTCCCGCTTGCGCTCTCTCTTTCTCCCTCAAAAATAAATAAATAAACTTTAAAATGTAATTTTAAAAAACTGGCTACGTGGTATTCCATTGCAAGGATGCGCCACTACTTACCTAACCAGCCTAAACGGATTCTAATTTTTTGCATTATAAACCGCACCGAGTGGAACATCCTTGTACCTGAATGTGTGCCCACCTCTGATCGTCGCTCTGAAATAAATCTGTGGAGGTGCAATAACTGGGCGGAAGGGAAGCAGCAGCTTTTGCCAAATTGCTTCTACACCTGCTGCTACGTTGCTTCTCAGAGAAGTGTTACCATGACCTGTCAATCTTACCTCCTAAGTGTCTCTCGAACCTGTGGACCCTTCTCCGCATCCTCAACCTCTTCTGCCCTCTGGGGTCACTGCCTGGCACGCACAATGCTGCCCGCCTGAGTTGTAAGCGACCCTCAAGACCCAAGACCACACAGTCCTCCAAGGAGGCAGAACTATCAGGAAGCCAGGCAAGGACCTCGTGGCTGTGGACAGGGCAGAAGCCATGATCCTCGGTACAGAGCGAGGATGCCACGAGTGAATTAGGGGTCACTAGTCCCTTTCCATGCCTCCCGTCACCAGTGCCCAGCAAGGGGTCTAGCGGAGGAGGCACAGAGAGCAGGCATGGCTCTGGAATCCCTCAGACATCTTCTTCGGGCTGATTGGTGGCAGTGGTGATACGCACGATCAGGAGGCACCGGTGCTGGTCAGCGACATCCCAGGGTGGGTCTCCCGGGGACCAAACCGAAGTCAAGGGCTCGTGGCCCAGAAACCCACCGCTTTCCCACCCTCGGGGGGCCTTGCCCTGTTTGGCCATTTAACGGAAGGTGCCAGCCCTTCTCTGGTCCTAGGCCTGGACTCGTTCAACCTCAAGAATGCCCCTCACACCAAGGAGGAGGGGCTCGTGAGACCACGATAAAGGTCTCCCACAGCCGCCCACGGCTGGCTGGGGATGGACGCGCCCCACCCCCCCTCCTCCCCGCACCCTGTGCACAATGAGCCATTATGGCTTTCTTGCCTGGCAGCCTTATCTCCCAGGAATGTTGAGGGAGTGAAAAAAAACTGGCCTGAGGGGGCTTGACCAGGGGACCTGGGCTCCCTGGCTCTGCCTCCAAGGTCAACTGAGCTCTTTGGTAACTAGTCTCACAGGGCAGGTCACGCTGGTAGTGACAACGGGTGTTTGTGCGGGACTTTACAGCTTACCATTCACGCCCATCGCCTTGTTTGATCCTCATAGTCGAAGGCTGAGATCAGGCGTTTCAAATCCTTCATTTTACAGACAGAGAGACTGAGCCCCAGAAAATTAAGTACCCCTCTCACCCCCACCCCTCCGAGCTGTGCTGGTCCCACTTAAATGGTTGAAGAAAAAAAAAGAGCTACTGAGTTGTATTAATGCCCAACGAAGATGGAGGAAGATTCCTTTTATTTGGAGAGAAAGGGTGCCAGACGCTAGGGACACGTCCCTGCCGGTGACGAAGCAGCCCAGGCTGGAGAGGCAGACTCTGGTGCATGAGCTTTGCAGGAAGCAGCCAAGACTCCAGCCGGAGGGCCCAGTTTCCCAAAACCAGCCTTGTTTCTCTCTGCTATACTACGGGTCTCCTGCAACGGGCCGCACGATCTGGTTTTAGACCTGGGTGGACACGACCATGTAACCGGCTATGTGTCCTCAAGGAAATTCCAGAGCCTCTGAGCTTTTTGGCGTCACCATATGTGAAACGAGAATAAAATGCTCTCATCACGGGGGCTCAGTGCGGGACAGATGAGATGACACACGGAAAGTTCCTGGCATGGGTGTTGGCATACAGCTGGCACTCAATAAATACGGATATAAAATTTGGGCAGGATAAAGTGCCAAGAAACGTATGTAAACAAGAGGGGGGAGGATGCCAACCTGGGTGGGACGGGGAGCACCGCTTGCCGCCGAGGAGCACGGTTGCAAGTGACAGAATGTGAGTCCGGATAACCTAAATTACGCAAGATCTTTCGCAAGGAGGTGGGTACCTTTGGGAGGAAAAAGGACAACATAAAACATAGGCAGAACAGAGACCAAGGCAGAAGTTCAGGCAGAAGGAACCAAGGCCATGCTCTCCGGGCCCAGGATGAATCAGCTCCGAAGAGCCTCTGTCCTCGAGTCAAGATTCAAGTTCCCGGCAATGCAATGAGTCTAGTGGGTGAAGCTAGGGTCACACGCCCACCTGGGCCAGGGGGGCTTGAACTCCTTGTCTGGTGAACCCACCAGAATGCAGGCCATACGAGGCTGGGGAGTTCCCAAAGGAGGTGCCATAGCTGGAAGGGGCAAGGCAGACATCTGCTCGAGGAGAGAAGTAAGAAGAAAAAAAACAAAAACCTCGGCTGAGAGCACGTAACTTCCTTTTTGAGGTTCTGGTCCTAGATAATCAATCCGCCACACTCGGTGAAAAGAAAGTCGCATCTTCAAACCACTGTGCTTTTGTTTGGGTGTCATTCCGTTAGAGTTTTAACAAATATTTACCAAGCACTCACTGCTCTTGCTGAGCTGAGCGTAGCTGAGCTACCCTGAGCGCTCTTCTTGGCAGTTTCTGCCCTGCAGGAGTTTCGAGTCCAGTCGGAGAGAGGAATGAGTCGATAGTTACCTCTGAGAGAGGTATTTGAGGCCTGTGCAAGGTGCAGCTTTAAGGTGAAGGGAGGAGCACCAAACGGCAGGCGTGGTTGCACGGGGGCGGGGGGGATGGCATACGCGAGGGTAAAATTTCACGGAAGAGCTAAGTCGGGTTTTGTCGGATGAATAGGAGTTCAGCAGGTGGGCCTGGGGGCCTGGAGGCAGAGACAAGGGAGGCCAGTCTGGCTCCCCAGGAGCTCCAGCTTTATCCTGAAGGTGCTGGGGCTCCATGGGAGGGTTCTAGCCAAGGGAAGCAGTTGGCAGATTTGAGTTCTAGAAAGATCCCTCTGCCTTGGGTGGGGCACTGTGAATCGGGTTGAGGCATCCGTGTAAGCGTACCCTGAGTCCTCTTCGGAGGTGGCTCTCTCTGAGACCGAAAGCCTGCTCCTCTGGGAGTCCAGGGTCAAATCCACTTGGGAACCGCCTTGCTTTGTACCCGCCTCGTCCTCTTGGAGAATCCTCCCAAATGGTGGCCGATGAAGGGCTCTCGGAGACCCTGCAGCAGACGGGTCCTGTGTCTTTGCCTGGCCCAGTGAGCATCACGTTGATTTGACCACATTCCCTTCCCTCCTTTATGTATTTGTTTGTTTACTCATTTTAAAGTTTATTTACTTGTTTATTTTAAAGTTTATTTATTTTAAAGTTTATTTGTTTATTTATTTTAAAGTTCATTTATTTGTTTTGAGAGAGACAGAGAGAGTGCGTGCCAATGGGGGAGGGGCAGAGAGAGAGAGAGAGACAGGGAGAGAGAGAATTCCAAGTAGTTACCTGAGCCACCCAGGCACCCTGATTTCTTTATTTAAAAATGTTTATTTATTTTAGAGAGGGAAAGAGAGAGACAGAGTGCGGGGTGGGGGTAGGCGGGGAGAGGAGCAGAGAGAGAGAGGGAGACACAGAATCCGAAGCAGGCTCCAGGCTCCGAGCTGTCAGCACAGGGCCCGAAGCGAGGCTCGAACTCACGAACTGAGATTGTGACCTGAGCGGAAGCCAGGAGCTTAACCGACTGAGCCACCGAGGCGCCCCTCCTTTATTTTAATCATGCAGCACCTACTAAGCTTCTTTGGGACATTCTTTGAAGGACAACCTAGACCCTTTTTGGCCACAAAGATTTGAGCAAATTGCTTTCAAGTAAACTTTGGGATCCTCAGCACTGCGGACCTTGGAGTCTCTAAATCCCCAGTCATTCCGTGCCTTTTGGCAACAGGAATCCCATTCCAGGGGCTCCACTTTGAAACCTCGAAGGGGCTGGGAGAATGGGGAAAGGCTGGGGCCGGTCACCCTTCCTGCTGTTACCCTTCACTAACTGCATTCTTAATACAGGCCGACTGGCCACAACCTCACTTCATTCACGGAACACCCTTGCCATGAAGGTGTGGCTATCCCCATTTCTTAGATGGTGAAACCGAGGCCCAGTTAGGACTAAACGACACGTCCAAGGGGTTTCGAGGGAAAAACACCGGCAAGGTAGGTACCCAGAAGTAAACACAGCAGAACTCTTAAATTCTTCTTTAACTTACAGGGTAAAGAATTTGGAAGTGTGAAGCCGAGTACGGGGAGGGGAGGCGCTCAGACCCATCCCAAGCTTCCAGATGGCCCAGAGAATGAATTCTCGAGGGACCAGAGTAAATGCGCCAAGGAGGCAAAGCGGCAGTCTACAGAGGAGGAGTTTCTAAAGCAGAGGGTGCTGTTGGAGGAAAGGCGGTCCGGCTCCACTCCCATCAAAGGGGTCACCTAGGTCAAGGGGATTGGCCAAAAAGACAAAGGTCAATAACACCCAGGGCTGAACAGGGCTGGGTGCTGTCACAGGAGGTAAATTAGAGCAGCTTTTATGGAGCGCTCGTCTGTCAAAATGTGAAATTCTCCTTCCTTACCTCTAGAGTGGACGATTGACTGGGAGGGGGCACAAGGCCCGCTTCTGGGGGGTGCTGGAGGCATTCTGTATCTTAGCCTGGGTGGGGATAACACAGGTATATACCCGAGACAAGTGTATTGAGCTGAACAGTTAAGATTGGCCTGTGTTAGGCAACTTCACCCATGTGTTGTATAAAAAGGAAAAATAAAATAAAATGTAACAACCTTTGAGACAACAGTTGCCCATCCGTGAATCTCTACAGAAATGCGTGCCATATAGACCAAGAGAAGTCAATCTAAAGAGCTTTCTAGAGGGGAATGGCTGAGTCAGTTATGACACGAACACAATAGAATATTAATAGGCAGCCGTGGGTGGCTCGGTCGGTTGAGCGTCCGACTTCAGCTCAGGTCATGATCTCCTGGTTCGTGGGTTTGAGCCCCGTGTCGGGCTCTGTGCTGACAGCTCAGAGCCCGGAGCCTGCTTCGGATTCTGTGTCTCCCTCTCTCTCTGCCCCTCCCCCATTCATGCTCTGTCTCTCTCTCTCTCTCTTAAAAATAAATAAACGTTAAAAAAAAAACCAGGATCTGTATGTGAACCTGCTTGTAAAAACACGACAGAAAATGGCTCTCTGCTTGGGTGCATTTGTATAAAGAAGTCTCGAAAAGCAACCTCCACATGTGAATATGACTTTCCTTCTTGGAGGGCCCCAGTGGGAACTTTTGCTTTCTACTGGGTACCCACAGTGGGGCATGGAAAAGTTTTGCAATTGGCATTCACTGCTTTTGCAATTAAAAAAAATCCATAAAAATAAAATGAATTAGTAGAAACGCCTGGCACATAGTAGGTGCTCACTGAGTCTTTGTTGAGGACCGGGATTCAACCATCCATGGGCTCTTGTACTCTGTCCCTCAGATGGGGCCCACTCAGGGCGGCGGGGGGCAGCGGGCGGCCACACAGGATCCTGACTGGGTCCCCCATATCCCCCAGGGGAGGCTCTCAAGTTTCTGGAATGGATGCTAAGGAAGCTGGAATCTGGCCGCCACATTTCCGTGTGTGTGTGTGTGGGGGGGTGCTCCTTGAAGGCCAGAGCTCTGTTTAGTTGGCCCCAATTGTTATTTGCGGGGAGACTAAGGAAAAATAAAATAAAACACTTAAAGCAACAGAGCCCCCGTTTCTCGTCCACTGAGGGTGAGTGAATGTGAGCTCTGCCTGCAGAATCGCGCCCCAGGGGACAGTCCCCGCTGTCTCCGTGCCCTCCCCTCCCTGGCCTGCCCGAGACCACCCCCGCCCCCCGCCCCGAGGAAGACTTTTTGAAGTTGATCAATGAAACATGTTTTATTTAAGGACCCATTGGTGCGCAGGGGCTGTGTGAGGCGAGGCCTTCATTGGAGCCGCATAAAGAAAAAGTGGGCGAACTCGGGGCAGGAGAGAAAGGAGGGAAAATCAGAGCTCGGTCTGCTCCCTGGAAGATAAAGGGGGGGGGGGGAGAGGAGGAGGAGGGTAGAAATTGTGGATTTGCTCAATAAAGAGCCGGCCAGGGAGAGGTCCGCTCAATCCTCTTAGCCCAGACAATGTAGGGCCCCGGCCCGCGGATTCCACCTCGAGATGGAAGGGCCATGGGCTGTTTAAATTGCTACTTAGGTTTCCAGCTGTTTTATCAGTGATTTGCCCAACTTAATAGCTCTTTAAGGCTTTAACCAAGAAAATAGCTCTTCTCACGACTCAAAGGAGCGGCCCTGGTTAGTTCAGACTGCCTCCATTGTCTGAGGCTTAACCCTTCCCTGCGCCTGATCCCCTCCCCCTCGGTCCCAGACTTTGTCCGGCGCTCTGAGACTATTTATCCTTTTAACATGCTGGTTTTCTGGGCCTCCGTCCAGAGGACTTCTGAACAAGTACTTATTTGAGGGGACTCCCTGTCTGCGGCCTTTGAGCATCCCCCAACATATTTATAACAACTAGCTAATAATTATTATTATGTAATGCCTCGCGCCCATTTAGTGAGCACCTACTATGTGTTAGACCCTGGGCTCAACGTTTTCTTTACGCATTCCATTCCATTCTCACTCTTGCCTGGGAAAGAGGTAGGGACTCTACGATGACGGCCATCTTAAGGATGGGGAAACCGAGGCACAGGGGAAGGAAATATTTAGCTGAGTTCACACAGGGGCATAGGGCAGGGTCAGGGCTGGTCTGATCTCCAGGGTCCAAACTCTTAACCACCATACTGCTGCCAGTTAGCTGTGGAGGCTTTGACTGGGCAGGGGAGGGGGATCCTGTGGCATGGGGGGTCTAGCTTGGTGCTTCTTCTGGCCATGGGCGCTTAGAGACAGGGTTGGGCCCAGTTTTGCTGGGGGCAGGGAGTTGGCAGGAGAAGGCGGGGGGGGGGGGGGGGGGGGGGAGACCCGCCAGAAGGTGGGGGGAGGGGCCTGACCTCAGGCGCCTGCATCCAGAACCTGCCTTTAACTACATGAAACCAATTCTCCATCTATCGCGATTTGACTCTAACGTGCTAAAAACACAGCGGTTGTTTCTTCCATCATGAAAGTCACACGTGGAAATTGAAAAATGGGAACTACCATCATCATCACCATCTGGGTTATTGTTATGGAGATACTTGCAGATAAGAGCGTTTGGGTATCGTATTGGGAGTGTATTTCCTTCCAGTCTTATTTTTCATACATATATACATACTCAACCTTGACTGTAATTACACTATGCCCTATCTTGGACATGAATGCTTTAAAAAAATTTTTTTTAAAAATGTTTGTTTATTCTTGAGAGAGAGAGAGAGAAAGAGAGAGAGAGAGAGAGAGAGAGAGAGAGAGAGAGAGAAAGTGTGAGCAGGGGAGGGGCAGAGACAGAGGGAGACACAGAATCCGAAGCAGGCTCCAGGCTCCGAGCTGTCAGCACAGAGCCCGATGCGGGGCTCGAACTCACGGAACCACAAGATCATGACCTGAGCCCAAGTCAGACTCAGACGCTTAACCGACTGAGGCACCAGGCACCACTTGGGTATGTGTGCTTTTATTTTTTCTTGGAGATTCACCAAGCCAGAAAGCTTTGATGACGGCTTGTCATCTTCCTTATTGACCTTGTGCCCTTTGATTCTTAACAGCAGATTACGCACTATAGATTATGTGCAAGGGATTATCATTGTGCAAAGGAAGTCATTAGAGATGGACAGGAGAGATTTGCAGAACAAAGCTCAGAGGAAAGAAAGCCCCCCCCCCCCCCCGCCCCCATAAGGTGCATGCTGAAGGCTCAGTTTTTTGGAAGTGGAGACTGTGTGTCTGGCCAGACCCTCGAAGGACGTGGGGCTGGAACCTGAAGCCTCAAGGCCAGAATCAGCCCAAGGGTTTAGCTTTACTCCCACAGGCAATGGGGAGCCACGGATAGTTTCTGAGCAACAGCTGTGATCATCAGAACAGTGCTGGATGGCCCACACCTAAGACACCGAGAAAGGCATTCCCGGGGTCCAGCCTGCCTCCCCTCCTGGGCCACAGCTGGGGAATAAGACCCAGCCCTGTCTTCCCTGGGCTGGGCCCTTCTGGAGCCCCTGGTGTGACGGTATCTCTGGTGGGTAGGAGGGATGGCTTCTCATCTGCCCCTGCCACTCCAGACACTCACAGGTAAGAGCAATTCCCTCCTTTGGTGGGTTGGTTTGAAATGGGCCCATCTATTTCACCCCTCTTATTTTACAGAGGGGGAAACTGAGGCCCAAAGTGGGGAGGGGGCGTGCCGAGTATCTCGTGGTCGGTAAATGGCGAAGGCAGAACTGAGAAACATTTTTTACATTGGTACCACAGTTTGTAATACCCATCCATTCCTATCTGTTTCCTCATTTTTTTTTTAAATGCTTATTTACTTATTTCTGAGGGGGCGGAGGGGCAGAGAGAGAATCCCAAGCAGGCTCGGTGCTGTCAGGACAGAGCTTGACACGAGGCTCGATCCCGTGAACCCGCAAGATCATCACATGAGCCGAAATCAAGAGCCGGACTGAGCCATCCAGGCGCCCTCCGCTCCCTTGTAACAACACACTTAACAAAACAATGTTGATGTTATACTTCTTGCTGGAGAAGGTCCGGGGACACGGGAATTCTCACCCACAGCTGGTCAGAGTATGAACCGCCGTAACCTCGTGGGAAGGCAGCTTGGCTACGTCTGCCAACATTTTCACGCAAAGATCATTCACTGAGCAATTGTGTTGCCGAGAATAGTTCCCACAAGTATATTCACTTACGTACGCATAGATGTCCGGACAAGGATGTTCAGCACAGTGATGCTTTTTGTAGCTAAAACTGAAAAAAAAGACCAGCAACTCTGAATGTCTATAGATGAGCACCGGTTGGGGCACCTGGGTGGCTCAGTCGGTTAAGCGGCCGACTTGGGCTCAGGTCATGATCGCACAGTTCGTGGGTTCGAGCCCCGCGTCGGGCACTGTGCTGACAGCTCGGAGCCTGGAGCCTGCTTGGGATTCTGTGTCTCCCTCTGTCTCTCTGCCCCTCCCCCATTTGTACTCTGTCTCTCTCCCTCTCCAAAATAAATAAACATTAAAAAAAAAAAGAAAAAAAAAAAGACTGGACCAGACCAATATGTACCTCCACGAACAGTGTTTGAGAATGAGTATTTCCGTAGAAGTTTGGGTGTTTTGAAACTTAAAATCTTGGCTAATTAGACAAGTTTAAAAAAAAAAAGAGCATCCTATCATTTTTGCTCACATTTATTAATTCTGAGTGAGGTGGAACATGTTTCATGTCACTGTTGTTCATTTTTAAGTCCTTTTTCTGGGGATTTCCTTTGCAGAGACAGCTTTTGCCCCTTTTCGTGTTAGGTTTTAAGTCTTTCCCTCACGGGTACAAGCATTTTCTAGATTAAAGCGATTAATCCCATGAAATGTCACTCCCTTTTTAGTGTTTGGCATGGTTTTGTTATACCTTTTTTTTTTTCCACTCAGAAACTTCAAATTTTTAATGTGGTCTTCTCTTTTAACTTTGATTTTGAGGGGGGTATAGAGTATATATATATATATATATATATATATATATATTTAATTTTTTTAACGTTTATTTATTTTTGAGACAGAGAGAGACAGAGCATGAACAGGGGAGGGTCAGAGAGAGGGAGACACAGAATCTGAAACAGGCTCCAGGCTCTGAGCTGTCAGCACAGAGCCCGACGCGGGGCTCGAACTCACGGACTGTGAGATCATGACCTGAGCGAAGTCGGACGCCCAACCGACCGAGCCACCCAGGCGCCCCCTAGAGTATATTTTTAAAAATGAGTTGAATCAGCTTTCCTTCCCCACCTCCCCCATCCCCTTTTTTTTATTCCCTTAACTCATTTTGAAGCCTGGAAGGTTCTCATCCCTCCAGAGCTGGTCAATATTCCCTTATATTTTTGGTCAGTCTTTTTTTAGAATTTGATTTGCTTTATAGATAATTTATTTGTCAGCCTATGTGAAAACGGGTTTAAACTTATAGATTTCCTTACATGGTGCTCCAACTATCTTTAGTTAACATGCCTTTGATTGGTCATTAGGTGGAGAAGACCCTGTTTTCACGGTTTGAGCTATTTTTATGTAGGACTGTCTCTTTGCTCTCCATTAATCATGTATGTTAATGTTAGAGAGGGCTTGTCCTCATCTTTTTGAAAAGAATCTTTGGATTTCTCACTCACTTAGTTCCTCCAATCAATTTTATTATGGCTTCTGGGTTTCCTGCTTAGAGAGATCTTTTTCTCCCTTAAGATTATAAATAACTTCACCTATGTTTTCTTTTAGAGTGGTTTTTTTTTTTGGCCCTTTTTTTTTTTTTTTTTGCTGTGTGTGTGTGTGTGTGTGTGTGTGTGTGTGCATGTGTGTGTGTGTGGCTTCAATCTTGGATCCGTCTGGAATTTGTTGTGGTGTAAGGGGTGAGGTAGGGATTCAACTCAATATTTTCCAGATGCCTGACCACCAGTTATCTCGATGCCCTGCTTGGGCTAGTGCACCTCTTCACCCCGATGTGCAATGCCTCCTTTTTTCCCCCTCACGTGCTGACTTCCCACATATGTTTCCATAGATTTCTGTACTCCGGGCAGGATGGAGTGTCTAGTTCTTTTCCTGTGCTAGACTTTAAAAATTATTGTATTTTCATAATATGTTTTAACATCTGGTAAAGCCAGTCCTGTCTCATTACTTTTGTTTTCCCTTAGAATTTCCCTGGCTAGTCTCACGTGTTTATTTTTCCAGATGAAATTCGGTATCATTTTGTCAAGTTCCACAAAGTGAAATATAATAAAAACCCAGTTGGCTTAAGGGTTTTCTTATTAACGGGCACAGTTTTGATCATGGATTAGGTTTGTTAACCCTTTGACGTTTCCTTGGTTATCAGTCCCTTTTTGTCCCTGTCAGCTTTTTTTTTTTTTTTTTTTAACGTGGTGCAGAAGATTTTGTTTTGTTTTGTTTTTATATGGTCAGCCCTGTTCTCCTTTTCCTTAAAAACAAATCTCCTTAATAATTTTAAAGCCTGGAAACATCCCATTCCCCCAGAGATGTGGTCAATATTCACTTGTATTTTTGGCCTATCTTCCTAAAATCTGATTTGCTTTATAAATCATTCCTATTTTCAGCGCCTGTGAGAGGAGAGAAGCATGAGCCTAAACTGATTGTTTTCTGTGCGGTCCCTTCGCGGCTCCTTGTCCCCCAAAGATAACGTCATCAAATATTAAAGCCTTTTACGTGAGAAGCTTTTCCTCTCCCCATTCTGTTCCACCCATGCCTGCTCCGATATTTAACCCAGGGCTTAATCATCAGTTCTAACATCCGAGAGGGCTGATGGCTTGTGTTTCTCAGAATATTCTTTGGATTTCTCACCCTTCTAGTTCCCAAAATACCCCAGCCTGCGTGATTCATTTGGCCCCACGAGAACCCTGTGAAATAAGTTAGAAGCATTAATTATGCCAGCCGTGCGGCCGCTCGGGCTGAGGGGCTGAGGGACAGACCAGATGACAGACACTTGTCACAGCTCTTGGGGCGGGGGGAGTGTTCCTTTGGGATCTGAAATTCCCCTCAGGAAGGGACTTGTCTGGTCGGCAGCAACTTTGGTTGTTGAGTTTGGCACAGCCAGCCTCCAGTCCTCAGTCTCATGTGATCAAGGGCCGTCACCTGGGAGGCCTCAGGAAAAGCTGCCACCCACAAGAGTGAGTCAGCATGGGGCGTCAGAGAAGGCGGCGGGGAGCCCCATCTGGGCCGGGGTGGGGGCGCGAGATGGGATGAGGTCCCGCCGCATGCCCGAGGCGGTCCCCCCGACGGATTCTACTTTGTGTCCGTGACCTCAGGTGCATGGAGTGTCTCTTGAGGGCCCGAAGCATCAGCCTGTGCCCGTGTCATCAGCCTGTGCCTGTGTGTGGTGACAGCCACAGCTGGCAACAGGGCTTAGGGACCTTGGTTCTGAGATGATGGGCCAGGCCGAGCATCCCTGGGACGATCCCTCACTAGCAATTGACAGAGATTTGTCAATACCAGCGGCCCCTGAATGAGCTGGGAGGTTGATGCCGATGGGGTCTCAATAGGCCAGTCCCTGCCAGGATCTTCAACCAATCCCCGGCCGGCCGTAGCTCACAGGAGGGAGATGGCCCTGATGATGCTGGAGGGCCAGAGGGGCGTCTACCAGGTCAAGGGCAGAGTCACAGGGGTAACGAAATAAAGGGACTACATACATGTCCTGCCCCAGGCCCCGCCCAGGCAGCCCTGGCTTGCTGCTCTGTGCAGGATCAGGGAGACGTTGTTTATTTCTGTTCTTTATTTTTAGCTTTTTATTTTGATCAGATTTATACAGGCAAGCCGTTCTATGAGGTTTGTTAAGAAAAACAGCGGTTTCCTGCCTGTATTCCCCCCACTCTCCCCCGTATGCCCTTCCAGAGGCAACTATATCCCCTCCTTTAACTAACTATTTTGGAGTTTACCTCTGACTCTGGGGCTGCAGGTTGATTTCTTTAAGGTTTATTTATTTATTTTGAGAGAGAGAGAGCAGGGGAGGGGCAGAGAGAGAGAGAGGGAGAGAGAGAGAGAATCCCAAGCAGGCTTCCCTCTGTCAGCCAGGAGCGCCACGCAGGGCTCCATCCCAGGAGCAACGGTGAGATCAGGACCTGAGCGGAAACCCAGAGTCCGACCCCTAAGGGACCGAGCCGCCCAGGAGCCCCTGCAGGTTGATTCTCGTAGCTGTCAGCCTTTTCGGCTGGCTTCTCCCTCTGGAAGGTGAGGATTTTGCTGTCGCCTGCCTCACCCCTCACCGCCCACACCTTCCCCTGTCCTCACACCTTCTCCACAGAGTCTTAAAACTCCACTCGCTTCTGTGGCTGCTAATTAAGGGCGTGCACTCGAGAGCCACCTTCCCAGGTTCCCGTCTGCCACCAGCCGCCTCCTAGCTGCGTGATCCTGGACAAGTTCCTCAACCTCTGTGTTGACAGCTGCCCACCCAACCTTCCTGGGCTGTAGCTCTCCATGACTGAATTCATACAACACGCTTGCTACAAGCAGAGTCTGAGAGACCAGGAGCTCCATGGCATTAGGGAGAAAAGGCTACGCTGTAACAACTTCTCTGCCCAGTGGTCCCCCTGCGCTGCTAATAATGGTCTGTTTTCTCTGCTTTGTTTTCCATGTTGCGAATTCAGTCCCGAACTTTCCCCACAGGACTTAGGGATGCTCCAGGCCTTCTCTCCTGGGGACCCCCAGGCCTGGAGCCCAGCTGCTGTGCTGGGGTCTCCCTTCCCTAACAGCAGGCCCGTCCTCTTGCCTTTTCCTCTTTCCTGTACCCGATACTTTCCTCTTCCTTGATTTACCCCCTCATTCTGGTGAAGGATCTTCTCTAGTAATCTCCCGAGGAAGAGTATAAGGTAAGTACCATAGGTTCTCATTATTCGGAGTAGTTCTGTTCTAGAGAACGTATTTGATAGAACATAGAGACTCTGACTTTGCAATTAAGGAGGCTGTGAGTAGTGATCAACTGTAAATGTCTCAAGATCCCGCGTGCTAAAAATATCTTCATTCTGTCCCCACATGGGGTTGATAGCTTGTCTGGGGAAAGAAATCTAGCTTGGAAAGACTTGTCTCCCAGCCCTTTGCAGGCATTTCTCCTGTGCCTGCCTGCTGGCAGCCTGTGTTGTCAAGAAGTCCAAGGCTATTCCCGACCGTCATGGGTGGCCCTTTTCCGCTCCCTGGAAGCTTGTGGGACCTTTCCTTTGCCCCAGCATTTTCACCTTCAGGATGATGTGCCCTGACAGGTCTCCTGTTTGTGCTTTGCCTAGAGAGGTACTGGATGGGTCCTTGTGATCTCGAAATTTAGGTTCTTTGGTTTTGAAAAATTCCCCAAATCGTTAATGAATTATTTCCTGCTGTTTTCTCTGGTCTGTGTTTCTGCAACTGATTTTAATTGGATGTCAAACCTCTTGCTCTGTGTTTTCCTCCTGTATCACTGGTTGGGATTCTTTAGAGCATCTAGATTTATAATTGTACCTATGCCTATATCAATATTCTATTGGCTCTATCTGCTTTACTCTGTCTACCGATTCCAATGCGAGTCTTCTCTGGAAACACCCTCACAGACACAGAAATAATATTTAGCAGAATTCAGGGTGTGCTGTGATCCAGGCAAGTTGACATAAAATTAACTCTCACACCTCCTATATTCCATCCCTGTACTTTTGCTCTGCTTTCTGGAATATTTCTTCAGATTTATAATCCGACTCTTCTGTCAAGTGTTTAAATCTCTGCTATTTTTTTTTTTTTAATT
The DNA here is from genome assembly GCF_018350175.1 of Felis catus. NCBI lineage: Eukaryota > Metazoa > Chordata > Mammalia > Carnivora > Felidae > Felis > Felis catus. Next base: position 136,238,875 of record NC_058374.1, read on the forward strand.
TCCAAGAGCTCTTTTTCTTTATCTTTTTATTCAAGTAAAATGCTCAATGTTACATGAGTTTCAGGTGCACAACATAGTGATTGGACAAGTCTATACATTATGCTATGCTCCCCACAAGTCACCCAGGAGCTCTTTTTAAATTCTCAGAATGTTCTTTTTTAAAAATTTTTTTCTAATGTTTATTTATTTTTGAGAGAGACAGAGACAGAGTGTGAGCAGGGGAGGGGCAGAGAGAGAGGGAGACACAGAATCGGAAGCAGGCTCCAGGCTCTGAGCTGTCAGCACAGAGCCCGATGTGGGGCTCACACTCACGGACAGTGAGATCATGACCTGAGCCGAAGTTGGACGCCCAACTGACTGAACCACCAGGCGCCCCTGGATGTTCTTTTTTTAATAGCATCCTGTTCTTGTTTCATGGCTACTGGATCTTCTCTTCTTTCTCCAAGGCTGTCCCTGGGAGCTTATTTTTGTTTGTTTTTCCAGTTTTCCGCCCCTCAAATAGTCTCTATTTTTCCCACGTTGTTTTTCCCTGATTGTTGTCTGTCTGGTCTTTATGGCTCATGTGCCTTGTTCTCCTCCCGTGTCTGGTCATTTTTGGTTGTGCGCTCACAGGAACTAAGAGCTGATTGGTCTTTCTGAGTGTGTGTGGGGGGCCTGGTGATGTGAGCTTCTCTGAGTCATTTGGCTGGACTGTTTAGTTTGGGAAATGTTGATACCTCTGTATCTGAAGATTTTTTTCTCTTTGGGCTGGTCAAACTCTTCAGAGAAAACTCTCCTAATTTCTTGCCTGGAGGGTGGGGACTAGACTGCTGGTGTTCTAGGACATGAGTGAGGAAATACTAGGATTCTCAATATCTTTTTTTTTTTTAATGTTTTTATTTATTTTTGAAGGAGAGAGAGACAGAGACAGAGCATGAGTGAGGGAGGGGCAGAGAGAGAGGGAGACAGAATCTGAAGCAGGCTTCAGGCTCTGAGCTGTCAGCCCGATGCGGGGCTCAAACCCATGAACTGTGAGATCATGACTTGAGCCAAAGTCTGACGCTTAACCGACTGAGCCACCCAGGGGCCCTTCAGTATCTTGAATATACCTGTCCAGAGGGATTCTGTCTTATTCACCCCAATGTATAACCTTCAGGTTTGCCTCTTGGTTGCCTGGGGTTGAGGAGAAGGCACTGGGTTTTTAACTATTCCTTGGGCGGGTGACCAGTCGGTCCCCTCCTTGCGTTAGACAAGCCTAACGTTCACTTCCTGGTCCAGCCTGTCCTCAAGCCTTTTAGGGATTTGTGATTAAGTCCATTTGGTCTTAACTTTTGAAGAAGTCCCTTTACTGCGCTCTTCATAGGGCTTTGGGAGAGAAAAAGTAGATGTAGGTACTGACATGTAGAGGAATCTGCTGTTCCTACTGAAAGCCCCTGTTTATGTCTTTAAACGTCCTTCTGGCCCATTTGTGCATGAGTTTCCTCAGGATAAGGAGTGGGTCCCGTCCATTGCCAGGTCCTCGGAGTGAGCCCAGAACCTAGCCTCAGTAAACCCTACTTGGATGTTTTGGAAGAGAAAAGCAGTGTGGACCTCCCCATAAGACCTCAAGCCCGGAGATCTGAGTTCAAATCCCAGTTCTGCTACGGACCTGCTGGAACGGGACAAGTCATTTTCTTTCTCTGTGCCTCAGTTTCTCCATCAGCAAAATGGGTAGATCTAGGTTACCTCATGAAGCTGATACAAAAGAGAAGCAGGAGGGTGTGTATGTGAGCACTGGGTGAGCATCGAACCACTTTGGAGGTTTAGTCGATGGTCATCCGGAAAGCAGGGAGACAGCATTGGAGATGACCAATAGTGAGGGAATACGGGATTGGAAGTCTGGAGAACCGGGCTGTAATTCTTCTGCTGTTGCTGCTTTAAAAAAATTTTTTTTTGGGGGCGCCTGGGTGGCGCAGTCGGTTGAGCCTCCGACTTCAGCCAGGTCACGATCTCGCGGTCCGTGAGTTCGAGCCCCGCGTCGGGCTCTGGGCTGATGGCTCAGAGCCTGGAGCCTGTTTCCGATTCTGTGTCTCCCTCTCTCTCTGCCCCTCCCCGTTCATGCTCTGTCTCTCTCTGTCCCCAAAAAAATAAATAAATGTTGAAAAAAAAATTTAAAAAAAAAATTTTTTATTTTTTTATTTTTTACATGTCATTATTTTTTGAGAGGCAGAGACAGAGCACAAATGGGGGAGGGGCAGAGAGAGAAGGAGACACAGAGTCCAAAGCGGGCTCCGTCCAGGCCCCGAGCTGTCAGCACAGAGCTGGTCGTGGGGCTCAAACTCACAGACTGTGAGATCATGACCTGAGCCGAAATCAGGTGCTTAACCAACTGAGCCACCCAGGCGCCCCCCCCTTTTTTTTAAATGACCTTAATTATGTCTTCTTTTTTCTTACATTCGATTTCATCATCATCATCATCATCATCATCATCTTGTAAGTCCTGATGCAACAATAGAAATGTAGCTTCTGTGGGGCTCCTGGACGGCTGAGTCGGTAGAGTGTGTGACTCTTGATCTCGGGGTCGTGAGTTCGAGCCCCACGTTGGGTGTAGAGATTACTTAAAAATAAAATCTTTGGGGCGCCTGGGTGGCTCAGTCGGTTAAGTGTCCGACTTCGGCTCAGGTCATGATCTCACGATCCGTGAGTTCGAGGCCCGCGTCGGGCTCTGTGCTGACAGCTCAGAGCCTGGAGCCCGTTTCAGATTCTGTGTCTCCCTCTCTCTACCCCTTCCCCGTTCATGCTCTGTCTCTCTCTGTCTCAAAAATAAATAAACGTTAAAAAAAATAAAATCTTTAAGAAAATGTAGCTTCTGGGGTGCCTGGGTGGCTCATCCATTCAGCGTCCAGCTTTTAAGTTCAGCTCAGGTCATGATCTCACAGTGTGTGAGTTTGGATCCTTCCTTGGGGTCCATACTGAGAGTGTGGAGTCTGCTTAGGATTCCCTCTCTCCTTTTCTCTCTCTCTGCCCCTCCCTCTCTCTCTTTCAATGTTTTAAACAAACATTAAAAAAAAATGCAGCTTCTGTCTTACAAGGAACACTTAGTATGCTCTAGGAACTTGCTAAACACTGTGATTCTATATAATGGCATGGATAAAATTTTATTCGATTATTATGACAACCTTACGAGGTCGGTTAATTAGAATCACCTCCGTTTTATGTTCAGAAAACGGAGATCCCAGGTGAGGCACGGGCCCAGGTCACACAGCTGGACAGAGGTGGGGAACGCCTCAGACCCAGTGTCGTCCGACTCTCTAAATCGCCTCCCTCCTCTGAACTTGGCCGCCACAGGGGGCCCTCAGGGGCTCGCTTAGCTCCAGCGAACCCCGAGGCCACACGTTCTGGGGCTGAGAGGCTGCCTCCGAAGATAACTCGGGACCGTTTCCTCGCTGACCCTCCTTCTCACCGGTTTCACATCGCAAGTGTTTTAAGGTGTTTTTTTGTAGAGTTAAAATACACTTTCACAAGGTTGGCGGATCTGATGCAGACTTTTAGACACTGTTTGGCTTGGCACAGCCTCCAAACGTCTCCCAGCCACGGTTGCTCTATATTTCTTTTTGCCAGGACCCAGATCAGAAATAACTCAACTGTGAAAAACATATATAAGCTGCTAGCAGCCCCTGAAGAAGACAAATTGCTTGTGGGTTATTTTTCCCCCTTGAGTCAGAAGTGTGAAGGTAGGTAGGAGAAGGAGCAAGGTTCTGAAAGACCCGTGTATATTTAGGTACCAGGATTCATTCCATTTTAAGAGAGATGAGCTCCCTCAGACAGTCCGGCTTATTCTCTGCCAGGCTCTTGACGCCCGTCGGTCGGGCCTTCTGGTCGAGGTTGCCGTAACCCGCAGGCCCCAAATTTGGTCGGTGCGATTCCAACTGGCAAGACGTATTTTCATTTTGTGGCATTCAGACTTATTTTTTTACTGGTCATTTTTGAAGCTTTCTGTGACCATATCCTGCTTGAAGTGCGGCCCTCGGTACCAAGGTGGGGCTGTGACTAGCAGCGGGTGATGGCAATTATCCCGCACGAATGCCATCCTTTGTCCCGGCGTGCTGGGAGACTGTAAGACCAGACTAGGGCATGGGTTGCACTTGAAATTCAGAGAGTGTGCAGCTGAAGCGGGTTAGATGTTAGAACAAGGATCCATCCATCCATCCATCCATCCATCCATTCAACTGTCTACACGCGTGTCTCAGGAGACTTCATTGTTCTGTGTTCGCATCAGGATGGAGAACTCTGAACTTTCCTTCCTCCCGGCCCTCCTGTGCCATCGTTTAACAGAGAAGAGCAGGGGCACCTGGGTGGCTCAGTCGGTTGAGCGTCCAACTTCGGCTCAGGTCACGGCCTCACGGTTCATGAGTTCGAGCCCCATGTCAGGCTCTGTGCTGACAGCTCAGAGCCTGGAGCCTGCTTTGGATTCTGTAGCTCCCTCTCTCTCTGCTCCTCCCCTGCTCACGCTCTCTCTCTCTCTCTCTCTCAAAAATAAATAAAGATTAAAAAAAATAAAAATAAATAAATAAAAGAGAAGAGCAGACTAAAGGCAAGTTCTGGAAAGTTCTCAGGGAGAACTTTTGTTTCTGGCACTCTGACAGGTTAGATAACTTTTATAACTCCCCTGATTATGATGAACATTCTGGATAAAATATTTTTTAACTTTCTTTTTCTTTTTTTTTTTAAACACTGTTGAGTTGATATGAAAGTAAGTAAATGATAAATCCCCGAAATGACGTGAGGCTGGGGCCCTTTACCTCCTGCCCCTGTAGCCGCGTGAGATGCAAGGAACAGGAGATAGACACCGACATCACTCGAGGGGAGAATCCTCTAGGAGACCCTTTGGAGTCCAGGAGGGCCACATCCAGAGCATAGGAAAGAGTGACAAGTAAACCTCACCCTGCAGAACAGAACAGAAAGGAAATCCGCCTCTTCTGAACTTGACATTGAGTTAAGAGAAAAAAAATAGCTCCCTTGAGAATTTGTAATCACAAGCTGGCCCTCCCACGATTTTCAGTTTGAATTCATGCTCCTTGTGTGGTTCAAACAAACCCAAGCAGAGAGTTCAATTTAAGGCGGCCCTGCTTGGTGGTGCCTCCCATCACCTGGTGGAGTGGACGGGAGCCCTAAAATCTCTCTTGAGGAATCCAACTACATGTCAGCCTTGTAGAATGTCCACAAATAAAGCTCCAAAGAAAAGGCACAGGTCACAGTGGAAAGCAGTAGACTTCCCAAGGAGGTGAAGAAACTAGCAGAAACAAGAGAGAGTAGAAAAAGATCCTTACAGCCTTTAGATTTGGAATGATCATATGCAACCAAACAAATTTAAAGGAACCATTTTTGTGTTCCTAAAGACATCAAAGAGAGGTTCGAAAATAGGAGCAGGGAGTAAGAGACTGTGACGAATAGCCAGATTTGGGGGGGAAAAAAACAAAGAAAGCTTACAGAGATGAGAAATAGAATACTAGGAACTTGAAACTCAATGGACAGATTGAACTGCATATGAGATACAGACAAAAGGAGGATTAGTAGACTATTAGAGCCAAGGGAGCGATCCAGAAGGATAGAGGGGGCCTGATGTACATCTATTCAGAGTTCTGGAAGGAGATAGTAGAGTAGGGGAACAGACGGGATATGGAGGTAATGCCTGATACCTTTTGTAGAATCCCTAGACCCAGGAAGCCCACTGATTCCAAAGTAAATAAAAAGACACTCACGTGTAGACACACAACAGTAAAATCGTGGAACATCAAGGGAAAAGGGACGATGTTACAAGTGTCAGAGGGAAACAAGATTCTCTCCAAAGGATCCAGAATTAGATTTACAGCTGATTTCTCACTCTCAATAATGGAACCCAGGAGACAGTGGAACTATATCTTCAATGCACTGAGAGAAACACATAACTGTCAAGTTAGAGCTTTGTCCTGTCCTTCAGGAATGGCAGTACAATAAAGATGTATTCACACAAATAAGAGCTGGGAGAGATCCTTCTGAAAGAACATTCTAAATGTAGCGTACTTAGGGCAGAATAAAAACCATTCCAGAGAGAAGAAATACATAAGAAAAAATGGGCAGAGATATTGGCAAATGTTTGGAGAGAAACTAAGAAAAATATGGATGGTCTGACCCCATGATAATAACGTCTAATTTAGGGATGCCTGGGTGGCTCATTTGGTTAAGTGTCTGACTTCAGCTCAGGTTATGATCCCATGACTCATGGGTTTGAGCCCAACGTCGGGCTCTGTGCTGGCAGCTTGGGGCTTGGAGCCTGCTTCCGATTCTGTGTCTCCCTCTCTCTCTGCCCCTCCCCCGCTCACACTCGGTCTCTGTCAAAAATAAATAAACATTAAAAAGAGTAATGTCTAATTTATGGGAGGAAAAAACAGGCTAGTACTAAAATACTGGATGACACCATATAATTTTGGAGGAAGTGGTCAAAATTAAAGTTTTCAAGTCTCTCCCATTATTTGGGAGGAGGGCAACTATATTGATTACATTTAGACTTTGTTAGTGAACTGCTCAGTGTTAAAAATAGCGAGGAGAAGCACAAATAACTAGTCATTGGATGTGTAATTTCTAAACAGAAAGAAAAGAAAAATAAGATAAAAATCTCAAATGATCGAAAGGAAGGAAAAGAAGGGGGGTGAGGACAGAAAACATTAGAATGAATAGAAAATACATTACGAAGCGTGCCTGGGTGGCTCAGTTGGTTGAGTGTCCGACTTGATTTCCGCCCAGGTTATGATCCCAGCATCATGGGATCGAGCCCCTCAGTGGGCTCCATGCTGAATTCTCTCTCTCTCTCCCTCTGCCCCTCTCCCCCACTTGGGCCCTCTCGCTCTGTCCCTAAAAATTAAAAATTAAAAAAAAAATATATATTAGGAGACCACAGAAATGAATCTAGATTTATGTGATCAGCAATACACTCCAAAGGACTATACTCTTAAGTTAAGAGATAATTGTCAGATTGGATTTCTAAAATATCTAGGTTATGTTCTGTTTACAAGAGACTTGTCTCCGGCACGAGGAGCCAGGACTGTTGAAGGTCCAAGTACAGAAGAAGTACGCTAAGCAAATACTAACTCAAAGAAAGTTGCTGTGGCTGTGGCTGCATTCATGCAAGATAAAAGTAGGCTCTAAGAGAGACGAGCATCATCACAGATAAAATGGTCACTTAACGGAAGGTTCAAATCCATCTGGAAGCAGTAAAGGTTCTTAATTTACATAGGACTCATATAGCTGCAAAAGAATAGAAACAAAGATGGAAAGAATAAGAATGAACATATCCACCTCTGCGATGGGGTATTTTTAGACCATCTCAGTGAAGATACGGAAGATTTGAGGAACACCATTGCAAGCTCAATAGAAACATATGGAAATTATGGAATCCCGAACACATTCTCTTCGGGCTTGCGTAGACCATGTAGAAAATATTGCCAGACTATCTAGCTAACCTGAACAGATTTCAGAGATGAGAGTTGCAGACTGGGTTTCCCGGGAACCGAGATGGATATTCGGGTGCAGGAGGTGTATTGCGGGACAGTCCTGGGCGTGGCAACAGCGGGAGGGAGCCTGGGTGGCTCAGTCGGTTGAGCAGCCAACCCTTGACTTCGGCTCAGGTCATGATCTCACGGTTCATGAGTTCAAGCCCCACATCGGGCTCTGCGTTGGCAGCACGGAGCCTTCTTGGGATTCTGCCTCCCCTTCTCTCTGCCCCTCCCCCACTTGCTCTCTATTTCTCTCGCAAAATAAATAAAGATTATGACTTGCTGAACGCGGAGGCACTAGCCGTCCACATGGGGTCAGCAGGTAGCTTCCGTGGCATCAGAGCTCCTACCTCGGGGAAGTGAAAACCCCAGGGTGGCTTTGATTGAAGGTGCAGTTTCAGGATGTTCACACAAAGGAAGGGGAGTTGCAAGATTTGTTACTTACCAATCTCAGAATGGGAGTGCAATGAACTGGGGAAAGGCAGCCTCCAGCCCCAGGTCTCTAGCAAGTAGGAGACCTTATGTACAAGGTGATTGGGACAGGGGTCAGCAGTTTTCCCAGGCTGAGCTCTGCGTGGTCACTTGATTATTATTTTTTTTTTAATTTTTTTTTCAACGTTTATTTATTTTTGGGACAGAGAGAGACAGAGCATGAACGGGGGAGGGGCAGAGAGAGAGGGAGACACAGAATCGGAAACAGGCTCCAGGCTCTGAGCCGTCAGCCCAGAGCCTGACGCGGGGCTCGAACTCCCGGACCGCGAGATCGTGACCCGGCTGAAGTCGGACGCTCAACCGACTGCGCCACCCGGGCGCCCCTATTATTATTTTTTTAATGTTTTATTTTTTATTTTTGAGAGACAGAGAGAGACAGAGCACGAGTGAGGAAGGGACAGAGAGAGATGGAGACAGAATCGGAAGCAGGCTCCAGGCTCTGAGCTGTCAGCACAGAGCCCGACGCGGAGCTTGAACCCATGAACCGCAAGATCATGACGTGAGCGGAAGTCGGATGCTTAACCGATGGAGCCACCCAGGCGCCCCTCTGAGTGGCCATTTAAATTTTTTTTTAATGTTTATTTATTTTTGAGACAGAGAGAGACAGAGCATGAACGGGGGAGGGGCAGAGAGAGGGAGACACAGAATCTGAAACAGGCTCCAGGCTCTGAGCTGTCAGCACAGAGCCTGACGCGGGGCTCGAACTCATGGACCGTGAGATCATGACCTGAGCCGAAGTCAGCTGCTTAACCGACTGAGCCACCCAGGCGCCCCAGTGAGTAGTCATTTTAAAAGATGACCAGAGATGTTTAACCACTGAGCCACCCAGGTGCAATACATACATACATACATACACAAATAAACAATCCCCAAGAAAAGCAAGGTGGGAACTTAGGCCAGAATCTTAAGCCCCAGTCTCTATCTGCATGTCCCCACTCAGGGTGAGAGCAGGGCTGTCACACTGTCAAATGCCTGGGCAACAACTTATCACAGCTGCCCTTAGACTGAGGTATGGCCTTGGTTGGGCCATTTCTTCAGCCCAGGCAACCCCCAAAGGCTGACCACCAAGGGCCACCTTCTGGCCGTTGCCCAACAGCCGGGAGAGTGAGTCCCTCTCTCCTGCAGGGGCATCTCGGCACTAATTACAGCATCCAGCACAGTTTATACACAGACTAGATTTTCTGATTACAATCCAAAAACGTCTGAAGGGGGACAACCAAAAAGATAACTAAAAAAAAAAAAAGCAAAAAAAAAAAAAAAAAAAAAGCTCAGACTTCTGGGAACTGGAAAAGAGACACCTAAAACAGACTCAGGGGCCAAAAAAGAACTCATGACCCAAATTAGAAAATACTCAGTACTGACCAATAACAAAAATATTTGTATCAAGCCTTGTGAAATGCAACAGGGGGGGTGGACTTGGAGGAGACTTCAGGACTTAAATGCTTGTATTAGCAAATAAGAAACGCCCAAAATCAACGTGCAAAGCAGCCAGCTTACAAAGTTAGAGCAGGAACAAATAAACCCACAGGAATCAAGTGATTAGGATAAAAACAGAAACTGATGCAATAGAACACAAACACGGAGAGGAGAATGGCTGGAAACAAAACATGATTCTCTGGGAAGACGAAAAATATCAGGCAGGTGTCTTACAAGATTAATTAAGGTAAAAGAGAGTACGGATCAATAACACTAGGAAGGAAAGAAGGACATAATAATAGATGCAGCATAAGTCAAATGGATAATATAAGGATATTGTCAATTACCTCTATGCCATAAATGTGAAGTCTTAAAATAAATGGCCAGATTCCTACAAAATACCATGCATCAAAATTGACTCGAGAAGTAATAGAAAGCCTGAATGGTCCTATAATTTTCTTTTAACTTTATTTATTTATTTTGAGAGAGAGAGAGAGAGAGAGAGAGAGAGAGAAAGAGCATGAGCAGGGAGGGGCAGAGCTCTGAGAAGGAGAGACAGAATTCCAAGCAGAGCCCGATGCAGGGCTCGAACACATAAACCATGAGATCACGACCTGACCTGAAACCACGAGTCGGATGCTTAACCAACTGAGCCACCTAGGTGCCCCGTTCTCATAATTATTAGATAAATTAAATCAGTAAGTTAAAATCTTCCTATAAAGAAAATTTCAGCGCCAGATGGGTTCCCAGGTAAATTCTGCTAACCATTCAAAGCACTGATCATGTCACGCGTACCCAATTTCTATCCCAGGGTGGAGAACCCGGAGATACGTGGTCAGTCAACTTATTTTATCTTGGTAATCAGGTAAAGACAATATACTGAAGAATAATTTCAAGTTAATTTCACTCATGAACAGAGATTAAAAATTTATTTTGAAATATTAGCACAGTGAACCAAGATACAGACTGTCAGCTACAGAGAACACACTGATGGTTACGAGGGGAGGCGGGTGGGGGATGGGTGCAATCGGGGATGAGAATTAAGGCAGGTGCACGTCATGATGAGTACCAGGTGATGTGTGAAAGTGTCGAATCGCTATACTGCACACCCGAAACTAATATTACACTGTATGTTAACTAGTTGGAATTTATTTTTAATTTTTATTTATTTATTTATTTTTAATTTTTTTTCAACGTTTATTTATTTTTGGTACAGAGAGAGACAGAGCATGGACGGGGGAGGGGCAGAGAGAGAGGGAGACACAGAATCGGAAACAGGCTCCAGGCTCCGAGCCATCAGCCCAGAGCCTGACGCGGGGCTCGAACTCACGGACCGTGAGATCATGACCTGGCTGAAGTAGGACGCTTAACCGACTGCGCCACCCAGGCGCCCCAACAAGTTGGAATTTAAATAAACCTAAAAAGAGAGGCGCCTGGGTGGCTCAGTTGGTTAAATGTCTGACTCTTGGTTCCCACTCAGGTCGTGATCTCATGGTTCGCGGGTTTGAGCTTCTGCACTGTTAGTGTAGGGCCTGCTTGGGATTCTGTCTCCTCTCTCTGCCCTCCCCCTGCTCTCTCTCTCTCTTTTAAGATAAATAAATAAACGTAAAGAAAACCTAAAAAAATAATAGCACAGAAAATTCAACAATAATAGTTGAAAAAACCTAGTACATCATGATTAAGTTGTCTTTATCTTATGAACGCAAGGTTGACTAATTATTAGGGAATTATTTAACATAATTTATGACATTAACAGTTTTAAGGGAAAAACATGATCATTTCATTAGATGAAACTATTCAATATTCATTCATTATAAAAATTTCATACAAGTCAGGAATTGCAAGGACTGTCATTAACTTGATAAAGAGAAACATCTATCTAGGTATCTATATAGATATAGTTGCTATCTGTATCTATAGATACCTAGATAGATATAGATCCTAGATAGATATAGATGCTATCATCAAGAATAATGAAATATTAAAAGTATTAACTTTAAGATCAGAAACTGGTCAATGATGCTAATTCTTTTCAACATTGTGGTTAGGGTGTAGCCAGGGTTGTAATACAAGAAAAATGAATAAAAGGCATAAAGATTGAAAGGAAGCAATAAAACTAATACTATGAATAAGTGATAGGATCATCTACGAAGAAAACCCAGAGAAATCTACCAATAAATTATTAGAATTAAATATCTAACAATTTTGTTCAATATATAAAAACACAAAAAGCCAATTGTATTTGTATATATCATTAACAATTAGTTAAAAATGTAATTAAAAACACTATTTAGCAATAGTAAAAAAAGATAAAGTACCTTGGAATCAATCAACCAAATAATTTCTTATAGAGAACATTATAAACTAAATGGTGATGTTGGGATGAGCACTGGGTGTTGTATGGAAACCAATTTGACAATAAATCTCATTAAAAAATTAAAAAAATAAAAGAAATTAATTAAAAAAATTAAATGGTGAGATTTTAAAGAAAATCCACACAAATGCAGAGATATCCCATGTTCTTGGATAAAAAGACTCAATATTTTAAAAACTCAATTCTTTCCTGGGGCACCTGGGTGGCTCAGTCGGTTAAGTGGCTCACTTCAGCTCAGGTCATGGATCTCAGTTTGGGAGTTCAAGCCCCATATCGGGCTCTGTGCTGACAGCTCGGAGCCTAGATTCTGTGTCTCCCTGTCTCTCTGCCCTTCCCCTGCTCACACTCTGTCTCTCTCTCAAAAATAAATAAAACACTAAAAAAGAAAAAGAAAAACTCAATTCTCCCTAAATTATTATGAGCAATTTCAATGCAAACCCCAAGAGAAATTTTTTTATAGTATTGAAAAGCTGAGTTTAAAATGCATGTAGAAGAGAAAAGGTCCAGGGATAGCCAAGACTTTCCTGAAGAAGATGAACAAGAGAAAGACTTGCTCTGTGAGATACTGTAAAATAAAGTTATAAAAATTAAGAGCGTTATGGTGTTGTTTAGACAGACCGAATACAGAGCCCAGAAACCAAGCCACCCCTATGTGGAAAGTTGATTCATGGCAGATCTGGCAATTCAGATCATTGAAGAAATGGCACCAGGACACTGGATATCCATATGCCAAAAAAAAAAAAAAAAAAAAAAAAAAAAAATTCTTTCCTCACACCATATCAGATCTGATGCATCGTACTAACACATAGCAGACAACGCATATAAGAAGACAATAAAGGAGAATATATATTTTTTTAATGTTTACTTATTTTTGAGAGAGATAGAGACAGAATGTGAGTGGGTTAGGGGCAGAGAGAGAGGGAGACACAGAAGCAGAAGCAGGCTCCAGGCTCTGAGCTGTCAGCACAGAGCCCGACGTGGGGCTCGAACTCACGAGCTGTGAGATCATGACCTGAGCCGAAGTCGGGCGCTCAACCGACTGAGCCACCCAGGCGCCCAGGAGAATATTTTTATGACTTTGAGTAGAAAGGTAAAGGAAAAGTTGATAAATTTCACACCATGAAAATTAAGATTTTTGAAAAAAACCAAAAGACCGTAAATAGATGGCAAAGACAAGTCACGGAGTTGGGATGTCTACAACGTGTAAAACCAAGCAAGGGTCGTCCAGAGCATATCACGAATGCCTGAGAACCGAGAAGAAAAAGTAAGCAACTCAGGATGCCTGGGTGGGTCAGTCAGTTGAGCCACCGACTCTTGATTTCGGCTCAGGTCATGATCTCATGATCGTGGGATCAAGCCCTGCGTTGGGCTCCGAGCTGGGTGTGGAGCCTGCTTGGGATTCTTTCTGTCTCTCTCCATCTGCCCCTCCCCTGCATGCTCGCTCTCACTCTCTCTCTCTCAAAAAAAAAAAAAAAAAAAAAGTAGGGGCGCCTGGGTGGCTCCGTCCGTTAAGCATCCAACTTCGGCTCAGGTCATGATCTTGCGGTTCGTGGGTTCCAGCCCTGCGTGGGGCTCTGTGCCCACGGCTCACAACCTGGAGCCTTCTTCGGATTCTGCATCTCCCTCCCTCTGCCCCTCCCCCACTCACATTCTGTCTCTTTTTCTCTCTCTCAAGAATAAAATAAAACATTCAAAAAAATTTAAAAAAACCTAAACAACCTGATAGAAAAATGGTCGAAAAATATGCAAGCATTTCACAGAAGTAGAAACCCAGATGGCCTGTAAACACATGAAAAAAACGAACAACTTCATCAGAAATCAGAGAGATAAAAAGTGAAGCCTCAGGAGATACGGCTGTATGCTCACCATTTGGACAAAATCTAAGAAGTGGGGCAAAACCAAGGGTTGGCAGAGACTGTAATGTGGTTCAATCACTTTGGAGGGCGTTTCCGCATTCCCTCCAAAAGCTGCAGGTGCAAATCCTCTGTGACCCAGCCGTTTTTCCTCTCCTGGGGGTGCACCGCGGGAAAACGCTTGCCCCTCTGCTCCAGGAGACGCGGAGAGAATGTTCACAGCAGGATTGATCCTCACACCCTGAACGGAAGCTACCCAAAATGTCCGGGGACGTGGAATGAACCAACAGTGTGGACTGTTATGCCCAGAATTCGTGATCCCCAAAGACCACCAGGGAGCCGAGTCCGATGCAAAAGCAAAAGAGCCTTTATTCGAGCTAGCTCGAGCTCAGTCCCCTACCTGCACGGACGCATTGGTGAGACACGGGGGAGAGAGAGCGAGTTTCGAAAGCACAAAGGTTTTATAGGGGTCTAGGGGCAGCCGATTGGCTGGGGAAGGGTCGTGGCCTCCGCCGATTGGCTGGGGAAGGGTCAGAGTCCTGCTACGCAGGTCGCTGGGCTGGGCATGTTTTGATCAGGAAGTTTGAACGGGTGAGCGGGAGGTTACTCAAGGGGAGGAGGCATGGTCTAGGTGAAGGACACAGAACAAGATGGAGTCGGCTGGCGTAGGCCCGCCCTTTCATGGACTATTCCACCATGGAATGCATACGTACAGCGGCGTCACTGACTCAGCTACAGCCACGTGCGACAACACGAATGAGTTCCCGAGTTAGGAAAAGGACCAAGCTGCGGAAGGATACCACATGCTTCCATTTATATGAAGTTAAAAACAGGCCAGACCATCATGGGTAGTAATCGTAAAAGAAAAGCGAGGGAGGGGCGCCCGGGTAGCTCAGTGGGTTGAGCATCTGACTCTTGATGTCTGCTCGGGTCATGATCTCAGGGTTCATGAGTTCAAGCCCTGCATGGGCTCTGTGCTGATGGTGCAGAGCCTGCTGGGGATTCTGCCTCTCCTTCTCTCTGACCCTCCCCTGCTTGTGATCTCTCTCTCAAAATAAAGAAATAAAATTTAAAAAAATTTTTAAAAAGCGAGGGAGGGGCGCCTGGCTGGCTCAGTTGGTTGAGCATCTGACTCTTGATTTCGGCTCAGGTGATGATCCCAGGGTCATGGGGTTGAACCCCATGTCAGGCTCCATGCTGGGTGTGGAGCCTGTTTAAGATTCTCCCTCCCTCTCTCTCTCTCTCTCTCCCTCTGCCCCTCTCCCCAGCTCACCTGCTCTCTCTTTACATATAAAAAGGAAAGAAAAGAAAAAAAGAGAAGAGAAGAGAAACGTAACGATTAACTTGAAGGTCAGGAAAGCAATAACTTCTGGGGAGAACAATACTCTATTTTCTTGATCCGAGCCGTGAGTATGTGGGAGAGCGTTTTATTATCGTGCCTTAAGAGTTACGTATACTCCTTTTTATAATACAGTCACAATTTTAAACATAGAAAAATAATAAATACACACCCAGGATCATCCTCATTTCTTGCAGGGGACAAAAATTAAAAGGGAAGAAGGCAGAGGGGAGTCCCCACCGGGGCTACATCTAGGGAGTGGGGAAGGGACAAAAAAGGTTGAGGTTTAAATATTAGTGATGCCCCATCGCAGGAGGAGCATGGAATCCAAGGGTTGAACCCAGACTGAGACTTCCACCCTCCATGGATAACAAAGAGAGGTGGCATGAAAAACCGAAGCAGCTCGTTGTGATTCCGGAAGGTTCCCCAGCCGAGAAGGTGGGTGCTGACACAGTTCAGAAGCGGTGCTTTCTTTGTAAGAGTTTAGACCAAACGACAAATAGTATCCACCCTGTGAGGTGCTAACTTCAGAGGTAGGGACCGGAAGCCCCCCCCTTTGGACAGGATGGACTCCAAGATGTAAGCTGCACCCCAAGGGTTGCCAGCGCCAAAGACCGCAGGGGGCAGACAGGCGGCGACAAAGACAATGTGAGCGGAGTGTAAGAAATGTACAAACACATGTTGGTTTCGCGCTAACCCTTGGAACGCGCCTTTTCTCCCAGGAAGAAAATTGCCTCTGATTTTCTTTTTTCTTTAAAGAGGCAGCCTTCTCCGCCCAGCCGTCTTTCCTGCAATGTCAGGAGCACGCGGTGCACCCTAATGCGGGATCAAAGCCGAGAGGGGGTCCCGAAGTCAGAGGTGCGGCAGGCAGTGGTGTGGCCTGTGTCCGTCCCAAAGGGACAGCTTTCACGAGGCTCCAGCCAATTTTGTCGTCCTAAAAGGTGGGCCTGGGGAGAACTGACAGGGCGTGGCGACAGTCTGGGTGTGGGATGTGGGGTTGGAGTGGGGTGGGGGGTGATCAGAAAAGTCGAGTTTCAGCCTCGAAGGACTCTGTGCAGCGATATCGCTGGCCGGGCGGGGAGGCAGGGGAGAGGTTTGGGACGGGCTGCGTCTGTGATCAGCTGTGGGCGTCCTGCAGGCGGTTGCTGGCGCGTCCGGTTCAGCCGGCCGCCCAGCTCTCCCTGAATCACGGTGGGACTTCAGAAATGGGGGCAAGGACCCAGTGCGGTGTCTGAGTCCTGGCTCTGCTCCTACCTCACACTGGGCATGTGACCTCGGACAAGTCACGTCAGCCTTTTGCAATCTCCTCATCACTCTGGAGGCAGCGACACCTGTCAGGCTTCTACTTCCTTCACAAAATGAAAGGTCTGTGTGGTCTCCACGCCTGGGAGAAGCACGCGACGTCCGGAGCCCGGGCTGCCTCGCTGGGGTCGCGCACAGACAGACCCCGTGAAAACTTCAGACTGACGTGAGCACCCCTTCCAGGAGTTCCCTTATGAACTTTTGCAGCTCATCTTAGGGGGAGCCGGGGACCAGAGGGTCAGACCCTGTTGTGCTGTCCCAGAGTCTGGAACCTGTCCCTCTGGACCTGACCCTCCGGCCCTCAGACAGCAAAGAATGATCTGACCCAAATTGTCAATTGCGAGGTTGAGAAATGCCGCCTTACAGGACATCGCTGCTGGGGAGTCCCCGGCGGCCTCCAACGCTAATGCCCCCCGACACCCAAGGGGCACAGGAATGAGTGTGTGGGGGTGGGGGACAGTGGTGTTCAGCTCCATTGTTCCTTGGGTAGGCACCCCCTGTTGCCGGAGTTTTTTGCCTGGAAATCTGAATTTGGGTATGAGATCTGATTTTTAAAAATGCTGGCAACCAATTATAATTTTTTGAAAAACTCTATAGATTGAACAAAACCGTAGACGTCCCCCTCTGTGCCTGGCCCTGCCACCACCTGGGACTCCCTTCCAGCTGGCCTCCCTGTCCCTTTGGAGCACAGGGAGGCCCCCCGCCATGGCCGCGATGCTGCTGCCCCCCTGTGGCCATGGTGGGGAGGTGCCAGCTGTCAAGGGGATGAAGGCGCCTGGGACTTTCTGCAAGGACCCTGGCCCAGGGTCCAGGCGGCTCCCCTGGTGGGTGGGCGCTGACATAGCCCTAGACCAGCTCTGATTCCAGAGCTGCCCCGCTTGAATCCAGCAAAGCGTGACGCTGGGAATGTCCCTCCTCTCTGGGCTGAAAAAGGCGGGTAGAAGCAGGACTTCCGTGAGGGTTAAGTGGGTGTCCAAGTGCCAAGCACCGTGCAGGTCATTGGTGTGTGTGCCGGCCGTCCAGTCTTCGTTCCGCATTTGGGGAGGACGCGCTCACCGGCGGGGTTGACTCGCTGTGCGCCAACGATGCCCAGGCGCCCTGCCCTCTGTGCAGAGGGCTATTTCAACTGTCCCATCCGCCACCTGGAAGGCAGGTGCCGCCATCATCTCCACCTCACCGGAGACGAGACGGGACACTAGCAGACAAGTTAGGTGACCTGCCCCGCGGCTGCTGCCAGATGCCAGCCGGCCCCCTTCTTGCACCCTGTTTATGGAGGAGTGCATAATTTAGCCACTGGAGGGCTTTGGATGCTCGCTCAGGGAGGGTCTGCAGATACATGGAGGGGCCAGAACACAGAGAGGGAGCGGACTTGGCCCGCGGGTCTGGCCTACTGAGCCCTCCTGGTGGCCTGGGGCTGCATCACCATGCCGCCCTGTGGACAGGGAGTCTGATTTGCCTTTGCAATCTGAATCGTCTTGGCTCTGGTCTCGCGAAGATGGGTCGCCTTGGGGAAACTGAGGACTCCCAGCACTGCTAAGGGGTCAGTGCATCTCTGCGTGTGCTGATGAAGGGAGGTGGGTGAAGAGAGCATACTACTCAGATCGACCTAGCTCTTGATAACATCCGCTCTGACCTCTCACTTGACGGGAAGGGAAACTGAGGTGGGGGAGGAGATGGCAATTCGCAGGTGGCTCGGGGACCGACACATCTTAGTGCAAGATCCTTTTCCGTCATGAAGGATGCTGGGCTCATTCGATGAAAACGGGATGGGGGTGGGAGAGCAGAAGGTGGTCTCTGTTGGACAGAATTCGAGGACTCCACGTTCGGTCCGCTCATCCCTTTCGATGGGACAGGAGGAGCACATTTCCCGCAGGAGGTTTGGTCTAACTCCTAGCAACGGCAGAAACCCACTGAAACCGGCCTTTGGAGAAACAGTTGTTCCCTGGGGCCTTTCAGCAAAGGAGTTGGGGGCTGTTTCTGCAGCCCAGCAATGGGTCTGGCGGGGATCCCGAACCCTCCTGTTTCCAGGGGCCTGGCTCGCCTGGATGACTGCCCCCACCTTCCTGGGCTTCGTCTGTAGAACAGCAATCACATCCTCCCTGGAAGAACTGCCTGGGGGTTCGATGGAAACAACGCGCGCTCTCCCCTTCCCCGCTGTGCACGATTACCTTTGTAATTAAACAGGTTCGTGTGCAACAGGTTGTTTAATCTCGGTTTCCTGCCTTCAGGGCCTACAGGGAAGGTGGCCGTCTCGTTGGTCACCATGGCATCAGTGCCCAGCATGGAAGCTGGCGCTGGGCGCACATCTGGGGAGTTAGTGGCTGACACACCCAAAGAGCGACACACTCCTGACATGTAAAAACGTCACCTCTGTGAAAGGCGTGTGAAATAGCTGTTGGGAGAAACTTCTGGGGAAGGGAATGCTGCGATCCCTCCCCCTCCCCACCTTCCCCCCCTCACCCCTCTCCCGCCGGAGCTCAGGGCACACCTGCCTGGGGCTGCAGTCCCCAGCACAGCCTCAGTCCCGAAGGACCACAGGGGAGAGTGGCATCAGATGCACATCTCAGCTGCGCCCAGCAGGTGGCGCCCGTCCCTGCCCGCAGCCCAGTGGGCTCCCGGCTGCAGGGTGGGTCGCGGCTGGGGGGCATCCAATCCCAATGTATTCGTTTTGCGGGGCGTGTCTACCCACAGCTCCCGGAGGGCGCGGGGGACTTTTGCCTCTCCTTCAAGGCCTAGCTCAGGGGTAGCTCCAGGTGGAGGGGACCGTTACGCAGTGCCCAGCCTGGGGCTTGTCTGGGGAAGGTGCTCAAATATTGTGACCCCAATGATGGAATGAGGCTAGAGAAGTCAGAAAGGAAGGCTCTGGTCGTGGGAAGGAGGGAGGCCCCCTGGGTCTCATGTTTCATTGGTTAGAAATGAATAGATGCCTACATCCATAAAATCGTTTTTGAATACGTAATGAGTGCCCAAGGAAGGAGGGAGGGAGAGAAAAAAGAAGGGAGAAGGGAGGGAAGAAACCCAAGCAGTACAAAAGGGCATAAAGTAAAAACTCCATCTCTCTCTTTCCCCCTCCCCCCGCCCTCCTACCCTAGCTCCCCACCCAGAGACCCCTTGTGGTTCTGGCTTCTTGAACATTCTTCCAGAAGCATCTTTCTGCCCAGATCTGTGTGTTTGTGTGCTGTATGTGTGTGCGTGTGCGGGGGTGGGGGGGTGCACAGAGCCACAACTGTGTGGGAAGAAATGGTCTTATCTTAAAAAACCCCTTAGCCAGAAAGATTTGGGTCCGACTCGAGAAAGACCTTCTTGGCAGCTTGTGGGGGTGGGGAGGAGGGTAGAAAGCAGACCCCAAGTGGGTGCTTCGGAGCCTGACTCCCCAAGCTTGGGGACAGCGCTTTGTGGTTTGCAACCCCCCCCCACATGTTTTTAAATTTTATGCTCAATATTGGGTTTGAGGATCCCAACAGCTCGTTTGGACCATACTGCAGTTTCCTCCTTTTAAAAATGGGGACCAGGGCGAGAAGGGCAAAGGGGCCGCCCCGTGCCACATAGCTGGTGACAGAGGACCTGGATTGCAGCGCTGGGTGTCCTGACTGCCTCTCCCTCCCCATGACTTTCCAGCTACCAGGTGGTGAGGAGAGGGGCAGAGCACCTGGGAACTCTGACCTCTGGGACAGCGGCCCGGCGATGGGTGGGCAGGTGGGCACCACAGCGGCTGACCACACCCAGGCCCTTCCAATGCGGGGGTTCCTAAAGCCACTTAGAGACCAACCTTCAAAATATTTTCCTGTTCTCCCTCCTCCTCCGTCTCCCTCCTCCCTCTTCCCTGCCTTGTCAGGAATCTGTAAGAAGAGTGGAGAGCAGATGATAATTGCCCCCCGCGGAACTCACCTGCCATGAAAGGGTGTTAAATAACACGTAATTTACATGTCTTCCCTGTAGGAAATTATAGAATCAGAGCTTTCAAATTAGCAATAGATTTTTCTAATTGAATCTATTTCCCGTACGGCAGGTGAAGTGAGAAATGATCAGGTAGTTCAGTTTCCCCTGTAAATGGACCACCAGACAATTGAAGGAATTAAATGCTTATTAAAAGTGCAGGTAAAATTGATATTATATTTCTGGGAAATGTGTCTGCAGAACGATATTGCAGGTGCATTTGTGTCCATATGATCAGTTCGTGACAAGACAAAGGGTGTCTGTGCTCACGGAGGAAAGGGGACGGATCTGGGAGAAAGAAAGGGAACTGGCTGGTTGTCCCTGGGCTCACTCCCCTTTCTCTGACCAATTCTTAGCACACGGCCAGGCTCTGGGATCTGGGCCTCGCTCTGGCGTGTCTTTTGGAGTTTGTGTTTTCATCCACAAATGATAACCGCCGATGGTTACGCTGAGTGTCAGGAGATGTGCTTATTGTCTGTTGCTGCATAATTATCACCACGACATTGGCGGCTTCGAACAACACGCATTTATGATCTCATGGTTTCCACGGGTCAGGAGGTTGAGTATGGCTTGACCGGGTCCTCCCAGCTTCTGGGGCTGCCCAGGTCACAATCGAGGCGTTGGCCCAGCGTCTACAGTGTCACCTCAAGGCTCAACCAGGGAAGGATATACTCCCAGACACTCATGGTTGTTGGTTGGGCTTCCTTTCCTTGCTGGCTGTTGACTCCTTGCCATGTGGGCACCTCCCAAGATGGCAGCCGAAACACAGCAGCATGCTTCTCAAGGCCAGTGAGAGAGGGACCCTGCTAACAAGACCGAAGTCACCATCTTGTGGAGCCTCATCGCAGAAGTGACATCTCACCCCCTTTCCCATAGTGTTGGGTTCCTTTCAAGTCACAGAATCTGCCCACACTCAAGGGGATCAACGGTGGCCCTCGTAGAAGCTGTCCACAGCAACACTCCGCCCTGGGGCAGAGGTTTGGGCACAGAGGACAAGCACCTCAGCTGGCCGTGGGTCCTTGCCTGTGGGATGACCCCAACCCGCATTCTTTTTTAAATTAAAAAAAATTTTTAATGTTTATTTATTTTTGAGAGAGAGAGAGAGCGCATGCAGGTGAGGGGCAGACAGAGAGGGAGACACAGAACCCGAAGCAGCCTCCAGGTTCCAAGCTGTCAGCCCAGAGCTCGACCTGGGGCTCGAACTCACGGAGCATGAGATCATGACCTGAGTCGAAGTTGGACACTTAACCAACTGAGCCACCCAGGCGCTCCCACTTTTTTAAAGTTAATTTATGTATTTTGAGAGGGAGAGAGAGAGACAGAGACAGAATGAGCAGGGGAGGGACAGAGAGAGAGAGAGGGAGAGAGAGAGAATCCTAAGCAGGCCCCATGCTGTCAGCACAGAGCCTGATGCAGGGCTTGAACTCATGAATGGTGAGATCATGGCCTGAGCCAAAATAAAGAGTTGGTTGCTTAACTGACTGAGCCACCCAGGCGCCCCCGATCTCTAAAACGATTTAACACCAGGAGTCAACACAACCCTCCAGTGTTTTACCCGGCACAGGAAAAAAAAAAAAAAAATCTCACTGGGGGAATCCCCAACCCCAAATGAGACTCCCACACCGTATTCATTTAGGGGTTGAAGGAAGAATCAGACCTTTCCAACCCAATTTCGAACTTGCAACAGCAATCCTGCAAACATTGGCCTTGTCGGAAAAGAATTGCCACCAGAGGAAGCCCGTGTGGCAGAAGCCGGAATGGTCGAGGGCGGCGTGGTTGAAGAAACCGTTTGAAAGACGGAGCCCTCAGTGAAAATACCGCAGGGGGAGATATTGATCCCTTTGGGAAATAAGCCCAGTAAAATGAAAATGAAAACAAAAATCACAAAGTGGAAACAGGTTAACCACACCGGAGAAGCCCAACCAAGAAACGAAATTAACGAAATTAACAGCTGTTAGGAACTTCAGTGTGGAAAGCCATAGTCTTGAAAATGATACGACGTCGATGAAATTCTGAAAGCGTGTGTCTTCATAAACCAGGGGCTCAGAAGGCTGGGCCAGACGTCCTGCTCTCTCTCATGGCTCACATTGTGTCCCCACCAGGCCTCGTGCTGATCCCCAGCGCGAGGGGCTCACAGACATGTGTGTGAGCTGTTTCTCCCATCCCACGGCGGCACCGACCCGGGCACTGTCTGCCTTCCCAGGTAGAGGGACCTGACGGCAAAGAGAGGTGTGCCCTCCTCAGGGGCCCTCTGGTATGGGGACAGGGGTGTGGTGCTCAGCGCTAGAGCAGTAACCAGGCGGCGCCCCAGGCAGAGATTCAGGTGCAGAGGCTAGGTGGACCTATCGCGGGGCTCCCCCTTGAGGACGAACCTCGGCCCACCTGGTCCTGAGCTTAGGAGCCCAGAGCAGAAAGCATGCTGGTTCTCCGGGCCCAGGGGACAGTGGGGAGGGGGCCCTGCCAAGCTCTGGGTTCCTGGGGTCAGCCCTGGGAGGGACATCCTGGGGGGGTTTGTCAGTGAGCCTGGGTGATTGGACGGTAAGGAGTGAAGGAAGTCTAGGACTATTTACTGAGCACTTACTGTGTGCGTGGCACCGACATCTGTTATCTCATACAGGCTCGTAACAACCCGTGGGGAAGGCATGGCTATTTGTCCCTTTGACACAGGCTCGGGGTAAGGACGTCTCTGGTCTAAGGCTGCACGTTAGGCAGGTTTCAGGCCCACGTCTGTCTGTCTTCTGTGTCTCCAAAGTCCCCCTTAGGCACGTGGCCTCCTGGTCCAATCTTCCCTTGGGATCCTTTCTTGTGGATTAATCCCCCTCACCCCACACCCCCCAATTTTCCCTCTGATGAAAAGCACCCTTGTCTTTCCCCTGGAAACTCTCCTTCTCGGGAACGGCTTCGCTCCCCTCTGCCCCTTTGTCCTAGACCCCAGCCTCCGGGCTTTCCCAACCTGGGCCTGGCCGACCCCCACCCCCCCGCTCCCCTCCTGGGCCCCATCTCAGGAGGCCCCGGTGAGGTCATCCTTGCACAATAGAGCCAGGGTCTGCTTTCTGCTGAAGAGGGAGACTCGGGGTGGGGGAGACAGGCAGGAGGCTGCAATTACAGGGTCCACAATGGGGAGCTGTCAAGGGGGCCCCTGCCAATTAGAGCTGCTGCAGGGAGCCGGGGGAGGGCGAGGGCGCAGGGGGGCAGGCAGGCCTCGAGGATCAGGTCAGGTAGGCTCCAGCCCTCATTGTCCGATCGGGCATTCATTCATACACACACACACACACACACACACACACACACACACACACATATTCATTCATGCTGTTAATATTGTCTGGGCACCTGCTATGTGTTACGCACTGTGCTATAAACAACAGGGACACAGCAGTGACCCGGCAGATAAGGCTGGGCTCCACTGGAGCAAACCGTGGGGTAGACAAGACAAGCAGCAAACAGATAAATGTGCGTCACATTCACGAGTCAAGTGTCACGATGGAAATAAGATGGCACGAAACCACAGAAAGCAGCAGGGTGGGGGGGTGGGGGGGCAATATTGTCGACGTGGTCAGGGCAGGCTTCTTGGAGGAGGTGACATTCGAGCCGAGACCCGGAAAGCAAGACATGGTCAGCCATGCCACAACCAGAGGAGGAATGTTCCAGGCAGAGGACACCATAAGTACCTGAGTCGGGAGCATGCCTGGTTGGGCGGGGATCAGAAACATGGCCTGTGCGGTAGAAGGGCGGTGGGTGAGGGAGAAGGGAGGCTGTGCAGAGCCATAGGATTTTGGAGCTGGCTCCCCAGAGCCGTTGCATGCAGCCGTTCCCAGCTCAGTGTGCAGGCCGTGAGCTTGAAATGGATCATAGTGGGAGGGTTTACACCCTGGAAATCAGCAAATGCTGCAAATCAGGGCTTTTCCCCCCTGGGGGACCCACTGTTAAAGGTTTACCAGCATAGGATCTTGTCCCTGTGTATTGAATCTGATAACCACCCCGGGTGGCCAGGAGGCTTCTCCCGTTTGTGCATAAAGACTGAGGCCCAGGGGCGCCTGAGTGGTTCAGTCGGTTGAGCGTCCGACTTCGGCTCAGGTCATGATCTCCTGGTCTGTGAGTTCGAGCCCCGTGTCGGGCTGTGCCGACAGCTCGGAGCCTGGAGCCCGCCTCGGATTCTGTGTCTCCCTCCCTCTCTGCCCCTCCCCATTCACATTCTGTCTCTTTCTCTCTCTCTCAAAAATAAATAAACATGAACAAAAAAAAGATTGACATTAATTTAGCTCCTGCTGTTTGCAGACACGCCCTAGACCCCTTCATACACCTTTTCTCGTTTAATCCTTGCAAAGAGGTCTAGCAAGGTTAAATGGCGTGACCAAGGTCACCCAGCTCTTACATGGTGGAAACATGTCTACCTGACCCCTCGCCTGGGTTCTTCCCACTTTGCCAGGCCTCTGTCCCTCATGCCCACCCATCTCTGCAGCCCCTGTATACACCGCCCCATGACTATAGCACTCCACAAAGCGTCTTCCCAGAAGGGCTCAGGGGGCAGATGACAGCAAGCACAGCACGTTTCAGCTGAGCACTTACTGTGTGCTGTGTACCTGCCACGGGCCTGATGTCGCCAGCCCTGTTTGCCGGAAGAGGCTCACGGCGGTTCGTCAGGACCCTGGGTTTCCGTGGATGCTGTGGCTCTTAGGGGGCGGGGTGGCAGTGGCTCCCAGACTGTGGGCTTCTGCCAGGGGGCTGCCTCCTCGTTTCTGCTTATTTTGATATGTCATCCTTCCAGGTCATGGGGCTCAAGACATTCAAGGGGACGTGAGACAGGCCTAAAGGGAATTCTGGGCACGAGACCCTGGCAGGGGCCCCTGAGAGAGGACAGAAATTCCTCAAGGCTTCTTCCCACCCCACCTGCTCTGTGTGAATGACAGAGGTGATTTTGGAGCGGACTGCATTTCACCAGCCTGGAAGGAAGGACCCGGAGGGGGCAGGGACCCACTGGAGCCGGGACCTTGGGGAGCTTGAAGGTCCCCACCGGAGGGAGGGGACAGGTAGGCCA
This sequence comes from Felis catus, assembly GCF_018350175.1. Classification (NCBI taxonomy): domain Eukaryota; kingdom Metazoa; phylum Chordata; class Mammalia; order Carnivora; family Felidae; genus Felis; species Felis catus. The sequence continues at coordinate 136,264,115 of NC_058374.1, forward strand.
GCGTCCACGGCCCAGTGGGAGGGGTGGCTTCCCTAGCCCCACCTGAGATGCGGCCACAGGGCTGCTGGCTTCCTGGGGCGCACGGACACCGGGAGCTCTTGGGGAGCCTCTCTGACAGGCACTTTGCACATCCCCATCCCCCTGCCCCCCACCGCCCAGTTTGATGTCGGCTGTCTGGAGGCTTTGTGGTGACCTCGGTTTTCTCTTCTCTTCTATGGGTCTGACGAAGGCCAGCTGGCAGGGCTTACGAGGGCAGAGGTGACAAGTACACGTGTCATTGGCCCTCCTCCGGACCCACAGTGACACCTGCTGAACTCATGTGCCGTGCCAGGCGCTTTTTAAACACTTTACCTGCCCCGACTTACCTAATACCCGTGATGGCCCTACGAGTGGAGCTCATGACTAGCATCGTTCCATTTTACCGGTGAAGAAATGAGGCCCAGGGCAGTGCGGTGACTTGTGGAAGCTCGCCCAGCTGGTGAGAGGCAGGTCTGGGAGTCCAGCTCCTGGACCGGTGAGCTCCCGTCTTCTTCTTACGGCTTCTGTTTGTCCCCTGGGCAAGAGCCCAGCTCCTTTGCGTCACCCGCTGGCATGAGCACAGGCCTTGGCACGAGAGCATCTTGGTAAAGGGGTGAGGGATGGAGATGAGTCTCTGGGGCACAGTGTTGACAGTGATTAGGGCGGGGGGGGGGGTGTGGCGGGTAGCACGGGAGACGGGGAGTTGGGGCTGCCGAGGCTGGGCAGGGTAGGGAGCAGGGAGCTGGCCCGCTCTGTGTTTCTGCTACCCTGCTCACCAGGGCCAGGCTGCTCAGCTGGGAGGGAGCCAGCTCACTGAGGCACAGCACACGGGCTGCTCCCCCAACCACGTGGGCGTAAAGCGCATCCCTCCACCCCTACACGGCACACCGCACACCGGGACAGCAAATGGAGCTAATCAAGTTCTGGGGTGCGGGAGGCAGCACGAACCCCCGGGGACCACGACAAACATGCCGCCAGGCACCTGGGCGTCTGCACCTCCCCGCCGCTGGATCCACAGTGCAATCTCTCCAAAGTCTCTGTTTGCAGTGCAAACACCTGGCTTCCTGTGTGAGGCTGCCCGGTCCTGCCTGCCCTCCCTCAGTGCCAGGCAAGAGCGGTGGGGGGTCTACTTGGCTTCCTCGGGCACTCCTGGGCCCCTGGGTGGCCGGTTGTTTTGAACGCGAGCTTCAAAGGGGCCGTCCGTGTGACACCGATGACCGCTGTCAAAGAGACAGACCCAGCCAGGACTCAGCTGGGACCATGTGACCAGCTTCATGTTCAGACAGGTGAGCCCAGAGGCCTCAAGGGATGGGTGTGATGCAGGCACACCAAGTGAGGGCCCGGCACAGGCAAAGGGACCAGGGCACTGGGGAGGAAAGTACCGGATCACATTCACAGGAAGTACTGGGACTGTGCAGGTCCCACAGCACTGCCAGACTGAGTCCCCTGCTGCTCTAGCTCGTCAGCTACCTGAGGGCAGATCCTTTATCTTTACGACACTTCTATAAGATCTGTTTAGTTTTGGGAGAGAGAGAGAGAGAACAAGTGGGGGAGGGGCAGAGAGTGAGGGAGACACAGAATCCGAAGCAGGCTCCAGGCTCTGAGCGGTCAGCACAGAGCCCGACGCGGGGCTCGAACTCACAGACCGCGAGATCGTGACCTGAGCCGAAGTCAGACGCTTAACCAACTGAGCCACCCAGGCGCCCTCTTTATGTCCCTTCTGATTCCTGTTGGTCAACACCCAGCATGAACAGGGCCCCTCCCTCTCCGTGCCAGATAACCGTTCAAAGGTCAACCCACTTAATCCGTATACCAGCCCTGGGAGACAAGCATATAAACCCTATTTTATAAATGACGAAACTAAGGCTCTGACAGGTGGTCCAGGCTTGGCCAAGGGCATTCGGGTAACAAATGGCAGAGCCAGGAGCTGGTCTCCTGGCTGGTCTCAGGATGAGCCTGGTCTCATCAAGCTCCAAAGCTTGTGTTGGCTCCGGGAGGTCATGACGCCTCTGGAGTTGGCCCCCATCTGAGAGCTCCTCTGGCCTCATGCTTCCTTCCTGAAGTCACTGGTGTGCGTGGCAGCTTTTCCCGGGAGTCCAGACACCGGTGGCTGACCAGAGTGGAGGCGCTGGCTCACTCCTGGCTTCCCGGCGAGAGCTGGGAGACCTGTAGGATGGGGTTCTTTCCAGCCTCATCTGGTGAGTCTAGAGAGGGCACTGTGGCCAAGCAGAGGCCCAGTTCAGGCTCCCGGATGGTAGGGCTGAGGACTGGGGACAGGAGGTCTAACCAGAGCTCTCCACCTCCCACTCCCATTTCACGGCCATGAACTTGACTCATAGCATCTCTTGGAGCATGGACGGGGTCAGGAGGAGCGCATGCTGGGTTGGGCACCAGGGTCTCTGGTCCTGGTCCCAGTTCTGCCTCCGACTGTGTGCCCTCAGATGGGCTGCTTCCATTTGTCTTCCCATCTGTAAAATGGGGGCAACCTTGGCTTTGCTAGGAGGCCCTGGGAACGGAATGCTGCTATTTCGCAGCATGTTTCAGACCCTGGCTCCTTCTAGCCAAAGAAACCTCTGCCCCTGATGGACGTCGTGGTCATTGTTCTCAACACAATGGAGAATTGCACCCAAATGTGAAGAATCGGGGGCACAGAGAAGTGTGGTCTGTTTGGGGGGAGCGTCTCTCTTCTCACTTCCACCATCCAGCCCTCGGGGACCCTCTCCTCAAGGTCCGCTGTGACCTTCTGGTTGTGAAGTCCAAGTTGTCCCACTGAGGCCCTCCGGGACTGGGTCTCGTCCCTCCCGTTCTCTTTCAGCTTCCTTGCCCACTCCTCCCATTCCTTCCCGCGAGCCTCTTTAGAATGCTGGGCTCTTCACACTCTGTCCTGACTTCCCTTCTTTTCTAAGCATCCCCCAGCTGATCTGGACCACTCTCCTGACCGTTCAGGCGACCTCTGCCCATGCCAGTCACCCCCCAATCCCTGATGGCAGCCCAGGCCCCCTCCTCCGTGGCCACCACCCTGTCGTCTTCTCTCCCTCAGGCTCAGGGTGTTTCAGACCGACCTCTCCAACTTCCCCCGAGCTGGCTTCCCTCCCTCGCTCCATTCGCCCTCTCACCCAGAAAGCCCACCATGCACCCTGGAACCCTGGCCACAGCGTCCTCTCCTCTTCCACCTGCCCCCAGTGGCTTGGGTCACAGTATACTCTCCTATTCCTGTCGGCATCCACGCCCCCTCCTCCTGGATCACGTCCTGGCCCCTCATTACCAGCGTCAATGCTTAAAACAGGGACCTCCTCTTGTCTGTCCTGCCCCATGTCCGGAAGTCCACCCCCTGCCGTCAGGGTCCCCTCCACTGCGGCCTTGCTCCACTTCTTCATCTGAAGCATATCTGGCTCCCTCCCATCTCAAGGCTTTTGGGTTGGTCCAAGAATGCTGGGACACACTACCGAGGGGCGTCTGGACCCGGGGAGGCCGGCCAACCTCCCACCGGTGAAAGGAGAAGACACCTGCCCACGGCTGCCCCGCCCACAGATTCTCCTCTCTCTGATTGGCCAGGCTCGCTCCGCGCTATGGGACCCCGCCCTCCCCACCACAGCTGATTGGTCCAGGCTGGACGCCGGACCCAAGAGCGGCCCAATGGGATTCTTGCCCATGAGCATGAAGGTGGAACCCGCAGACCCGGGGCCTGGAGTGGGCAGGCGGCTGGGCGCTGGCGGTGTGGGGGCCGGGGCCTCAGGGCTGCGTGGGTCTTGCCCTTCCACATGCTTGTGTCTCGACCTTTTGTCAACTCACGGTCCCCTGCAGGTATCAGCCCTTTTCCTTACCCTCCTCAGACGTGGTTCCCGTTGCGGAAGCTCTTCTCCCTCATTGCGGGGCCCTTGCCTCCAGCAGGCATCCCGTGTCCTGCAGGCCTGGTCTGTGCTTCTCCACGGCACCCCGAGGGGGCAGACGGAGGCCCCAGACAGGACGGGCCGCTGCCTTTGCCTCTCTGCAGGGGCCCTTCACCACTCACAGCTGTCTCACGGAAGGGAGGGCAGCAGCAGGACAGGCGAGGGCAGGCCGCGTCTGTCACCCCCTTTCACCTGTCACCGGCCTGACCACGAAGAATCCATTTGGCAGAGGAGGAAGTGAAGTGTCAGAGAACCAGCAAGGATTTGAAGGAGCTGATCCTGGAGCCAGAGCCGGGCTCTCGTCCAAAGCTCACTGCCAAAGATGTGGGACAGAGTTTCCTAAGGTCACGGGCCTCTCTGTGGGGTCAGGTGCCCCTGCCCAGCTCTCAGCTGCGCCTGGGGGCTCAGAGTCAGGATGGGGACAGAGGTCCAGCCTGTAGGAGCCAAGCCCAGCTGTCCTGAAAGGCCGGCCAGGTGCCTGGATGGTGGAGCCCTGAGTTTCCTTAGTCATCAGATGCCCCTTGGGCTGACCACCCGCCAGGCGTCTGGGGTGGGTGCTACGAACGCTGAGGGGGTGCTTGTACCCGGATGAAAGGCAGGACCCTCTGAGGAAGTGCCCACCCTTGCTGAGCTGCGAGGCGCCCACGGCCCCGGGTGGAATGGAGAGCATCCAGCAGAGGGAACTGCCTTCCACAGATTGTTGCTCAGGGGGTTGACTTGACAAATTCAGACAATTTCAAAAGAGGCAGACCGATCGATCCCCAGCCTCAGTTTCCTGGTTTGTAAATGGGGAGGGCTGGACTCCCCCCCCCCCCCGCCGCCGCCGCGCTGACCCCCTCCCCCCTCCTGCCGCCGCGGGCCTGGGGCCAGGTGCCCGCCCTGCCGGCCTGACGTCTGTGCCTGAGAACGCGTGGCGGGTGGCCGGAGGCGGGTCTGTGCCAAAGAAGCTGCTGGCGCTCCCGCCGGCTGCCTCGGGGTGATGAAAGGAGCTGACGGCTTGGCAGTGGCTCCCGGGGAGGAGGCAGCAGCCAGGCTGGCGGCTAGGTGGTGGGGATGGTGGGAGGGGGCTCCCAGGGAGGAGAACAAAGAGCCGAGGGTGCCGGACCCCAGGGGCAAAGGAGGGGAGGGGGCGCGGTGGGCAGGATTCCGGGTCCCATTGGGAGGGGAGGCGTGACATGGGGGGCTGGGTGGGTGTGAGGTGCCAGGGTCGGCCTCATGGCTGTGTGAGCCCAGACAGGCCTGTTAGCCTCTGTGAGACTCAGTTTCCCCACCTGCACAATTGGACCCAAAATACCGGCATCGCAACTCACCGCCCTACCCTCGTGCTTACGAAAGAGTGCGGCGCATAGTAGGTGCACGAGTCAGTGTTTTTGGAGTCAGCGAGTAAAATAGACTCGATGGAGGACGGGGTTAGCTGATCTGTTTCTGCACGATGCCGGGTGCAGGCTAGTTCTGAACAAGCGACAGTTTTGTTATTGCTGCTGTGATTATTCGCCACGGGCAGAGGATTGAGCCAGAGTAGAGTCCCAGAGCCAACCAGAAGGAAGTTGGTCAGGGTGTCTGGAGAGTAGGGTGGAGGGTGGGGCACAGGGCGAGACTGGAGATGTCCCCAGGACCAGGACATGCAGAGCTGAAGGCCATGGCTGGGAAGCTGGACTCTGTCCCGATCGCAGGGGGAGAGGCCTACATGGCGGGGGATGAGCTGGACCATCGTGGGCACCGTGGCCGTTGGTGGCCATGCTCTGGCCTGAGGAGAGGGCAGGTGGGGCAGGGAAGGGGAGAGGGCACGTGTGGAGGCCCTTTTTTGGGAAACTTGGCTAAGAAGCGGGAAGAGATGTGTAGTAGCTGGAGGGTGACGTGGGAGGGACAGAAGTCTTATTTCCTGAGTCGGGAGACATGAGCAGGTGTAAAGGCAGGTGGAGAGGAACCGATCTCCTGGGAATGCTCAAAGATGTGGCAAAGGACATATTGGCGTATTGGCTATATGGGTCCCAGAGGCTATAGGGGTCCCAGAGGCTGGAGGGGAAGTCTGAGAGGGGGTTTCAGGAAGGGCTGCAGCTTTGGGTTTGGGGGGGTGGTTCAAGGCTCAATGGCACAAAAAAAAATGGCCATCTTCAAGGTTGGGGTGGTTAGAGGCCCCAGCGAGCTATGGGGAAGGGGCAGGTCTGTGGGGAGAGAGGGTGTTGTGCACGGCTGGGGAGCTCTGCACAACCACCGTGAGTCCCTGGTCAGCTCCAGGCCCGACGTGGCAGGGAAGAGACGGCTTCTGTTACACATGGCGGGGCACGATGAGGCCCCACAGGCAGCTAGGAGATCGGCCGGTCCAGCAGGTCCTCTGGCGGAGGCAAGTCGATGTTTCTAGGGCCAGTTCCTCACAGAGGCTGCCTTCAGCCCTGTGCAAGGAGTCTGAGGCTGCATCCCAGGGGACACAGGTGCACTGTAATCGATTAGCGATGTCTGCCCTGGGCACACGATGGAATGCGTAGGGCTCGAGCTGTTCCGGTGCTGCCCCTCTGGCCCAGGCCACCGCAGAGAGCCAGAGGCCCGGGATGGAATGGGGCCGGAACTGGGTGTCACTGCAGCCCTCCCAGGGGTTCGAGGTGCGACCTTGGGCAAGTCCATTCCCTCAGCCCCAGCTTGTCATCTGTAACCTGGAAATAAATCTTTCCAGGTGGTTTGAGGACTAAAAGCATAATGTGTCTGGGTGTGCTACAGCGGCCGGGCGTGCAGGGTGTGTGTGTGTGTGTGTGTGAGAACGAGAGTCAGGAAGGAGGCTCAATGAGTGATGTTCCATCAGGGGTGGCCTGGGGATGGTCCAGGCACACCCATCTTTCCCTTTCCCTCGGCTGCCTGCAGGGCATTGTCACCTGGAAGCACGTGGAGGTTGAGGTCAGGAAGATCCGGGCAGTTGCAATGCCTTTTTTGGCAAGTCTCTCAAAGGCTCCCACCTCACTTTCCTCATCTGTAGAATGGGTGACTATCCTGACGAATTAGAGCAATAAGGTTTATCAGCAGCCCCCGTGGCCTCAGGCATCGTCAGTCCCAGACGGGGAGATCACAAGTCTGTCTTCAGCCCCCGTCCCCCTCCCTTGACCCTCCTCTTCAGGAGCTGTTTATCCTTCCCTCTAAGCTGGAGACAGAGTATTCCCTCTCCTAGGTTTCTTTTGTAATCCGGACCTCAGTTTCCTATTTGTAGAGCTGGGGAGTTAAGATGAGGTTGGAACAGAAGGACAATGAGAGCTCTCCCTACCCACCTTTGATGATTCCGACTCAACTCTTCTGTTAGAAAAGGGCTGGAAACATTCAGACTAGGGTGTGAATGACTGCTACAGTGCTGACTTGGAATGTCACACCTGGAGGCGAGAGAGAACCTGGAGAAGAGGACCGAGATGGGCAGGGGGTACGTGGCCAGGTTAGCTGAGCGACAGTCGCTGAGGGATGGCGCCGTGAGTCTGGGGAGGAGCAGATTCGGGGAGTTGTGCTGGTGGGCCCAGGGCCCCTCACGGATTCCATGCAGCCCTGGAAGCTGGGTGGGGAGCAAGGCGGGGAAGGAGCTACGAGCTCAACATAAGGAAGAACTTCTGATAGGAAATGACCTCTGGGGAAGCGGGGCATGGTGGCCATCTGGGACACGCCAAATAGAGGCATGATTCCCTGTGGGAGTGTGGGGGGGCTTCCTTTCCGAAGGAGGGGGCTGGGGGCCATCTGCTTGAGGAGGCTGGCTCGGCCTCCCCCAGCTCTGCTGTTCCCCCACCTACTGTCATGCCGTCCTGGGATTTTTGTCTTTCACCAAGGATAACAGCTCCCCAGTGCGGAGATTGCAGGCGTCAACAAAAGTGGGGGTGCTTCCTGGGGTTCCTCTCCTACCTCTGGCGCATTTAGTGTTGCCCTGCAGGAATGGAGCTGGGGCCTGGCAGTGAGTAGCCTGGGGACACCAGGATCAAGGAGGGGCTCGGGCAGGGGCCTCCTGGGTCTCCCGGGGACCGTCACCGATTTGTACTTCCTGAGAGTCACAGCCAGCACTCAGCAGCCCACTATCCTTATCCCACGTGATCGGCGCAACCTAACAAGGCGGGTGACTTTACCCTCGTCTTCCAAGGCGACAGGTCAAGCACCCTGCCCAGGCCCCCAGCCCAGGCCCAGGCCTGCCGGCTGCCCCCTTGGCTCTTGATCCCACCCGAGGTTCACAGGCTCAGGGCCTCGCTGCTTACCGGCCACGGGCGGAGGGAGGCAGACTAGCACAGCTCCATTCCGGTGGGGGGCGCCCAGGAGGGGTAGGTTGCCTGAGCAGGTGTATCCTGGGTGGGAGGGGCAGGATGCAGACATAGGGGCAGTGGGGAGACACCGAGGGTCTCCACGTGGGGCAGGGGCACCACGACTGCAGTGTGGGGAGCAGGAACCCCATGGAAGGACGTGAGGATGCGAGGGGCTGGATTTGGGGGGACAGGTGGACCGGGCTTGGGGTGCGGCGCAATGCAGGAGTGACAGACATGAGGTGGGGCACAGGGATGGCCAGCTTTCAGCCCTCATTGCCTTGGAAGGAGTTGCCCTCTCTGAATGGGTGCCTAGTGCCTTCGCCTCCCCAGGGCGCTCGTTCCAGGGTCTGGCCCACCCTGGGGGCCCTGCTGTCTGCTGGGTCCCGGTCAGGTGTCTGTGTGGGGACCCAGGCCTGTGTCCCAGGCGTCTTATCTGAGCCTCCCACAGGCCTCCCAGTTGGAGCAGCAAGGGTCTGGGTTTGGGCTTCTACAGCCAGAGAGGCAAGACCCCCCCCTCCCCCACCCCATTCATTCCTTTCCTGGGTCCCAGGAGCAAGCCCAAATTTCCTCCCTTCTTCTCCGTATTTGGCTCTGGCCCCAACATTGACCCGGCCCTGGGGCCAGATAGTCTGACTCAAACCAGTACTCTTGCTACTAGCCGTGGCACCTGGGCCCTCTGTGAGGTCCTCGTGTGGATGGGGTCACCTGTGTCCCGGTGCCCACAAATCCAAGCTGGGTTTGGACAGAGTTATTGGTGTAGGGCAGCTCTTTGGTGGCTGTCACAGACAGAGGAAGACACAGAGGATCCAGCAGATGCCGGAGCCACCCTGGGAGAATTCTAATGAGTTCCAGCAGCGTGAGCCAAGGACAGACAGCCCGATTTTCAGGTCCGGTCGACAGTTGACTTGATCCTCACCAGGACCGGGTCAGGCGGTACTTTCTCTTATTCAGATAGGACGCAGAGCTCAGGGATGTTGAGGAAATCACGAGTTCAGCTGGAGGGGACAGTAGCAGCCTGTGGAGCCCACTGGGTCCCGGTCCCTGCCCACCGCTTCACACTGAGCTGGTGGGGCCACGAAGACTGAAGGAGACATGTGTCAAGTGGCTGGGACGAGCTACTGTGACTGTATCTGCAAGTCACGGAGGCTTGGCCTTCCTACCTCTTCACCATCCCTCTGTCCCAAGGGATCTGACCAGGCTTGCCAGGCCTGCCCTTCCCTGGGGCTCTGCTCTGGACGCCGGAGGTGCTGGGACAGGTGCCACCCCTTCCCAGGTCTCTCCCTCCTCTAGCCCAGGCTCCCCTTTGACTCTTGCCTCCAGGTCTTGGCTTATTCCATCCCTACCCCAGAATGTCCTCTTGTATTTGCCCTTGTCATGCGGCACTCCCCAAGCACCTCCCCTTTCTGCCCCTGGGAGGGGTGGGAAGTCCCTTGTGCTCCCTCAGCCTGTGTTCCCCTCTGCTCATCAGTGTGTGGCCCTTGTTGGTTTCCAGCCCCCACATTTGCTCAAGGGCAGGGCCGGGTCCAGTCTCTCCGCAGCTCTGGCTTTGCCTGGCCCCGAGGAGGCGGCTGTTATATCCGTGGAAATGTATTGAATATGGACCCCCTCCTGGTCTGCCCCACGTTGTACCCATTCTCTGGAAGAGGAGAACAGCTGCGAGTTGCGTGTGGTATCCCGGGGCTCACAGGGAGTGCAGGCAGTACAGGGGCGGAGCTGGGGGGCAGGTGCAACTTCCCCTGTTTTTGCTTCTTTGATATCCAAGAGGCGGGAAGAAGTGATAGCCTGGGAGGGATCAGAGTAGACTTTGGGGCGAGGCTGGGCCCGGCCAGGACCCTGGACAGCTCAGCAGAGCCCAGGAGGCCCTGGCGTGCTGGGATGGTAACTGAGATATGTGGGGGCCTTTACAGAGGTTGGAAGGGGCCTGCCTGACACCTGAGGGGGGACAGAATGGTCGGAGGGGAGAGCAGGTGTCCTGAAGTCTGAAGATTGGCCTTGCAGTCCCAAGTGTAATAGATACTTGCTGGACAGGTCTTGAAACCTCTTGGGCCTCAGTTTCTTCATCTGTAAAATGGGCCTTGTAGTCTTCCTTCACAGGGCAGGTTGCCCCTAGCTGAGGTCCCAGCCAGGCTATTGTGAGAAATAAACCAGTTACCAGGCAACTGGAAAAGTTCCCTAAAAATGAAAAGGGGCTCACAAGCAGCGTGAGGGCTCACAGCCCAGGACACCCACAGGAGGAAGCTTAGGGGGGGTGACCGGAGGGTTGGCGGGGGTGCCTGGTGGTGACACCCAGAGCTTCCCCCACCCTTCCTGCTCCAAGAGAGCGGTGAACTGCAGCCTGCAGAGGGTGGCTGGCCCTGCCTGGGTGTGGCCTCTGTCCAGCTCCTGGGGACTCCAAACCTAGAGCAGCATCACCTGGGGTAGAGGCCATCATTCCTGAGGCATATCTTGGGCCAGTTTTCTAGTGATAAATGCCTCCCCCTCCCAGCTGGCCTCCCTGGAGCCGTCCCCTGTGGCATAATCAGCTAGCTAGCGTCCTGAAGTTCGCTTTTACAAGGCTCCTCCCATAGCTGGCTGTCTGGGTGATGGCCTGAGTCATATGGGGGAGTGTCCTGGAATGAATGGGATGGGGGGGACTCATTTGGACAGCAGTCTGGCTGGACCCTCAGTCAAGGGCAAGAAGAGGGGGCTCTTGGGGTCTTTCCGCATCTCCTTGCTTCATCTTTGGTCAAGGGTGGGAGTGAGAGACTACATCGTTTCCCCCCTCAAGTTGAGAAAGTTGAGGCTCAGAGAGACACGAGAATGTGCCAAGGTCTCAAGCCGGTTGGCAGAACTGGGTTAGAATCCATATCCCTAGACTTGGGATCTGGAACCCTGACAGCATTAGCAAACACCACTAGTGAGCGCCAGGTATATACCAAGCTCTCCATGGGCACTGCCCCTCCCTCCCTGGGGTTGAGATTATTGGGGCAGCTTCACAACAGGAAAGGTCAGGAGGCTGGGTCTCTGAGTCACAGGCTGTGAGTGGCAGAGGCAGGATTTGAACCAACGGTCAGGGCCTGGCTCAGGAGTTGGGGCAGTCACTGGAGTCTGACCAGAGGTGGGCAGGGCCTCGGGTCCCTGACAGGGCATGGCTTTTCCACCCTGGGCCTGGAGGAAGGTCCTGGATGAGGCCGTGTCAGACAGCTGCTTTGAAATCGACCTGCCTCTGGGCTGTGTCAGGATTCGGACAGACCTGGGCTGGCAGGTGGAGACCTTGGAGGTCATAATGGGGCATAGGTGGGGGTGCAGAGCCAGGCTTCGTCCTCCCAACCCCAGAGAGCTTCTCCCCACCCCTCCAACACATACTGATGTCCCCTCTCTGAACTGCCCCGGCCTCCCCTGCCAGGGAGACTGCTGGGGGCCTGACACAGCTCTGGCTGTTGTGGGAGCCCAGTGACCATTCACCAAAAGATTCACTGTAGCTTGCACGTTGGCTGTGTGCCAGGCACCACGGAGGACCTAAGCAGGTCCTGAAAACTTAAGCTCCTTTGCCACTGGGGCATGAGAGGTCATCTGTGGCATTGGCCTTGCCCATGCTTCCAGCCCCTCCCAGCCCCTGCCCTACATGCACCCTTCATGGTGCTCACACCCCTCCCTGAACGCCCCCCACTCTCCTCTCTTCACCGTATTCCGACGGTCCTAGACAAGTTGGAGACCACAAAGCGTCCCATCAATAGAAGCAGAAAAAAAAAAATCACCTATAATCTTATCCCCAGGGTCATCTTGCTGTGCCGTGCTCCCTATGTTCTCCCCCCACTGCCTTTCTTTTTTCACGACACAGACTCAGGTGTCTACTTTGTGTAGCCTGCTTTGCTGGCTCGTGGGATGTGTGCAGAGCATGGGCATAATTTTCCTGCCATGTCACGTGCTGGCAAGTGGTTGCTTGACATTCTCTGGACATACCATAATTTTTTAAACCGATCCCCTCCTGGCGGGCTTTTAGCTTGCTTCCGACGTGGGACTATTACAAACAACTGCAGCCGCTGTCTCGGGATGCCTTCCCAGAAGGTGAATTCTTGGCCAGTGGATACCATAGCACGCTCTTTCGAGACTCTTGTGCCTTTGTACAGGCTGGTCCCTCCGCTGGGCGGTCTCTCTGTCATTTATCGCCATCCCGAAATCTTACTCCTCTGATGTGCGCCCACAGCCTTCTTCCCAAGTGTCCCTGGGCTGCCGAATCTGCAGCCCTTTTCCCTGTCCCCGGCTGTCCTTTTTGTCCCTGGTGTCATGAGCGTCTGTCGACCTCCTGCCTCTCTGAGGCCAGACAGCCTGGTATCGTCTCCTTCTGTCCCCGACACATAGGAGGCTCGTGGGAAAGGCCTCCCAGATGAACAAGCCATCCCCTGGCTGGCTTAGCAGTGTGGGATTGTGTGGTGTTTCTATTAGTCTCCATGAACAAGTGCCACTGTGTTTATTAAATTTTTCCAAAAGCAGAATGTCTGCTGTGTTTGCTAGTTGGTTGCTCTTTTAGGAGTGGGTCTAGCCTGCCCGTCCTGTACTCCTCAATCTATCTTTCAGAGCCCGCTCTCCGGACACCCGCTGAGCTAGAGGCCCTGAGGGCGGCCGTGCTGGGGACCGAGGGGAAGCAAGAGGCCACCCGGACCAAGGCAGGTGTGGGTCAAGCTCCGAGCTCGGTGCCTGCGACTGGGTGGTGCAGGTAACGGCGGGCCCTTTAGGTGGGGAGCTCACGCTTGGCTCCAAAAGAAGCGCCGAGCGTCAGGCATACAGCAAGTGCTCAATAAATGCACGTCACAGGCAGGTTAAGAGATGGTGTCTGGGAGCTGAAGGGCGGGCTGGGGGGGATTGGAGGTGGTGAGGAAGCCAGCTTTAGAGAATGAGTGTCACAGGAACTTCTCTGCTCTGCCCCCCGGGGACCAAGACTGACAGTTCTCCGCTATCCCGGACCATATGTCCTCCAGGGTCTCCTGAGGCCACTACCAAGCTGTGGCTCTGTCTTTGGCAGGCAGCAGGTGGAGTCTGTTGGGCTGTTGAGCCCAAGCCCTGTCTCTCAGGCAAGCACGACCGTTTCCTCATCGTCTCCCTTGGAGATGCTGTGCTGGAGAAGCCTGCGGCCCTAGGGCGAGAAGGATGCTCCCTGCCAGTTTGTGATGCCCCCTCATGCGCCACAGGGCGGGGCAGCGCGGCTGGAGGAGCTGGGAGGCTCCGTGTGCCAAGAGGAGTTGCGGCCAGTGGGTCTCACCCTTCCCATGCCCACTCACTCACTCAGGAGACGCTGGCCTTGCCCTGGGCGCTGGTCACAAGGCACCATAGGGCATTTGGCCTCCTGTGGCCTGCTGAGCGTGGCCCTCAAGGCCCCGCGTGGCCTGCCTCAGGGCCTGCTCTCGTCCTTAGGGAGTCCTCGCCTTCCCGATCTTCCTTCACATCTCCTCCAGGGTATCTGCAGTTCCCACCGTCGAGAACGCCCATCGAGCCATCTCCCCTGCCCACCTTCTGTACTTTCTTCCAGGCCCAGTCCCCGTGCCCTCTTCCGGGAAGCCGGCCCCCTCTCCCAGGGTGGGTATCTCTCCCTCCCCAGCCCACACTCGGTCCGGGCCGGTCTCTGGGCATGTCTGCCCCGTGGCTTTTCACTGGCCACGGCTGGATGGCAGGGGCCGCATCTGGTGCCCCCTGCATCCTCGGCCCCCCCGGCACAGCCTGGCACACACAGGTTTCCGGGATGACACAGGTGGCCGATGGATGTTGTGGCCACCTGAGCAGTGGAGGTGACCGTGGATTTGGGCCACTGAACAAACCTCCTCCTGGGCAGCAGGCCCGTGTGTTTATCTGGGGTTTCTTCCCCGAATTCCCAGGTGACTGCTCTCCCACTCCTCTCTTCCCGGCTTGGGAAGAGCCCGCCTTGGAGCTCTGACCTTCACTAGGCAGGCAGACTTGAGCTGGGCCTCTGCAAAGGTCAACGTGGCCCCGGGGGACAGAGCGGGTAATCGTGGTGGGGGCACCTGCCTGGTGGCTCGAGGGCACTGGGGAACCCACTTCCCAGAACGGACCCTGGGAGGCAACCACGTGGCAGCTTCCTGCTCCCAGGAAAAGCGTAGGGGCTGCTGGCACTGTGCTCACCACCCGGAGGGTTTTACCCTCTGTTGGACCATCCTTCCCCCTTGCCTGGCTGAGATTGTATTTCTAGCCTGGCCTCTTCACTCTGCCCCAGAATCGCCCCAGCCCAGGGTGGGAGAATTCAGGTCTACAGACAAGGAAGAGGAGGCCCGGTGCCCACCTGTGGCCGCCTCGGCCAGTCTCTGCGCCCCTCGTTGGCCTCAGGGCCCCAGCCAGGCCTCCATCGTCTCCCTGAGCAGCCCCTCTCACTCCTCTGTCCGGGTTGCCGGAGCGATCTCTGAAAAGATAAACCTGACCAAGGCATGCCCCTGCTCAGAACCTTCTATGGCTCCCCACTGTCCCTGATAAAGTCCACCCCCTTAGGCAGGCATCCAAGGCTCTTCCTGCTCTGGCTCCTGTCTGTCCCCCTCCCCCACCTCATCTTCCCTTCTCCCCCCCACTTCCTCTTTCTCTAGACCCATCCAAGCTGCCATTCCAAACATGCCAAGGCCTTTGCATGCACTGTTCCCTCTGCCTGGAAGGCCTTTTCCCTACCTTCTCTCCTGGGCATACACTTTCTCAGCTGGGGTGTGTCCACCTCCAAGAAGCCACACCAGGTAGCCGGCCCCGCTTCTGCTCCGGCACTTGTGCGGGGAATTTTTCTGTGTTCCTGTCTGCCTCCCTACCAGCCTGGGCTGTCCCCAAGGGCAGGCCAGGCCTGAGGCGCCCACACTGAGCGTCCTCAGACTGAGTCTGAAGCCGTGGAGAATGCAGGAGTGGGAGCCACCTTGCCATGTGAGTGTGGTGGGGGAGGGACCCACGAACATCATCGAGGTGCCCTCCGCGGGCTTCTGAGGGGCCACACCCCCTTCTCACCTTGCTCCCAGTCTGGGAGGCCCAGGCCCGGCCCGTGCCCTGGCTGCAGGCCCTGTGGACGCGGCCTTTCACCCGGGGCAGGGGGCTGGAGGTCGTCAGGGGCCCCTCAAGCTCCCCAGCGTGGGACCACGGCCTCTGGGGGGTGTTGCTCTCCCCGACCAGGCAGGACTTTCTTCAGACCAGGGGCCTGGTTCTCTGTGGCCCTGACCTGCTTACCTGCCCCGCTCCGGGTCAGGCCTCCGCCGGCCACCCTCTGTACCCTGGGATTAGGGACCTGGGACCCCGGGGAGGAAGTGATGGGGGCGCAGGAGGCGCACCCGGGGCCTCTGCAGCCTCGGAGCTGGGGTCCGCGTCTCCCCGGAAGACTGGGGGGGAGGCGGGGGGAAGGGGTCCGGAGC